>NC_135786.1:107020000-108220000 GCF_051106095.1 Pogona vitticeps | reverse complement strand
TCCTGAGCTGTAGATATCTCTTACCAATGAACCATCTTTTTCCTATAGATCTAGATCTTGATACATAGATCTATACATAAGAGGGGATGTTTTGAGTACACTTGCAACTCCTTGACAAAGCTGCCTTATATCAAGTCAGTTCACTGGTTCATGCAACTCAGTATTGCCTATTATATTGACTGGCAATAGTCCTCCAGGATTTCAAACAGAGATGTTCCTTGGTGCTACTTGGAAGGACAAGGGTTTGAACCTCAGACTTTCGCCTTGCAAATCATGGACCCTTCCACTAAGTTAGCACTCTAGCTAAGGACTAAAGTGAAACCTGTGTATGCTCCCTCTTTTTATGAATGGTGAACTGTTACCAAGATGAATATTATCATCCAGCCCTTCTTCTAGACCTGCTTGAAAGGGTTACTAATCGACAGCAAACTGTCTTACCCGGAGTTTGATCACTGGTCCATCTTAGTCCAGAGGTGGACAAGTCAAGGGGTCTGATGCCAAGTGTGCAACCCCCAGCTCCATGTGCAGACTGCATAGAGCCAGGAAACAGCCCTTTTGTACCATTTATCCATTTAAAGAAACAAAACAAAAAGTCCCCTGGTTATAGGCACTTTCAGTTTTGTTTTGGGGTGGAGGAGATTCTTAGGGCACTGATGTAAATCTACCCACCGATGCCTCCAGAAGGAAAACTGGCCCATTTTTTATGTTTAAAAAATAACTTTTGAGGAGCCACAAACATGTCCCTGGGGTATCATATGCGGGCCACAGGCCACACTTGCCCACCCATGATCTTGGCCACTGAGACCAATTGACCAAAGATCCACTGGAATGATGGCTATTTCTCTTATCTTCAAGATTTTCTAACAAGAGAGGGAAGAGATTTTGTCTAACATCCCTCATAAATTCAAAGCACATGCTTTATCTCTGAGCTAGGGCTTCTAAGCCATGGTTCAATTTTTTATGTTTAGATCATCCTTGGCTTGGAATAAATTATTTACACTACAGTACACATTTCCAGTGTGACTGACAGTTTTTCTTTTCCATTTTTCATCAGTTTTTCTCAAGCATGCTTTTGCTTCCTCTTCTCTTTCTCCTCCTCCTCTTTCTCCTCCTCCTCCTTTCTTTTTCCTCTAGATCCCTGTTTTTCTCCTGACAAAGCTTACGCAGAAAACCAAAGAGGAAATTTCAGATAAGGTGGCAATTCAGTCATTTCAATGGAACTTGTTCAGCAATGTCATTAAAGCAACAAAAAATGTGGCAATCCTAACCAATAGCATTCTGGCTATAAAGATTATGTGACTGAATTGAATTATTGTGACCTTGGCTACAAAATTAACCAAGTTCCTGTTTTCCCCACTGGAAGATATACATTGCTGTTTCTTTTATTCTTCCATGCCAGAATGAGGAACTGTGAGTTTTTTCCTTTCTGCTTTCAAGATGTTTTCTGGTGCTGTTAATGAGATATTTCACATTGGTGAGAACACTTTTGTGGACATTGTGTAACTTAGCGTGATAGTTATTTATTTATTTATTTAACTTATATGCCCCCTTTCCCCAGCAATGGGACTCATCTAAACACCATTTAAAGACACATAATGACAAATAAGTTCATCATTCATCATTAAAAAGTCTTCCTCACTAATCACTCAGTGCAAAAAGGCCTTCATCAATAAACATATCTTCTACCCACATAAGGGTGGCTGTTCTGTTGCAGCCACTAAGAAGGTCCTCTCTCATTGTCTTCACCATACATGCTTTTGATGTGGTAGGCAGAAAGCAAAGCCTCTCCTGAAGATCTGGAGAGGCCTTCATCAATAAACATATCATCAATAAACATATCTTCTACCCACATAAGGGTGGCTGTTCTGTTGCAGCCACTAAGAAGGTCCTCTCTCATTGTCTTCACCATATATGCTTTTGATGTGGTAGGCAGAAAGCAAAGCCTCTCCTGAAGATCTGGGCAGGCTCCCAGCAAAAGATAAGGACCTTCAGATTGCCTGGCCCTAAACTATATAAGGCCTTATTGGTCATAACAAGCACTTTGAATTGTGCCTGTAAATGGGGCAAAAGCCAGTAAGGCTTTTGTAGCATAGAATTTCTATTCTTACTATTAAGAATGGGATTTTCAGAAATAATGAGCTCTCTATGGCAAACTGGTGTACTATGGCCATCTCTACGGTGGCAACAGCAGCATTTGTTAAATTTGGCTGGTGCAAATTTTTTGTGAATCCATTTTTGTTAATTTTGGAAGACTTTATATGCATGGATTTCATGACATTTAGAATGGAAAGAATGTGAGGTTTTTAAAAAATGAATGTAGAAGGAAGTGAAAATGACATATTTCCGCATTCCTATCTTATATTTGCTTGTTGTTGCTGCCATTACATGTTGTCAAGTCAGAACTGACTTACAGTGACCCTAACAGGTCACTGTAAGACAGACCCTAACAGTTTTCAAGGTAGGTTTAAGGAGTGGTTTTACCTGTTCCCCTTCCCCAGTCAACTGTCACCGCTGAATGGGGATTTGAACCCTGTTCTTCTGAGTCCTAGTCCATCCATCATGCTATCTGCTACACCACACTTGGTAAGAATGGGGAAATCTGGTAGAAGGAGAAATTGCCAACATTCAGCAAGATCTTGGCAAAACTGTGGGTTCTCTTCCTTTTGCAAGGGGAGACAAATGATTCTGAAAATATTGCAGAAAATGTTTGATTCAGCACTCAGTCAGAAAGACTTCTCTGTGCATCATGTAGCTGAGTGTTCCACAGGGTTGGAACAGAAAGAATGAAGGACACAGAAGGGAAATGGAAGAATGCCTTTTTAAATTGGAGAAATAATTGGAAGAGTAGCCCAAAGCAGAGAGAATGTGAAGGGACAGACAAAGAGATGACCAAAGAGATACTGAGGACTGAGTTCATGTAAGCTCTTGAAAGCAGTCACATTTCTTAATTATTTTTAAAAACTACGCCTTTTCCACCATTACCCCTGGCCCCCATCCCATATCTCTATTTTGTATCATCATCTGCTTTCTTTTTGTGAAGCCAACCTATTTTCTACTTTCACTGGACTCCTTTCTGAAAATGTCAGGCCCTGCTCTTAGATTATGAAAAAAATAACACGGCCACGGCCTTTTCCAGTGCCATTTCTAAAGCTATGATTGTGTTATTTCCAACTTTGGAAGGCAAATAGTTTGAGAGAGACCAAACTAACATTATTGTATTTTCCGTTTGAATCTGACACTGGCTTAAGACTACAAAAAAATTAGGGGCAAATCACACATGTCATCAACCTCAGATCAGGGTTAAAACTGAAGAGCATTCAGAATGATTCACAGTAAGAATGTAACCTTAATATTTTTGGGCTATGAAATTATCTCCAAGGTGAAAACTATATGAAGAATATACGACTAAATGCAGAGGGAACTAGCTGAACACGGTTCTCAGAAAAATCGAACAGCTTTCAGTTTGAATGTTACTGATGTGTCCCATTGATTTCAATGGAAACGAAGTTCAAATAACTTACTGAGTGTAGGACCACACTATTTCATGGGAAAGATTATAGCTGCATCAAAAGTTCTTGTATTGGAAGGGAATACTAATTGATCATAATTATGACTCAGGAACATAGTCAAAGTTACTTCTTTGGATTTAATTGTAGCTCAGTATTGCACATAATCCAGCATGCCAAAGATCCCAATTTACAATGTCCAGTACCTTTTCCGTATGTTTTTGTTTTGGGTTTTGTTTTTGTTTTAGTTTTGATGGATCACTACCTGCCTCTTGTGTGTAGGAGGGATATTGTGGATACTTTTTAAAATGCACACACATCTCTGCAATACATTTCTTCAGATTTCACCCCCAACCACTCTGTAAAATGTCAACTTCTAAGTAGGACATGGAAGCATTTTGACTCTAGTGCATTATCAGGTCAACAAATGATGCCATCCAAGTTTGGAAGTTTTTGATTCCTAAAATGAACCTTAAAGTAATGAGCCAGAACTGTCATGCATTCACTGATCAATTCTTCAGCATTTGACTTTGGTAGGATTCCCCCGAGGAAGGCCCTAAATGTAATACAAAGGTAAAGACATCAGGCTGCACAGAACAATAAAAACAGGAAAGACAACTACTGCCATTCTGAATCTTCTCCTTAATAGTATGTACATCAGAATGTGAGCCATTCCAGTAAAGCAAGGATCCCATCCCTGTGAGTTCTTCTGTGGCATGGGTGTTCATATAGTCTAGAGAAGACAACCCACTCCCACCCATTCCTACCTGCCTGGCTGTTGTAGGGTCAAGAAGAGAATTCTCGCTTCCCCGTTCCCTGGCACATGTATCCATTCCAGTTGCCAAGAGGCCTGGGACAGCTCATTTTTCGTACCTGATGCCATACTAATGACATCAGGTGCTCTGTGAAAATTGCATCTTCCCAGGTCCCTGATGCCTGAGACACAGCAGTATTGTTTACAGAGAAGAATGATGAGGGAGAAAGAACTTCCTCCCTCAACTGCTGCTAGATCATTAACAGCGAGAAGGTATGGATGTTTGGGGACTCATGGGAGAAAGTGAAATAAAGAGCTGAATTCAAAACTCTTAGGGAATTCCACCTGCCCCAAAGCATCCTCCAATCCATCTTTTAATTTCTGGTCCCACTTAGAATTATAAGAATGCAGAATTCAGAATGCAATTGGGAGAGAAAAGGAGGCAAGGTAATGAGAGATTTTGGAATTATGGAGAGTATTATTTCATCCTGAAGCTTATAAACTGTTTATATTATTGCTTTTCTGGGTTGTCTCTTTTTTTCTTGTTCACCCTAAACAATTTTACCTTTTTTGGGAGGGTAGGATCAACTTACTCCTTTTTCAAAATACAGTTTAGGAAGGCATTGTTCTCAGATGGAACAGGTAGTGCAGTCTGACAGTTCAGATCTGTCTCCGTGACCACTGCCACCCCTGCTCCTGTTGGAGTTGCTGGGAAGGTCATCTTTGACCATGGGTTCCATGAAATCCAGACTATTGTTACTGCCTGATACTAGCCTTTATTAAAGTGGGTGAGAAGAATACAAAGACTGGCTGGGTGCCTGAGTCTTCCTGCCTTGACCACTTACAGTGGGGTTTCTGCTAACCCCCTGTGACTTTCTCTCACCACTGGGCTTGAGTTTCAGTCACTAGGCCAGCACAGTCTCCAGTCTATGGCTGGGATCTAGGTCTCCATACTGAGCCAAGCTCTTTAAGATGGGCTGGTAATGATGGGCTGATGCAGGCCCCTGAGTATTTCTAGAAATTCTCCTGTTGGAGGTCCTTCTCCTGCTTCCTCTGCCAGTTTCTCTTTTGGGTTGGGTAGGGGCCAGTGGCCCAAGGTTTGGCCAGGCATCTTAGTCTCTATAGTGTTGATCTTGGAGGGCTGAACAACAGTGTATCTCCCTCATATCCTCTTCTTCTTGCTGAGTGGAATTGTGCTCAGTCCCCCATCCAGGGTTTCTGTGTCATCAGTGGGCAGTCCTCCCCAAAGGCACGAAAGACAGTTGTGGGCTTGTGTGTGGCCCTCTCCCTCTGCGTCCTTAAGGTGTGCAAACCCTGGTCACCTTCGTTCTTTAAGTCATTTCCTGCCAACTTGTCAGTTCCATCAGGGGCATGAATCCAAGGAAGATGCTCCCCTCCAGAGAGAGACAGAGCACTGCCTTCACAACATCTCCACTTCAGGTATTTTAATTTTACATGTATTTATGCCAAGCCACAAAATGGTCAAAGTACTAACATGGTTCTTTGCAGTTCAATATATTGAACAGAACATTTTTCCATATTCTGGAATGTGGAACAGATCTTATGGAGTGTGGGCTGCTAGTTGTTGGAAAAAGGTGAAGCAGAGCAAGACTTCTGCAAGGTCAGGCAGACCTTAGGATGGAGGAGTCAGATGCCTATATGTTGCGAGGGTGCTCTTTCTCTTCAAACCATCACTCTCTCCTTTCTTCCCTTTCTCATCCCTGTTTGTCTCTCCTCCCTTCTCATGATTCCTGTCAGGTCCTTCTTGCCATAAGGGCAATGCAGTACAAAATTTGCATCACTTTCCATTTGTATACTTTTAGTATTTATCATACTGTAGCTGTTCTAACGCACAACAGAAATTAGGCTGACCCAAGAAGAGCTATATCTATTTTGTGAAAAATTCATAAGGCTTTAGTGATAGACATATGTTTGATCTGAGTTTTCAAAACTCACAAATGCTGGCCACAGAATTTGAAATGAACCACTTGATTTTTTTATTGAACATTGCACAGCATCTAGCAGTTCTGAATATTAAGATGTAATGCTTTAAATTTGAAAGAAAAAGAACACTCTGCAGGGTTTGTGGTTATTGTTGCGCAGGAATACAGTAATGATCTTCTTGCAGCAGAGCAAATCAACATTCTATAGGGCAATTCTATTTATTTATTTTATTTATTTATTTACAAGATTTTTTGGCCGCGCCATTACCAATGGTCTCTGAGCAGCATGCAACAATATTAAAACATTAAAAATAGGCAGTATTATAATAATAATATATTAAAAACAATAATTAAACATTAATATTAATAAATCCTGCTGCTCATATGGCCAGCTAAAGAATACTATTTAATTAAAATGCTGGCTAAACAGAAAGGTCTTTACCTGGCGCCAGAAAGCCAAAAGTGCTGGAGCCAGGCGGATCTCTATAGGGAGGGTGTTCGTTCATTCATTCATTCATTCATTCATTCATTCATTCATTCATTCATTCATTCATTCATTCATCCATTCATTCATTCATTTATTTGCTTGCTTGCTTGCTTGCTTGCTTGCTTGCTTGCTTGCTTGCTGCCTTTCTCCCAAAAGATCAAAGGTAGCTTACAGGTTCAAAGGAAACACAGTTAAAAGTCAAATAATAAAATTGCAATATTTAAAACTAACACTTTGAATTGTGCCTGGAAATGGGTTAGCAGCCAGTGAAGCTGCTGTAAAAGGGAAGTTATGTGTTCCCTGTAACCAGCTCCAGTTAACAATCTAAGTGTGGCATTTTGGACAAGCTGGGGTTTCTGAACACTATCAAAAGGCAATCCTATGTACAGAGTGTTACAATAATCTAGCTGAGATGTAACTAAGGCATGTGCCACCATGGCCAGATCAAATCTGTGAAGGAATGGGCATGGCTAGCACATTAATTTTAACTTTGTAAAGGCACTCTTGGCCACCACCAAAACCTGGGAATCCAGACTCAAAGATGAATCCAGGAGCACCCCAGGCTGTGCACCTATTTTTTCAAAGGGAGCTTAACTCCATCCAGCACAGGCTGAATCCCTACATTAAAAATTCTAAAAATGAGGCAGACCAAACAAACAAAATAAAAAATAACTTTTAAACTGGGATTCAGATCAATACCAAATTTGTAACAATTGTAGCAAATTATCCACAATTTACTTGTGCCAGCTGTGGGAAAGTTTGGACAAAGAGTTTTCAAGTTATGATTTTTTAAAATACTATAAAACTGTTCCCCCACCAGTCAGAAATAGGTTACCCTAAATGTCCACAGACCTAAAATATCTCATTATAAATTGAAAGCACCTAACTTGCCTATATTGAAAGAGAGTGGCTGACCCCACTGGCTTTTTTTTTTTTTAATTTAGAAAGAATCCAGTTGTAGGGACTGAAATATTGGTCCCCCAAAATGGCTGTTCAAAAGGGAGAAACAGTGATTTTTTAAAGCACACTGAACATAGTCAGAACAGGCTTCTCAACAAGAACTTTGCAAAGTAGATAACATCATTGCATCTACATGGGTAGAGCTTAGGGCAATTAAAGGTCACAGAAACAGAATCAAAAGACAGGTTTTCTTAAGTAGAAAAAAAACAGGATTGCTTTAAAAAAAGGTAGAGTGACAATTCTCAAGAAATTGGGACATTTTGCCATGCAATATTGTAAGGTATAATCAAAGTACTGTATTTCTGCATTGCAAAAGCATAGAGCAGTTGTGTTTGTGCCAGCCCTGAGTACATTAAATATTCTCTCAGGATTTTTGTGACCAGGCTCTTGACAAAAGTTTTCAAAGGGGTTCCAGATCTGGAGCAATCAGAACTTTTTAAACTGTCAGTCAGTCTTGATTAACTGATCTTGCTGCATTATATATCTAGATATATAATGCAGCAAGATCAGTGAATCAAGAGTGATACTTAACTCACTGTTCTGGGTAATCTTTCTGCTTTCAGCCAAATAAATGTCTCTGGGAAGTCCAGAACTAGGACATGGGGAACATGACACCTGCTATATAGAGGTATGGGAGTCATTTCAATTTATTATTATAAGTATTGATCAAAATTCACACATTCTTTATTCATTCATTCATTCATTCATTCATTCATTCATTCATTCATTCATTCATTCAATTTATACCCCACACATCTAGACTGAAGTCTACTCTGGGTGGCTAACAATAATGAGCCGCCTAGAGTGGTCTATTGACTAGATAGGCGGGATATAAATAAAATAAATAATAATAATAATAATAATAATAATAATTTAAATAAAAGTAAAAACAATATAATAAAATAAAGACAAGAGTAATAATATAATTCAAAATAGCAAAAGTAATTAGGTGATGACAGGAGGGAAAGCCTGCCTAAAGAGCCAGGTTTTAAGTTTGCTCTTAAAAACACCCAGCAAGGGAGCCAGACAGATCTCTGCAGGTAGACTGTTTCAGAGGCGAGGGGCCATTGCCGAGATGGCCTGGTTTCTTGTTCTTTCTCTCTGGGTCTCCCTTGGTGTTAGGCCCCTCAGCCACACGTTTTGGCTAGAAGAAGTGATTAGGGTAGATCTAGGTGACAAGAGGCATTCTGCTAGATATCGAGGTCCTAAACCATTTAGGGCTTTATATGTCATCATTAACACTTTGAAATTAATGTGGACTTCTGCATCAATCTCAAAGGTAGAGTGCATTCCAGTAGTCTAATCTCGAGATTACAAGCACATGGACCAGAGTGGTGAGCACCCCAGCATCAAGATAGGGACACAGCTGGGCAATCCACTAGTTTAGGAAATAGGCAGACCTGGGTTTCCATGGTGAGTGCTGGATCCAGATGGACCCCCAAGCTGCGAACCTCACTCTTCATGGTGTGAGTCACTCTCCCAAAAGAGAGAGTTTCCCAAACCACCAATGGTGAGGCCACCAACCCGAAGGGATGGAACGGCATCCACTGTTGTTGGAGAAAAGGAGATGTAGAGCTGGGTGTCATCAGCGTGCTGATGACATGAAGCCTGACACCCCCTGATGACCCCACCCAGAGGCCTCATGTAGATATTGAACAGCATTGGGAAGATAATTCAGCCCTGAGGAACCCCACAATTGATACTTCATGGGGCTGATATACTCTCCCCAAGCTGTACTCTCTGAGGATGGTCCTTCAAGAAGGATCAGAGCCAGGCAAGTGCCAGAGCACTGATTCCCAACTAAGAGAGCCCCCCCCCAGAGGATACTATGGTCAACGATATCGAAGGTGGCTGAGATATCGAGGAGGACCAACAGAGATAATTTGCCCCGTCATCCTCCCTCAAAAGGTAATCAAACAGGGTGACCAATCCCGTTTCTGTGCCATGGTGCAGCCTGAAGCCCAACTGGAATGGATCCAGAGCATTCATCCAAAAGGACCTGGTGCTGGTCAGCCACCACCCTCTCTACCACTTTGCTCAGGAAGAAATCACTGGAGACGGGCCTACAGTTGCCAATGTTGTCTGCTGCCAAACTTGGTTTCTTCCTGATGGGCCTAATGAGTGTCTCCTTGAGGGCAAGGGGAACCTTGGTGGTCTCACGACAGTGATCAAGCACTTTGTCCACCATATCAGATGTCACAGGCAGAAAATGATTACATCTTATCAGGCAAGGTGGAGCACTGGACGTCTCTGCTTAATCTGTTTTCAAATAGGCAATAAGATCCCAGCAGATGGCCTCCACTTTAGATTTTAAAAATGCTGCAAATTGCTCAGGTGAGATGCTAGTGGGAGGCCAATCAATGTGACCAACTCCGGATAGATCGTGGACTATATGGAAAACTTCCACCTGCTGATTAGAAGCTTCACTTATCCAGTTTGTGGGGATTGTGGTCACCCAGCAAGATCCCAATACCATCCCTGGCCCCAATCGACACATGGAGGGCCTCAAGACCTGGTGTCGCCACCGCCGAGTGCCTTACAACCTCTAGAGTGTTTCTATAAACAATGGCTACTCCCCATCCCCATCCCTCCAGTCTGCCCTGGTGCTGGACTGCATAACTGGGAGGACAGGCAAGAGCCAAAGGAACACCCCTTCCCTGCCCATTCAAGGTTCAGTTATGCATGCCAGATCTGTATCCTCCTTCAGAATAATCTGGGACTTGTTGGATACAGATCTGGAATTCAACAACACCAGATTTAGAGTGGCGGGACAGCTGATCTGGCAATCTCGAGTCTGACAGGTGGTCACAGTGCCAGAACAGTGAACAGCCTTCAAACATCTGTTCACAATTCTTCTGAAATGAGCAGGAACTGTGCCATTGCCATATTCATATTCAAACAAAAGTGAGACAAATTTATTTGTCCATCCAGGCTCAGAGATCTGAATGCTTCATATCTCTGTATTCTGTATTTCGAAAATTTGCCTTATCTTTAATATTTATATATGTCATTTAGTTTCAACATAGTGTCTTTCCTGTGAAGAATAGCTCTACATATCTTCTGGTGCAGAGGACTGAGAATTTCAGTTCCTTTTTTCTTTCTTCCTTTCTTTTTGTTTTTCTTTCTTTCTTTAAATCTTAGCAAAATTCAGAAATCCCATATTCAGGATGGAAGGAAGGTGTTCCCACTAGGGAAATACTGACATTTTCCCATTCTGATCTTTTCTTCTAGTTTGTTCTGCTTTTTTGGACATGGAACCTCTTAGACCAACAGTGTTGAAGAATTTCTTTTAGTCTAAATTTTTAAGCAGAATCAAATGGTTTCATTCTTCCAGAGCTCCCATGTATTTTAAATGCTGTTTATCTTTGTCCACTTCTGTGAATTTTAAGATATGGCACCTTATTCAAAATTGTTTAATTTATGGGAAAACATAAGCAATTTATTTTTTTTATTTTTTTTAACATATATGCCACCCACTCTATCCAAAGGTCTCTGGGAGGCTTACAACAATTATATGTGCAACAGAAAAGACTTCTGACAGAATACATGTGAAAGTGATACAGGTAAGAAAAATTGACCTCCACAAATTGGAAATAATGCCTAATTGCTTATTCCCCCCCCTTCTGTGGAGTCTCTTTCAAAGTCACCTAAAATGTAGCCATTGCTACAAACTGTGACAACTATTTCCATAAGTTAATTATGGGGTTGGGTGAAGATGGAAAAATGCTTTTTCTGGTTATCTTAAATCTCCTGTCAATCAGTTTCATTGCATATCAGCGGATTTTATCATAATGAGGGAGGAGTGATGTCTCTATGAATTCTTTCCATACTATTTGTCATCTTACAATTCATGTCTTCTCTTAGCCTTCTTTTTGTCTGAAAGGAAATAAAAAGCTGACACTCTTTCATCTATTCTCATAGGAAAAGTACTCACATGTTTTAATCATTTTAGTTGTCCTTTTTGTGTGTCTTCTCAGCTCACTAATAATTCTTTTTGAGATGAGACAACCAGAACCATACACAGTCTGCTAAGTGCAATTGTACCATATATTTGTGCAACGGTATTATGATATTGGCAGCTTTGTTTTTGATCCTTTTCCTACTAATCCTTAACATGAATGCTGCTTTTCCCCACTGCTGTTTATTTGGAGTTGACATTTTCAGCAAGCTATCCACTGTGACTCCAAATTACCTTTCCTAGATGGGGACAGCCAATTCAGAGGCATTGTTATTTGTCTGTGAAGCAGTGCCCAGGAACCTTGTACCCAGTCTGATCACACAGGTGAAACCAACTGAATATCAGAGATTCTGCTCAAAGAACTAAATGCAGTTTAATTGGGCACCACCTCAAAAAGGGGTTAACTACATGGGACAATATCTTTGCAACTTAGGTTTCCCATCAGTAACCATGCCAGCTGGTTAGCAAATTGAATTTAGCCTTTGTTCCAAATCCAGTAATCTTTGGATTTGATAACTAGATCAGGTAATTCAGAGTGCAGATCACAAAGGAGTGGCCATAGAAATAGGTTGCTAGTGGTAACCACTGATCACTAATGTTGGGTGATCAAGATGAATCCTGACCTTTACTCATCATTGTCAAGAGGAGAGGTGATGAATACAGGGACACCGCCATCAGCAACATGAAAACAAAGTTGCCCTGGTTACTTAGTATATGAATAATCTATAGCCATTATTGAGAGTAGCTAGCTAGTTGGCAAACTAAAACTTGAGCAATAACTGCTGTAGTATTATTAACACCGATTGTAAATGGTTGCCGCTATGGATAAGACTTCTCCTTATTTCATCATGTGTTTTGCAGCCACAGTCAGCAACTGGACTGACCTCAGACATTTTGCTGCCTGTAAATGGAGGATGAGTGAAAGTTGAGAAAAAAAGCTTTTTAAGTAAGACACTTAAAATCTTGCATGTAGAGGTCACACATCTCTATGCAGAATGTAAAGAGGTTGAGCATAGAAGTCATATTCATTCTTGAGAATCCAAGTTGTTGCTGCAGAAGTGCACCATTTTATTTTAAAAGAATCACTCATCTCTTCCCAGATAAATTTAGTGTCTAAGGCTTAGTCTTATCAATTAAAAAGATTCTGCCTACATTTTCCCTATGGTTGCATCTCACTTCTTCTTCTGAATCCATTTTGGGCACACATTGGGCAAAATCAACAAAGGAGAAGTGTAGAAGAGGAGCAGCTGAATGTGCTTCCCTTCATATAGAAATGGGTAGTACAAGTACTCTACAGATAGTCTCTGTTTTAAATGTGTTTTAGTATTGATTTTATTACTGTTTTTAATTTAATACTTTTAAAATTCTTTTTAAATATTTGCATACCTACCATTTTTAGCTTCTGTATATTGTCTTTTAATGATGTAAGCTGCCTTGGGTTCTTTTTAAGGAGGAAGATGGGATTAAATCAATCAATCAATCAATAACACATGGTTGCATACATAAATTGTTCCCAGGGAGAGATGGCAAGATTTGCCCCTCTGTACATTGGGAGGCAGAATTATCACATTGGCCAAGAAAAGGCTTCTAGACCTTCTCATCACTTCCTTATAGGGGGGAATCCCAGCTTGTGGACAAATGAACTCTGAGATTGTTCTATAGCTTTGAGAGCCTCCCAGAGTTTCAAAAGGTAGTTATGTCAAGAAAGGAACAGACATCAGAAGGCCTTATCCTCTTTTTGGACATTGCTGAATCAGCTCAATCTGTCTGAAGTCCCCAGAGCCTGCTCATAATGCCAGACAGCACTTACACTGGGTGGGTCTGGAAGTATATAAAGGCCTTGGGTGGGTTTTGCATGTGAGGTAGGGATGATACAACTGAGTTAGAAGTAGTTTAGAAGTGAGCTGTGACACATAACAGAGGAGACAAGAGGGCAAGAGTGAGAGCAAATGAGCAGAAAGGAAGAGGAGGGCTTCAGCAGAGAAAAAAATCATTAGTGATCCTAGAAAAGAGGGGAATAGCTGGACAAAGGAGAACTTAAGAGAAGGGGGATAGGTAAAAAGGAGTGAAAGGAAAATGGTCTTCAGGGCAGCAGTGAAGCAGAGGAGATAGGCTAAAAAAAGAGACAGATCTTGAAAATTGACAAAAGGGAGAGAGGGAGAGAAAAAGAAAGAGAGAAAGAGAGCAAAGAGGTTGGGGTAAAAGAGAAGTGAGCTGCAACCAGCCAAGCACAAAAAGGAGAATCTGAAATAGCAGGAGATGTGGGAGAAGCAAGAAGAATAGCATGGGACATGCTATCTAGAGAATGCCACTATACTTAACTTTTTCACAACTCCAAGACAGTATAGCAAAACATGACAAAGTATGTTCAGATCTAAAGGACTTCATGCCCACCCCAACACTTGGGTTTTCTTGTTATTCCCCTTAGCAACAGAACAAATCAGTTCACTACTTTGGTAAATGACTATCTTTATTGATTACATGAGCATCCAGAAAATGAAAGGTATTCTAACAGATTATTAGCATTGATCTATGAAGAAAGGATGGATAGTTCTAGATTTGAGGTTCTCCTTCCTTTATAAACTGATGCCACTGGCTTTGGGAATCAATTAAAAAACCACTAGAAATTTGAGGTGTCTTCTTTATCAACATTAATAAATACTGTACAACTGTGCCAATATTACATTCCTGGAGAGAAATGTTAGAAACAGACATGCTTTTCCTAATGCCAGCTGAAGAAAAAGTTCATAATCAAGCCTGTTCTGTACTGAACCAAAGAGGTTTCTCCTACATTCATACAATTTCTGTCAACAATTATGCAGGCTTTATCCTTCACTCTTCTTTTAATTGGAGGAAGCTAATGAAGCAACTAACATGTTTATTCTTCAGATTAAAGGTGAGCACAGTATTAGTAACTTAATAATGCACTCTGCAACCCATGATTAATCATCTTTAATTATTTTTATTAAATAAATCAATATAACTAGCCATATACAACAGTTCCTAAACCAGAATAATCCTTACGGTAACAGCCATCTGGGAACAAAATATCTTCCCTATTCCCAATCAAAATACTAGCAAGCATGCCCCTCATTATGCTGTAGTGTGGTTCCCTTGGAAAATAGTTCAATAAGTGATTAGATTAATCTGGTTAGCTCACAGATAGTAAGACCAGTGTTAGCCTAGCAGGAAACCACTTAAGTTGCCTTTTTGTGCAAATATACTTTAAATACTCATCCACCGGGGATATGCAGCACTCAGAATCCATGATGTTCATCTTGTCTGCTTTTTCATTTTGAAAGACGGGTAAGGAAAAAGTGTTTCTTCATACTATGGTTGTAGTTATAAAGAGTGTGAAACCAAAATTGCCGTTGACAGAAAATGTTTTATCTACTAGAGGTGTTTATAGTCTTTCAGAATTCCAGTGGCCCTTCTGCCTTCTCACTGTACTATTCATTTTTTTCTATGTTGACCGGTCTCAGATTTTGGTCCGAGAATCTGATTTGGGAGGTCATTTCCTGGTTCTTAGGTGTTGGCCCTAAAATGTCAAGAAATATTGCCTTGTCAACTCTGACCTGCTTTGGAGGTTCATTCTGAGCTACTGCATACCATCCAGAGATCTAGCAGTAGATTCGAGTGCACTTTTGTCCCGCCTGTAATTTAGAAAATATTTTTGGTAGCACTACTGAATTGGCCTTTAACATCATCACTGTACTGTATTTCCACATTGTCCAACAGTCACACACATACTGTTCTGCCATTTTTGCATTATCCCTATGGCATTAGAAAGGCAAATCTTTAGGTATCAAGATTTGGCCCTGAAATATCAGGGAGAGAAATGCTGCTGACCTGGAAATCCCATTTCTTTCTCTCATACTTTTTGTATGAACACCATCCTTCCTCCTCTCTGAAACCCCTGATCATGTATACCACATTTTCCTTTTTATTTCTTCTTTCCCACTTCTAATTTTGGTGTTCTCTTCCTGATTCTTCTAGATCATTTCCTAAAGCAAACCCTTTTTCATAAATCAACCTGCTTCTTTATGGAAACTGTTTTATCAGTCTGAAATCTGTTGTTCTCTCTGTATTTGTCTTGGCATTTCCAAGTGTGCTCTTTAGGAATCTAAGTAAATCAGTCTGAAGTTCCTATCCTCCCCTGACTTCTCTTCATCCAAATTTTTCTTCCTGTAATACACAGCTCTTTCTCATAGGGAAAAAAAACTAAAAACCAGGCTTTCTCAGCAGTGGCCCCTTGTCAACTTACCAACAGAAATACACCTGGCCCCCTCGCTGAGGACCTTCAAGAACCAACTAAAGACCTGGCTGCACAAGCAGGCCTTCCTGGGCCTTACTTAGCTTTACCTCTTCTTTTTCCTTTTCCCCCATCTTGGACTCTTGTAGTAAAATTAGGCCTTATTTTTAATGCATTTATGTTTTCATTTATTATATTGTATCTTTGGTATTCGTATTTTGTGTAAACAACCCAGAGTAGACATGTTCTAGATGGGTGATATATATGTCTAATAAAATAATTAAATAAAATAAATAGTTCCCTTCTCAATCCTTGACACCTCCAGTTAAAACCATAGAGAAGAAGTTGGTGGAGATTTGTTATAAAGCAGCTTTTCGTTTTCCTCTGTTTTCCTTGCTATCTCTGAGGGATTCCAAACAGAGTGTTGATTGTGAGGTAGAAATCTAGGAAAGATTCCTGTCTGTGTGGAATTTCTATTTCACATGTCTCCAAAAGTCCATGATTTGAAAGTAGCCCTCCCTTTCTTCTGCACCTCCAATTTTTCCATAGTGAGTCTGGAACCTCCAGGAAATAAGTAGATCTGAAGTTCTCTTTAGAAACACCTCAGCCCCATCACTGAAGCAAAAAGATGTCAGCCTCCAGAAGATCTAATCTGTTCTAGCCAGCATAGCTGATTAGCAGTTCAGCTACTTCAGAAGGCCCATGCCTTTCCCACCACTGGCTATCAGGAGCTTTATTCCTCTTGGGAATTCTAGTGGAAGAATGAAGGGATTTTAAAAAGAAACACCAAAAACCCCCACATTGCTCCTTGTCTTAAGTCATAACTCTGTCAAGCATCACTTTTTCACTAGAGGGTAGGTCTGATTCATATAAAAAGCAAAAGGATTGGTTGAGCATCTTTCTTACTCTTGTGCAATAAATTGATTGGGCATACACTAATAAACAACAAACACCTCTTTGAGCAGACATGTTGGATTTATGTTTGTTCGGTAAGCTAAGCAAGCAATTATTTATTTATTTATTTATTTATTTATTTCATTTATACCCCGCCTATCTAGTCAATTGTGACCACTCTAGGTGGCTAACACAATTGTCATTTGACTTTGTTTAATGTGTCACCATTTCCCCCCTTCTGAATATTATTATGGAGAGGAAAAATGTTCTCCCCAAGGAAGAGCAGACATGATGGTCAACTGATATCTAATGTAAGTCCCCCAAATCTTTGGCTGCATTCCTCTAATATAGAGGAGATAAAATGAAGACAAGATGAAAAAATTCAGTGGGATTCTCCAGTGGGATTCTGGAAGGATCTGATATTTTCTTTATACATCGCTGCTCAAAAGACATGGTGATGCAAATCATTTGGCCAACTTCTCAAGTGAAGGACTTGTCTCACAGTGTCAGTATCTATTCCATTTGATAGAAAATCTGGCAACAGGTCTACCGTTCTGTCATCTCTGTCAGCTGTACAAACTGACCTACAGGCAAGGTCTCATCCAAATATCATAAAATTCAATCAGAGTTCTATTGATTAAGTTCATTCCTTGCTGGGGGAGAGGCATGATGTGAATGATGTACTATATGTTCATATTTGAAATCTGGATACAGGTGATGAGGCTCCTGGAGTATCCTTGTCCACATACGAGTACCATGTGATCTCAGAAAGGCCACATTACAACTCACTAGATCTGGTGGCTCTGCTAAATTGTAATCAAACTGGATTTTTTCCCCTGCAAACGCAAAGCATTGCTGTCCTGTGCACATTCTAAAAGTGAAAGGAACCAGTGCCAATAGATCTTCTGGTAGGGTCTAATGTGTCTTCAGTCTAACAAGGACTCTCTTCAGACAAAAACTGAGTTGATTTACAGTGGTGCCTCACTAGATGATGATAATCTGTTCCACTGAAATAGCTGTTTAGCGAAATCATTGTTTAGTGAAAAGCATTTCCCCATTGGAATGCATTGAAACCTGTTTAATGTGTTCCAATGGGGAAAAATCGTCATTGTCTAGCAAAGATCGGCCATAGGAAAGCTGCTTTGTGACCCGCCGATCAGCTGTTTAAATCGCTGTCTTGTGAAGCGCGGAGGGAGCTGTCAAAATTGTCGTTTAGTGAAAATCAGTTTGCGAAGCAGGGACAAAACATTGTCCAGCGAAATTCCCCCAAAGGAATCACTGTTTTGCGAATTGTTATAGCGATCACAAAAAGCCAATGTCTAGCGAAAAAACTGTCATGCAGGGTAACTGTCTAGCGAGGCACCACTGTATTCATTTCAGAATAGAGATGGCATGAACCAAGAATACAGTGGTTTCAGATGGTTCATTACTATTCACAAACCATGAACTACAAACTTTCACAAACTGTCCCTTGAAATGACTTGTTTTGTGGTTTGTGCAATTCAGGATTTCCGGGAGTGCTAGAACAGCCCCTGCATGAGTTAGAGATGCCAACGTCTACTCGGGGCGGCTTACAAAAATTAAAACACATTAAAACAATGTAGAAAAATAACTACCATAATGCAATTATTATAATTAATATTATCCAAGATGACAACATTAAGAACCGGAAAAAAAGGGGGGGAAAGAACTTAGGTGACTGGGGGGAAGGCCTGTCTGAATAACCATGTTTTTAGTTGGTTTTTGAACACACCCAGCGAGGGTGCCAGCCGAATTTCAGTGGGAAGTGTGTTCCACAGCCGAGGGGCAACCGCCGAGAAGGCCCGGTTTCTTGTTTTCTCCTTCTGGGCCTCCCTCGGCGTCAGTCCCCTCAGCTGTCCCTGCTGGCTATGTCGGGTGACCCGGGTAGATCTGGGTGGGAGGAGGCGATCTGCCAAATATTGAGGTCCCAAACCGTTTAGGGCTTTATATGTAATCATTAATACTTTGAAGTCAATGCGGAAACGAATAGGTAACCAGTGCAGCGCAGCCAGAGTGGGGGAGATGTGCTGATATTTTCTCACCCCACTAATAAGCCTGGCTGCTGCATTCTGGACCATCTGGAGTTTGCAAATGAGCCTCAAAGGCAGCCCCATGTAGAGTGCGTTACAATGGTCTAGTGTCGAGATTACGAGCGCGTGGACTAGAGTAGTGAGGGCCCCCCGATCAAGATATGGCCGCAGCTGGGCAATCCGCCATAGATGAAAATAGGCAGAACGGACCATGGACGCCACCTGGGTTTCCATGGTTAGCGCCGGGTCCAGATGTATCCCCAAGCTGCGGACCTCACTCTTTGTGGCAAGGGTCGTCCCTCCAAAAGAAAGAGAGTCACCTATGCCGCTGACGGGAGGGCCACCCACCCTCAAGACCTCCGTCTTGTCCGGGTTCAGCCTCAATCCATTTGACTGCATCCATTCCAGTACGGTGTCCAGGCAGCGCTGGAGGGAGTGTTTAGCTGATTCTCTTTCCCACCTCCATCAAGTTTGGTTAACATTGGATCTGGGACATCCAAGTTATAACCCCTCAGATCCCCCCAAGAAAGTGCTCCTTAGTAGCTAAATGAGTGGTTCATGCGAGGGAACTTGAGACAGGGTTTTGCTCACCATGAAGTGGAATGAGGAGGGAACAGAAAGGGGGAAGAAATAGGAAGAGACCTAGCTAGCTAAATGTCTTCTTCTCATGCTGGCTGCTGCAACAGTTAAACCATCAGCTGAGCTGCCCAGGGTGTGGCTTCTATAACCAGCTACTCCCAGTGAGTGGACTTGGAGCTTTGTGGTTGGCTACCTGACCTGACAAACAATCCTACACAAAGTTTTCTCTAGGTCCACCCCAGCATTGCCAATGGGATTGATTTAGGGGCTCCAGGCTGTCTGGCCAGGAACAATGTGCCCAGAAATGAAGCAGAGAATCACTAACTCAGCATTTTGTTTCATTCTAAGCAGGTGCATTTCCCTGAAGTGCCCTGAGATGAACCACAAAACAGCCCAATTCTTTTTTCTTTTTCTTTTCTTTTGCTTTGTGGTTCATTCCATACCCATATCTATTTCAGAAACTTTTTTTATCTCTAGCCCTTTCTTGATTCCTTTTTTTAGCTCTCTATCAATTTTCAAACTGTTTTCTTCAAAAATATCTATCTACCTATCCCAGGCTAGGAGTGTCAATGAAGTTCAAATCTATGGGTCGGATCAGATCACAAAGACCAAATCGTCCAAGGACTCCAATCTTATCTGAACCACCAACGTGTAAATGTTACTATGAGGTTGTGCCATGTCTAATATAGATCCTGGCACCTATAAAGGGACTGCATTATACTGACTCTTTAACTAATATCTGGGAAATACATGGCTCCAGGAAAAGAGTGAAACCAAGTTGGCTGCCATTTCTCAGTGCTATTCTTTGCCTTGTCCACCATGTTTTTTAATGATCACTACTTTGTTGTGGGGCACTGGTCTTTCACGCACTGAGCTATAGGGGAATAGCTCATAGGTGAGAAATATCTAGGGATCACAATGCTACCCTTGGGACCCCTGATAGTCTCACTCACACCACCCATTATTAACCTTCATGCATTTTATTTTATTTTATTGTGCTAAAAAGATGGAAATGTAGAAGGTGAGGGGAACAAAAACAGCCTAGGACCACACTTGGTTCACTCCTCTAGTAACTGATTGTTACTGCTGGCAAACAGTACTGTGGTTGTATTCTTGCCTCAGCTGGAAACAGAAAATTGTATACCTGAAATATTACCATATGGCCTGAAACTGTTTTCTTTTCTCACTGGGTTTAGAAATTATCTGATAACATGCCCCTTCTCTTAATCTTGATACACCTGAACAAGGATTTTACAATGTCTTTTGTGGAAGCTGTCCAGAAAACCATATCTTTTCTGCTCTGTGATTCTGCCTTTGATCCAGTCACAGAGCATACACACGTCTGTACCACCCGAAAAGCTCCTTCTAATCTTTCAAGTCCCAAAGCTGATAAATCATGGATCAAACACACTCTCCGATTATACCATCTGTAGTTCAAAAAAAGAAAAGAAAAGAAAAAAAGAAAGAAAGAAAGAAAGAAAAGAAAAGAAAAGAAAAGAAAGAAAAAAGAAAAAAACCCTCACCATCAATAAGTTAAGGTTTCTAACTGATGTCTCCATCAACTCTTTTATTCCTTATGGTTTCAAGTAAAAACATATAGATACAAGTCCTGTGATTTAAAAATGTGTTAAATATTTCCGTTCTCCTCCATCATCCATGCTACCCTATCAACTGCTAGAGATGCCAAAAGCAAAGATTAGTACTAGCCTTAACTGCTTTTGCAGGGTTTTATAACTGAAATTAAAATGAGTGCTTGGGATACACAAGGAGCTTTCAGTTCTCCTGTTCCAGAAGTTCCGTAATCTAACCCCATAACACAGTTCTTCTGCTTTCATTCTTCATCCCATTCTTCATATTAAAAATAAGTTACTTGTAATTAATTCCTTAATCCAGTAAGGGAGTACAATAAGTTTATATTAAAATAGTCACTTCACAATGGACAACTTCACTCCTTTGGCAGCGTAACCATAAATTGTATATTATTTTTATAGTTATCAAGGCCCAGATTCACTAAACGGTAGAAGGAGTATCATGTACTTCAATGAGTGGCTTGTGTTCCACCTTGTGCTGCTGGCATTGACATTTTTCAAGTAATTGACAAGAAATTAATTATTGTTTTCACTTCAGATACTTTTGATAAATGGGGAAGAGCTGCCTTTAAAATATAACTACAGCAATAACTAACCACTTTTGAAGTCTTAGAACTACAATTGTAACAAGTTCATTTTCAAAGAGACCTGAAGCTTTAGTTTTAGATAAGAAAATCAAAACATTTCCTAGCATGTTAAGGAAGACATGACAGTCCAGGGATGAATACTCAAGGAGACCCATTCATATGTATCTATTTCTGCTTTGCTTATGAATAGTCCCATTCCACTGCTCAAGCATGGAAAAATCAAGTTTGCAGTTAAAACATACTACAGTGGTGCCCCGTATAGCGACGTTAATCCATTCCAGGATTAACGTCGCTATCCGGATTCTTCGCTATGCGGGAGGGGAAAACCCATAGGAATGCATTAAACTCCGTTTAATGCGTTCCTATTGGGGGAAAACTCACCGCTAAGCGAAGAATCCCGATCCGGCCGCCATTTTCACTGCCTCGGTAAGCGAGGCGTGAAAACGCTGCCGGCGGCCATTTTCCCCCAGCCGGGCAGCGCTTGCTTCGGCTGTGGACGCCTCCCCGCAGGTTGCGCCGCCCAGCTGGGGGGAGAAGGTTCAGGGCGCCCACGGTGGACGCTTCGCCGGAGGTTGCTCTGAAGCCAGGCTTCAGAGCAACCTCCGGCGAAGCGTCCACCGTGGGCGCCCTGAACCTTCGCCGCCTTCTCCCCCCAGCTGGGCAGGGCTTGCCTCCGAGCACCGGCGGTGGACGCTTTCCCGGAGGTTGCTCTGAAGGCTGCGCCTCCCAGCTGGGCGGCGCTGCCTTCAGAGCAATCTCAGCCTCCACCGGGGGTGCTCGGAAGCAAGCCCCGCCTAGCTGCGGGGCTTGCCTCCGAGCACCGGCGGTGGACGCTTTCCCTGGAGGTTGCTCTGAAGGCTGCGCCTCCCAGCTGGGAGGTGCAGCCCTCAGAGCAACCTCCAGGGAAAGCGTCCACCGCCGGTGCTCGGTAGCGCTTGCCTCCGAGCACCGGCGGTGGACGCTTTCCCTGGAGGTTGCTCTGAAGGCTGCGCCTCCCAGCTGGGCGGCGCTGCCTTCAGAGCAATCTCAGCCTCCACCGGGGGTGCTCGGAAGCAAGCCCCGCCTAGCTGCGGGGCTTGCCTCCGAGCACCGGCGGTGGATGCTTTCCCTGGAGGTTGCTCTGAAGGCTGCGCCTCCCAGCTGGGCGGCGCTGCCTTCAGAGCAATCTCAGCCTCCACCGGGGGGTGCTCGGAAGCAAGCCCCGCCTAGCTGCGGGGCTTGCCTCCGAGCACCGGCGGTGGATGCTTTCCCTGGAGGTTGCTCTGAAGGCAGCACCGCCCAGCTGGGCGGCGCTGCCTTCAGAGCAACTTCAGCTTCCACCCCGGGGCTCGGAGGCAAGCGCTACCGAGCACTGGCGGTGGACACTTCCCCTGGAGGTTGCTCTGAAGGCTGCGCCTCCCAGGTGGGCGGCGCTGCCTTCAGAGCAATCTCAGCCTCCACCGGGGGGTGCTCGGAAGCAAGCCCCGCCTAGCTGCGGGGCTTGCCTCCGAGCACCGGCGGTGGATGCTTTCCCTGGAGGTTGCTCTGAAGGCAGCACCGCCCAGCTGGGCGGCGCTGCCTTCAGAGCAACTTCAGCTTCCACCCCGGGGCTCGGAGGCAAGCGCTACCGAGCACTGGCGGTGGACACTTCCCCTGGAGGTTGCTCTGAAGGCTGCGCCTCCCAGGTGGGCGGCGCTGCCTTCAGAGCAACTTCAGCTTCCACCCCGGGGCTCGGAGGCAAGCCCTACCGAGCGCCGGCGGTGGACGCTTCCCTGGAGGTTGCTCTGAAGGCAGCACCGCCCAGATGGGCGGCGCTGCCTTCAGAGCAACCTCAGCTTCCACCCCGGGGCTCAGAGGCAAGCCCTACCGAGCGCCGGCGGTGGACGCTTCCCTGGAGGTTGCTTTGAAGGCAGCACCGCCCAGATGGCCGGCACTGCCTTCAGAGCAACCTCCAGGGAAGCATCCACCGCTGGCACTCGGAGGCAAGCACCGCCCACCTGGGGGGAAATGGTGCCTATGGGGAAAAATCACAAAGCGATTTTTCCCCATAGGGGCCATCGGTATGCGATCGCTTTTGCGATCGCAAAATCCGCATCGGTATGCGGATTCGTCGTTAAACGGTGCACTCGTTATACGAGGCACCACTGTATTGTGGCATCTAATTCAACCAACAAGAACAAGGAAAGCTTGATTTGTACTCTTTTGATGGAAGGAGAATTTGTATTCGTGATGGTGCAGAAGCATCTCTCTCCCCCACCCTTTCAAAATCTAATGAAAAACAGAATGAGAAACATATGGCAAGACTGACCAGAGAGGAATTCTAACTGGATAGCAGGTTTCCTTACCTCATAATGGATCTCTCTGGTGATTACTGGTTTCCCCCACTGTTTTCTTATAAATGGAAATTTACAAGAGGGAAACATTTATTTTCCCCCAACCCCAAATGAAGTTTCTCAATGTCAGAAAAAGTTCCCATACCAGAAAAAAAGTTTCACTTGAGGACTATTTGTCCTTTACTCTACACTTAAAAGAGCAGTGCTCTTGTCCCATGGCCATCAGAGAGAATCAACTGGTTTGCGTTCTTACCAAGAACAAGTGCCAGGGTGTGGGGACAGAGTATTTTCTTCAGCCCAACCTTAACGGTAATGTTCAACTGATTTCATTGGGCTTACTTCCAAGTAAAGTTGGTTTACATGGTAGAATGAGATGAGATGCCATACGAAACTGTACAACCTAGCTAATTCTTCAGCCAGTTCAAATGCACCTAGACAGTGTAGCGGACTAACTTGAAAACTTGAGTCCCTATAGCATTCAGGGCCTTCCACTCAAAAAGGGGAAAAAAGGGGGAGGGCAATTTTCTCGTAATTGGAGCCTCAGGCTTTGTTACCCTTTGAAAAGTTGGGAAGTTTGTATTTTCTTGAGATTTTTTTTAAAGCTGAAATGAATGGCTTTTCCTGCAATGCTAATTTGCCCCACATGCAGTCCCTTAATGCTCTCAGAAATTGAGAATGAGACTCCCCAGCGGACATAATTTCATTTCCTTTTTCAGAGTTGTAGCACCTGCTGCCTGGCTGTAATGGGTGTTAATTGCTGAATTATCAACCGTTATTCTAACATGCTCTTTTTTAAAAACTGAAATGAAAAAGATAAAAAAATTTTCCAACATTTATATGACAGCAAAGAACAAAGGGAACAAGTGTCTGAACTCTATTGCTGTTTATAGTTACAATAATAATTTTTAAATGTAAATTTTAAATTTCATACAAAGAACTGGTTTATGCTTAGTGGAAATTTAGGATTGTAAGTTATTGCAGTGTATTTAACAAGGTGAACTAGAAATATTGGGTTGTGTCAGCTCTATATCTCACAGGTTATGTGGTTCACTCAGGCAAAATACAGTGATTCAGTCAGATGACGTTTTACAAGCTTTTGTCATCATTTAATAAATATTAGCCACAATAAAATTTATACAAAGTATTATTGAAATCTATTACCACCTGAAGCCAAGTTCCAGTATATCTTGCAGCATGAAAGTGTCCCAAAACCAAACTTAATGTGTGCAGTAATAAAAGAAGATCACTTGGTACCGGATTTTGTTTGAAAACAGCATTGGAACTTAAAGAAATGCACTGCATTTGCTGAGACAAAAAGAAGTACCAAAATGATGTATATAGGTAAGTATTGTATGCTGTCAAGTTGATTTTGATTTATGGCATACGTTTCCAGGTTTTTCAAGGCAGAAAATACACAGAGTGGTTTTACTGTTTCCTTCTTATGGAAGTGTCCTTGGACTGTGCAGATTGCCCATGGCTACACAGGCTAACTCTTATTGCAAGAGTCTCAGCAGGGAATCAAGCTCCCAACCTCTGGCTCCACTAAACTATCCAGCCAACTCATCCAAGAATGAAAACATAGTATTCCATGACATTTTATGTCATGCATACACACCCCAAACTTGCTTGTTTAAATAAAGAAAACAGTCATTGCTAAGGAGCTGACATTTGAAGATCTTGGCCAAAATTCTGTTGCTTAGCATAGTACATTGCTCTAGAGTAGGCCCATTGAATTGATGGGGATTTGATGAGCCACCTCCTCCATAGATTCCCTTGATTTAAATTGGTCTACTCTTACTGTAATTTACTAGCTAAAGTAAGTTGGAGCTAGAGTGGGCCTATATGAATCAATGGGCAAAATTCCATTCAGCGCCTAAGGTTATGCCAGATTAAACATGCTAGGTTTTACAGAGTTGTACAATCAACCATGCATCCTTAGCATCACCAACTACGTACATTGTGGATAGCATTTCTGCCATGGCACTTTCTCAGCTATCATGGGCACAACCTTAGGTTGTGCACATGTAGTTGCACAACAGGATTTGGGCTATTGGAACATATGGAGATGGTGGCTCACCAAAACCCCATTTAGTCAATGTGTCTACCACAATTTACTGTGGTAAGCAACAGGATTTTGGCTACTCTTTAGTACTGGTCTTGTGACAGTGTCATGAAAGGAACATATTGTATACCTACTTCTGTGTGCATGCCTTGAGAACAAGCCACCTGGAGACTCTTGCAGAATGCAGGTGACATAAAAATCAAATAAATAAATAAATAAAATAAATACTACTGTCATGATTCCACGTGGCCCCTGATTGTTTCACCTACTAAGAGCTTGTCTTTCAGCTGCCCCCAGTTATGTTTATTATTAATAGAGGTCCAGGCAATGTGTCATTTTTAAAAGAACCAAATAGAAATAGTTTATTGTTACAGATGATGATACTTCAAGCAATGTTGTTAACTCTTAACAAACATCCTCCTTCATCCACTCTCAGCCACCACTCTCCTGCCCAATCTCCAAAACTCTTCAACTCTCTCTAAACTTTCAATCTCCCTCACTAAAACTCCCCCTTCTCCTGCTGAGTCTCTTATATCTCATGACTCCGCCCCTCCAGCACTCCCATTGGTCTATGCAGATATCATATTAATATTCATGACCTAGGCAGATGCCACAACTGCAAACCCAAGTCTTAGGGTGGAAGTGGAGCAATTATGAGGACAAAGACAAAAATAAGTAACATGACTATTGATAGAATATGGTGAAGTTCATTAGGTCAAGTCCAAAAATGAAATATGGAGAGAGGCTAGCAAAGGCAGCCCATAATCTCAACAGGGAGATAAATTTAAGATGCAATTCTTATTTGGCACAGATTAAATCTGAAGCAGAGATAATCTTCCAGCTTCAAGCTTAAGGAACAGTGGATTGCTGCTTTTTCCCACCAGCTATTCTGATCTCCATGAATTTCAAAAGAAGAGTTCAGATTAGCTAAGAAATAACTAAAACTATTTCCTGGTTATTGGCTAGGGTTTCATTTGAAAGTAACTCCATCCTTATTCAGAACAAATCATGGGGATCCTAATAATCACTAGAGGTTAATGACCGCATTTCAGATAAACTGATGCACAGATGTCTTCTGTGTACATCTTGATTGTAATGTGAATGACAAGAGGATGCTCACTGTTCTCAGATACATTTGTTGCTCACTTCCTGCTGAGAACTATAGAAAATAACTGCATAACTGAACTCCATACTGTGGGCACCTGAATCATAACAGTAAAGTATGCAAAGAGGCTCTCTCTGCTTCAACAGCAATAATTGTTATGAGTACTGTACTTCCACTTCCTTTTAACTGCATCCAGTACATTTTCATCTCATTTCACAATACACAACACTATAAAGATTTCCCTTTGAACCATAAAGATTCCATGTTGAGGAAACCATGTTTGCCAAGGGATATTCATCCAGGTGTTGTTGATGCAGTAAAAAATCAAGCTGTTCTACACAGAACTGTAGCAAGACATGGTCCAAGAGGGAGGAAACCATTGAGCAAATGACAGGAATTGCTTGAACTTTCAGTCCAGCACTTGAGACTGAAATGTGACATTTTAACCATCTTGAATAGTTCAGAACTATCCTGAGGGTACTTTGTTCATTTCATATTGAAAGGATTGCTTCCTCCTTCTCTCTTCCTGTGGCCGATCTTCTGAGTTGTTAACAAGAACATATGAGGCAAGGTAGGTGAAGTGTTTCCTAGTATTCAGCAGCCTCAACAAAGTGTAAATTTCTAACGTTTGACACGCAGAGGTGGTAAGGAAGGGAGATGTAATGTTTGTGGAAAGAAGAGGACCATGTGGAAGTGCCATCATTAGGTGCAGTACAGACTTGAAGTGCTATCAGAATTCTTTCCATTTTAATTCCATCCATCCAGGGGCAGGTATTCATTATTAGTCTTGCTTCCAAATGGCCGCTCTGCCAGTGAGTGTATTTCACCTGGACGATATAAATTAATATCAGTATTTATTTAATTTAAGGGGAGGCACAGATAAAAGAGCCTAGAAGCATGAGCCACTTGGGCCTTGCCTGGCCTATTTGGGCTCTGAGATTTAAGAGAAACTTCAGGTGGGGGAGAGAGAAAAAAGAAAAAACAAAATTATTAGTTATTAGTAATTAGTAAGAATCTCAGATATGCAGATGATACCACTCTGATGGCAGAAAGTAAGGAGGAATTAAATAATCTCTTAATGAGTATGAAAGAGGAGAGCACAAAAAATGGTCTGAAGCTCAACATTAAAAAAAAACCAAGTTCATGGCCACTGGTCCCATCACCGCCTGGGAAATAGAAGGGGAAGATATGGAGGCAATGACAGATTTTACCTTCTTGGGTTCCATGATCACTGCAGATGGTGACAACAGCCGCAAAATTAAAACATACCCGCTTCTTGGGATGAAAGTGATGACAAACCTAGACAGCATCTTAAAAAGCAGACATCAGCTTCCTGACAAAGGTCCATATAATCAAAACTATGGTTTTTCCAGTAGCGATATATGGAAGTGAGAGCTGGACCATAAAGAAAGCTGACTGATGAAGAATTGATGTTTTTGGATTGTGGATTGGATTGTGGTGCTGAAGGAGACTCTTGAGAGTCCCTTGAATTGCAAGGAGAACAAACCTATCAATTCTAAAGGAAATCAACCCTGAGTGCTCACTGGAAGGACAGATCCTGAAGCTGAGACTCCAATACTTGGCCATCTCATGAGAAGAGAAAGCTCCCTGGAAAAGTGCATGATGTTGGGAAAGTGTGAGGGCAAGAGGAAAAGCCGATGCCAGAGGACAAGATGGTTGGACAGTGTCATTGAAGCTACCAGCATGAATTTGACCCAACTCTGGAGACAGTGGAAGACAGGAGGGCCTGGCGTGCTCTGGTCCATGAGGTCACGAAGAGTCAGACATGACTTAACGACTAAACAACAACAAAAATAGTAAGAAATTTTTAGTAAGCAAATTATCTATCAACAAACTTTTTTTAAAAAAACATTAAAACACAATGTGGGCTGAAGACTATGTTTGGCCCCCATTCCCCTACCCAGCCCATTATTTTGGGCCTGGGCAGCTGGAAACAAGTTAAAAAATAAAAATAAAAGAGAAGTAAGAGGGAAGAAAGGAAAGTGGAAGAGCACATCACAGACTTTGTGCTGCCTCTGTGCACCAGGACCGCTGTGGCCCTAGGGAGAATGACCATCATCCCACAGCCTCAGATTAAATTAAATAATAAAATTAAATTAAAATTAAATAAATTAGAATGAAATAAAAATAAATAGATAGATAAATAATTAAATAAATAATTTTGAACAAATCATTATATTAAAAACTTATTAAGTTTTTTAATATAATAAAAATACATATACATATATACATATATACATATACATATACATATACATATACATATACATATACATATACATATATACATATATACATATATATACATATATACATATATACATATATACATATATATATAATCATTTACCCTTGACCTTCCCTGTGAGACACGTTCAGCTTCCAGAGCAGAAATTTTTGGGTATGGGAGCAACTGCAGGCAAAAATTTCTGCTCTGGAAGCTGAATGTGTCCCACAAGGAAGGTCAGGGGCAATTAAGCCACAGCCACATCGCTTAGCCAGGGATTCAAAGAGCCATAAGAGAGAGAAGTTTAATGCCTTAGCAGAGGACTTTATGTCTAGTTTTGCTGTGTTAGAGGCCACTCAGCTGTCTGGTCTAGGGACATCACAAACTGCATCTAAACCTCAGATTGAAACATTGCAGCAAGGAGGCAGTGAGTGGGGATATGATGGCAGAGGTCACGGTCCATCTACAGGCTACCAGGGAATGCAGAGTGGTGCCACAGAAAGGAATTTTGAATTTGAGGTGGCAAGGGCAGCCCAGGATACACCTCAAGTGGGAATATCAGGTGAGCCAGTGGTAGCACTGGACACCTACCGGGTCATTGTGGAATGGCCTTGGCCTGGCAGACGGCAGGCAAACACACCCTACAACACAGTGCAGTAGGACACACAAGTGACTAGGCTAACCAGTGGCCAGTTACAGGAACACCATCAGGGAGCTGGATGGCCCCATCCCCACAGGTTTCATTTTCTGCACCAATGGGTATAACAGTGGGAGTCAGAGTATGGCCCTACCCATCTGTTCCCAATATGGGAACTATTTGGTTCCCCTGAAAGCTTTACCTTTTGGTGATTATGCTATGCCCCTAGGAGATTATCTGAGCCCAGCAACCAAGGAGAAGACTGTTACATACAGCACTGATGTTACCTGTCTGTCATGGGTTTGGAGGGAAAGTTCCAGCCTATGGGGAGTGGAAGGCGGGACATCAGGAGGAGGGGCTGTACTGTATATATATGTGGAGCGTGTGTGGAGAAGCTGAAGGAAGAGCTGAGAGAAGAAGCTTGAGTGGGAGTCTGTGTGTCAGACAGGGTACTACTGTGTGTCAGTCAGTACCAACCTGATAGGTTCAGGTGTCTGTATGGTTAGCCAGAACTGATAGGTTCAGGGTCTGTGCTTCAAGTTAAGTGTTCTGTGTGAACCAAACTGTGTGTATGTATGATTGAGACTAAGCCACGTTACTGTATCTTATTCACCTGATCATTTTATTTTCCCTGTGTGTTGTTTAAATAAACCTTATTCCTTTATTTGTTTAAAAATCCATCCCTGGTCTGTGTGACTTCTTATAGGGAATGGTTGGTGGCAGCTTAGTGAAAGTGTGGCATATCCCAGTAGGTCTGGGTTTGTCACATTGATTGGTGTCCAGCGTGTGGGATACGACTGGTCCAGTTGTCCAGTGGTACAGCAAAGCCTTGGCAAGTGTGCCCAGAGCAAGGGGGGTCTAGTCAGGGACAATCTGAGGGCGCGTAGGTAATCTTCTAGGCGTACCTCACGGGGAGGTGCGCTAGTGGAAGAACGTGCCAACTGGGGAGACTAGATTAGGGAGCGCTGAGACAACCTGGTTTTGGCGGGAAAAAAGCTGAGGCAAAACTGTGAAGTAGCAGTGATCTAGCTTGTCTGCTGAGAGGCCTAGCAGAGGGGGGTGGACTCTGGCTGGCTACAGTTGCAAGTTAGTGCTGAAGAACAGCAGTAATCTATAGAAAGCTGGTTCTGAGGCAAAAAAAAAAAAGTGGTCGCTTTATTTTGAGGCTTGACTTTTGAAAGCAGCCTGTTCTGGGGGGGGGGGATTATGCCCTTGACTCGAAGCCAAATGGCAGAAATGGGTGAAGTGAAAGACCCCCAGGTTGACCAAGGTTCTGAGGATGAATTTGGCTCAGTGCAAGGTGACAGCACGGGAGAACAGAACCCAGAACTCAGAAAATTGCTCATAGCCCAACAGCATGAACTGAGGGTGAGGGAAATGGAGGAAAGGGAAAGAGAGAAACAAAGGCAATTTGAAATAGAGAGAATGGAAAAAGAAGAAAGATTAGAGAGACAGAGAATGGAAATGGAGAGGGAGAGAGAGAAAATTGCTCTGGAAAAAGAAAGAATGGCGTTTGAGTTAAGAAAACTGGAACTGATGAATCAGAACAATAATAACAATAGGGATTCTGAGGGAGGCCAATTGTCTAAGGCTGACCTGAAGAAATTCCCTGTGTACCACAAGGGAGATTGTCCTGAGGTGTTCTTTTCCCTAGTGGAAAGAGCGTTTGTGGACTTCTCAGTAAGGGAAACTGAGAAGATGACCATTATGCGATCTTTAATCAGTGGCAGCCTTGCAGAAGTCTATGCAGAGATGCCAGAGGAACTGATGAAAGATTTTGCAGAGTTTAAAAAACTGGTGTTTGCCAGACATGGGATAAACGCGGAACAGCTAAGGCAGAGATTCAGGTCACTCACCAAGAAACCAGAGCAGACTTTTACCCAAGTGGGGGCCCAATTGGTGAGGCTGCTAGAGAAATGGCTATCTCAGGAGGGGACAGAGACCTTTCAGCAGCTCAAAGACTTGATGGCGCTGGAACAGTTCTATTCAGTCCTGCATGGGGAACTGAAATTCCAGGTGAGGGAAAGGAAACCGAAATCTGTGGCAGAAGCAGCCGAGATCGCAGATTTTATTTCCCAAATAAGAAAGCCCTTGGGTGAGGGGAAATTGATGGGGAAACCTAAAGAAACCTACAGCAAGTACTCTCAGGGACCAGGGAAAAGCCAGCAAGGGGGAGGGGCCCATGGTGAAGGGAAGCCCTCAGACATGAAACCAAGACCTCAGATTTTGGAGGGAAAACCAAAACAAGATGAGAAAGACTCAAAATATAGCAGAAAATGTTATTTCTGTCAGGGAAAGGGCCATCTAATCTCAGAGTGTGAGAAATTAAAGCAGCTAAAAGGAATTGTGCCTCAGGATTCGAGTGGAACCAAGCCAAAAGCTGTGTTCTGTGTCCAGAAAGAGCAAAGCTCCTTGTCACTGAGGGAGCCTGTTGCCATGGCTACTCAATCTGGAACAGTTACATCTGCTGATCAGGCTGAGGAAAATGGTCCTCTTGTGGAGGTCAAGCGCTGCTTGCTCGTGAGAACAGATTCTCAGTTGTTTGAAACCGCTGGGGTGGATGTAGGAATACTTGACCATCAGTATAGGGGGCTGCGGGACACTTGTTCCCAGGTGACCCTGTGCCATCCAGATATTATTCCTAGGGAGTATGTAATCCCAAATGAGAGCATGAAGGTGGCAGGGATTGAGGGGCAGGTGATCTCACTGCCAGTAGCGGAGGTACCTGTGAACTTTCAAGGCTGGAGGGGAGTTTGGCGGCTAGCGATTTCATCGACTCTGCCAGCAGCCGTGCTCGTGGGAAATGACCTGGCTGAACAGGTGAAACGGGTGCTAGTGATTACACGTTCACAAGCCACCACGGGGACAGTTCAGGGGGGTAATGATGAGCCAGAGACGGAAGCAGAGGGGAGTTCAGAAGCTGTGGTGGAAACCTTAACCACAGACAGCCGATTTGGCCAAGAGCAAAAGGCAGACGCCACTCTCCAAAAGTGTTTTGAACAGGTGACTGACGCCCAGCTAACACCTGAAACCCCAGTGAGATTTCTAGAGAAAAAGGGGATTTTGTATAGAGAGACCCTGAGGAATATCTCAAAAGGGGGAGATGGGATCCGAAGTCAGTTAGTGATACCTGAAAAGTATCGCCCCATGATCTTACAAAGGGGGCACTCTGACATGTTTGCTGCGCACTTAGGGGTGAACAAAACACAGCAGAGAATCACACAGAATTTTTACTGGCCTGACATAGGGAAGCAGATCAGGGAGTTCTGTAAACAATGTGATGTGTGTCAAAGGCAGGGGAATAGCCGCGACAGGACCAAAGCAAAGTTGTGCCCTTTGCCTGTGATTGACACTCCGTTCAAATGCATAGGGGTGGATATTGTGGGACCTTTGCCCAAGGCCACAAAGAGGGGGAACAGGTTCATTCTCACCATTGTGGACCATGCCACGAGGTACCCTGAAGCCATTCCCTTGACTAACATTGAAACTAACACAGTGGCAGATGCCTTGGTGGGGTATATGTCCAGGATGGGATTCGCCTCAGAAATAATCACAGATTTGGGCGCATCGTTTACATCGAAGCTCATGAAACGGTTATGGCAAATCTGTGGAATTAAGCACAAGGAAACCACTGCGTATCACCCTGAAAGTAATGGGTTAACTGAGAAGTTCAATGGGACTCTAATGCGCATGATTAGGGCTTACTTGGCAGAGAATCCAAACAATTGGGACCAGAAGCTGCAATCCCTTTTGTTTGCTTATCGATCAGTGCCACAAGCCAGTACCGGGTTCAGTCCGTTTGAACTTTTATTTGGGAGAAGGGTGAAAGGGCCCCTTGATTTGATCAAACAAAATTGGGAGCAGATCACCCAGGATGACCCACAAGACGTTGTGACATACATAGACACCTTGATGAATGACCTAAAGAGAAACCTAGAGCTAGCAGCAGAGACCCTGCAAGCTCAAAAGGTCAGAAAGAAAGCTTGGGATGACCAGGAAGCCAGGGAGAGGCACTTTAACCCAGGGGAGGAAGTGCTTTGGCCTAGGCCCTGTAAAGAGAACAAACTGCAGCTGGGTAGCCCAGAAATAAAATACTTGGGTCACATAGTAGGGGGAGGAGTGATAAAACCCCTCGAGGCCAAGATAGAAGCAGTTCGTGATTGGCCCAGACCCAACACCAAGAAAAAAGTCAAATCATTTCTTGGGTTGGTGGGCTACTACAGAAAGTTCATCCCGAGGTTTAGCGAGATTGCGGCTCCGCTGACCGATCTGACGAGGAAGAAGACTGATGACCGCATCCCGTGGACCAGCGACTGTGAGGAGGCGTTCCGGAGGTTGAAGCAGGCGCTCATCAACTATCCAGTGCTGCGTGCTCCAGACTTCGACCGGGAGTTCATCATCTACACCGATGCGTCTAACAGCGGGGTAGGAGCAGTTCTTTGCCAGGAGGATGAGAATGGTGACCAGCATCCAGTGTCCTACCTGAGTAGGAAACTCCAGAAAGGTGAGAGACATCTGGCAACCGTGGAAAAGGAGTGCCTGGCCATAGTCTACGCGATCCAGAAGGCCAAGCCTTACATCTGGGGAAGACATTTTGTTCTGTGCACTGACCATTCACCACTGCAATGGTTAAAGACAATGAAATCTCACAATGGTAAACTTATGAGGTGGGCTTTAAACCTGCAAGACTATGACTTTGAAGTGAAGGTGGTCAGAGGGTCAGTGAACTGTGTTGCTGACACCTTGTCAAGAAGACCTGAAGAATGAAGACGGTGAAAGAAACATGGACTATGTATATATTTTGATGACAAAAAGTCAAATGTGTCTGTTTATTAAACATGTTGGTTTGTATGAATAAAGGTAACTTGATGTATTGTTAATGGTAAATGTTTAAATGACTAATAGAGTGTAAGTATAAGTAAGTATGGTATTGTATGTTAATGTATAACTGTTTTTGTTTGTTTTGGGTCCAGGTTGTTTTTTTGGTGAAAAGCACCTTAGCTTTCCCCCTACAAAACAACTTATAAAGAGGGGAGGTGTTACATACAGCACTGATGTTACCTGTCTGTCATGGGTTTGGAGGGAAAGTTCCAGCCTATGGGGAGTGGAAGGCGGGACATCAGGAGGAGGGGCTGTACTGTATATATATGTGGAGTGTGTGTGGAGAAGCTGAAGGAAGAGCTGAGAGAAGAAGCTTGAGTGGGAGTCTGTGTGTCAGACAGGGTACTATTGTGTGTCAGTCAGTACCAACCTGATAGGTTCAGGTGTCTGTATGGTTAGCCAGAACTGATAGGTTCAGGGTCTGTGCTTCAAGTTAAGTGTTCTGTGTGAACCAAACTGTGTGTATGTATGATTGAGACTAAGCCACGTTACTGTATCTTATTCACCTGATCATTTTATTTTCCCTGTGTGTTGTTTAAATAAACCTTATTCCTTTATTTGTTTAAAAATTCATCCCTGGTCTGTGTGACTTCTTATAGGGAATGGTTGGTGGCAGCTTAGTGAAAGTGTGGCATATCCCAGTAGGTCTGGGTTTGTCACAAAGATGTGGTAAGGAAACTAAGTAAATGTCTTTGAACTTTTAAATAGTAATGTGGACAGCAAGGATTTAGAAAAGGAGGATGCAAAGGACAAAGAGAGGCACAGGAGGCAATAACCTGAGCATTCCTGGGCCAATTGGCTTCCTGTCTTCTTAATTTATTTTGTGGTCATACTAAAGGCCCAACCATGGAGAGTGCAGCCATTGGTACAGTACCTGGACTTAATTTACAGGGCATATGTGGACTATCCTGGGCATGCATGGCTTCTCTGTGATTAATCATTTCATACGAGAGCTGCAATTCACCCAAATATTCACTCAGGTGAGGCCCAGCTGGGCCTCTGGCTGCAGTATATGATGCTGGCCAGATTGAATCTGGGTGACAGGTTTGATAGCGGGCACCTTATTCAAAAGGCTGGCCAGAACTTGAATCCCTATGTAGGCACAGGGCACGTGGTTCAAACCCGCCTGCTGTGCTGGGATTTCAACTTGAGGGGCTCGTGCTCACACAAGGCCTGTAAATATAGGCACAAGTGCACAATGTGTGGAATCCAGCATCCTAGTACAGTGTGCTTTTAAGCAAGGACATAGAGCAGCGGGAACAAGGATGTCAGTGTTAATAGGAAACCAAATGGCGGGGGCGGACACCCTGCAAAAGGGGCCCAGTCCAATTAAGGTTGAGGTTCTGGAAGTATAGCTGCAGACCTGCTAAGCAGCTTTCACAAAGGTTTTAGGATTCCAGCAGTGGAGACACATAAGAGTTCATTCGCCCTGAATGTGAAGTTGGTTAGAGGAGATAGTTAGGGACAGAATTGATAAGGAAGTCAGGGAAAGACATGTGCTGGATCCATTTGAGCACCCCTGGTGGCCCACCTTAGGGTCCCTCCACTAGAGGTTTTGCCCAAGAAAAATCAAGGGGAGTATAGGCTTATACATCACCTAACATACCGAGAAGGTGACTCAGTAAATGACACCATCCCTATGGAATTATATTGAATACAAGACACTTCCTTCAGTGCAGTGGTGCATATGGTCTGGAAGTGTGGCATTGAAGTGGAGTTGGCTAATATCAAATCAACTTTTCATCTCCTTTCAGTCCATCCCCACAACTTTGATTTGCTGGGGTTTTATTTCTAAGGGGCCTTTTATATTGACAGAGCTCTGCCCATCGGTTGCTCCATATCCTGGACCATTTTTTAGCATTTCAGCTCGTTTTTGGAGTGGAACCTCAGCTGCACGGTGTGGTTTAGGAGCACAGCCCATTATTTAGTTGATGACTTTTTTTGCAAGGGGAAAAGTTCAGGGGGCTGCAAATTGATTTTAGAGTCATTTCAAACAATGGCAAGGGAGCTGGGATTACCGTTAGCTAAAGAGAAAACTGAGGGCCCTCCACCTCTCTTATATTCTTGGGAATAGAGCTGGACACTCAGATGCAGGCCTGCAGATTACCAGACAAAAATTTGAGAGAACTTAAGCAGCAGCTTGGCTGCATAGTGAATAGAAAGAAAGTCTCCCTCAGGGAACTAGAAAAAATCATGGAACACCTGAACTTTGCATGCTGGGTAGTTGCGCCTGGCTGTGCTTTCTTAAGAAGGCTGTGCAAAGCCATGTGTGGTCTTTGACAACCATTCCATAGGACACGGGTAAGCTTGGGCATGAGACAGGATTTGCAAATGTTGATTCAGTTCTTGGAGAGTTTTAATGGGGTTTCCTTCTAGAGATCTGAATTGAATCTCAGGGCGGAGTTCCAGGTGCTAACAGATGCAGCAGTCTCACTTGGATATGGGTTTTAGTTTAAAGAAATGTGATATGCTAGCATATGGCTGGATGCATGACAACAGAAGGAGATCACTTGGGATCTGACATTCCTGGATTTTTTTTTTCCTTTTCTTGGTGTGCTTCTTGCTCAGCTTGCCAAACTCAAAGAAAGGGCTTGGAAATAGGAACATGGCTTTCTAGTCTGCATTCTGCATAGTGGGCATAGTAACATAAGTATACCTGAGAGGCTGAAGTGTGTGTATGTTTCTCCATTGTGTGTGTTCTACTTACTTACACCTTTGCTTCACCATTTCATTAAGTCCAAAACAGTCTTTAAAAATATTTTAGCACAGAGGGATTACAATTGCATCCCAGCTGTTCTTGCTTCAGTCCTCTCCCAGCAACCCTAGCGCAGATCATGTACTCAACTTCTGGCATCCTCTAGTGCTGGGTAATTCTACATGAGGGAAGTTTCTTTTGAAATTTATGTATTCCTTTTTTACAAAGCCAGGAAATTCAATTAAAAAAAACAACAACCCTCTAGTTTCGTCATGTAGGATGTTGTGCTTCTGTAGTAACAATTGAAAACATCACAGGAAATGAACCAATGTTGCTTACCTATTTTAATAATTAGCCATTGTCCCATGCTTACTCTGTGTGTGCGCGTGCATGTGTGTGTGTGTGTGTTTGTGTGTGTTTGTTCTCTGCTTCACACATTTTGTGCAGACAATCTGCAGAAGTTGTGAAAATTCTGAAGAAAAAATAGTGCTACTTGTCTCATTTTCACCTGGAGGAAATACATTGAGTGGATGTTGAATATTCCTCAGTGAGGTATTAGGTCAAGTCCAGACAGCCTAAATTAATGGGGGGGGGGGAGCAAATACGGTACCTTTTACATCCTTAGCCCCAATCTATCTCTACTAGCATCAGGTTCTGAACCATCTTTCAGATACAGCACATGGCATTTTATGCCTCCCTCAAAAGGAACAACAACATGTATTTGTGTTTACAATGTACAGTTTGCACATTACAAAACAGTAAACCATCACTGACTGAACAGTAAAAGCCTTCTGAAAGGCAGACACCATTTTACTTGTTCCTTTCTAGCCTTTTCCCCTTAAAACTTGAAATTTGTAAGAACTTGTACCAAGAAAGCTGCTTTGTGAGGAACTAGAGAAAAATTATCTCCAAACGTGTAGGCCTTAGGAGAGCTCAATTAAAGTTAATTGATGCTACTTTGAAATATACCCCATTCCCTTGCTTATGCTTCTTTGAGGTTCCTGCTGTGTCAATACAGCAGGAATGAAAAAGTGGTGTCTCTTTGCCCCACTCCTATCTCCCAGAACACAAATCCCCTATATGCTAAATTCATTGATTTATTTTAAATGAAAACAGGGATGTGGTTTCACCATCGTTAGATGCACAGCATCATCTCATCCCTGATTAGCAGAGGTATTGATTTAAACTTTCCCAACAAGGAATAACAACTCCTAACCTTTTTTTCCCCTTCTTTCTCTGGATCTTCATTCGACCAGTGTACTTTTAATCATAGCGGGGTTATCTCTGAAGGGTAGTAGGGACAGTAAATTCTCACCATTTTATTTCCACTGAAGTCTAAAGTACAATAGTATCATGTGTCCCTGCAAAGTCTGCAGAGTCATACAGAAGGAAAGAAATTCACAGATTTCCCTGCAGCCTTGCTCATGCAGTATCTTTAAACAGACCATCATCTTAAACACATGGCCTAATGCATCCAGCATCCTATTGAGCCCCTGCTTCTACAAATTGACTCCATGAAGAAAACACAGTCTCCACTTTTGTCATGGCAACATTTGTCCAAGCAGTTCTACCGTGCATTCTTAGACAAGCTTAGTCGGCTTCACAACCAGTACCTCATGCTCCCCCATCCTTGTAATTTAATGGTGCTATCAATGCATTTAGAGACACCATTGCATGTAGGAAACTGCCATATTCCTGGTCATATTGGTGGTCTTCCCACCCCAAGTATTGTCTAGGATGACTTTGAGCAACTCTTTAGGATATCAGGAAGTAGTCCTTCTGTTAACTTTTTAGACAGTGGTTCCAGGGAGAGACAGGTTATGGCAGTTCACTAATGAAGACCATCTATCCTAGTTCAAACAGTCTATAATTTGTAAGGCTCCTCCTTACTTCTTTGTCTTCCCAGAAACTCGGCCTTTTTTGTTTCATTTTGGGGCCCTTTGGGGAAATGCATCCGCCCAGAATGAAACAAAACACCAAACTATTATTTACATTGGTGATTTGTATGTGGGCCATAACATGAATGTCCCAAATCCAATCTTTGCCTAACTTGGACTGACTTAGGTTGACTCTCATGCCCACCCCTGCCAAGTTTGCCAAAGTTTGGATTTGGGACATCCAAGTTTTAGCACGCACACGTGTATGCACATGGACACACACACACACACACACACACACACACACACACACACACACACACACACACACACAGAGAGAGAGAGAGAGAGAGAGAGAGAGAGAGAGACTGCAAAGAGGTTCCTCCAGGAAAGTGCTCTTCAGCCAGCTGCTAAAGAACACTTTCCTGGAGGGACCTGCTTTGGAGGAAGAGGACTACAACTTGGATATCCCAAATCCAAACTTTGCCAAACCTGGAGGGGGTAGGGAGGAGAATTTTCTGAGGACTTCCTGGCAGTTTGACACCTCTACCTCCTGCAGGGGCAATCCCCAAACTTCATGAACCACAAAACAGTTTGTTTCATTGGAAAGTTCATGAAAGTTTGCAGTTCATGATTCGTGAATAGTGACAAACCATGAACCATCACAAACTGCCATTTACCCACTTTATACCCATCTCTACCTCTGGCCATTTACTCATTCTCTACAAAAAAGCAAATGCACTGCCCAGAAACAGGGTGAAATATCACAATTGTATAGCATTTGCTAACTCACATGCATAAATGTGAATGTGTACATATGAATTTTAAAATGTTAATTTAGAAATTTCTGTGTTTGTAGGCATCCTTCAGTCTCAAGAGACTATGGTAACGTGCTCTGTATGGAGGACTTGGAACAGCGTCTAGTGTGGCTGAGAAGAGCAATTTGAGAGGGACAATCCCTTCCACACTGAAGACAAATACAGTCTGTTTCCTGCCCAGCTCCCTGATTTTGCTGGTTTGGGGACTGCCACTTCGCCTCGGCCTGCTGGACAAGGGTCTTTTCAAATTGGGAGAGGCCATAGCACACTGCCTGCCTCTAGGCTGAATGCTCAGATGTCAAAGTTTCCCATCTGTTGAGGTCCATTCCTAATTCATTCAGATCTCGCTTGCAGATGTCCTTGTATCACAGCTGTGGTCTCCCTCTGGGGCAATTTCCCTGCACTAATTCTCCATATAGGAGATCTTTTGGAATCCAACCGTCAGCCACTCTCATGACATGCCCAAGCCAATGTAGACATCACTGTTTCAGTAATGTAAAGAGCTCATTCTAGGACTACTCTGTTTGGAACTTTGTCCTGCCAGGTGATACCAAAAATGCATCAGAGACAATGCACATGGAGTGTGTTCAGTTTCCTCTCCTGCCATGCACAAACGGTCCAGGACTCACTGCGGTACAGGAGTGTGCCCAGGACACAAGCTCTATAGACCTGGATCTTGATATATGTCATCAGCTTCTTATTAAGCCATACTCTCTTTGTGAGTCTAGACAACGTGGTAGCTGCTTTGCCAATGCGTTTATCCAGCTTGACATCTAGGGAGAGAGTGTCAGAGATTGTTAAGCCAAGGTACACAAAGTCATGAACAACCTCCAATTCTGGCGTGGAGATGGTAACAGCGGGAGGTGAGTCCATGCCCTGACCCATGACTTGTGTTTTCTACAGGCTGATTGTTAATCCAAAGTCTTGTCAGGCCTTGCTAAAACGATTCATGTGTTGTTGGAGGTCTTCAGCAGAGTGGGCAACAATGGCTGCATCATCGGAGAAGAGGAAGTCCCACATGCATTTCAGTTGGACTTTGGTCTTCGCTGTCAATCTAGAGAGATTAAAGAGCTTTCCATCTGATATAGTCCAGAGATAGACATCTTCTGTTGCAGTTCCAAAGGCGTGCTTCAGCATGACAGCAAAAAAGATCCAAACAGGGTCGGCGCAAGGACACAGCCCTGTTTCATTCTGCTTTGGATGTCAAAGGGATCTGATGTTGAGCCATCAAAAACTACAGTGCCCTTCATTTCCTCATGAAAGGACCTGATGATGTTAGGGAGTCAAGGTGGACATCCAATCTTGTCAAGGATTTTAAAAAAGCCCTCCCTGCTAACAAATTCAAAGGCCTTTGTGAGATCTATGAAGGCCACAAAGAGTGGCTGTCATTGTTCCTTACATATCTCCTGCAACTGTCTGTGGGAGATTACCATGTCAGTGGTAGATCTATTAGCTCGAAATCCACAGTTTGATTCTGGATAGACTCTGTCTGCAAGCAAGTGGAGTTTCTTCAGCACAACACAGGCAAGCTGCTTTCCTACAATGCTGAGAAGAGAGATGCCACAGTAGTTATTGCAGTCTCCCCTGTCTTCTCAATGTGATGGTGTTTGAATCCTTCATGTCCTGTGATACTCCACCTTCCCTCCACCAAAGACAAAAGACTTCATAGAGCTTGGTGGTTATGATCTCTTTACAGCACTTCATCACTTCAACAGGGATGTTATCCTTCCCAGGTGCCTTGCTGGAGGCAAGGGAATCTATAATTCAGATACCAAAACCTGACATGACCCTACAGTGGGGAAAGCAGTGACAAGAGTGACCAAAGAATTTGTTTTGTCTGATACCCAGAAGTTAAGCAGGGGTGAGAAAAATTCAAGGCACTGCTATCCCTTCCTATGGTTCTTTTTTATAAAATTAGTCTACAGTACGTGGGTTGAGAAGGTACATTATTTCATGGGATTCTACACAGGAATGGAAATCAAGTTCATGCTTTGGCTGGTGACCAAAAGGCGGACAATGTGAAGTGACAAACCTTGTACAAAATGGCTGGTGCCATTGTTCAGTGGAAATCACCTGAGTACACATTTAGAAGATAGCAGATGTCACGTCCAAGGCTGGTGGACTCTGCAGATATCAGCAAATAGAAGTTTGCTTCAGAACCTACTTGGGAGAAGCTTGGGGGAATCATTGGTTGACTTAAGATGGAGTGCCTCCTTTTCAGAGCTACATTCCTTCCCTCATGGCCAACCACTTTTAGAAAAAGAACTTAGTATTATTTTTATTTTCTCTTGACATGAGGCATAGTTAAAGGATAGGGGGCTGCTAAAAAAATAAACTATAAGGAGCCTCCAGAGAATTGCAAAAGTCCAGCTGGAAAAGATGAAAATTGTTCTCACTCAATTCCAAGGGCTAACAAAACTTCTCTGTGTTCTAGAACAACGGTAATACAGTATCCTTTTTAGCCTGTTGATTTATTTATGAAACAAGCAATTGTTGCAGATTACTGCCAGCTGGGGCAGTATGATAAGCAGATAGTTAACACAAAAGAGCTTCAGTATATACATATAGCTTCCATAAAGCCAGTGTTTGCACTCAGCCTGAACATTAGCCCTTTAGCCCCTTCATTATCCCTCTGACCCCTACAGATCAGCATTAATGGAACTATTACCTCTGATACTGTAGCCATTGTTCCTGCTCCAACAGTGTCTCCATAATGATCTAAGTGTTAAGTGCAATTATATTACTAAACTATGCATTACATGCCCATAGCATCAGTTGTATACAGTTACAGGCCTTTGACTCATGTTGGTAAAGTTCAGGAATGAACTGTGCTTATTAAAGCCCACCGGGAAAGCAAACTTCGTAGTCTAATTAGATCCCCTGAGCATGTTGGATAGCTTCACAGCTGGAGAATTAGAAGAAAATCATTCCAGAGTGTGGTTAGGACTGCAAATGTACCTGTAATTACATCTATTTTCTCCCTACTGGAAGATCAGTGGAATGGAAAAACACGTTGATTATGCTGTAAGAGGTCCTGAACACACATCGCTGGCTCTGTGTCCTCCTTTGTGTTAAAGATACTGATGTTTGAAATGGATACCTGAGATCAAGCTCAGATTTGTTCCAGCTCCAGAATCTTCTTCAGGCTTAGGGGGGCATGGGGAGTGCCATATCCTCCCCAGGGTTTGGCAGACAGCATGACACTTCTGGATTGGGCAGATATTTTTTGTAAATATTAGGAGCTAAAATGTTTCCCCTTTCCTGCTCAACAGGATAGGGCCACTTACTATAATGTTTCTGGCCCTTAATTATAGCTTACACTTCAGTTGAAGTACCTTTAGAGTACAGGGCTTATCTTCAAGTAAGCACAGTTGTGTGGGTCTCTTGTTGAAAGTTTTCTACTATTAAATTTATATGTGGACATTTGCATCTTGAGCATTGTTGAAAATGGACCAGATTTTGACATAATACAGACAATTAAGGAAAAACATACTAAAATCATGTGTGCATCTTTTCAGGTTCTTTGGTTTGTTTGGTTTGTGTTGGCTTTTAAAAAATTACACATTAAACACAACAATCTTTTGATTTTGAATTATTTGTGGCTTTATTCCCTTATATCTATGCCTTTGATTTGTATTCCTGTCTTACCGTTGCTGTTCTTGTAAACAGCTTTTTATGCATTTGTTAATGCTGGCACATTTTTCACATGCCTTCCTATGTTTATACAATGTTTTCTTCTCATTTCCTTGACACTATTATACCTATTCACCAGTCTTGATTCTTATCTATCTTTATCATGTTTGCCTCTATTTTCAAAACATTGCCAAATTATTTTGTGCTTGGACTTTTTTTTTCATATTCTTTTGTATCATCTTATTTTCATCAGCTATTCGATTCTCGTAACTCAGCTTCCAACAAACATGTCATGTATAAAACAAAACCAAAAACTTTACTGTTGACTTGGGTTTACATTCCTGCTTACTCACTCACATCTTTGTTATGTGAACATTCTTATTTATATTCTTTTTATTATTTCATTGTATGATATAATTCTTCCAAATTTCTGAAAGACACCTCTGTTACAAGAAGAGCTTATTTTGCATGCTAGAACTTTGAAGAATAGAAAGATAAGAGGCAGAAATGGTAGGTCTCATGTCTTCTGTGGCAATGGCAGTGGTGATAGACAACTTTCTAGTGCAGGGAAGGAGGGAATCAATATAGCTAGGCAAAGATTGGTTAGTTGCTTTCCGGTCTAATTTGCTCCAGCTTATAAACACCCACTTGCTGAAAATGCCCCCTACTATGGAGAGAATGTTAATCCTGACAAATCCAGGTGTCTTTTGGCATCTTTTGAAGGAAAAGGAAGCAGAATATGTGTACTGTATATGAAACACCACAATATTTTACTCTTCCATGGCTGATTCTCTTAAGTGTCTGACATTTCCATGAAACCATACAGCTTTGGACATCCAGAAGCTCCAGGAAGGAAACTGAAACAGTGATGATAATAGTCATAGTAATAATCTTAGAATTGCAAAACTGGAAGGGACCCTATAGATCATCAAGTCCACCCCTGTCAGGGAGGCACAGTGGCCTTGTTGGACAGCCACTTTGCTTTCTTGCATTTCCTTGTCTTTGGGATGACTATTGTTGCCACCTCCTGTACAATGTTACGAGCCTCCATCCAAAGTTCTTCAGGCACTCTGTCCACCAAATCTAGTTCCTTAAATATGTTCTTCACTTCCAGTGTGTATTCATAAGGGATTTGGTTTAGATTATACCTGACTAGCCCAGTGGTTTTTCCTACTATCTTCAGTTTAAGGTTGAATTTTCCTATGAGAAGCTGATGATCAGAGCCACAATCAGCTCCAGGTCTTGTTTTTGCTGACTGTATTGAGCTTCTCCTCTTTGGCTGCAGAGAATATAATCAATCTGATTTTGGTATTGCCCATCTGGTGATTTCCATGTATAGAGTCGCCTCTTGTGTTGGAAAAGAGTGTTTGTGATGACCAGTTTCTTCTCTTGACAAAACTCTATTAGCCTTTGCCCTGCTTCTTTTTGAACTCCAAGGACAAACTTCCCTCTTGTTCCTTTTATCTCTTGACTCCCTACTTTAGCATTCCAATCCCCTAGAATGAGAACATCTTTCTTTGGTGTCAGTTCTAGAAGGTATTGTAAATCTTCATAAAATTGGTAAATTTCAGTCTCCTCTGCATTGATGGTTGGTGCATAAACGTGGATTACTCTGATGTTGAAAGGTCTGCCTTGGATTCATATTGACATCATTCTATCATTTTTGAGATTATATCCCATTACTGTTTTCCCACTCTTTTGTTGACTATGAGGGCTACTCCATTCCTTCTACGGGATTCTTGCCCACAATAGTAGACATGATAATCATCTGAGTTGAATTTGCCCATTCCTATCCATTTTAGTTCACTGATGCCCAGGATGTCAATGTTTATTCTTGCCATGTACTGTTTGACCACCTCCAGCTTCCCGAGGTTCATAGATCTTATGTTCCAGGTTCCTATGCAGTATTTTTCTTTGCAGCATCACACTTTCCTTTTACTTCCAGGCACGTCCATAGCTGAGTGTCCTTTCAGCTTTGGCCGAACCACTTCATTAGCTCTGGGGATACTTGTACTTGTCCTCCACTCTTCCTCAGTAGCATGTTGGATGCGTTTTGACCTGAGGGGCCCATCTTCCAGCGTCATATCTTTTAGCCTTTTGTATCTGACCATGGCCTGTTTTTGGCAAAGATATTGGAGTGGCTTGCCCATTCCTACTCCAGGTGGATTGTGTTTAATTGAAATTCTCCACTATGACCTGTCTGTCTTGGGTGTCCCTGCACGGCATAGCCCATAGCTTCTTTGAGTTACTGAAGCCCCTTCGCCATGACAAGGCAACAATCCATGAAGGGCTTCTGAGAGGATAGGGATTCCAAATACACCTTGTGGTTGCTCCTTAGGTAGTTCCTTAGATTTTTATCCATCAGCACTTGATTTCATAATAAAGAGCAAAGAGGAAGAGGAACGATAGGACCTGTTCCTCCTGGCCCCATCGTGCTGGCATTACCCTGTGTTCCACCAAACAAAGGAAGGGTGCACATTCATCTTTTAATCTCTGTTGGTTTGTTCTCCATGGCTGGTTGTTGCTGGGAGAGTTTGTCTAAGCCTCTGAAATAATTTTCCATTCAGACCTTTTCCATCTTTATTTTCATCTTCATTGTGGGCTGCGTGATGATCTTAGACAATCTGTTAGCTCTTGTGATGAGCAAACTCATTCTCTTTTTGTAAGAGAGGCTAACTTTTCCCCAGCGACCTTGTGTGCTGTTCAAGCAATCTGTGTGAGCCACACATTCATTCTGATATGAATAGCCACAGCTTTGTGAAGAATCTGATGGGCTGCTGTACTTTGCATTCCAGAGCTACTTTTGAATAACAGCATCTTCGGCAGCCTTCCTTTGTGTGATATCTATCAGGAGATGGCTCTCTCTCATACAGAATAAATGTGTTTAGCCTTGGCATAATCAGTGGAGTGCTTTGTGTGTTGAGGTTTCAAAAGATCCACTTCATCTTTCAGGAACCATGGAGGAAAGGCAAAGAAGAACCTGAGTAATCTTACCAAATACAATAGACTATCACTTGCAGGAGATCAGATGGGGTGGAATCAAAAGAGAAGAAAGTAAGATGAATTTACAAACTTACTTGGCCAATGAGGAGTGTGTGAGTGGCATTTTATTCCCTTTACCTGACTGGAAAGGATACCTTTTTGTAGCAAAATTGCCACAATCTGCCTGCCAGAATGCCCAGTAGATTCTGGAAGTTCTAGTCTGAAAATGTAACTGTTCCACACTCTGGTACAGGGTGAGGTGAAGTGTCATAAAGTAATGAATGAATTGGGTGTGTCACATAACCCTCATTCTCCACAATTCTTAAAATTCAACACAGTTACCTGCGTTTTTCATTCTCCTTGGAGATTGACTATAGATAATGCCATTGTAAGTGCCTGCACCTTGAAGATTAAAACTATGTGGATGACAACAAGGGTGTTTGTCCCTCTGTGTGGACCACTGTGGGGGTGGGCTGGTTTTGCTCCTTTTGCTGACAGCCAGACAATGTAAGTGTCAGTTCAAACAAAACCATCTCCAGACAATTCTTGCCAGCACATTTCTGGCTCCCTGTCAGGGGCTACAATTTTAAAGGTGCTGGTGGGATTAGTCCACTTTGGTTTGTTTCTACCATGTGCAATCATTGGGACCAAACTAAAACAAGGTTTGTTGCTTTCCCATCCAATTCAGTTTCCCAATATCATTAAGCTTAGCCACTTAGAGATATTGGAAAATTATTTTTTTTCCTCTGCTCCTCTGTGAAAGGGCAGAGAAAGAAGGCAATTTTAGGCATAGTAGGGCAGTGATGCCCTTCTCAGATGGACACTTTAATGTGCTGAAGAGGTTTGAGTGTGACAGTGAGTCTGAGAGCAATGAGATCAGGAGGCCAGACCCATTACAAACATGGACTCCTTTTAGGTTCACCCAAGGTGGAATGGTAACAGCTGAGACACCAGATTAAGATGCATCTACTTTCATCAAGGTGACTATTGGGCAGGAATGGTAGCTGAAGGTAACACTGGTGGAGAAGGCAACGGTGGTGAAACTCAAGCTAATTTTTGTTAGTACTGTGCATAAAGTGGCAATAGTAATCCCCAACTTAATTTTCCTTACCATGAAAACCCCAAGATGAGACAGTCCAAAGGGAAACAAAAGATAGGTCTGGAAGATAAGACTTCTGGTTAAGAAAGCACTCAATCAGCTACTGGGGAAGAACAAGTGGAAATACTGTGTCACTGATGATGCAATTAGATTAATGCTGAAAGGACATCTAGTGTCTGACATGCACAGAAGTGAAAGGAAAATCTGATGCTGCATAACACATACAATTGGAACATGGAACATGAGAAGTATGAATCAAGGTAAACTGGAAACCATAAAGCAAGAAATAGAATGTATAAATATGGCAGTGCTTAGTGTCAGTGAACTAAAGTGGGCTGAAACAAGATGTTTTCACTCAGAAAACTACAAAATGTTCTCATCTGAAAATGAAAATTCCAGAAGAAACAGAGTAGTTCTGATATTGAGAAAAGATGTAGCATACACAATTAGGGGCTATAATGCAAAGTCTGACCAAATAATATCAACAAGATTCCATGGAAAACTTATTAATGTACTCATCATTCAAGTCTATGTTCCAAATACTGTGGTTAAGAGAGTAAAATTGAAAGTATTTTTGCAAGCATCCAAGAGGAAATTGGTCATACACCAAAATAAGACATGATTATAATCATAGGTGACTCGAACACAAAAGGAACAAAGCAGAACTTATATTCAAGCTGGATTCAAAAAGAAAGAGGCACTCCAGATCATATTGCAAATATCCTATGGCTGCTGGAGCACACCAAAGAATTTCTGAAGATCAGTTGATGCTTCATAAACTGCAGATTTTGACAGTGGAGATCATGATAAATTTTGGATGGTACTGAAAGAAATAGGCATGTCTCATTGACCTGATGTATAGCTGTACTGTGGACAAGTAGCTACTGTTAAGATAGAATATGCAGAAACAAAATGGTTTCCTATTGGCAGACAAGGGTGTATTTTATCCCCTTGTCTGTTCAATCTGTATGCAGAATAAATCTTACGGAAAGCCAGACTAGATTCAGATGAAAGAGGAGTGAAAATTGGGGAAAGAAACCTCAGTAATTTATGCTAAGCAGATGACACCATTTTACTAGCAGAAAGAAGCCATGACTTGAACTGATTTTTATTGGAAGTTAAAGAAGAAAGTACCAAAGCAGAACTTCAGCTGAACATAAAAATCATAATTACAGAAGAACTACACAACTTTAATGTTGGCACTAGACATGGGGATGAATTTTAAAAAGAATTGCAATACAGGTTAAAAATCGCTGATTCGTTAAATATTCATCCTTTCATATTCATCAGTTCCAGAGACCCCAACAAATACAGAAGGACGAATATTGCCCTATTTTTATTCGTTCGCCCATATGAAGAGATGGAAGGCTAGCCTTCTCTTTCTTCCTATGGCCTTCCTATTCTGCCTATGGGCCTGCCGATCAACTGATCAGTGGGCCAATTGGCAGCCAGCCAGCCCCACAGCCACCCACCCCCACAGCCTATCCCCTGCCACCTTCCTCTCTCTATCTTAGCCGCTGCCACTATTCACCACCTGGTGCCACTGTCATCCATCGCCGCCCACTACGGTGGCCTCCTCAGCCATGGTCTGCAGTAAGGGACACTGGTTGCCCTTTGCAAAGATGGTGGCTGTGGCTTCATTTAGGTTAGGAAAGCTGCAGCCACCAACTTTGTAAAGGGCAGTCTGGATTCCCTTAAGACAGGCTAAGGGAATGCAGGCTGCCCTTTGCAAAGATGGAGGCTGCAGCTTTCCTAACCTAAATGAAGCCACAGCCACCATCTTTGCAAAGGGCAACCAGTGTCCCTTACTGCAGGCCATAATGGTGGTGGCACAATGGCAATAATGGTGGTGGCAGCGGCAGGAGCACAGCCACTGCCACCAAGGTAGTGAGGCAATAGGGGGGCAGGCTGCGGGGGTGGGGGCTCAGCGCTTTTTTAAAGACAGCTTCTGGCTGTCTAACCACACCTTCCGATGAACCAATGAAAAAATTATTGTTTTGATAGTTCACGGGGGGGGGGGAGCTTTGTGCTTTATGTTTCGTCAATTTTCACAGATCACGAAGCAGGATGAATCGCCAAAATGGTGATTCATCCCCATCTCTAGTTGGCACTGAAGAAACTGAAACAGTAAAAGATTTTGTACACCTTGATTCAATCATAACTCCAAATCACTGTCATTCCAACTTGTTGAAAAACAGCCCTAACAATGAATTTATGTTTGGATGAGATGTGGTTAATTGATGAAGAAGTCAACTTCTGGGATTTTCCCTTGTGTGGTGACACTTTGTAAATGGTTACGGGCATACAAGGGTATTCTGTAGACCATCTTGACTGCTGCCATTGGTGTTATCAACTTTCAGGTTGCCCTTGGCTATATCAAGCTTGGCATCCTTTTTTTCTGCTGGCAATACAGGCACAATATTGTGCAGCAATATTAGGCCACTTGCTTCTCCTCTGTGTGTGGATAGACATTCTATGGATAGTGATATTCCAAAGGGTTACTCTGCATTCCTTCATTATATACAGAGGTCCTGTGTAATATGGAGCCAAAGATATTTGAAGGAGAAAACTCAGCTGCCTACTCAAGAACTCTAAGACAAAATCACCATGGAGTTTAACGTCAGAGAAAAGAAATGTCCAGAACTCTTTTGTCTCACTTCCCTGATAAGCATCTCTTTGAAATGCCAAGCTGACTTTGTCATGACAGCCTCATGTTGTTCAGATCAGCCCTAAAAGCATGCACGTGTTGATTAAGAAACAACACGATGCCAAGATACATGGTATTATCATCTGTACAGAACAGGAGTCAGCTTTACACAGAAGACAAGCATCAAGGAATCCCACAGGAGGATTTTATGTATGTCCACGCAGATAATATTAAAGTAAATTATGGTTGGCATTTGTTCTTTGCTTCTGTTTCCTGCATCAGTGTTTCATGCTTCTGTATCTGTTTTCAGTGCAATGCTTCATTCTTAAGAGTTTCCAGACTTAATTTTGAAAGCACTTGCATCAGAATAATAATATTATTTATTCCTACCACTGCTTAACTTCTTCTAGAACTTTCATTTTTATTTTTAATTTTAATTTATGTCCAAAATTTCTGCTGAAGTATTATTTGCCTGCATTTCTTTATTTCCAACTCTTGGTCTATTCGTCAGTAGGTTCTCCCTTGAAAATTTCAGGTCAGCATCACATGTTAAAGGCAGACCATAATTGGGACTGAATATACTTGCTGGACCTCATTGAGACAGACCTTTGTTTTTCATAAATTTGACGTCAAAGAAACTTTGTGCTTTTGTCCTGCAAACCAGTCATCAAAACTAAAGACAAGCAAATTCTAATAATAACCTCTAACATCTGGTCTGCCCTCATGTTACTGGTTCCTTGAGAATGACAAGGACATATCGGTGTCCCCTATGTTCATCAAACATCTTGGTGATTTTTATAGCACAAACATAATTCTTGCCTATCTAATTTTTTAAAAACTATAATCCATTTCCATTAGCTAACCATGCTGAATGGGATTTATGACATGAATAGATCCAACTTCTGACGAATAATTTCTTGATCAATGACAGGTTCATTATTAATAATATATTTGCTCGTTGTAATCCTCCTCCTGCTCCTCCCTTGTATGATGATGGTGTAGATGGTTGTAATAATTGTATAATTAAATGCTTAAGACCACTTTCATCCAATGTTTGATGGAGAAAATTAATAGAAGATCAAATCTGAGACCAGCATCCAAAGATGTCAGTGCACTGTCAGGAGCTGTGCATCTTTAAAGACAGGGTAGTCCAATACAGTTTTTTTACAAGAGTTTACACAAAGGAGTTGTGTAATCACTAGTGTAAGAAAGGGTATGTTCCAGAGGTCTGGGGGCATCACACACACACATCTTTTGTATCAGTTCATTGCCCCCATGAACTATTTTATGCAAAACTGTTTATCTATTCCAAAGTGACATTTCATCCACTTCTGCATTAGATCGAGCATATAATACAATCACTTGTGCAATTGTTTGTGTAACTACTTGTGCATCTCCTTGTCCAAATGCTTGCATAACTATAATCAAGTGTGACTGCACCAGCTAAGATTTTCAGTCCCCTAGTGTTATATTTGTTTTAATAATAATAATAATAATAATTGTGTGCTCTCAAGGAGATTCCAATGTATGGCAACACTTTCCAGGGTTTTCTAGGTACAGAGCATTGACAAGTGATTTACCATTACCTAAGTCTCTGTGCTGTAAGGTCTGTAGATCTTCAGCTGTAAGATCGAATCCACGTAACGGAGTGAGTGCCCGTCGCTTGTCCCAGCTCCTGCCAACCTAGCGGTTCGAAAGCATGAAAAAATGCAAAATGCAAGTAGATAAACAGGGACCACCACGGTGGGAAGGTAACAGCGTTCCGTGTCTAAGTCGCACTAGCCATGTGACCATGTAAGATTGTCTTCGGACAAACGCTGGCTCTATGGCTTGGAAATGAGGATGAGCACCGCACCCTAGAGTTGGACACGACTGGACAAAAATTGCCAAGGGAAACCTTTATGTTTACCTTCTGGGAGCATCTTGGGACTGTGCAGCATGCCCAAGACTACATAGACTGGATCTTCTCCTAGGGCGCACAGTGGGAGATCATACTCACAACCTCTGGCTCCACAGCCAGATACCTAACTTACTGAGCTATCAAGACATGCCTCAGTAAGTATTTATTACAATCACAGAGCAGCATAAAGAATAATCTAAAGCCAACATTTATAATATGAAGACAGCAAGGTCTGAGTATGCGTCCAGTAGGAAAGGAGATTTGTGAGTGGTGAACTTCCTCTTCCAAAACCTTGTCAGCTGTTTCTGGGCAAGGCAGAAAATAGAGTGAGCATATCTTTTCTTCTCAATGTCCAGGATATATTTGGCGTCAGTGGTGATAGTTTTGTTTCTTAATTTCCCTGCCAGTGAAGCCAATGGGAGAGGAAAATCCTATTTCAACTTAGAGCTTGTGAAGGTGAGGTGCTTTTGTTTTTTATTTTGTGCTGTTATGTTGAACTAAATGGAATTTGGAAAGGCTTCAATCTAAGTAACTTTTCCAAAATATGCACATGGCAGAAGATGCTGAGAATGGACAAGGGCTGGACAAGACAGCAACGTACCTAGATAATTCCTAGTAACAAGACCTAGTACTGACCACTTGCATAACTGGGTGGTGACCCTACTGAGTTCCCGTAGATACTGTTCAGGTATGTGAAGTCCTAGCCCATCTTTCTACTCCCTGGCTGCCAAACTCCACATTTTTATTGAAGGCCCCTTCTCTTCCTTTTGACTGTACATATATCCATTCATGTACTTCACACACTCTTCCACACACTGCTGGTTCTCTTGCTAGGATCAATCTGTTCCTAACCACAATTTTCTCCAGTCTTTACTGCATTGTGCTCAAGCATGCTTGACCTGACTGCTTTAAAATCTTGCTGCACCTAAACTTGTCCCCTTGATTCCATTAGTCTAGAGACTGTGTATAAGTGACTGTTCATGCTTATATAAGGTCTTTCAAGAATATGATACAGCAATAAACCATTACAAGTGCCATCACATTAATAGGCTATCACTGTCTTCCCTCAGTACTCTTCAACCTTGCCCTAATTTTTCCACAAGTTTCTTTGTCATTTGCTCCTTTTTAATGGGCATCTACAATTTCCACAAAGAATCGTTACAGAGATCTTAAATCGGTTATGTGACAGGCATTACTGTCTTACTTTTAAAAGCAAATGAATACCTACAACTATACTCATATGGCACACTTGCTCCTGTCCTTTTCTATAGGTGTGACTTTTGTCAAGGACAGTGGCACTTGTAATAAAATTAATATCAAAACCATGGCTTCAGTTTAATATCCCACTATCAGATGTCAGTTAGTATGACAAAGCTATCTTCCCTTTCATCTCCTCACAGCATCTAGCTTCATCCAGAAACCAGCTCCTGAGGATTCCTCAGCTATCCAAAGGACATTTTGAGGAAGCAGAAATTGGTAAAGCAGAAATTGTCACCCCCTCAATCAGTTGACAGTCGCAATTCTTTCAGTGCAACAACTTGCTGGATCCTATTGCACAGTAGTAATTTTTTTCAAATATTGTTTCCTTTTCTCTGTAAAGCAATTTTCAACAATACATATATTACTAAGACCAACCTCATATTTTCTGGATATGCAGCACAACTATATTAGATTGCTGGCTGCATATTAGATTATTGAGTTACACACCTCAGCTAGGAGAGTCAGGTAGCATATGTACCTGATAATTGCTGATGATTAGAGAAGATCATATTGAGCCAGATGATATGATACCGCTCTTACTGGAAGTGTGATCTCTTTCATGTATTTAATAAGCTTATAGATAACATTGGGAGGCCATAGTGGCTAGTCACACTCAACCACAGCCAAGTTCAAGAACCATTTGATAATAACCAGAAAGTGTTCTCCAAGTACAGACACATGAACAACTTGTACCTGTGACTGACTGCCATAGCCAATGGAAGCCAAGCCTCCTGTGCAGCATCTCCATTTGTACAAAATGGAGTGCAGTACTCCAAGAGTACAAAACTCTTTCAGATGAACAGCAGTGAGCATTCAACAGGGCAAAATGGTAGCAACCTGTGTCAATGAGAGTGAATGGATAGCCTATGCTGTAGTGTAATGTATCTGCATAATCTTTTAACATGTAGAAGAGGTTCAGAAGCTAGAAGGGACTCATCTTAGAAAGCATCAGCTGGTGTCAGACAAACCAAGTTCACACACTGCAGTTCTTCCATTTGACCCTTAATGGTCCTCTTAGACTTCAATCAAGAGGAAAGGAAAAATGTGTTTTGAGTTGTATAATAAGACTACAGTATATATATTTCAAACTTGCATGTAACATTCTGTCTGAGCCTGGATTCATTATCCATCTTCCATTATTCTGAGATGACACCACATTTACTATATAGTTTTATCTAACTGGGAAAGACTGTTTCATGTGACTGTAGGTACTTCCAGCCTACAGCCATTATTTGGTAAACAGGTTAGTAACAAAGAAGTTGGCCTTATCCAATGATTTTGATAATATCCATTATGAAATTGGAGTTTTCATGTGTTTGCTGCCTTTCTATGGTTTTGATTGCTTTCCATTGGGCAACAGAGATGGAGTGATGGTGAGTATGGCATGTAGCTCTAAAAGTTACAGCCAAAAATATAACTTTTTAAATTATTTTTATTCGCAGAGTAAAATCGTTATCCCCAGGAGTCCAAAATTCATTATTTCATTTTGTAAGTAGGGTTGGATGTATGTAGAAAATATTCTTTCTATATAATTTGGCTTTTGAGAAAAAGACTTTCTGGATGACTGAAAAGACAGAATAATAAATGTGGAGACAGTTCTATGCAAAGCTCTCTGGTCAATAAAGAAAAAAAGCCAGTGGTGTCATAAAACAAGAAAATATTTATTTGTACTGCTATCCCAGGTCAGACTGACCTTCTTTCCTTCTGTGACTCTGTTGCAGTTCCATCTGCTTAAAGATAAGTGATGTTCTTCAGCATGGTTCTATTATTTAAAGTTACCATGACTCAGGTAATTTAAGACAGAATATTTTCTATGAAGAAAGAAAATAAATCACAGTACTTAAATACAATCTCTGAATGCGCGACATTCAAGCTTCTTTATTTCTTACTATCATAATATCCTTCATTGTGTATCAATGGTATCTGTCCACGTGATACATTCTCCTTTGGTGGACATACCTAAATCACAGTAGGCTGTTGGTTTACATTTCGTAGCAATTTGGTGCCAACGTTATTTCAAGGACCATCTGGATCCATGTTCATGTCCATGCTTTATAATCTGTGAGTGAGTCCTATTGGTCTGTATCTGCAGTCAGCTGGATTGGCAGGCAGTAATAGGAGCAAAACCTCAGCAGTAATCCTTAAGTTATGAAACTAACTAGGCCTTCAGAAGCAATACCCAAAATATTTACTCGTTCACCACTTATGCACATGGACAAGACATTGTATTCATTGAATCTGGTTTCTCTCTCTCTCCAGAAATCACAATGATAGACACATATGTTAGAGATCCTATAACATAAATTGCCATGATGAATCTACTCTCCCCTCCTCCTTTTTTTGTCCCAGCCAGTCTGATGTACAGTAGGACCATGGGGGATTGGTTTCAAGGCCCACACTTACTGAAAAACATGAAAGTATTGAACATTATACATTGCATAATCTCTGGCTCTTTTTTAGTGGCCAGTTCTGGTAAATACACCATGGAAATACAGTACATATAAAAAGGTATTTCTGGCTTTTTTAATCCATTTCTTTTTTAAAAAAACCAGAAACGTTTCTGGGGATCAGTATTTGCTGATTCACTTACTCGCTGGCTGGTATTTTCAGTCAGTGGATAAGGGAATCAGCAAATACTGAATCTGCAGTTGGGAGGTGTCCTACTATATAGGAAGATGCCCCATGCCAATGTTTCACTGAACTATGATGCCAAGCAGCAGAAGGCAGATACTCATTGTTGCTGCAATAATGGGGGACACTGGAAACCTTAATGGTTTGGGAAATAAAAGGTGTGCAGATTTAACCCTCTGCTTAACTTGTCTCTGACCTTAACCATACTGCTAATCTCAGTGCTAACCTTCTGTACCCTGAAATTCAAATGAAGTTGAAAAATAAACACAATGGCTGCAATCCTGTTGCTTAGTGTAAAACAATGGAAGGAGTGGAGGTAAAGTTATGTTTTGGCTTATGCTAAGCAACAGGATTTCATCCAGTGTAAGGTGGGTGCCCCACTCTTGTATATGAATCTCACTATGCTTGATATGCTGCTTTTAAATTGTTTTGATGTGTCTTGCTTTTGTATTACTCTATATTTTAAGGGTTTTTTATCCTGGATAGTTCTGTATCATTCATTCATTCATTCATTCATTCATTCATTCATTCATTCATTCATTCATTCATTCATTCATTTTAATAGTAACATCTTATTGTTAACTTGATATTTACATTACATTTTATTATTCTATTTTGGTTAGTCAAATTGAGTAGACATGATCCAGAAAGGCTGCTATAGTTACTCCCAATAACTTCAAGTTATTTCTGGAACTAAGCATAATATAGATTATCTTGAACATCACTCTGAATTTTTTTTCTGGAACAGACCAGAACAGGAGTGAAATTTGAGTGTACCTCAGTTGTGAATGTTCTGGGCTGATTTACAGATCACCATGAACTGCAAATGGTACATGGACTCATATACTCCCTGCCCTTAATGTGCTTTAATGAGAACTTAGAGCTATGTGTGTGCAACAAGCCAGTACTTATAGAATGTATTTAAATGCATCCCTCTGTCACAAAGAATGAGGTGGATCACATGAAAAGGACTGATTTACCTAAACATTTATGGGAAGACAACTCTATGCTTAGATTATATTTAACTAAAACTGTGGAGAGTTAGTCATGGGTAATCCACAGTAAGTCCCATTGCTTTGAATGGTCTATTATTACAACTCTCTAAAACCAAAAATAGTTTCCAAGGTATATTTTGAGAATAGCCATTGCTTTATGCAGTCTCATTATTACTGCCATTTACTACTTATACCATGCCTATTGCCATGAATAGTTTGTGGACCAGGACAAGGGGACACCTCACCTCAGAATTTCCGGGGGGCACCCCCTATTTTGGTTAGGACCCATGACAGCCTATTGCTATAAAATCCATTGGGATACAAAAGTTGAAAAACAGGGCTTTCTGACAAATTACAGCATATTAAAACCCAACACAAAGAAAAGGAGAGACGTTGGAATGTTCAGATAGTTGTTAAACATATGTATATTCTCTTAATTTTTAATGGAAGGCTTCAGCATTTATGCTCTGATGCTTCACTTTTGTTAGAATTTGCCCATGATCAGGATGAACGATTATTAGGTCTGTGTCATGTCAGGCCTCTGAAGCTAAGAGGTACTTCAAATCTGAGAGGCAACTATTAAGACATATATCTCTTCAAGAAGATACACAGCAAGGTCTTTGTTGGCAGACCACAGGAGGATCTAGGACAGGAAGCAATCTCTGAAGCCCTGAGACGGCCCATTTATGTGGTGTAACCGAGCCCAGAGAAAACTGAATAAATGACATCCTAACAGTTTGTGGCAGCATTAAATTGTAAGAAGTTAACAATATGGTCTCATAGATGCTCAATAATTTTCACTTGTTAATGAAGCAATGTCCTGGAGAATTACAGAGAAAAAAAAATGTTGCAGCGATTACCTATGAAAAGGTGTCAAGGTTTATGGAAGGCCTTCACATACTTTTTAGCTTTTTTATTTGGCCGGTGTAATTCTCATTTATGTCTCCTACCAGTACAGTGAAGGAGAGAAAAAAATAGGGAAATTTACATCGGTTAAAATGCATTAAAAAGCACCGATTAGCTATCTGATTAGGAAGGAGTCTGATAACATTATTCATTCATAAAAGTTCAGTCAAAATATTATGCTGGAGAATTCACAGTGAAGGCAGAATGAATGCTATCTTTAAATTACAGCATTGTACGTTTAATGCTCCTGCAATAAGAAGAATGTGAAATAACTAAAAAGGTTCCAAGCAGTTCTCGTGAAAGAAACAGAACAGAATCTACAGTTAGAAAAAAAAGCTCCTTAGAATGTCTGAAACATCAAGCAAAAGCCATGTGCATATCAGATGTATTTTTATTGTATATGGATAACACTCCACATTGATTATTTTATTTATTTACATACATACATACATACATACATACATACATACATGCATGCATGCATGCATGCATACATACATACATACATACATACATACATACATACATACATACATACATACATACATACATACATACATACATACATACATACATACATACATACATACATAAGAAGAGCCCTGCTGGATCAGGCCAAGGGCCCATCTAGTCCAGCTTCCTGTATCTCACAATGGTCCCACCAGATGCCTCTCAGAGCACACGAGACAACTAGAGACCTGTCTCCTGATACCCCTCCCCTGCATCTGGCATTTTGAGGTACATTCCTTTTAAACCTCGAGGTTATGCATCCCCATCATGGCTTGTAACCTGCGATGGACTTTTCCTCCAGGAATCTGTCCAGTCCCCTTTCAAAAGCATCTAGGCCAGATGCCATAGCCACATCCTGTGGCAAGGAGTTCCACAGACAAACAACACTCTGGGTAAAGAAATATTTTCTTTTGTCTGTTCCCATTCTCTCAATTGGAGTGGATGTCTCCTGGTTCTGGTATTGTGTGAGAGGAAAAAGAGCTTCCCTCTATCCACTTTATCCACCCCTGCATAATTTTATACATCTCAATCATGTCCCACCCTCAGGCGCCTTTTCTCTAGACTAAAGAGATGTTGTAACCTTTCCTCTTCAGAGAGATGCCGTAGCCTGGTCATCATTTCAGTCACTCTCTTCTGCACCTTTTCCAGTTCTATTATGTCTTTTTTGAGGTGCGTTGACCAGAACTGTATGCAATACTCCAGCTGTGGCCTTACCATTGTTTTGTACAATGGCATTATAATGCTGGCTGTTTTATTTTCAATCCCCTTTTGAATGAATTGGAATTGGACTTCTTCACTACCACCCCACACTGGGTTGACACTTTCATCGAGCTGTCCACCAGGACACCAAGAACTCTTTCCTGATCCATCACAGACAGCTGAGAACCCATTAACTGATAACTCAAGTTTTGATTCTTTTTTTGTCCCAATGTGCATTACTTTACATTTTTGTATAGTGGAATACATTTGCCGTTTTTCTGCCCATTCTCCCAGTTTGAAGAGATCATTCTGGAGGTCTTCACAATCTCATCTGGTCTTCACCACCTAGAACAGTGTTTCTTAACCTTGGGTTACTCAGGTGTTTTTTGACTGCAACTCCCAGAAGCCTTCATCACCAGCTGTGCTGCCTGGGGTTTCTGGGAGATGCAGTTCAAAAACACCTGAGTAACCCAAGGTTAAGAACCACTAACCTAGAAAATGTTTGTGTCATCTGCAAACTTGGCCACATCACTGCTTAGCCCTGTCTCTAGGTCATTTATGAACAGGTTGAAAAGAAGCAGTCCCAGGACAAATCCCTGGGTCACACTGCTCTTCACCTCTCTCCATTGTGAAAATTGCCCATTGACACTTACTGTTTCCTGGTTCTCAACCAATTCTCAATCCATAAGAGGATCTGCCCTCTTATCCCCTGACTCTGGAGTTTTCTCAGCAGCCTTTGGTGAGGGATAGTGTCAAACACCTTCTGAAAATACAAATAGACAATATCCACTGGTCCATCCACATCCACATGCCTGTTGACCTTTCCAAAGAATTCTAAAAGGTTTGTGAGGCAAGACTTACCCTTCCTTCCTTCCTTCCTTTGTTACATTTATATTCTGTCCATCTAGTGGCAAACCACTACTCTGGGTGGCTAACCGAAATTGAAAACATACACCCACCTATCAAACAAAAATTGCACAAATAATAACAATCACAGAAATAGAGAAGGGGGGGGGACCCAGAGTCAGTGACAAACAAAATTCAAAATCAAGCACATAGATCGTCAAGAGTGTAATGGGGGAGGATATTCTTAAAGGTCCATTTGAAAAACTCAAATTTCACAATTTTCCTGGAAGTCAAAAGGGAGAAAGCCTGGTGTATATCAACCAGCAATGTATTCCATAGTGTAGCAGCCACCACCAAGAAATCCTGGTTAGGGGTAGTAGTTTTCCAGGCCTCTCTCGGGCTGATCACCCATAACTGTGAAGCCTGGAGAGATCAGCTGGCCTGATTAGGTGATCTTAGGGAGAGCTGCTCTGACAGCTAGCCTGTAACACCTAATATTTATATTCTGCTTTAGAGCAGTCAAGTGAAATTTCACTCTGACATGTGGCAGGCAAGTCAGTGCAAACAGAATAGTAACTGAGGACTTTTTTTGAGAGGACAAATGGCAGGAAGACAGTTGATGTGGAGACTAAGGGGAGGGTTACACTATGGAAATAAATCAGGAGAGGGACTGGGTTTTTGAATTCAGTTTGAAGTCATGTGGTTGTCATATGATTTTTGGGTTGGTCTGTATGTCCTCTTGAGAAAACATTTAATTTGTTGTGCACACACAAACACACAGAGGGCTCTGGTGAAGGAGAGACAAACATGGGCTGAAACTAGTCCAAGACATTCCTTCCATGGGGGGGAAACACATAAATAAGCACAGTTCAGCATTTGAGAATCAGGCAGACACTGAGGGAGGTGCAAGGGTGGTCCCCCCCACAGACACAGGAAACCCAAACCCTCTGCCTAGAGAGTGAGCCAGTGGAGAAGGAGGAACTCATCTCTTTGGGCTCAGCTTCCTGGAGGAACTCTCCCTGAACTCCCAGCTTCTTCAGCACCTAGAAGAGGAAGAGAGGGAGAAGTAACCACAACACCTGTCCACCTCCTTTTGCTGCTCTTGCTGCACTGGCAGCTGCCTGCCCTGTGCCCCAGGCAGCCAAGTGGGACCCATCTCCTCCCCTTTCTCTTGGGCTCCCTGCAGCCATCTGTACCTCCTCCCATCCCCTGTCTGTGGCTCTCTCTCTTTTTTTTTTTTTGCTGCCACCTCTTCCAAAGCCTCTGCTACCTCCTGCCTCCGCTTTCTCCTCCTCCTGTCTCTGTCACTGCTGGTCCTCCTCCTCTCCAGCCTTGTCAGGGCTCGCCACAAACATTCCACAAGTCCTGCTCCTGGAAGGAAACCCAGGAAGGCCGGCTCAGCCCAGCTGCTGGCCAAGGTGGCTGTGCCCAAGCCAGGCAGCTCCTCCTTCTCGACTCTTGCTGGCTGGCAACCGAAAGATGCAGTTTACACCAACAGACAAATCCCAAGTTTCATAAGTGATTTAAAATAAACAACCCTCTGGCAGAAGAGCATTTTCCCCATTTTTTGGGGGGGGGGCAGTTAAAAACTATTTTTAGAAAATAACATGGGCTGTTTTTAGGGTGTCATTTTGGAGAAGGGTAGACTTCCACTTCTGTTTCAGAATGTTGTGGGACAACATGGCGTAGGTTTTATTTTATGCCCAATCAGGGCAGTGATGGGCATGTCTCTTCATTCTGTGGTGATCAGACTTCTCACTTTTTTTCTTTTTTGTATTTCTCAAGTCATTGCACCTCAAAGAGAAGGCATTTGGGGGATGTGTCCAGTTTGGAAGCGAAATGTGAGAAGGTGTACTGTAGCAGGTTGTCTAACTGCAAGGAAAGGGACTAAAGTAGGCTATAACAGGACAAAGAACACCATGTGGTCTCCTTCAAGTTCCTCATCTGCAAAATTAAAAGGGGACACTGATATTATAGAGCTTTAGTCAGAAACAGTGCCAGTTCTAGTTCTAAAGGGCTGTGAGATCTTTCTCTCCACAAGAAATGTGAGCCCTAGCATACTTACTTGGCGCTAGCACAAAACAGAAGTAGTAATGTAGTGCTTAGAGAACTTTGGAGACTGAAGTTGGTGTCCTCACTGAACCAATAAACTCATCATGTGCTCATGTTCTGCAGTTGCACAAACATGTAACTTTGATGTGAATTGCCTCAAGTTAGTAAGTTTCTCTTGGCATACTTGTTGTATGCCAAGTGGCACAACGTGGTATGCAACAAATAATGTCTGCAGAGATTTTTTTCACTTACATTAATTCACTTCCAAATGTATATGCCTGACAACTCCCAAATCCTTCTGCGTAGTGTCAGAGAAGGGTGGATAGAACATATGGTCACTAAAGTGACAGGTGCTGCCCAAGAACACCCCACACTCAAGCTGAGACTTGGCTGGACGTGATGATCTATAGGGTCCCTTTCAGCTCAGCAGTTCAAGGATTATAAAGCATTTTCAGACTTTGAAAAGTTCAGTATAGATGATGATAACAATAAAAAGTGGAAAAATAAAGCATAATTTGATTTGCTTTTTTTCCAGAGAGTTGCATGTTTCTAAAATACTCACTCTTGTTTGTCTCTGAAATGACTGCCTTCCTATACAAATATGCAACAATTGACAACATGCAAATAGGTGTTATTGGAAAATGACACATTTATGTTGTTTTAGGGAAGTTCCTGTATTCTGTTCCAGCTCCTGCTGCTTTCACGTTCTCATCTTTTAAATGCTCTTTGTGTATACGCATTACATTTTTTGAAAAAATCCACTTGTACCACAATGGGATAGAGTCACATTTTCTTGCAGAATCCACACAGAAGTAAACTTACCAAATAAGCTTCCCACAATGTTGTTACCGTCCTCGTTTTAGACAATGTCCCAATATTTCAGCCAATTGCCATGTACAGTAGGTATCCCCACCCCATAAACAAAAGCTGGCTTTGACAGAACATATCTCCACAAATCTATACGTTTTAACTACAGTATTGTAGTATTTGCCTCACTCCCTTTCTCAGCTACTGGCATAAAGTTGGGAAAAATTTGGGATGACCCACAATGAGGCAAAGTGTGACCTCTTCAACCATAGGTTTGATGAAGTCTTGTTACTACTCAAACATCTTATCTGCATAGGAGAATGGGGTACTAGGGTTGGTTGGACACCTGGTACATACATCTGTATAGTCCATAGGATGTTTGAGTTAACTCTGCTAGGTCCTGCTACTCCCATTTCTCTATTGGTCCCTAGTTCACATCATTGGGCTGGTATAGTCCACAGTCCATGGTGGGATCTGGTTTTCCATACTGATCCAAGCCAACAGATGCCCTTCAAGGAGGGTCAATAAAGCTGAGTGCTTATAGACTTCCATATCCTACAAGTCTGTTCTTTCTCCAGTGGCTCTGCCCAAGGCACACCTTTTCCCACTTCCTCTGGGTCAGGGTGGGGTTGTCATGCTAAGCTGATCATCTTAGACCTCCACAGGGTCTACATCAATGGTGGGCTGAAGAACAGCATGCCTGCTTGACTTCCTAATGGTTTAGCAAACTGGAACCAGACCTATTCCCAAGTGCAGGGATTCCTGACTACCGGCAAACGGTCCTCTCCCAGGGCACAGAAGAAAGGGTTTAATTCCAACTCCTCCAGCCTCCACTCAATCCTCTTCTTCAGAGTCCATCAAGGTGGATGAGCCCCCTTTTTCTTCCTCTTCCTCCTCCTCATTTAAGACTGGGTCCCATCAATTCAATCCACTTCCTCCTCCACATCTATGGAGGTTCATATGGCTCATCCTCCTTCCACCCCCTGGATCTTTGCTCTCTTTCTCTATGCCCTCATGTTGTCTTATCACTGAGGTCTCCATCAAGTCCACCAAGGGGTGCAAGGCAAAGGAAAATGGCCCACTAGAAATGGCCAGACAGTCCCCCATGCACAAAGCCTTGTTTGTCAGTTTGCCTATTTGAAGGAAATTGAAATTTCTTGGGGTGTGTGTGGAAACACTCTACAATACACAAAATCTGCCTTTTATTTTATCTGATTTTATCTTTCTGCCCTCCGGTCTCTTCTGGCTGTGAGCGTTGGCTGTCAGGATTCTGTTGAACTTCCTTGATTCTCTACACACTAGCACTCATTTACATGTGAGGATTTTTTATACTTCACTGTATACTGAAATTCTTGTAAGGGCAAAGAAGGGCTACGTAGCCCACACAATCCACATTTCAATCTAGTGCAAAGGGGTTAATTGAAGCTCAGATGAAGTGATAAGCTATTTTTTTTTTATTATGGGAAAGATTTTCTGGATGCTTTAAAATGCTAGCAGAGGCAGATGCTTCATTCCTCCAGCAGACACTGCTGTTATATGTTGTACCTGTGATGGTGAACCACATGAATATGTTAAAAACCATTTTTCATCTGTATTTGATTCAGGCTGTTCACGCTAGAATGAAATTCACATTGTCTGTGCCAAAGCTATTAAAATTAATGATGATCCATGTACATATTTAACTCACACCTGCCGTTCATTGTTGTCCTCGCTGAGAAACGGCAAGATTTGACCCACCTTACCCATGAAGCAGAAGTTGACTGCTTTCCCCATGCACTATTAAAGGCAGTGAGCAAACTTCACAGAAGTAGATTACTCTCTAGCTCTCATTAAGCTTCTGTTTTTCAAAGCAGAGGTGGGGACACATGCTCCAGTCCTCATGCTTTCTCCCCGACCTTCTTATGTTGACTAGGAAGATAGTTGAAAAGTAGTTACACACATTTCTGTACTATATAGTTACATCAGTCCGTTAATGTTTTAACAGTTATGGCTTCATCCTATAGAAGCTTGCAATATATAGCTTCGCAAGGTAATTTCAGTTCTCTGTTAACTCTGGTACACCCCCTGAACTCCAGCAAAGGTTTCTAAATGCCCCACCAAACTATAAATCCCAGAATTCCTTGAGACAAAGTCATGGCAGTTCAAATATTAGCCAGCTGATATGACTGTATTGTGTGCACACCATATATTTAGGTAAACCCTATACAGTGGTGTCCCATTAGATGATGACCTTGCAAAATGACGAATCCGCATGACAATGACTTTTTGCGATCACTATAGCGCTTCGCAAAACAGTGTTTCCTATGGGCAATTTTCGCTGGATGATGTTTGGGTCCATGCTTAGGAGACCGTTTTTTTGCAAGACGACAATTTTAACAGCTGATCGGTGCTTCGCAAAACTGGTGTTTTTGGGACCGATGCTTCGCAAGATAGCGATTTTAACAGCTGATTGGCGCTTCGCAAAATGGCTTCCCTATGGGGACCATGACGATTTTTCCCCATTGGAACATATTAAACGGATTTAAATGCATTCCAATGGGGAAATGCTTTTCACAAGACAGCGATTTCAATGGAACGAATTAACATTATCTTGTGGGGCACCACTGTATCCATCTTTGTGCATTTGAGACCCTTTCTTTAATAAGTTAAATAATAAGCACAAGAATCCTATACTATTGTTGTATCAGGTTATTTTATCTCAGGGAGCTTTGCCATGTAAACATGGCAAGCTCTCAGCCACATACTTTCCCTGCCACCATAGGGAGGCCAGCAGTGGAGGGTGTATGCCAATTCCTCTCTGCACAATTGAAAGACAGAGCTTTTGAAGAGAGCTTTTGCTGTCATTTTTACTATTTTACTAGAGAATGATGGAAGTAATCATTATCCTATTCTTACCAGCAGAAGTACTGCTTTACCTTGGTTAAAAAACTTACTGGTCTCATTAAACCCTAGTGTTCTTTCTTTTCTGTTTTCATCACTTTCTTTCCCTTTAATACTGAATTACTGAGTGAGCTGGAGCACCAGGCTGTGGCATTGTGATTCCCCAGTGTGCCTCCCAGAAGAAGACCTAGTCTGTGTAAACTTTGGCCATCTACACAGTCCTAGGGCACCCTTAGAAGAAGGGAATGGCAAACTACATCTGAGTACTCCATAGCTGAAAAACCCTAGAAAGGGTTGCCATAAGTCAGAATTGCCTGATGTCACGTAATTATGGGTTATTGTTTAAAAACCTTCTCGTGCTCTAGCAGTATATCAATCAATCAATCAATCAATCTGGTTCTGTTCTTCCTCTGTCTTTTTTCTTTCTCATAATTGCTCCATCACAATACTCATTCATTGCAAATCAGCTTCCCACAGTTCCTCACATGCTTTTTTCTCAATCTCTTCTTTCTCCCTTTCTTCTTTTTCTTTCACTCTGGTCATTCTCTCCCTCCAGTCTCATACTTTTTCAGATTTTGACTCCTCCCCACACTTACCAGGTATCAGAGATTTCTCTCCCTCTCTGTTTCAGGGCTGCCATAGTCTACTCCTCCAAATTCAGGAAACCATGCTTGCATATTATACAAATATTCGCTGATAGTGCAAAACATGTGGCAACTCACGATAGGTATAACCACCACAAATATATCCCATTAATTTCCCATGCAGGAATGTTTTTTCCAGGATTGCTTTCTAGATGTAAAATAGTAAATGAAGTTATTGCATACTCTTCATAAATAACTAAAAAGTGCACAATCTGCAGCACCTAGTATTTTCTGACCCATTTTCTTTACCATATTTCTTTAGCAGGAAATTCATTGGACTTAACGACACAGACAATACAGCTTGCTTCTTTCTGGCACAGCCCCACCTCTTCATCTATAGTCCCTGGATTCTGTGTTGTGCATGGGTGCTTAGCTCACACTTCAGGAACAAAATGCCAGCAGTTCTAATATCCTGATAACTTCAGAAGAATCCCTCACTCACCAATTTTCCAGGCTAGTCTTACTTTCTCTCTTTGATGATCCTTTTAAAATAAGACTTCATTTGACTAGACTCTTCATAAAAATAGGGAGATGTTTATACAGCAATGTCTGTCTCATGAGCCTTGAGGAAGCAATCAATGGACAGAAGGAAAATAATCTTCTTTCCCCTTAAGCGTTGACAGTGCTGGAGATGTTCCCTTTATTTCCATGTTGCACTCAATATAGTCACATGCTTTTCATTGTGTATGTGTGTGTGTGTGTGTGTCTGCGTGTTGTGGATTTATGGACAGATCTCTGGAATTGTCAGGGGCCATTTTAAACAAGCAACTTATAAGTAAATGGCTTGTCACTTTTGGTTAGAATTCTTAGGCTGATTAAAGAGGCAGCTGTAATTGTTCTCCACTTGTAGTCTAAGAGAACAATTATTTAGCAACTATTAATGAAAACATATAAGGAGTCTATGAAGCATGTTATAATCATATTTAATCTCTCTTGCCAAATTCTAGACTTGCTTAACAATTATCACTTAGGGCATTCTTGAACTTAAAATAATTTTCAAAATATTTTGACAGAACTGAGAACAATATTTATTAGAGAAAGCCAGGAAAGTGACTCACTTGCTATATATCTTGATCATTGGCTTTTAACCCAGACTTATCAATCATTATCAGGACTTACTCCTTATGACCTGAATGAGAAACGCATATTTCCAGACACTTGAAAGACCATCTGTTGCTGCAAACATTCATGTCACATCCATCATAATGTCACTGAGCCAGGCAAAAGTAGAAAATAAAGTCCTTATGTTACTGGGGAAGTTTCAAGGGAAAATGCAAACTTGCTAAAGGAAATACAAAACAGAGAAACAAAGCATCAGAATTTGTATTCGTATACAAATATCCCTGTGCAGCTGGATTTAACAAGGGACTGGCCCCTGTGGCCAGCTGCATGGGGATATTCGTATTTGTACACAAATGCCCTTATCTCTAGTCAAGATCACAAGCAAAGGCAAATACGTATTTTTCCCTCTTCCATTATTATCTTTAAGGTAAAGGTAAAGCTTCCCCTTGATAATTTTTGTCCAGTCATGTTCGACTCTAGGGGGCAGTGCTCATCCCCGTTTTCAAGCCATAGAGCCAGCGTTTGTCCGAAGACAATCTTCCGTGGTCACATGGCCAGTGTGACTTAGACATGAAACGCTGTTACCTTCCCACTAAGGTGGTCCCTATTTATCTACTCACATTTGCATGCTTTCGAATCGCTAGGTTAGTGGGAGCTGGGACAAGTGACAGGCGCTCACTCCGTCACATGGATTTGACCTTACAGCTGAAGATCTGAAGACCTTACAGCACAGAGGCTTCTGCGGCTTAACCCGCACCACCACCACATCCCTTATTATCTCTACAGGCTTGAAAAACTTTCAGAAAATATGTGTCTTAGATCATGGAGGCCAAGAAAGTAAAATCTGTCACTGCCTCCATTTCCTCCCCTTCTATTTGCCAGGAGGTGATGGGACCAGTGGCCATGATCTTAGTTTTTTTGATGTTGAGCTTCAGACCATTTTTTTGCGCTTTCCTATTTCGCCCTCATTAAGAGGTTCTTTAATTTCTCCTCACTTTCTGCCATCAGAGTGGAATCATCAGCATATCGGAGGTTGTTGATATTTCTTCCGGCAATATTAAATCTGGCTTGGGATTCCTCCAGTCCTGCCTTTCGCATGATGTGTTCTGCATATAAGTTAACTAAGCAGGGAGACAATATACAGCCTTGTCTTACTCCTTTCCCAATTTTGAACCAATCAGTTGTTCCATATCCAGTTCTAACTGTTGCTTCCTCTCCCATATATAGATTTCTCAGAAGCTAGATAAGGTGGCCAGGCACTCCCATTTCTTTAAGAACGTGCCATAGTTTGTTGTGGTCAACACAATCAAAGGCTTTTGTGTAGTCAATGAAGCAGAAATAGATGTTTTTGTGGACCTCTCTGACTTTCTCCATAATCCAGTGCATGTTAGCAATTTGGTCTCTAGTTCCTCTGTCCCTTCGAAATCCAGCTTGAACTTCTGGGGGTTCTCGGTACACATACTGCTGAAGCCTGCCTTGGAGAATTTTGAGCATAACCTTGCTAGCGTGTGAAATGAGTTCAATTGTACAGTACTCTGAGCACTCTCTGGTGCTGCCCTTCTTTGGGATTGGGATGTAGACTGATCTTTTCCAATCCTCTGGCCAGTGCTGAGTTTTCCAAACTTGCTGACATATTGAGTGTAGCACCTTAACAGTGTCATCTTTTAAGATTTTAAATAGTTACACGGGAATGCCATCACCTTCACTGGTCTTGTTGTTAGCTGTGCTTTCTAAGGCCCACTTGATTTCACTCTCCAATATGTCTGGCTCAAGGTCAGCAACCACACTATCTGGTTTGTCCAGGACATTAAGATCTTTCTTTAATTCCGCTGTATATTCTTGCCACCTCTTCTTGATGTCTTCTGCTTCTGTTAGGTCCCTACCATTTTTGTCCTTTATCATGTCCATCTTTGCACAAAATGTTCCTTTAGCATTTTGTTTCCCTGCTCTTTTCTGCTTATTTCTAAGGTCTCGTTGGACATCCACTTTGCTTTCTTGCATTTCCTTTTCTTTGGAATGGTTTTTGTTTCTGCCTCCTGTACAATGTTGTGAGCCTCTGTCCATAGATCTTCAGGCACTCTGTCCACCAAATCTAGTTCCTTAAATCTGTTCATTACTTCCACTGTGTATTCATAAAGGATTTGGAATAGATTATACCTTACTAGCCCAGTGGTTTTTCCTACTTTCTTCAGTTTAAGTTTGAGTTTTGCTATAAAAACCTGATGATCAGAGCCACAATCAGCTCCAGGTCTTGTTTTTTGCTGACTCTATAGCGCTTCTCCATCTTTGGCTGCAGAGAACATAATTAATCTGATTTTGGTATTGCCCATCTGGTGATGTTCATATGTAGAGTCGTCTCTTATGCTGTTGGAAAAGAGTGTTTTTCATGACCAGCTTGTTCTCTTGACAAAACTCTATTAGCCTTTGCCCTGCTTCGTTTTGAAGTCCAAGAACAAACTTACCTGTTCTTCATTTTATCTCTTGACTCCCTACTTTACTATTCCAGTTCCCTATAATGACAAGAACATTTTTCCTTGGTGTCTGTTTTGGAAGGTGTTGTAAGTCTTCATAGAATTTGTCAATTTCAGCCTCTTCAGCATTGATGGTTGGTGCATAAATTTTGATTACTGTGATGTGGAAAGGTCTGCTTTGGATTTGAATTGATATCATTTTATCATTTTTGAGATTGTATCCCAATACAGCTTTTCCCACTCTTTTGTGGATTATGAGGGCTACTCCATTTCTTCTACGGGATTCTTGTCCACAGTAGTAGGTATGATAATCGTCTGAATTGAATTCTCCTATTCTCATCCATTTTAGTTCACTGACACGCAGGATGTCAATGTTTATTCTTGCCATCACCTGTTTGACCACATCCAGCTTACTAAGGTTCACAGATCTTACATTCCAGGTTCCTATACAGTATTTTTCTTTCCAGCTTCAGACTTTCCTTTCACTTCTAGAAGCCTCCGCAGCTGAGCATCCTTTCAGCTTTGGCCTAACCACTTCATTAGCTCTGGAGCTACTTGTCCTTGTCCTCTGCTCTTCCTCAGTATCATTGTAGTGAACAGCCCTGCCCTCACCTGTCAATCACAGTAGAACAGTGAAGGAGGAGCTAATGAGTGGGTGGAAGGCGGAGCTAAGGGGAGAGGGGGCTGGATATAAAGGCTGGTTTATGGAGTATGAAGAGAGATTCTGGTAGAGAGAGACTATGTTAAAAGGGAACTAAGAGTGAGTTAGAGATCTGTAAGAACGATGGCTGGAATGGAGAATTAAAAGAGGTTTAAAGCTATAGCAGTTTTGATTCAAATACTAGTGATTTGCAACCTGTGATTTACCTATTGAATATTAATCATATATTAACTTCCCTGATCTAATAAATGACAAGTTTTAAAAGCACACAAGTCTCCATGATAAAATGGTATTAAAGCAGTAATACCTGGTGGCAGCGAAGAAGGAAGAAGAGCGAGAATCTTCTGAAGGCATGTGGGGATAGGGGCTTCAGAGGAAATCGCCACAAGCATCTTGGATGCCTTTCAACCTGGCTCATCCTCATCTTCCAGTGCCATCTCTTTTAACCTCTTGTTTCTGTTCATGGGGTTTGTTTGGCACAGATACTGGAGTGGCTTGCCAGTTCCTGCTCCAGATGGATTGCTTTTAGTCAGAACTCTCCACTATGACCTGTCCATCTTGGGTGTCCCTGCATGGCATAGCCCATAGCTTCTCTGAATTACTCAAGCCCCTTCATCACAACAAGACAGCAATACAAGAAGGTTTTTTTTTTTTTTGTAATTAACCTGATGCAAAAAAAGAAGGGGGAAATAATTTAAAACTCCAAGTAAAAGTAACTAGTTAGAGGTCAATTCAGGAATGCCACAGACATACAAGTGTCTAGAGAGCAACTATTTACAAGTCATTTTTGAAAGCAGAGTGAAAAGGAAGCTACTAATTAAATGGGCATACCCCTGTCATGTTGGCAATGAAGAAAATTTAATATTGACAGTAGACAATGACAAATGCTGACAGGCAATGGTAGAGATGATTCATTTGAAATGTGACATTGGAGGAGCACTTTTAAAACAGTATGAATCACAAGAAAGACAAATGTGTGGCTTTTAGATCAAACCAAGCCTGAAGTCTCACTCGAAGCTCAAAGAACTAAAATGAGACAATCATATTTTGGATGATCATGAGAGGACAAGACTCAGTGACAATGACAATAATGGTGACAAAAGTTCCAGGCAGCATGGAAAAAGGAAGACTGAAAAAAAGATAGATTGATTCACTAAAAGAAGCCTAAGGATATGGTCACATTGGAAAATAGATCAATTTTTTGGATTACTTGTCGAGTGGTCTGGTGTGATTTATTTCCTAATGAACACATGACTTAGGAAACCTGTGCTGCAGCCTGACCTGAATCTATGCCCATAATATACCTTTTTGGTCCAGCTGTAGTAGGCATCCTTCAGTCTCGAAAGACTATGGTAACATACTCTGTATGGAGGTCTTGGAATTTAGTGTCTAGTGTGGCTGAGAAGGCCAATTCGAGAGTGACAATTGCTTCCACACTGAAGACAAATACAATCTGTGCCCTGTCCAGCTCCCTGGTTTTGCTGGTTTCAGAACTTCCTCTTTGCCTCAGCCTGCTGTACAAGGGTCTCTTCAAATTTGGAGAGGCCATGATGCACCACTTGCCTCCAGGCTGAACGCTCAGATGTCAAGGTTTTCTGTCTGTTGAGGTCCATTCCTAAGGCCTTCAGATGCCGCTTGCCGATATCCTTGTATTGCATCTGTGGTCTCCTTCTGGGGCGATTTTCCTGCACTAATTCTCCATACAGGAGATCTTTTGGAATCCGATCATCAGCCATTCTCACGACATGCCCAAGCCAACGTAGACATCGCTGTTTCAGTAATGTATACATGCTAAAAATTCCAGCTCGTTCTAGGTCTACTCTATTTGGAACTTTGTCCTGCCAGGTGATACCAAAAATGTGTCAGAGGCAACACATATGGAATGTGTTCAGCTTCCTCTCCTGCCATGCATAAAGGGTCCAGGACTCACTGCAGTACAGGAGTGTGCCCAGGACACAGGCTCTATAGATCTGGATCTTGGTGTATGCCGTTAGCTTCTTATTAAGCCATACTCTCTTTGTGAGTCTAGAGAACATGGTAGCTGCTTTGCCAATGCGTTTATCCAGCTCGACATCTAGGGAGAGAGTGTCAGAGATCGTTGAGCCAAGGTACACAAAGTCATGAACAACCTCCAATTCTTGCAGGAGATAGTAATAAAGGGAGGTGAGTCCATACCCTGGCCCATGACTTGTGTTTTCTTCAGGCTGATTGTTAATCCAAAGTCTTGTCAGGCCTTGCTAAAATGATTCATGTGTTGTTGGAGGTCTTCAGCAGAGTGGGCAACAACAGCTGCATCATCAGTGAAGAGGAAGTCCCACATGCATTTCAGTTGGACTTTGGTCTTCACCCTCAATCTAGAGAGATTAAAGAGCTTTCCATCTGGTCTAGTCCGGAGATAGACACCTTATGTTGCGGGTCCAAAGGCCTACTTCAGCATGACAGCAAAAAAGATCCCAAACAGGGTCGGTGCAAGGACACATCCTTGTTTTAATGTGTTTCAGATGTCCAAGGGATCTGATGTTGAGCCAACAAAAACTACAGTGCCCTTCATTCCCTCATGGAAGGATGATGATGTTAAGGAGCCGAGGTGGACATCCAATCTTGGAAAGTATTTTTAAAAGGCCATCACTGCTAACCAAATCAAAGGCCTTTGTGAAATCCATGAAGGCCACAAAGAGTGGCTGTTGTCGTTCCCTACATTTCTCCTGCAACTGTCAGGGAAAATACCATGTCGGTGGTGGATCTATTAGCTTGAAATTCATGCTGCGATTCTGGATAGACTCTGTCTGCAAGCACCTGGAACCTCTTCAGCACAACACGGGCCAGCAGCTTCCCTACAATGCTGAGAAGAGAGATGTCACAGTAGTTATTGCAGTCGTCTTCTTTGCTCTTATACAATGTGAGGATGTTTGCATCTTTCATGTCCTGTGGTACTCCACCTTCCCTCCAGCAAAGACAAAAGACTTCATACAGCTCACTTGTGGTGATCTCTTTACAGCACTTCAACAGGGATCTTATCTTTCCTAGGTGCCTTGCCAGAGGTGAGGGAATCCAAGACCACTTTTATTTCTGCTAAAGTTGGTTCACTGTCCAGCTCTTCCAAGACAGGTAGGCACTCAGTGTTATTTAATGCCTCTTCATTTACTACATTCTCTCTGGAATATAGTTCAGAGTAGTGCTGCACCCAGCATTCCATCTGCTGTGCCCAGTCCTGGATGACCACACCTGTAGCAGACTTCAAGGGAGCAGATTTCTTCTGTATTGGACCTAAAGCCTGCTTGATACCGTCATACATTCCCTTGATGTTACCTGTGTCCACTGCTATCTGTATTTGAGAGCAGAGCTGAAGCCAATAATCATTGGACCATCTCTTGGCAGCCTGTTGGACTTGGCTACGAGCAGCTCGAAGAGCTTGCACTAGGACAGGCTTTGTATGCTGCTAGAGCTCTCCTCTTATCCTCGATGGCTGGCATCAACTCCTCCGAATGGGCTTTGAACCAGTTGGCCATCTTTTTGGTCTTCTTGTCAAAGGTGGACAAGGTGGTGTTATAAACAGCGTTCTTGAAATGTTCCCATCGTTCAGGTGCATTTGCATCAGCCGGGCCTGAAAGGGTTTCCTCAAGGGCTTGGGCAAATTCCTCCACTTTTCTTTGATTGTGAGTCTTGTTGATGTCAATATGTGGTCTTCCTTCCTTTTTCATGTGATACAGTCTCTTTGTTCGCAGTTTTACTCTACTACAGACCCGGGAGTGATCAGTATCACAATCAGCACTCTGGTAACTGTGTGTGGTCGTAATACTAGGAAGGCTAGAACATCTAATGAGGATCAAATTGAGCTCATGCAAATGCTTCAGTCTTGGATGTCTCCAGGAAACCCTGTGTTGAGATTTTGTATTAAAGAATGTGTTGCTGACACAAAGAACATAATAACAGCAAAACTCCAGCAAGCGTTGGCCATTTTCATTCATCTTCCTAATGCCAAAAGGGCCTAGACAGGTGGGCCAAGAGTTGTGACATTAAAGTTTCTGAGAATGAACAGGAGCTCCCTCTCAGGGCCTTTTTTGACAGTAGCCACCAGATCATCATAGAATTTGTCTTTGACTTCTGTTGTGGACCACATTGTTGGTGCATTAAATAAATAAATAAATATGCACTAATGAGGGTGACCGGTTCTGCTGATGAGTGGAGCTGCAGAGACAGGATTCTTTCACTCCCCACAGTAGGTGAAACAGTGGATCTCAGAAGAGTATTTCTGACCGCAAAGCCAACACCATATTCCCTGGTCTCGTTCAATGATTTTCTCTGCCAGAAGAATGAGAAGTTTTTTTCTTTGACAGATCCCATGTCTGGCAATCTCATCTCTTGCAGGGCAACAATGTCCATCTGCAGTCTACTCAGTTCCATGTTGATGACAGCTGTCTTGAGCACGTCGTCTATTTCCTGCAGGTCGTCAGAAAAGTGAGGGGTCATTGTCTGAACATTCCAAGTGCCCAGTGTTATGGCAGAAGTTTTCTTCTGATTGTTGCATGGTGCAGGGTTATCGATCTGCTTTTCAGCTTTCACCCTACCTAGTGAGGTGCAGTGACCTCTCCCACCATCGGAAGTAGCCCCTGGCATCATGCTCTATGCCAATCGAGCAAAGACTTATAACCAGTAACTGCTACTTCCTGTGTTACTTCAACAATGTATGAGAAGCTGGAGTGTCCTCTCCAGAGCACGAAGCCTGAGTAAAATAATATAGAGGATAGGCTGTTACCCAAACAGCAAATCTACCCTCTTCACATCAGTGAAATAGTCCAATGGAAAGGCAAGAGCCAATACAACTGGTTCCAGTGATGTCGCAGGAGGTGCCAGAACAACACGAACTGCCTCCAGGACTCCAGCTCTGGATTTTGCCCCGAGGTTATCTCCTGAAGCCTTTTCGATCAGTGGATATAGCCACAAGACAGTGGAGGTTTGAAATCAGAGTTTTCCTTCTCCTAGATGGATTGCCTTCCAAGGCTGACGAGCCCCACCTACCTGCCCTGATCCCTAATAGTGCGGAAGTATGATCCTACTTCTAAACATTCCTAACCCCCAGGTGTATGCATTGCTATTTGACTTTCCTATTTAGCAGATTAGAATAAAAAATAGAACCAGAGAATGGTGCGTGCTTCTGCTGGCACTAATTTAAAGCCAAAACCCTGCCTCTTCAGACCATGAGGTCAGGGAGTACAAAGTTCAGCCTAGCAGAAAAGACCTAACTAAATAAAATGTCCCCCAAGCATAGCTCCCTCCTGCCTCAGTTTCCTCTTCAGGAAAGGGTGGTCCATCTGTAGGGCTTATTTTCAGAGCTGGGCTAGAGCAATTCCCCAACAGATGGAAGAGTTGCTGACCCTTATATTTAATTTGCAAGATCTGAACTAGGTTGTTAAGAGCAAGATCTTCTGCAGGTCATTCATTCATAGTATCTTCATGAGTCAGGAGTGTCTTGATGTCACTTAACAACAGCAACTCTATAAAAGTTTTCTACGCCATACCAAACAGCCTTGCACTGTGATCACATCTGAAACTGAAGACAAAATGGAGATGAAAACAGCAAAAGGACAGGAGGATAATGTAGAAAACATAACTTATGTGAGTTTAAGACTTGTCTGAGTTTGCTTGTTTTCCTCCTATTCCCTCCTCATTCTGTTTTCCTTTTGTTCCTTTTCAGATGTAAGACCACAAGTATAATCTGTTTTAGGGGGCTTTTTCAACTGAACCAGGTAATGCTTTAAATAGAGAAAGAAAACAAGAGGCTCTGTCAATATCAATAACTGTGTCAATTCCTGAGAGAATAGCTTCTGTGAAAGGAATACATATCCACTTATCAACAATTGCAAGAGAGAGCCAGCTGGTGGCATTCTGGGTTAAAATTTCCATAGCACCATGATCATCCTCTCTCTCTCTCTCTCTCTCTCTCTCTCGGTGTGGGTGTGGGTGTGGGTGTGGGTGTGTGCCTTTCAGTGGGTGTCTAACATTCTTTCTAAATTTTCTTGGTATTTTCTTCAGGACCTCCTAGTCAATGCCTTTATTTACCTCTGATTTCTTAAGTTTGAACCACCTGTTTGAAAAGAAGGTAAAGACAGAAGAGAAAAAGTGTCCATAAATAAACTTTGACTTAACTAAATTACAACCACTGCTGGTTTCAGTATTGTTCCCTTGTAGCAATAGCAGAAAAAGTCATAGGTCAGCTAAGATGTTAAGCAGAAAAAGAATTTTAAATGGAGAAAGCAGGGAAAACAACTTTCACACTGAGTTCTGAACTGATGTTTTCTATGAACCCCCCCCCCACCTCCCTCCTTACTTGCTATGTTCTGAGACTGTAGCCTTCCAATAGGGATGAGCATATGAAAGAAAGCTTTGCTTTCTATCCGATATTCCAGCATGAGGCAGGCCAGAACTCCACAGTAATTTCTGCCAACTTTCACCTCCAGTCAATGCAAGTTAAATAGCTTTAGGGGACCAGCACTCAACAGAGTCTTGTTTGTTTACCACAGTTCATTTGGAATGAAGGAGTAAAGGGCTTTTAATAACTATGATTGAATCCCTAGATTTTGTGGTTTTATTTTTCCTAAATGCGTTTTTGAAGTTTTTAAATGCTTTTAAATATGTATTGTATAAATAATTACTTAATTTTTAATTATTATTGCATGTTTAATTGTTTTTTTAACATTGTGATTTATTGTGTTTTTCAGTGTTACTCACATTAACACTTGCCAGGAGAATGTCACCTTCAAATGCAACAAGCAACCGACCGACTGACCGACCGACCAAACGAACAAATGAATGAATGAAGAAATGAATGAACGAACGAAGTCAATTATGCGTACAGTAGCAGCAGCAGATGGCTAAGCTTCTAATCCAAACTACCACTTTCTAGATCCCAGAATTCTTTTATTTATTCCCCTTTCCATGCAAAATGGTGTTTTGTTAAACCAAGATCTGTTGCCAAATACAGCTATGCAAATAAAATACTAAAGGGTGGGTGCAGAAGAGGAACACTGGAGGAAAAACAGCTTCTTTAATTTACCAGTGACAATTTCACAGGAGAAAATACTGGAATGCTTCCATGTGATGGATGATGAAGCTCCTTTAGCAGCTAGGATGCGAGTCGTGGTACATCCCACAATCTACTGTCACCAAGTGAGAAAAGGGGAAGCAAAAGAAGAGACTTCAGTTGCATCATGCAATGCAGTCCTCAGGGGAGGGCATTCCACATGTGCCTCTTACTGGGATTAAAAATACAATAACAATAAATGGCATAAATTTTGGTTTTCCTTTCATAACACCCTCTGATGCTTTAGTTGCAGGATAAATTGTTGCTGCTTTGCCTCACTTCCCATACCACGTCCTTGCAACCTGAATGCACCAGAGCTTAAATTGGAGACAAGGAAGGTGCTCCTAATTGCATAGGAAGCACTACTCACATTAAACTGGGCTGGACATATCTTTGCCCCTGCCTTTATATATAGGAAATATGAAGAAGTGATTGATTGAGCCTGTCCACTTGGGGATATCCTCCCCCATTGTAGCCCCACATATGCATTCAGAAGGCTAGTGTGAAGTTTGTTTCCCCTATATCCTGGTTTTATGTTTTCATAATTTCTAACAAGTGCAGCAGCAAATAATACAATAAATACAATAAATCAATATTTTACTATAAAACTACATAAAAATAGCTACCTGAATTCTGGGACCTACCTGGAGATGTTAATAATGTTAGTAAGCGTGCTAGCTATATTTGATTCTTACATTTGTAGCACTTCTGTTGAGCAAATTATGCAAATTATATTTTTCCCTTACCAAGGAGTATCTTGCATGGCCCATTTCTGGGTCTTATGAGAACAAAACAAATCAAAACAATACCTGAACAAGAAATGATCTTCTGGGTTTCATTTCCTGCTTTAACTTTTCGAAAGGTGTGAAACAATGCTACAAAATTCCTTTCGCAGTGATTCCTCCCACTTACCTTCCATGACTGGAGGAATTCATGGTTTTGCTTGTTGCCAGTTTCAAATTGACAAGAAGTCAGACTGTGAAGGAGATCCCGATGCCTTAAGCAAACCTATCTCGAGTTGCGTGCTTCAGAGCCTTGCTTAACAGATTTCAAAACCCTCATGCTCCTTTGCTTCAGCTTCACTACGTGTAGCATCTTACTGCCAAAAGTGCTAATACAGGCACAGGGGCCCCTGCATCTGTCAGTGTTTCACTGGATCATTGAACAAAGCATGAACGGTAGGCAGTAGGGAAAACCTTTCATCTCATTACGGTGGAGCTTCTGTTTTGTTTCTCTTCTGCTTTCTGAGTTCTCACGGTATATCTTGGAGCTTCTTAATGAGGCTATGGATGGCACAAACATCTTGATAGCAAGGCTAGCTCCAAATGCTACTTTTCCCTTTTTCCAGGGTTCCATTAAACTAATTGTTTCCCCCTAAATATTTAATTGAATAGTCATCTGCCTTTTCATTGATTGACTCAGTATTTCCAAAACATCTGATAGCTTAGAATGCGGTCACACTAGTGAAATGTCCCCCCTTCCCTCCCGGGACGGCAGATCACAGAACTGACATGCTTTGTAGTCACATGTCATATATTCCATGACCTGTGTCCCTCCGTGTTTTCACAATTACTGATACAATAATTTGCTTTTGTTTATGGTATAAGCAGCTACATTTAGATTCTGGCATATTTGTCTCTTTTATGTCCCAGTGTCAAAAATCTTATTTTTAAATTTTTCCCCAATGAGTCATCAGCAGGTTTACCATGTGCAAGAGGCACAGAGAACAGGCTTTGGAAACAAAAAACAGGCTCTCCCGGTGGCAGTGGTGCTCTCACAGCATTCATACAAGACTTCTCATGACAGAACAAGCATGCTTCTCAGGCAGATAGGACACCTCAGCTCACTTATTCCCCACCACCGGGGAACACGACGTGGCAGCGGTGGCGACTCTGCCTGCCAGAGCACAGATGAAGGAGCTCCCTCTCAGGAACCACATGGAAGGCAGCTCATGCACTAAGCAGGTGCACACTCAGCCTTCCCATTGGCAGCAGCTGTGGCAGCCGGTGCCAACCTCATGGCTGTTCAGCTTTTTCCTCTCTCCCATTCCTTCAGTTCCCCTCCCCTTCCCCACAGACAGGTAGAATGAGTGTGACCTGGGGCACATGCCATGTCCTGCTCCTACTTGCTCCACTAGCAAGTACCAAGCATGTGGCAGTGAGGGGGCAGGAAAGACGAGCAAGCATGGAGCCATTTGCCCCATGGTTATGGAGGGGGAAAAGGTTGCCATGTAAAAGGAAGGGACTTGGCAGCTTCCTTCTCTCACCAGCCTTGTCAACATTTTCGCTCCTCCACACCTCACCATCTAAAGCAAATATGCTGACTGAAAGATTACCCAGTTACCCAGGCTGGCTCTGCCATGAAGGCGAGGGGTGTGCTTTACTTTTTGGAAATCCAGTGCTCATAAAAAGCTGCCTTTTCTAGAAAAAAAATCACTGGAACAACAAAAAAAGCAGGAGGGCCCTGCACAAAAGTAGGGGATGCTACAGGGTTTTCACAGGAATGAAGGAAACATTCGGGGAATGGCCGTATGTCATCTGACCACAAAATTTTAATTTGAGATCAAAGGGGGAAAATAGGACACCGTTTTGTACGTGTGACCACAGCCTCAGTCTCACTTGAATTAAAATGGGAGAAACTAGTTGTAGCTTGTAGCCAAACAGGCTGATTTTAGAGTCAGTTAGAATCATAGTTATTTGCCCTTTGAGGAACTCAATAAGTCTTTTGGATAACTTGTTTTATTGCTGTAGGCATTATTCCTTTTGTGTAAAAAGGAGAGAACAATCTAAGAGCATGCAATGTAGTTCTGCAATGAACAGAGAGATAGGTAATATACATCTGTTTTGTTATTGCATTTTGCCATTTGATTGTAACTCACATCTTAACATTCCAGGTGTGGTAGTATTCATTTGTTTACCTTCATTTTGTTAGCTACATTTATTGTTCTTTTTAGAGATGACTTTATATATCAGTTCTACTTTCTTCTTTTTTCACTTTTCTTCCAGCCCGTGTTCTGTCTCTGAATTTGTGAAAAAAAAGTGTCATTTTTGTAGGTTCTTATTAGAAATGAACTGAACAATGGTCCCCACATCCACAGGGGCCATATTCAATAAGTGCATATCTTCCTGGTATGGAGAGAAGCAGGGTACACCTGCCTATGTGTGTGTTATATGCTGTCAAGTCACATCTGACTTATAGTGTCCTTAATAGGACTTTTAAGGGAAGTTAGATATTTAAGAAGTTTTACCAATGCCTGTCTCTGCTGAGTTTCCATGATGGAGCAGGGATTTGAACCCGGGTTTCCTGAACCTAGTCCATCACTCTAGCCACTATGCCACATTGAACTTCTGATATCCCTGCTTACCATGTAGCTACTAATGACAAGAAACCTCTCAAAGATGAAAAGGAAAAGCAGCAACAAGAATGGTTTTGGATCAGTGGCTACAAGATTACCCTAATAGAACAGCAGCTAGATTTTTTGAGTGAGGGATTTAAGAATGGCTTCCATATTTCAGCCATGGGTGATTGGGTTGCCACATGGTCAGAAAATCTGAGGTCTGTGAGAGGCCAAGAGGACATAGTGAGGGCAAAAATTTCCAAGGAGGTTGCACAGGGATGAGTATTAGGTCCCTTCAAGTCCCCTCCCCATAGGTGTTGTTCCCAAAAAGGCAGCAGGTAAATTTAGGTTGATTCACCATTTGTCTTATCCAGCCAGGGAACCAGTAAATGATAGGATCCTCCAGGACATGTGCACTGTTCGTTATACATCATTTGATGCAGCAGTGTGCATGGTTCAGAAGGAAGGGATTGGGGCTGAGCTGGGGAAACCTGACATAAAATCGGCTTTTTTACTCCTCCCAGTGCACCCTGATGACTTAGACCTTCTAGGTTTTGCTTTTGAAGGGAATTATTATATGGACTGGCCATTACCTATGGGGTGGCCCCAGGTAGGCCCTTCCTGCGCATATTATGTGATGCTATGAAGGGTCTCACAAGACCTCACCACAGAAGGAGATTGTCGTTCAGTATGAAGGAAGACTTGCGAGTTTGGTTAAGGTTTTTAGAAGAGTTTAACGGAACCTCATTCTGGAAGGAGGACCTGAATTTAGGGTCTGAGTTTCAAGTTCAGACCAGTGCAGCAGGCTCACTAGGCTATAGTAAATTCTTCAAAGGTAGGTGGTGTGCAGGGGCTTGGCCTTTAGAGTGGCACAGAGCAGGCATCATCAGGGATCTTACATTCTTAGAACTTTTTCACTAGTTGGAGCATTTTGTTTATGGGCAGATGTGTGGGCCAATTCTGTGGTCACGTTCTGGTGTGACAACCAGGTGGTTGTATACATTGTTAATTCATTGACATCCAGATCACAAAGAGTGATGGTGCTAGTTAGGACCCTCACACTGAGGTGCTTGCAGTTCAATATAGTTTTACTAGCTTGACAGGTCCCCAGGATTGATAATGCCATTGCTAACACCCTGTCCCGTCAACAGATGGACCAGTTCAGGGTGTTGGCATCAGAGGCGAGGGCCCAGCAGGATGTCCTACCAGACGAGGTATGGAATCTTGGAGGACTGAGGGTAGCAGGGCCATGAGCTTAGTGGTGGCATCAAACACTCAATGTAGCTACATAGCAGCATGCAGCAAGTATTTTGCTTTTGTGAAAGGGAGGGCCTAGAACATGAGTGGCCAGCATCAGACGACCAGCAGATGCAGTTTGCACTTGCACAGGAAGGGTTTAGCCCCTAGATCCATTCAGGGCAGTATGGCAGCTCTGGCCTTTTATGCCAGGGCCCAAGGCTGTAAAGGATTCTCAATTGACTTCTGTATTCAGAAGATGATTTAGGGGTGGAGTAGGAAGCGAGTTGTGCCTAGAGATAATCATAAACCAATATAATCTGCTATTCTTGCCAAGTTAGGGAAAACATGGGAATGGGTGTGCAAGGACCAATTTGAGGCTTGCGACTCATACCTATTTCAGTGCTTTAAGAATAAGTGAGCTGGTGGCAGCATCCAGACATGATACATCTCTATCCTCTTTGCAAAGGAAGGATATAGTATTGTCTTAATTTCTTTCCCTTTCTTCTCATAATTTTGTTCAAATAAGTCTTTTGTCTTTTTAGTTATTGTTATACCCAGGTATCTTACTTTATTCACTACTTTGTAAGCTGTCTTAATTTCTAATTCCTTCTCTTCCTTTCCTGTGATATTTTTGTCAGTATATTATTTTTTCCTTCATTTATAATTAAACCTGCTCGTTCTCCAAAGTCACTGATTATTTCTTTAAGTTTCATAATACTACATGATGGGTCTTCCAGAAATATTTCCATATCATCCACAAAGGCTCTTACTTTGAAGTGCTGCTTCTCAATTTTTAAACCTTCAATTTGTTTCTCTTTTCTTATTTTCCTTAGTAGTACCTTCAATATTGTTATGAACAACAGGGGTGAGAGTGGACATCCTTGGCGTGTTCCTTTAGAAATTGAACACTGATTAGTTTTCTCTCCATTTACTATTATTCTTGCATTTTGTTTGCTATATATGCTTTTTATCCATTAAAAATTATCTCCTTCTTTTATTGTGTCTAGAACTTCAAACATAAATTCCTGATTAATGTTATCAAATGCTTTTTCCGCATCTAGAATAAACATTCCTAACTTCTCTGGATGTTGTTCATAGAATTCCAACATGTCTATTACTAATCTTACATTTTGTCTCATATGTCTTTGTGGTAAGAATCCTATTTGATCCTCCCCAATCCATTCCTTCAATACCCTCTTGAATCCCTCTGCTAATATTGGAGCAAATATTTTGTAATCTACATTTAACAGTGATATAGGTCTATAATTTTTTGGATCCTTTGGATCTCTGTTTTCTTTGGGGATAATTATGATGTTAGCTTCTTTCCAAGTTTCTGGGTATCCTTCCAGTAAAATCTGATTTATTGTTTCTTTCAAGGGAGGCGTCAGTTCCTCTGATAATTTTTTTATAATATAGTATAGAAAAGCCATCTGGGCCTGATGTTGTTCCCGGTTTTAGTTTTTTTATTGCCTCTTGTACTTCCATTGTCGATACTGGTGCGTTTGATCTAACTCTCTGGTCATCATTTAGTTTAGGTAGGTATTGACTTTTTAAGTATATTTGATTTTCTTTTTTTTCTCTTAAATTCTTTTCTTTAAAAAGTTCCTCATAGTATTTTTCAAATTTAGCCCTTATAATCTTTGGGTCAGAAAATATTTCCTCTCTCTTTCTGATTTATCTTATTATATTTTGTTCTCTTTTTCCCTATACTTGGTAAGCTAACCTTTTACTCTGTTTATTTCCTTGTTCATGGATTTTTTGTTTAGTAAACTTTATTTTTTCCTCTATCTCTCCTGGCATGAGTTCCGACAGCTGATTCTGTAAGGTTTTTAAAATTGCTTTTAAAATTTGGCGCTTTCCCCACCTCCCCCTTCCAGTCCATAGGCCACCGATCGTGCCTCCGGATGCCTTCCAGGGCTTCTCTGCCACCATGGGAGGCATCTGGGAGGTCCCCGTTGCCGCCAATAGTGTCTCTGAAGCACGAATGGCAGTGGAGGGGACCTCCAAGAATGAGGGGTTACCCTGCCTGCTAGCAGCTGCTGCCTCTGCCAGGAGTGTATGCTTGTCACTGGAACAGAATGCAGCTGCAACCTTTAGGCAGAAGTTTCCAACATGCAGGCATAACAAAACTTACAGCAGCTGACAATCTTTTTGACAGGGTGTCTGAAATTGGTTACATCCTTGATCTACCTCCAGTACAGAGATACTGTATGAATGCCAATCCTTCTTTAATTGTCACTGATCTGGTAGCATTAAAAGATTTAACAAATATAAGCAGCTTTTAGAACTCCTTGATTTCAACCCAATACTGTGATTTCAAACATACTGACCTGGGAGTGGAATATAAAAGTGTGACTAGATGGGCACTTCTCCTGCAATTTGGTTTGGTTTGGGGACAGGCTGGCTCACTTCTTTACCTGATGCCATAGTGAACGCACCCATTCTTGATCGATGCTACCTGCAACTGGAGAACAGCCTCATCTATCCTAGCTGCTGATGACAGATGAGATCCCTCTCCATCCATGGAAACCAGAACAGTGCCCCTACCTGAAAGTGCTCTAAGTCTAAGGACTGAATGAAATGCAACAGTAAAGGTAACAGGGCACATAAACTGCAAGAGAACATCTAAACTTATTCTGGGGTGATGGATAACAAACTGTTTGGCTAGCAGGAGTTCAGCCCTTTTCAGATTAGTCCAAGTTGGATGGGCATGTACACATTGCTAAAAGGAAATGAAAACAATGGAGGACATACATTTGCTTAACATTTTCATCTACAGATAGATAGATAGATAGATAGATAGATAGATAGATAGATAGATAGATAGATAGATAGATAGATAGATAGATAGATAGATAGATAGATAGATAGATAGATAGATAGATAGATAGATAGATAGATAGGCAGGCAGGCAGGCAGGCAGGCAGGCAGGCAGGCAGGCAGGCAGGCAGGCAGGCAGGCAGGCAGGCAGGCAGGCAGAAAAACGCCCTGTCCTTTTCTATCCCTTCTTCTAGTTTTGTACCTTAAAAATGGACTTCAAATGGAGAATGCCTTCAGAGGATTGTCTTCTGGCAGCCCTTGATGGCTTTTGTTTAAACCATTAGTTCCTAACCTTGGGTCCCCATATATTCCTGGACTGAAACTCCCGAAAGCCTTCACCACTAACCATGCTGGCCAGGATTTCTGGGAATTGTAGTCCAAGATCATTTGGGGATCCAAGGTTTAGAAGCACTGGTTTAAGAGGTCAAATGGTCACTCTATGCAACATAGGCTTCATTCAACTCCCATAGACATGGTAGATTTTTTTAAAATAAAAAAATCAAATGTAATGTCCATCAGTAGGCAATTGAATCAGCAGGTAATTGTAAGAACAAAGAAAACTCACCAGACATTCTCTGCTTATAATAGCGATGCTGTTAATTAAGAAATTATGAATTAGGAGCCCATCTATAATTATGTATAAAATGGATTGCAGTAAAGTTTTGCTTTTTCTAGCTGGCTGAATTATCATGAGTTATAATTACTAGGCTTAGCATTGGAACTCTCACTGAAAAATTAATTTTAACCTACTTTTATTATTCACCATAATATAAATTAATTACTTATGTGGCTGATACACTGTGAAATGAAAAGGCACACTTTCCATTAACTGGCTTTAATTTATTATAATTTTATTTATTCTGAGTTGCAATAAGTGGACATACATTCTAATTTAAAAGGTGACAAAAGGTTCAGTTTAACTCTGACATTTACATGGCCAGTCCTCCCCCGACCCTTGCAGGAATCAAAAAGAACAGTTAATATATCAAATGAATAATCTCAAACCTTTTGCATTTTTATCAGTGCATGGTTAAACAAAACAAACAGTGAACAGTAAGTTCATCATTTTCATTTCCCAATTAAGTGTTGAAATTTGTATCTAACTGTAGTAGAAATATTTTTAAGCATTTTCTGAATTCATTTTGATGAAGAAATGTTAATAAGTGAAAAAAAAAGATGGGAAGTCTAGATGGATAGCAAGTCTTATGGCAAAGCCATTACTGTCTGTGACAAACCCAGACCTACTGGGATATGTCACACAGTTACACTAAGCTGCCACCAACCATTCCCTTTAAGAAGTCACACAGACCAGGGATGGATTTTTAAACAATAAAAAGAATAAGGTTTATTTAAATACACACAGGGAAAAATAAAATGATCAGATGTATAAAATATAGTAACGTGGCTATTCTCACTCATACAAGCATACAGTTTGGTTCACACAGAACCCTTAACTTGAAGCACAGACCCTGAACCTATCAGTTCTGGCTAACCAACAGACACCTGAACCTATCAGGTTGGTACTCTGACACACAGTAGTACCCTGTCTGACACACAGACTCCCACAACAGCTTCTTCTTTCCAGCTGCTGCTTCGTCACAACCCAGTGTCTCTCAGCATCTCTCTCTCAGCACACAGGCATCACATATTTATACAGTACAGCCCCTCCTCCTGATGTCCCGCCTTCCACTCCCCATAGGATGGAACTTTCCCTCCAAACCCATGACAGACAGGTAACATCAGTGCTGTATGTAACACCTCCCCTCTTTATAAGTTGTTTTGTAGGGGGAAAGCTAACGTGCTTTTCACCAAAAAACAACCTGTATAAAACACACAAAACAGTTATACATACCATATCATACTTACTTAAACTTACATTCTAAGTTAAACCATAGCAAATAGGCATTTAAACATTTACCATATACAGTACATCAATTTACCTTTATTCATACAAACCAAATTCAAAACCAGGTACATTTAACTTGTTGTCATCATTATATACACATAGTCCATGTTTCTTTCGCCGTCTTCATTCTTCAGGTCTTCTTGATAAGGCGTCAGCAACACAGTTCACTGACCCTCTGACCACCTTCACTTCAAAGTCATAGTCCTGTAGGTTTAAAGCCCACCTCATAAGTTTGCTATTGTGGGTTTTCATTGTCTTTAACCATTGCAATGGTGAATGGTCAGTACACAGAATAAAATGTCTTCCCCAGATGTAAGGCTTGGCCTTCTGGATCGCGTAGACTATGGCCAAACACTCCTTCTCCACGGTTGCCAAATGTCTCTCACCTTTTTGAAGTTTCCTACTCAGGTAGGACACTGGATGCTGGTCACCATTCTCATCCTCCTGGCACAGAACTGCTCCTACCCCGCTGTTAGACGCATCGGTGTAGATGATGAACTCCCGGTCGAAGTCTGGAGCACGCAGGACAGGATAGTTGATTAACGCCTCCTTCAACCTCTGGAACGCTGCCTCACAGTCGCTGGTCCACGGGATGCGGTCATCAGCCTTCTTCCTCGTCAGATCGGTCAGCGGAGCCGCAATCTCGCTAAACCTCGGGATGAACTTTCTGTAGTAGCCCACCAACCCAAGAAATGATTTGACTTTTTTCTTGGTGTTGGGTCTAGGCCAATCACGAACAGCTTCTATTTTGGCCTCCAGGGGTTTTATCATTCCTCCCCCTACCATGTGACCTAAGTATTTTATTTCTGGGCTACCCAGCTGACACTTGCTGGCCTTTACTGTTAGCCCTGCTGCACTTAACCTCTGCAGCACTAACTCCAGGTGCATCAGGTGATCTTCCCAGGTATTACTGAAGATCCCTATGTCGTCAATGTAGGCCACTGTAAAGTCACTGAGCCCTGCCAAGGTCTGGTCCATCAGCCTTTGGAATGTGGCTGGTGCATTTCTGAGACCAAAGCTCAGGACTCGAAACTCATAGAGACCAAAAGGGCTGCAAAAGGCAGTCTTTTCTTGATCCCTGGGATCAATTCTTAATTGCCAATATCCCTTTACCAGGTCCAATGATGAAATGAACCGACAACCCCCTATGGTTTCAATCAGGTTGTCTAGCCTGGGCATTGGGTAGGCATCAGGAGTGGTTACACGGTTTAATTTCCTGTAATCGACACAAAACCTAATGCTCCCATCAGGCTTGTCCACAAGGACTATCGGAGAGGACCAAGGACTAGAAGAGGGGACGATTATGTTCTCCCTAAGCATCTCGTCCAGCTCCTTCCGCACCTTGTCCCTATAGGGTCCCGTTACTCGGTATGGGGATACTGCCTGCGGGGGTGCATCCCCTGTGTGGATCCGATGCATCACTCCCTTCACTATCCCCGGCTTGTTGGAAAACACCTGTTGATATTTACTAAGCAGCATTTTTAGTTCTTGCTGCTGGTCTTGGGTGAGTGCAGGACTGATCTTTACCTCCTCTGGGTTGTATTTTACTTCCCCTCTACCCTCCCAGAAGGGTAATTCCGCTTCCTCACTCTCAGCTGCTTTTATCGCGAATAAAACCCTCTGTTCCCCTCTGTAGTAGGGTTTTAGGGCATTCACATGAACCACCCTCCTTGCTTGGTTCTCCTCCTGCTCTATTAGGTAGTTCAGGTCTGACATCTTGGAAATGACCCTATATGGTCCTGCCCATTTGAGCTGCAGTTTATTCTCTCTGCAGGGCCTAAGCCAAAGCACTTCCTCCCCGGGGTCAAAGTGCCTCTCTCTAGCTTTGTGGTCATACCATGTTTTCTGTCTGACCTTCTGAGCTTGCAGGTTTTCTGCTGCCAGCTCTAGATTTCTCCTTAGGTCATTCATCAAGGTGTCTATGTATGTCACAACGTCTTGTGGGTCATCCTGGGTGATCTGCTCCCAAATTTGTTTGATCAAATCAAGGGGCCCTTTCACCCCTAAGTGTGCAGCAACCATGTCAGAGTGCCCCCTTTGTAAGATCATGGGGCGATACTTTTCAGGTACCACCAGCTGACTTCTGATCCCCTCTCCCCCTTTTGAGATATTCCTCAGGGTCTCTCTATATAAAATCCCCTTTTTCTCCAGAAATCTCACTGGGGTTTCAGGTGTTAGCTGGGCGTCAGTCACCTGTTCAAAACACTTTTGGAGAGTGGCGTCTGCCTTTTGCTCCTGTCCAAATCTGCTGTCTGTGGTTAAGGTTTCCACCACAGCTTCTGAACTCCCCTCTGCTTCCGTCTCTGGCTCATCATTACCCCCCTGAACTGTCCCTGTGGTGGCTTGTGAGCGTGTAATCACTAGCACCCGTTTCACATGTTCAGCCAGGTCATTTCCCACGAGCACGGCTGCTGGCAGAGTCGATGAAATCGCTAGCCGCCAATCTCCCCTCCAGCCTTGAAAGTTGACAGGTACCTCTGCTACTGGCAGAGAGATTACCTGCCCCTCAATCCCTGCCACCTTCATGCTCTCATTTGGGATTATTAACTCCCTAGGAATAATATCTGGATGGCACAGGGTTACCTGGGAACAAGTGTCCCGCAGCCCCCTATACTGACGGTCAAGTATTCCTACGTCCACCCCTGCTGTCTCAAACAACTGAGAATCTGTTTTTATCAGCAAGCAGCGCTTTACCTCCACAAGAGGACCATTTTCCTCAGCCTGATCAGCAGCGGTAGCTGTTCCAGACTGAGTAGCCATGGCAACAGGCTCCCTCAGTGAGACTGAGCCTTGCTCTTTCTGGACACAGAACACAGCTTTTGGCTTGGTTCCACTAGACTCCTGAGGCACCATTCCTTTTAGCTGCTTTAATTTCTCACAATCTGAGATTAGATGACCCTTTCCCTGACAGAAATAACATTTTCTGGTGTATTTTGATTCTCTCTCATCTTGTTTTGGTTTTCCCTCCAAAATCTGAGGTCTTAGTTTCATGTCTGAGGGCTTCCCTTCACCATGGGCCCCTCCCCCTTGCTGGCTTTTCCCTGGTCCCTGAGAGTACTTGCTGTAGGTTTCTTTGGGTTTACCTACAGATTTCCCCTCACCCAAGGGCTTTCTTATTTGCGAAATAAAATCTGCGATCTCTGCGGCTGCTGCCACAGATTTCGGTTTCCTTTCCCTCACCTGGAATTTCAATTCCCCCTGCAGGACTGAATAGAACTGTTCCAGTGCTATCAAGTCTTTAAGCTGCTCATAGGTCTCTGTCCCCTCCTGCGATAGCCATTTCTCAAGCAGCCTCACCAATTGGGCCCCCACTTGGGTAAAAGTCTGTTCTGGTTTCTTGGTGAGGGACCTGAATCTTTGTCTCAGCTGCTCCGCATTTATCCCATGTCTTGCAAACACCAGTTTCTTAAACTCTGCAAAATCTTTCATCAGTTCCTCAGGCATCTCGGCATAAACCTCAGCCAGGCTACCACTGATTAAAGACCGCATGATGGTCATCTTCTCAGTTTCCCTCACTGAGAAGTCCACAAACGCTCTTTCCACTAAGGAAAAGAATACCTCAGGACAATCTCCCTTGTGGTACACAGGGAATTTCTTCAGGTCAGCTTTAGACAATTGGCCTCCCTCAGAATCCCTATTGTTATTATTATTCTGGTTCATCAGTTCCAGTTTTCTTAATTCAAATGCCATTCTCTCTCTCTCCAATCTTTCCTCCCTCTCCATTCTCTCTATTTCAAATTGCCGCTGTTTCTCCCTTTCCCTTTCTTCTCTTTCCCTTTCCTCCATTTCAAATTGCCTCATCCTCAGTTCATGCTGTTGGGCTATGAGCAATTTTCTAAGTTCTGGGTTCTGCTCTCCTGTGCTGTCACCTTGCACTGAGCCAAATTCATCCTCAGAACCTTGGTCAACCTGGGGGTCTTTCACTTCACTCATTTCGGCCATCTGGCTTCGAGTCAAGGGCATAATCCCCCCTCAGAACAGGCTGCTTTAAAAAGTCAAGCCTCAAAATAAAACGACCACTTTTTTCCTTTTGCCTCAGAACCAGCTCTCCCTAGAGATTGCTGCTGTTCTTCAGCACTAAACTTGCAACAGTATCGAGTCAGAGCCTACCCCCCTCTGCTGGGCCTCTCAGCTGGCAAGCTAGCTCACTGTTACTACGCAGTTTTGCCTCAGCTTTTTCCCGCCAAAACCAGGCTGCCTCAGAGCACCTTAATCTAAGTCTCCCCAGTTGGCACGTTCTTCTACTAGCGCACCTCCCCGTGAGGTACACCTAGAAGATTACCTACGCGCCTCAGACTGTCCCTGACTAGACCCCCCTTGCTCTGGACACACTTGCCAAGGCTTTGCTGGACCACTGGACAACTGGACCAGTCGTATCCCACACGCTGGACACCAATCAATGTGACAAACCCAGACCTACTGGGATATGTCACACAGTTACACTAAGCTGCCACCAACCATTCCCTTTAAGAAGTCACACAGACCAGGGATGGATTTTTAAACAATAAAAAGAATAAGGTTTATTTAAATAACACACAGGGAAAAATAAAATGATCAGATGTATAAAATATAGTAACGTGGCTATTCTCACTCATACAAGCATACAGTTTGGTTCACCCAGAACCCTTAACTTGAAGCACAGACCCTGAACCTATCAGTTCTGGCTAACCAACAGACACCTGAACCTATCAGGTTGGTACTCTGACACACAGTAGTACCCTGTCTGACACACAGACTCCCACAACAGCTTCTTCTTTCCAGCTGCTGCTTCGTCACAACCCAGTGTCTCTCAGCATCTCTCTCTCAGCACACAGGCATCACATATTTATACAGTACAGCCCCTCCTCCTGATGTCCCGCCTTCCACTCCCCATAGGATGGAACTTTCCCTCCAAACCCATGACAGACAGGTAACATCAGTGCTGTATGTAACACTGTCATTACAACTTCACTTTGCAAATTAGGAGTAATATACCATATTTTTCCATGTATACAATGACACTTGTTCCTAAAATCATTAGAGGAAAAATTGAGGGTCATTTTGTACATGGAAGAAGGCAGAGGCAAAGGAACAGCCACGTTCGGCCACCTCTCACAACTGCCCATGGGGAAACTTTTGAAAAAACACAACCTACAAACAGTATTCAGACCCACCACAAAAATACAACAAATGTTACGGTCAGCAAAGGACAAAAGGGATCCCCTCACCACTGCAGGAGTATATCGGATACCTTGCAGTTGTGGACAGGTATATTTTGGAACCACAAAATGCAGCTTTCAAACCAGAATCAAAAAAGATGAGAGACACTGCAGACTAAAACAACCAGAAAAATCAGCAGTAGCTGAACGTGCCCTAAAACAAGCTGGACAACTGGACAAGACCAGCAACCACTATGTTAGACTGCACAGGGAAGCCATTAAAATCCAAAAATATCAACAGAATTTCAACAAAAAGGAAGAGGGCCTAAAACTAAACGCGGCCTGGCTCCCAATATTGAAAAATACAGCCTGTAAAAGGTCAATGAACTCTACCCAGCCACAAGGGCCCGTGATCATTGCACAAAAAAGACCAGATAATGACACCCATCAATCACAGTAACAGATAATCTCCCCCTCCTTATCACAACAAAAAACACGCTGATCACCCTATCTCCTGAAAAAAGACAAAAGCTGTTCCCACAGCTATAAATACTCAACTATCTAACAAACAGCAACAGAGCATGGACAGAGTTCCTACTCCAGTCCTCTGAAGATGCTGGCCACAGAGATTGGCAAAACGTCAGGATGAACAACCTTCAGAACATGGCCAAAGAGCCCGAAAAACCCACAACCATCAGATCCCGGCCGTGAAAGCCTTTGAGAATACATTGGCCTCTGAACACTTTGTAACTAGAAAGTCCTGAATGGGTACTGTGACTTTTGAAGGAGAAATGAGAAAAATAACAAAATGTTCAGAGAAGTGAACAGGTTTCTGGAAAAGCAGACAAGGATGTTTCATTGCCCCTCCCCTTTTCTTATCTTTTTAAATCACCTGATACCTCTCTAATCAGTCAAGATGTTGTAAATATTCTAAGAGCATTGTTGGAGGGAAACACATGGCAATGAAGGAGGAGGTGTCAGGTCTTCCCCTAATAATCTACCTGGAAAGATCCTATGTTTAGAACATAACTTGATTCATGGAGGCATGGTGGAGACAATATAATCTCCAGGCAACTAAAAATGGGTGCTGCTGCTTTGACATTAAGAAGGAAGAGGCCTCTGCTGTCGCTGCTGCCAAGATTCTGCTAAATGCCCTGATGCATTGAAAATTTAAGTATTTATTCTGCTACTTCTCCACTCAGTTTATCCCCACCCCAAGAACCTCTAAAATTGGGCAAAACAATTCACCATTGATCTTGCTGACACCTTAATTGTTTTTAAGGTGCCACCTGAAAGCCATTAGGTCATAGCTTAGCCCACAAACCTATTTTATCTTCTTCCCCAAAACTTCCCAAAATTTTATTTTTTAAAAAAAACTGTTAGAATTATTTTTTTAAGTATTTTATTTTTTTCTACATACAAAACACACACAAAAAAAACAAAAACAATACAAATAAAATCAAAAACAAAACAAAACAAAACCCCACATATATAGGCGGGGGAGGCATTTCCATTAAAAAAAAACCTCTTAGAATTATAATGAAGAATAAATGTCCGAGGGGGAAAAAAAGTGACTCACTACTTTATCATTCAGTATCATTCTGGCTGCTCCTCATCCATCCGCTTATGCTTTCTAACTGCAAAATGGAGGTGGTCTGAATTCACTCACTATGGCTAGGAACTCGATATTTCTCCCAAAATTCTGATAATAATGTGGTTGATCCCAAGCCCCAAATAGCTTTGTTTATCATTGGACTGGACTGAAGCTGGCGGGAATCATCACTCACAACCATCCAGTGAATATTCAGACTTTCTGCCTTCTCGCAAGCTGAAGTCAAGTAGAACTTTTGGGGTTAAATAGTCGCCTCATAAACACTGTTAAGGTGTTATTTACCATATTGATTCAGTATATGAAAAAGAAGGCAAACCAATTCTGCTATTTCTGCCACTAATTTCCTTGTGTAGTATCTGAAGAGGAGAAGTTCCTATATGTGTGAATACTCACTGGGAGCAAAGGCCCTGAGGATTCTTGTTCTAGTAGCTAGTTTCCACATTTATAGGAACCTCTGTTCTTCAGACTGGTCATTTTCCCACATGAGGCAATTTCCACATGAGGTGTTTGGCTGAAAATCTGTTACTTTTCCACATGGGGAAAGTGACAATGAAATAAAGAGGCAACTGTGCTGTTCTCAACATGTGTTGGATCACCATGACAACACCTGAATAGGGCTATTTGTGAAGAGCATTCTGAGTGTCTAAGAGTTGTGTTTGTAGTAATGGAAAAAGAAGTCTAGACAAATGATGGTGGTTCATTGTTTGGACTCTTTGACAAAACACCATGGTCTGCAGTTAGGTTGGTGCAACACTACACTATGAATCATATTGTCCTCTATGTCAGGCCTTCCGCCCACCTCTCTGGCAGAAAACCAGGCTTCAATTCTTTTTGTGATTCTCTGTGTGCAGAAGAGGGAAAAGAAGACTTTATTAGGCCCATTGGATAAAGGTTTCCCATTGTCAACACCACCCCACATTGTATCACCTGTTATGACTAGGAATCCAATGTTATCAAGGGGGCAGCTAGCCCCCTGATTTCATCTGGCTGACAGAGAGTTAATGGAGTAGTGGTGGGAGCTCTTCACCCTGAAATTGTTTCTTATCCCCTGAGCAAAGATGGAAAAGACATTTATGTTAACTGATTTTTGGAACACATGTATTGAGTTTGTTGTCCATGAAATGATTAGCATCAAAGTGTGCATATCTTTCAGTTTTCTGTCATTGGGAAGAAATCACAAACAGCAAGTTTCTTACCCAATTTCAAATTATATGCAAGTTAATGTGCACAAATGCATGTCTTTGAAAAAAAATGAACAAAACATTCAAGGAAATGTGTACAAAAAGTGTTTAACTGGTTGAAATCCTGTTTCTTAACATAGTAAACTACACTAGAGTAGGCCTACTAAATTAGTGGGGCTTTAATCGGTCAACTCCTGCATAAGTTCCATTAATTCAAATGGACATACTTTAGTTGCTACATTCCACACGTACTATATATTACACAGAAAAACAGAATTTCAGCCATTCAGTAAATGACTTACTGATAAATCCCTTTCTGTTCTTCTTATGACTGATGGCTTACAGTACACATATAAAAGACAATATGGTTTTTAAAAGACAATAGATTGCAATATGAAAACAGTGTTAAATGGACTGACAAATTAAAACAAATATACCATTTTAAATGTCTGAAACCATTTAAAACCAATTTAAACCATTATTTAAAAATATCGAAAGAGAGAGAGAACATAAAAATAGGTTAAATAATATCGGTTAGAAAAAGCACATAGAAAAATGCATTTGAATGTAGAAAGTTCTGCACAAAGTCTCACAATCTTACATGAAATAAGGGCAGAAAAAATGCAGCTGAAATTCAGAAAAAAGCACAGTGACATCTAATGCATAGAGGTCAGTGGGGCTCAAAATGAAGCATTATGGGGAGTAAACTTGAGCTTAAAGTAAACTTTTAAGCTTTTCATATAATGTAACATCACATATGTAAATGTTTTGATGAAGAGAGAGAGACTTAGAAGAATTTGCATTTGAGGCAGTGCAATAAATAAATATAAGGAATTTCCAGTGCGTATTAAGAAATTTCTTTTTACCATTACTCACCGGATACTGTTTTTCCAATATTTCTCCAAGTGAGCAGAGCAGAGGCAGTTAAATATAGATAAATGCTGCAGATGTGGACAATATCATCTGTATGAATCTGTGCCCAACATAAAGCATTTCTCCCCTCTCCATTATGGTTTTGATAAAGATCATTTAAAAAAAATTCAGCATTTTCCTTACAAACTTTGTAGCACTCCATCATTCCAAGTGAGGAATGTGGAGTCATTAGCTGTGTGATGCCATCTGATTAAAATAGAGGATGGCAACATTCTCAAGGTCATAGGCCTGATTCTAACCTTTATCTTGAGCCTCTGAAATAAAAGAGTAACTTAAACAATTTTCCAGAAAGTCAGCTGAAAGTGACATTCTGAAGGATATAGTTGCTGCTGTCCTCTTGCAAAATGATAGCCTTTCAAAATATCTTAATAGTTTGCTAGCTGATTCTTCCATGGCAATTAATAGCTGGTGGCAGGTAGCTGGAGATCACTCCAACTTGCTTGATTGGGGATTAGAGAGAAAAATTGGAGCCTGCACTATAGCCAGTGAAGAAGGCAGAATGTGAAGTCATTCAGTGGACCAACAAAACAAAGAGGCTTCAGGACTCTGACAGCCTGCACCTTGTTTTAAAAGCATATTGTGCTACTTTAAACACCACCTGCCTGGAACTTTTTTCTACCTCCCAAGAATATTCAATCTATGCATTATTAAAAATTGAAATGTTTCTGTGGTAAGTCTCTGATAAACTATTCTGAAATCAAAAGGGGAAACGGGGAACAGGACACAATGTATTTCAGAGAGTCTATATCTGAGATGAATGTATACAAGCAGAACAGCTGGTGCCAGAACTGGGTTTAAAGACTTGTGGCAGAGAAGCAAACCTGCCAAGTCTCAGGTGACAAACCCAAGTCTCAGGAAATTGCTGTTTCTCCAAAATGTCCAGCTGGGAACTCAAACTGTAGGAGAGCAGTGGTAGGTGATGAAAATGCTTGATTTCATCCCTGTGTGGGGGAGAGAAAGGCTGGAGCAGCTCTAGAAGATCCCTGCTGGGTTTTCGGCTGTGTATCAGCATAGCCTCAAGGTTTTGGGGGAACTTTGGTTTAGCTGTGCCTTGGCAGCATTGCCAGGGCTCTGTAAAAAATAATGAATAAAATAAAAATAATATTAAAATAATAATTTGCATTTAAGGCCATAGGGCATTGGTACAGATACTGTAGTTGGAGGGGCTGATGGGCCTGGGGGGAGGGGTAATAAGGGGGTACAGTTGGTGTAAGGAAGTCCCCACCCCCCACCCTTCCCTTAAAATATTTTTTTAAATAATTAAATTGAAATTAAAGGAGGAAGTGTAAGAAAGTGAAGGGAGGAAAGGTGAGGAGGCAAATCATTGGCCAGGAACTACTGTACAGTACAACTCTGGCACTATGCCACCCAAGAGGCATGGGGGGCAATAAAGGGAAGCAGCCTGCAAAGCGCAAGGCACTTGTACAAGCTCCACCTAACAATTTTGTCCTCAGATGAGAAGGACTGGCCATGTGGGAAAAGCTTGGTGCCTTAGAGAGGAAAAGGGTGCAAGTGAGGGCAGCTGTAGGTTTGTCCAAGTTGTGTAGGACATGTGGGGAGTCCAAAGCACACAGGCTGGCAGAACCAAAGAGTTGCAGGACATTATGCTGTCTCGCATTGCTGTTTTAGAAGCTGAGCGTCCAGGTCCTTCTGATGCATCTTCCACAATGGACACACCAGTGAGGTGAGAAATGGAACTCTTGGCTCCAATGCAGCATGTTGAGAAGCTGAAGGTGGCTGCAACAAGCACGCATATGCAGCAGGAGGGAGGCAATGTTTCAAGAGGCAGAGATACAGTCCCAGCACAGGTGGACGTGGCAGTTCCAGGTGAGAGAACCGCTACACTGGGCACAAGACAAGTAGGTATTTGGCCTTGGGGCACCTGGAGCTGGGCAATGCTGATCCCTGCAAAATTGCCTGTAGGTCAGATGGCACAAGCATACTAGCCGGGGGAAACTTGAGCATGATACCCATGCCTGGGAGTGCTCAACAATCCAGTGCAAGTGCTCAATATTATTCCAGATATAGGCTACAATGTTGTGCCTCGCCATGCACTTCCTAAGGGCGATCAGGCCTTGCCATTAGGTGATCACCTCCTTCTGGCCACAATTGAAAAAACAAAAATTGGAAGGAAAAGTATGTAGATGGTTTGAATTATTGAATAGGAAGCTGGAAGAGAAGAAGAATGACAAAGAGGAGGATAGGGAAAGGGGGAAAGTGTGTAAGCACAAGCCAGACCAGTGCTGAGCCAATTGGTTACCGGGCTTTTTTGTTTAAGCAGGGACTATCGTTAGGGTCCAGCCTGAGAGGGCTTTCTCCCTAATTCAGTAGGGTGTATGTTGATTTCCCTATAGGATCCAATAGTTCTATAGCTGCCTTGCAACTCCATTATTCTATGATTCATTGAAAAGCCTTTTTGCAGAAACTCTGGCAACAACATGGAACCTGGAGAAGAATTTTTCATAGGTTCATGGAGAGCCTTCCACAGGACCAGCAACAATATAGGATCTGGAAGAACCTCATCTGTCATGTATGCTGTAAGTAAGGCAGGATGAGGTGCAAGGCATAATAGGAATGACAGTGAACACTTCCACAGCTGAGCTTATTTTGCTATGTGCAAATGTCTTTTTTTCCTAACATATGGGTTCAGTTCCCATAATACTTGGATAGCTAAGGTTTATCTAGATAACCAGGGCAGATTTGGGACCATTTATCCGGTTTCCCCTTGTAAACATCTCTATAATCAACTGGACAGAAATAGTTCTAGCTTTGTTAGTGTCATTGTGGAAGATCTTTATCATAGTGAGGACTTTTAGTATGGTGCTTATCAAAATTTCCATTGTGGCCAATGCTTAGTGCAGTGCTGGAAACTAGTAAACACCAGAAGTTACTTAGAGGTCACTTGAGCAAGAACCAACTGCTAGGAACTGGTAGCAACTGGCCTTGTCTGGCTGTGTGACCAGCAGCCACTTGCAAAAAATACAAGTTAGTTACTCCTGATGTTCTGTGGTAAGAAGTTCAAAGCTGACCATCTGTTGATAATAAGTGCCAGGCTAGATCATACCTGAATGTGCTTGTGCTTTCATGACTGATTCTTTTATCAACTTGATCATTAGTGAGGCACTCTGTTATCATTTTGCCAATTAGTGAAACTTAAACACAGAACAGGTGCACCTGATCATTATTTATTTATTTATTTTATTTATTTATTTTATTTATATCCCGCCTATCTAGTCGATAGACCACTCTAGGCGGCTTACAACATGGGGTGACACTATAAAACAAAAGAGTTACATAATAAAAACTTTCAACCGTTGGGTTAAAACATTAGGAAAGAAAAGAGAAGGGGATCGGAATTAATTAGGAGGGAAGGCCTGCCGAAACATCAATGTTTTTAATTGCTTTTTGAAAATACCGAGCGAGGGGGCCGCGCGAATATCAGGGGGAAGGTTGTTCCAGAGGCGAGGAGCCACCGCCGAGAAGGCCCGATTTCTTGTCTTTTCTTTCCGGGCCTCCCTCGGCGTTAGGCTCCTCAGCCTCACCTCCTGGCTCGCGCGAGTGACACGGGTAGATCTTGGTGGTAGAAGGCGTTCCGCCAAGTATCGAGGCCCTAAACCGTTTAGGGCTTTGTACGTAAGCGTCAACACTTTGAAGTCGATGCGGAATCTGATGGGCAGCCAATGCAATGCGGCCAGAGTGGGTGAGATGTGTTGGAATTTTTTCACCCCGCTGAGGAGTCTGGCCGCCGCATTCTGCACCACCTGAAGTTTCCGCAACAGCCTCAAAGGCAGCCCCACGTAGAGCGCATTACAGTAGTCTAATCTTGAGATTACGAGCGCATGCACCAGAGTGGTGAGCGCCCCAACATCGAGATAGGGCCGCAGCTGGGCTACCCGCCTAAGATGGTAGAAGGCGGTTCGGACCACCGACGCCACCTGGGATTCCATAGTGAGCGCGGGGTCCAGATGGATCCCCAAGCTGCGGACCCCATCCTTAGCAGGGAGGGTCACCCCCCCAAAAGAGAGGGAGTTTCCCAAGCCCCCGACTGTGGGGGCGCCCACCCTTAGTACCTCCGTCTTGTCCGGGTTCAGCCTCAGCCCGTTCTCCTGCATCCATTGCAGTACGGTCCCCAGGCAGCACTGGAGGGACAGAACGGCATCTCCTGCGGAAGGTGGAAATGAGATGTAGAGCTGAGCATCATCAGCATACTGATGACACCGAGCTCCACACCCCCTGATGACCCCACCCAGCGGCCTCATATAGATGTTAAACAACATTGGGGAGATGATCGACCCCTGTGGAACCCCGCAATTGAGATTCCACGGGGCCGAGACACTCTCCCCAAGCTGAACTCTCTGGGGACGGTCCTCCAAGAAGGAACGGAGCCAGGCCAGAGCAAGGCCCCCAATTCCCAACTCGGAGAGCCTCCCCAGGAGGATACCATGGTCGATGGTATCAAAGGCCGCTGAGATGTCGAGGAGGACCAGCAGGGACACGTTGCCCCCATCGGCCTCTCTCAGTAGGTCATCACACAGGGCGACCAATGCCGTATGATGTCTTAAGGTTCAAAAAGGCCTGAGTGTCTTTATTTGGGCAACTTCAGCATAGGCCTGGATTCTGGGAGGTGCTGCACAAATACTGATTATAAGTGTCAGCTGCTCTTGCTCTCCAGGGACTTCCAGCAAGCAAAGGGGGGTATAAGATTGATCTTTCTACATCCTTTCCTCCATTACTGTTCATGTTTCTTGTTCTACTGTCTGTTTAATAAAGAACTTCATCAGCTTTGACAAGACAAGCCTCCCTCCTAACCCATACCTGCCTCACCTTTTTGACATCATAGGCCCCTCCTTGTTACATCCCAAGAACCTGTCTACTGGGCTCTGGTTTGGGGCTAAAACCTCAAGGACTGGGTTCCTTCTGACTTGGCAGTGCTAGTGACATATACCAACACTACACTACACCAGGTCATTGCTGAAATCTATTACATACTCTTCAATGGTGTGAGGGCCCATGTAAAGGTAAATAGCACTGCACCAATCTTCATTGATCTTTCCATCTGGTTTAATTCTTTGATTTTCAGAGAGCAAGACTTAAGGGCTACTTGCCATCATAATAGGCTGGTGAAATAGCTAATAGAGGAACATGCTGGGAAACATTTTAGCTGCATTTTCACTCAATGCTTCAGGGTATTTGGAAATACTGGGAGGAAGAAGGAGAGGGTTTTTTTTTTAATGTCCAGGGCTGCATTCTCTCTAGGGTAATTCATCAAGCACATCATTAACAGTCTTTGATAATGGGTGTCTACAAATCACTAGAAATGGAGCTGTGCTTACATTTTCAATGGGCACTGAAGGGAACTGTTGCACCATTTGAATGTAGCTGGTAGTCCAAGAAAAAGAAGCTAATCAGAGTTACAAGTATACCGTTCTTTGAAAACTGATGATGCTTAATGGGCTACTGCTGTGTTCTGGAAGGCTACCTGCTCCTTCCTTCTCAGCCTGTAAATAAGCCATTGTACTCTCTCCTCTCAAAGAATTAACCCTTCCAAAAACTGTCCTTGGAATTGTGGGATGGTTGGTTGGATGGGACAAGGGAACTAAAACAATATGTTTAATATTATTTAGAAAAACAATGCCGAGGCTGATAGATCCAGACTTTAAAGAAGCTGTAAATTGTTGTCCTTGAGCAAAAGAAAGAAAGAAATCAACAGACTTAGTTCTATTCCAATATTTATGTGAATTACTGTAACACAGTTTCCTTCTTCCCATTCTTGCATTGCCCAGAAGAGATTCCTAGTCAAATTCATTCCAGTACATGTAGTATTTGTACCAGACCTATAATCACACTGATATTCTTAGAAGGAAAGACAATTATTGCCCAAATAGCTGGAGATCTTGCACTTTGAAGTGATAGCTATTATGTGTCCAGGTTCCAAGCATTTGGACAGAATAAGATATGGTTTGGTTGTTGTGGGTTGTTGTGGAGTTCCTACTCCAGTCCTCTGAAGATGGCGGCCACAGAGACTGGCAAAATGTCAGGAAGAACAACCATCAGAACATGGCCAAATAGCCCGAAAAACCCACAACAACCATCAGATCCCAGCCATGAAAGCCTTTGAGAATACAAGATATGATTTGTTTAATCATCAGTCTCACCAAATCAGTCATGCTGGGATAGTTCATTTTCTAATCTGGTTGTTATTCTTTAATATAAAATAATTAGCTCACGTGGTTCATGAAAGATTCTCTCTTTTTTCTGGAGAGAGATTTTTAAAAATGCATCTTTCCCAGAGATAGTCTGGGTAATGCAAACTGAGAGAAATCTGTCAGATTTTAGACTCAGATTGGTGTCCTTACAGCACGCTGTTTTCTATACTATATATTTCACGTCTCCCTCCCTTCCTATGTGCTGCCCTCTAAAGAAATTCAAGGGGAAGGGATAATCTCCAGGGAATACTTTAATGCTATTGTAGTTTTCTGTTGATTGACAGCCCTTAAAAAATTGCTTTGCTAATATTATTGCACATTAGCACTTTCCATTAATGCACTGTAAATGATTAGCTGCATTTCATAAGTGTTATCTTTTCCTTCAGATAAAAGCTTTTTAATAAACAATCAATATGTGAGTTAACATCACCCCAAGAGCCACCAAAGTAATCATTTCCAGCTGCAGCAATTTTAAAAATTAGGTTTGCATGGATGCCAATGTCAGCAGTTGTGAGCAAGGGGGCACCCACAGCACCAGAAGTAAACAAGAAATCCAGAAAGTAGCTGACAGAGACCTCTGCTTTGGACAGACAAATGATTTTACTTGGAAAACACAACTTGATTAGGTTCCCGCTGTTCCTGATACCCTTTTAAGAAAACAATCTCTAACAGTCTAGGAAGGCAGTGCCGGGTCTACCATTTGACAGAGTCAGGGGACTGCCTTAGGCAGAAAATTCTGGGTGTTCTGAAATGGTGGGAAATAGATAGTTATTTAATTTGTTGTTTTTTGCTAGAGATGGGGAGAAACATCATGTGTCAAAATCATGTAGCTCAGTTTGGGTGTTTGAATGTAGAGAGCAGAGGGCTCCACTCTGAGCAGCAAAATGTCTTCAGCTAGTCTGCATCATAGAAAATATAATTCAATTCTTTTTTAAAAAAACCCTCTGGTTTATGAATGTGGGATATTGTGCTTTTGGACCCATAATTCAAAAAGCCAGGAAATGGACCAATATTGCTACATAATATTGTGCTTGTGTTGCCAGCAGGAAAAAGGATGCCAAGCTTTATACAGTAAAGGCAGCCTGAATGTTGAGAACACCAATGGCAGCAGTCAAGATGGTCTACAGGATACCCTCTTCTGCTCACTAGCATTCACCCTTGTTGAACAACAGCCCTGACAATTGCTTTGTGTTTGGGTGAGAAGTCATGAACTGATGAAAAAAGGAGTCAATTTCTGGGAGTTTCCCTTGCGTGGTGTCACTTTGTGGATGGTAGTGGTGCTGAGGGACTTCTAACACCTTGACCGTTAGCCTGTGGTGCATCTCAGGGTTCCATGATTCCCCATACTATTTCACATATACATGAAAAAACTGAAAGAGGCTGTCCAGAATTTTGTAATCTGCTACCACTAGTGTGCTGATGACACCCAGCTCCATCTCCTTTTTAAGCTCTTCCAGGAGTCCCTTCTCTCATCTTTCAGGTCCACAGCTTGGAAACGTTTTGGACTTTTTGAAATACAGCTTCCAGCTTCCATTGTCAGCCTGTGCTTTTCATGGACATGCAATCCAAACAGATAGCTTTTCCATTGTTTGATCATCAAGACACAGATTTGTTGTATAAACTGGAGATTACTCTATATTCGAGGGGCAGGGTGTTATATGCAAAAGCATGTGCTCCAAAAGAGAAAAGGGACAAGATTCTGGTTCTAATCTTAAAGTTATGGAAACAAACACCTTGATCCATGGATAAATATTTTAATCAGTTTTATCGCTTTATTGTGTTTTTAAAAAATGTATAACATATTTTTACTTCTGTTCTTTTTAATACTGTGAGCTGCCTTGAGTTGCTTACTGGGAGAAAAGCAGCTGATTGATTAATCAGTCAATCAATCAAGTGTGCACAAAAGCCCTATCAGCTGTTATCTAAGCATGCAGAGTTTCGCCATATTCAGGGAACTCTTGTCCTGCCCCCTTGTATTGTTCTTTTCAGCACAAAGAATGACAGATGGCTAGAATCTTAGACTTGAAAAGCCAGCATCAAACGCTCACTCAGATGTTTCTATACTTTACAGTTATAACCGCTTGATACTACTTTATCAGACATAGCTGTATCCAGTGGAATCCTGGGGTTTGTAGTCTGGTTAGGTGCTCTCAGCTGAGGGGCTGGAGCTCTTTATCAAGAATTTTACTTACCTTACCAAGCGACAAATCCTAGAATTCTGTGGAAGGGAAGTATGTCAGAGTGAGTCTAGACAGTGAATTTATCCTGGGCAGGATGAGGTTAATAGGGTTTCTTGAAAGTGTGACTTGAGATTTTAGGATGCTTCCTGGACACACACAAGGACTGGGTGGTTTCAGGACAGGAAGCCACACTGCACCTTGAAGTGACTCAGATTAGCTCATTTCGCCATCTCAGACTGCATGACCCCAGCTCCTGTCCTGTTTTCCCTTTCGGGGGTAGCACAGGAAAGCAAATTTTTGTCCCACTTATTGGTAAGCGACATATCACTACATTGGCTTGGTGAAACAGCACTGGATTGTAAAGAAAAGGAGGAGGAGGAGGAGAAAGAAAAAGCTTCTGTCTCCCCCTCCACCCTGGGAAAGCTGGATATTTATTTATTTATTTATTTATTTATTTATTTATTTATTTATTTATTTATTTTATTTTATTTTATTTTATTTTATTTTATTTTATTTTATTTTATTTTATTTTATTTTATTTTATTTTATTTTATTTACCTACCTACCTACCCACCCACCCACCCACCTAGTTATTCATTTATTGGTATGTCATTGCTTCATTGGTTTGCCATGAAAGTGAAAAGCATTGTATTGTTAAAATAAACAAGCAAAAAAGGTCACTCACTGGATCCTTTCCTGTCATCTCCTCTGCAAGTAATATATCCCTGTATTGGCTGGCTTGCTGTTCCAGAGACACAGCAGTGAATTGTTGAGGGAAAACACCTACCAGTCCCACTTTGGTTCAGTAATAGTGATCACACATACCAGAAACAGAATGAAATTGGAGCACTTCTACCCATGTGAAGGACTCAGAAAGATGCAAGAAGGTATTGATAAGAGTCAGGCTGGTTTGTGACTGCCTGTACATCATGTGGTTGCAAGAAGATAAGCAAACCAGCCTGTTTCCAATGCAGTCCTAAACACGAGATAAAGTGCCATTTGATCACACCCTCAGATAAAATGTTGAAATTGTGCCATGAAAATGCAGTCTTAGGGGCAAACTAGACAACACACTTAGCATTGTTTTTGTAGAGGTATTATTTGGATTGCTGGAAGATTGTTGGCATTTCATGGCACAACATTTTCCATAATTCATATCTCATATTTTGTGTGGTTTGTTTTGAGCTTAGTCACTGAAGCATACATACAAGCTGAATTTGCAACTTTGGTAGCAGAGGCATTTATCTTTGAGGAAATCCTGTTGTGGGAGGGAAATGGATTAATTAGAGGACATACATATTGCCCTCAAAATCTAGTTTGACTTTTAGCTATGAAGATCACTGCAGGATGACTTGAGACCATTCATTATGTGTCAGTTGCAGTGTGACTTGGCAGATTTAAACTCTGTACTGAATAGTTTTAGTACAACAAGGTACTAAAATTAGTATGGTAAGTTTGATGTTGGTTGAAGGACTGGCAATTACAAGAAGGTGCACCTCAGATGCTTAATGACTCCTCCTTCAAGCCCCAGTCTCATCAGCCAGTGAAATGGAGGTAATCCTGTGTTGTCCACAGAAATTCACTCAAAATCAGAGGATCTCTGTCCAGTTGTGTCCAGGTTTGGAGTGTCTTCATCTTATATTATACTGTGTCAGTTTCAGTATAGCTTGAGGATGCAGACAAAGCACTTTCAGCTGCAGAGCCACCACTTCCTCTCTAGATTCCTGCCCTTCATGGCTTCCAAAAACAGCTAAAGAGACAGCTATGGAATGGGCTATGCATATCATCAATGCATCTCTTTGGGAGGGATATTTGCCTCCCTTTTTAAACGAGACCATTATAAAGCCCATTTCTAGGAAACCAAACTTAGCACTGGACAAACTCAATAACTGCAGGCCAATTGCGGATACCATTCTTGGGCAAGTTGAATGAGAGGGTGGTGGCCGACCAGTTGAAGATGTTCCTGGAGCACACAGTTGGTCTTAATCTGTTTCAGTTGGAGTTTAGGCTGTGCCATGAAATGTAAGCTGCATTGATTGCCTGCCTGACAGTCTCCTCAATGAAACAGACAAGGGGAGTGTAACCAAGTTGGAACTTTCCACAGCTTTCAATACTGTTGATTACACTACCCTTCTGACTAGGCTCTCAAGTTTAGGACTTTGGGGCACTGTTCCCTAGCAGCTCTAATCTTTCCTTGTAGGTTATGCTCCACAATACAAAATATCTCTCGATCTCAGGTGAGGACTAAATGTCTGCAGAATCTTGATCTTCCAAACATAAATGAGACATGGGAGGATCTGCATCTCACAGCAGCAGAAGCAGTTGTCAAAACAGTTGTAGTCTTTCTGTGTGAATCATCTTGCAGATAAGCTTCAGCATCGTGTCTTTCCATCTTGCAGAAAAATCTCCAAAATGTGCCCCGAAGAAGAGAAGAGAAGGATAAGCCACTTTCCTCTGCATGCATGTATTCAGACATTCAAATTATATTTGTCTTAAATTATCTCTCCAGTACTTTCCTCTGTAGTGCACCAACAATGGGTAGGCCTTGTTTTTCAACTGCTCTGCAGGCATAACACAAATCAAAAAGAGGAAATAAGAAAAGCACGTGGGGGGGGAATAACAGAATTACTTTAAGTCTAAAGGGAATGTTGCTGCAAGAGGGCCCTTTATACCTTTAATTTTCACATACAAATCTAATTATCCACCCACTAGATTCCAGGGCTCATCTAAAGAAACCAATTACTGCATATATTTCTGAAAGCCAAAAACTGACATAATGTCTAAATTTTAAAAAAGTGACCATTGCCATATTGCTAGATGATGATGATGATGATGATGATGATGATGATCATCATCATCATCATCATCATCATCATCATCATCATCATCATCATCATCATCATCATCATCATCATCATCATCATCCGTACCATGGATACAGCCCATATTAAGTCAGAGGGGCTTGCACATTTCAGTGAGGTTGAGAGCTATGCTGAATGGTCTCTCAAGTCAGATAGGTCCCAGCTGAGAAGCTGAACCAATTGTGTCCACCAACCACCAATTATGACGAGAGGAAATAAACAGAAATCCTTACCAGATCAGTCATCACCTGTGTCAACAAGGACCGCTTCAGATGCTATAACCCCTGAACATCTGGTGACAAATGGGCTACAGGCCACAGCACCTGAAGAACCAGGACAGGCTGCTGCAAAGCTACTCCAACAACATAAACACAAAACTTGAACTCTTGCTGAAAATTGAGAAATTATGAAATGTTATTTTGAGGCAAACTGAACAGCCCATAGTTTTCAAAAAAGAATGATGGAAATCTGGAAAAGGAAAAAAAAACAAGTAGTGACATAACTGAACAATGCTTAAGAGCAGGTTTTCATCAGAACTGGTTTTCTGTGTTTTCAGAACTGGACGTGCAAGAACTAGAAGAAGTGGAAAAGAAAAATCAACACAGAACAATGACCATAATATGGAAGACAAATGTAGGGTAGAGGTAGATGCAATAGTGGAAAAAACATATCAATAGAGGAACAACTTATGGAACAACCCGGAAATTATGTGTTGACAGAATGGCAGGCACCACTGAGGGGAAAAATAGAAACTTATATTAGCCAGAACACAGAAAAGCAATGGCTCTCTAATTTGTGTCAATTACAAAGTAAATCAGTGAAATATCTACTGAATGAAGCAACTGTAGTAATCAGAACAGTCCCAACCAACACAGTAATGAAACAAACCAGCTCATTCATGTATAGCACAGCTACAATTATAACCATGGAACTTAGTTACAAGCTGCAAAAGAACCAGAAAACGTATGGCACTCTAAAATGGAAAATTTGGCTAGAAAGAAAAATAAACAAATTATGTGCAGACGTTAGCAACTTGAAACATTCAAAATTTAAAAATGAAAAAGTAAAAGCCAGACTATGCAAAATATATGACCCAGAAAGGAAAATAATAGTTGAAACTATGGAAGAATTAAAACAGTGGGTAACAACTACAGCACAGAAAGATATGATGGACACTTGAGACAATATAGAGAAAACATGCAATTTCAAAATAAATATAAATTATTGTATACATCACTAGGAGAAAATGTAGAGCAAAAGAAATTAGGCCTAAGAAAAGATGATGCTCTAACCTTTTGGAAAGAAATGTGGAAAAGCCTAACCAGAGATAACAAAAACACCTGGTGGATTAAAGACATTTGTAAAGAAACTCAAGGAAAACATGGATGATAGTGTAATAAAAACAGAAATTATTAAGAGGCAAGTGAAGGCTATAAAAATTGAAGTGTACTTGGTCCTGATGAGCTGCATGGATTTTGGAATGCTGACTTCATCTGCATAAGTTCCATGAATCTATACCAGGAAATTAGCAACTTTTGAAACTTGAGTTTGCCCTTCTGTCAGTGATAATCATTAGGCTCCAAAGAAATGGCAAAGTCAGAACTAACAACAGTGTGGGATAGTATATTATACCCATCTGGCTAAAATAACTCTTCTGTCAGGGATATTGCAACTTGGAACCCACCCACCCTCTCTTTTTAAAGACTCAGACTTGGGACTTGGACCGAAAGTCCCTATTAATCCCTATTAATAGTTCAGAGATAGTTCCGCAAGCAAGGGGGAGGTGCTTACTCAACCAGATCAGCTAAGAGCCATCGTTTCCACTTCAGTTAATCAGATGACCATGAAAAGCCCACAGCCAAGAGAGATGGTCAACTGAACTTCTTGGTGTTCCCTGGCAATTGCTATACATAGATGCTCTTCCTTTGACACTGGAGATAAATACATAGTCACCCTGACTTGCAGTCTGTAATAGCCTTATCCTATGTGAATTTGTCTAATCCCCTTTTCAAGCTGTCCACCAGGATGACAATGACTGCTACATCTTGTAGCTTAACTGTGTCCTACTTGAAGCATCAATTCGTCCTGAACCCTCATCATTCAACTTCATTGATTTCACACCATATACTAGAATTATGAGGGACAAACCTTTTCCCTATACATTTCCTCCACATCATGTGTAATTTTATGTATCTCTATATTTCCAACCCTTTTTTCATTAGGTAACAAGATCCTTTCTCCATAGGAGAAGTGTTCCAGCCCCTTAATCAAGCCCCACTGAATTCAGTGGGCACTTCTGTGCAGTTATCAACAAGATTAAGCTGTTAAACTGCCTTCCTTTCCTTATTTTATTTTACCTTATTTTTTCCAGACATCCAACACTCACCTCTGATGCTTGTTAGAAAATCTTGAGCTAACGTAAATCTTCCCTGCCGTGTCAGGGCCCTTTTATCATTTCTCAGACAGGATATATAGCACAAAATAATGTCGAACTTACTTCCTGTGGAGCTTTTGCAAGTTTCCCTGGGGGTGAAAAGGAATGTTTCCAAAGATTAGATTGATATTTGCTCTGTTTGGTCCAAATTGCATTTTGTAACATTTAGAAAGAGGTACGGAGGCTGATGTCAGATTCCACTCAAGCCGTTGCTTTGATGAAAAGAAATGGATAAGGTGAGTTCAGAGGAGTCTGTGCCTATGGGTTAGACAGGCAGCCTTTCAGAATGCCCCCATAGAGGGAACTGAATGGAGACAGATTGAATTCAAGTAGATTTTTTAAAAGACAGGAAAAAACAGGATGTTGTTGTGAATGTTCAAAGAAGAAGCAATTTGCTGAAAATGTGTTACTTGTTAAACCAATTTTCACTGAAGATTATATTCAGCCTAAATTCTCTTAGCATGTGGGGAAGTTGATCAAACTTCAGAAGAGGATGGGAAAGAACATTGATCTGTTTACCTGTTTCAGAAACGACTCATAACCTACATAATACAGTTGTTGCTTTAAAAAAATATATACTGTATAGCTACACTTGTACGGCTATGCTTATCAAGATGCTACACAGGGCTGCAGACATTACATTCTGGGCAGCCTTCCATATTTTCAGGAAGACTATGCCCCACTTATGAATTCATCCACTACATAACTCAGCAGGTGTGGGCCAACTCCAAAGGTCCAGTGTGTGTGTGTGTGTGTGTGTGTGTGTGTGTGTGTGTGTGTGTGTGTGTGTGTGTGTGTGAAAAAAGGGAATATTACTTGATCCATAAAATGACTCCCCTCCTTTTAAATGTAACTTATGGTGAAGTCAGAGTGCTGACAAGCACATTTTGACCGTTAATGTTTGTTCATTGCCCAACCATAATCTAAGTACTGTAAATAGAATAAGGTATTGAAGTGAAAAGTGAAATATAGTCTCCCTATAACAGAGCAGCTACCCTGTTTCCCCGAAAATAAGACCTAACCTGAAAATAAGCCCTAGTATGATTTTTCAGAATGCTCATAATATAAGCCCTACCCCAAAAATAAGCCCTAGTTAAGTGAAACCCCGCCCTCTACCATTGTGCAACAACTAGAAGATGACATGAGTGTATTTGAATAAATGTACATGTTTGTACATAAAAAAAGGACATTCCCTGAAAATAAGCCCTAATGCTTTTTTTCGAACAAAATTTGATATAAGAACCTGTCTTATTTTCAGAGAAACATGGTAGTAAGGAAAAACATGTCATAGTAGCATACCACAATGATCCTCCACCTGCTCAAGAGTACTACCTGTAGTTCACCACAATCTCCATAAACATTTCTAGATGCATTCTTCGTTTTAAAGAAAACTAGTGACAGCAGGCCATCATGCTCTTTGCTTTCAATGTTTTGGATTACAATGCCCATTATCTGTCCAGGGGTGATGGAAGGTATCATGACAGCTAATTATTTTTTCTGTGTATAGTTCACCTTTTCCTAAATTCTGTTCCTACTACTGTAAGTGCTTCCCATCATACTTCCAGTTTGGGCTGGCATCCAAATTCAAATGAAAATTTGATGTAGACCACACCTTTGCAAGATATTTTTAAACATAATGTGAACTTCTTAGTAATTGTAAATTTTTATCAGTACATTCATAGTGAAAGTAATTGTTCATAACTGGCACTCAGCATAATACTAACAGATGAGCCAATGGTAAGCAGACATAGTTTGCTTCAGCCAACTAATTCTGTCTCTTCGTTTCCCAGATTGTTTGTATAATTAGCAGTTAGCTTGTGAACTCTAAATTTAGCTTTTAAAGAAAAGCCAAGAGTAATTAGTAGTTGGGGATATGTCTTTCTCGTAGTTAGATTTGTCAGAATCCTTTGAAGTGTGGTTCCTCATTCGTACTAGAGCAAGCGCGAAACATGGCCAGAGATTTACAGTTTGCATTCTAGTGATTTCCCAAGTCTTTAGAAGCTAGTGGATGTGTATTTGCCTTTACAACTTTAGGTGAAAGCCATACATCCTCACGGCCTCATTGCTAAGCAAATACTCACAATCAAGCAGCGACTCCGCAGTGCAAGAACATTAGGCGTGGTAAGCAAACTGAGATTTCTGCTCCGCCATCTCCTAACTTTTTTAAAAGTATTGCTGAAAAGTCTAAAGCAGACTAAGACCAAGACACATTTGCTTTATTTCTGGATGAATGGGGATGAATGGGGCCTAAGGCAGACACTTGACTGTGGAATCTTCAAGTACTCCAAAGTAACTGAGGGCCTGCCTGTTTTGTGCTTGTATCTGCACACTTACCTCTGGGTTTAAGTCAAGCAGTGACAGGCTAATCAAACTAAAAGACCTGTGCCTGAGAGCAAAACCCATTCTCCAACTTTTAAACCTGCTCCAGCAAGCTGCTAGAAGATTGAAGAAGCCAGACTTTCTGAGTGGACTATCTCACCAGAGGACACAGAATATTAGCACAATATTAGTACATTCCATAATATATGCTTGCCATTATATATATTTGATTTTTTCTGCTCCTAGAACTGCTAGTATTGTTAAGTTGAACCAATTCTGGAGATCTTCTTTTATTACTGGTAGGGTATATTTATATGCTTCCTACAAGTAATATACATTTTTACTATATGTATATATCTTATGGTCTAGTACACTGGTTCTTAACCTTGGGTTACTCAGGAGTTTTGGACTACAACTCCCAGAAGCCTTCACCACCAGCTGTTCTGACTGGGGTTTCTGAGAGTTGCAGTTCAAAAGCATCCGAGTAACAAAGGTTAAGAACCACTGGTCTAGTACAGGAATAACCTGGTCTTGTTGGATAATGGTTTTTATTAGACAGGGTTACAAAGAACATGGGGTTTCTCCAATACATGGAAACTTATTAGCAGAGAGGAAAGGGAGACAAAACAAAATGACATTTTTTTTTCTCCCAAAGAGTAGGACACTAAAAATACCAATGAAATTACAATGATATCATCACCAGCCCCCAATCTAGACTGGTCAGTTGAGTATCGATGTTCAGTAATAGAAACAAATAAGGAAGATCATGCTTCTGACCTGGCGACAAAGTTAGCAGTTGCAGAAAACGCTTTAGACTCTATCAGGGTGGAAAAGAAGGGGGGAAAGGAGGCAGATGATCTTATGTTAAAACAAATAGATGAATTGGCACAAGGATGCATCCAAACAGTTAAGGCAAGAGGAGAGTCTGACACCAATACACTATTCCAGTGGGTAAAAGACATTTTCGAGGAGAAGAAGTTAATTATCCATTTGTCTGGGAGAGGGAAAAGAGCAGCTTCAGGGGAGGCAGAAGGGAGGCAGGAGGAGGCGCCTCCTTTCAAAAGGGCAGCCACAGGGGTTTCTGGGGCCAGGAGCATGAGGCAGACCATGTTCCATGAAGTGACACCTGTTAGGTATGCCATGACTCTCAGCTGGCAGTCAAAGGGCAAGGCATAGCAGGCAGCCACTTGTCTCATCACCAATACAACTGTCCATCCTGGAATCCCAAGCCTTCTGCTGGTTGCTGCATTTTTTTGTTCCTTGGTATGACCTCCCCTCATGGAGAACTCTCAGTTCTAAAGTGCTGGTGCCCTCACTGTATGGGAGGAAGGTGGTCCGTAATCATTTTTTCATGGCTACAGGGGCACAAGGTGCACTTCACAGTGGACCTGTGGGGCGGAGGTCAGCACGGCTACCTCTCACTCACAGCTCACTAGTGGCAGCCAGAGGACTTGAGTAGTGGCAGGGTATCAGCGACAGGGCCTCAGGGGGAGTCCCTTGCCCTGCCCCCAGGCTACAGGTCCGTTCTGCTGCAGGTGCAGCACATGGAAGCTCAGGTGATGGGGAGAAACATCACCAATGAGTTCCTGTCCATGATGCAGGAGTGGGCACCAGAGGGGGAGGTGACCCATGGCCACGTGGTCACAGATGCTGGGCGGAACGTGTTGGTGTCATTGAACGTGACAGGATTTGAGGGCATCGTATGCATGGTGCACAAATTACACCTTATGGTGTGTGATACCCTTTGCCTGGGCAGCCACAAGCCCGAGTGGGACACAGGCATCCGGGAGACAGGGGCATTCGTGGAGCAATGTCGCCAATTAGTGGGACACTTCTCCCACAGCCTGAAAGCTGCCCGCCGGCTGCATGAGAGGCAGGAGGAGTGGGTCAGAAGAACCAAGTTCTCCTGACAGACCTGCCCACCAGGTGGAACTCCACCTACACCATGGTGTCCCGCCTGGTCGAGCAGAAAGCCATTCTGGAGGATATCAGGTCCTCCATGCCCATTATGCCGGGGGGGGGGAGGTGGGCATCTGTGCCATGGATTGGTGGGGGTGCTCAAACCCTTTCTGGAAACTACAGACATCTTGTGTGGTTATACGGCAAGCCTGGGGCAGGTCATCCCCCTGATTCATGCCCTCTGTATTCATTGATTCATTAACCTTGACCAATAACAGATGAAAGCGAACCACCACTTTTTTGATTCATCCCCATCTCTACTTCTGATCTTTTAACTATGAATATATGCCAGCAAGGTGTAATGAGCTTCAGTAGGCAGTGAGCAATAACATTTGAATCTGATTTGTTTGTCTAATGTGTTTGTGCCCTATTTCCTTGGCTTCTTATGTCTAGCCTTTCAGCTTCGAGTACAAATGTGAAATCTAGATTTTACCAACTATGGACAATAATCTGGACATTATTTGCAGGAGCCTGAACCATCACAAAAATAACCAGTCACCAGGCAGAACTTGTTGATCAAGCTAGATGGCCTAACTAGTTAAAAATTGGCTTGTGGCTTCACTACATTCTCATTTTTGAAACTCCCAGGGAAAAGAAAGGAGGAACAAATGTCTGCATCACAAGTTTGCTCTCTTCTTTAGGCAAGAAATCTTGAAACCTTATCATAAATTGTATAGCAGCAATAGTAGCAGAGATATATATTGTTGACTGTGTTCCCAAGGATGAGTGCCTAACTTCAATTAAGTAGCTGGAATGACATCACAGGAACAGACTGTAAAGACCTCATCCATAACAAACAAACAAACAAACAAACAAACAAACAAGGAAGGAAGGAAGGAAGGAAGGAAGGAAGGAAGGAAGGAAGGAAGGAAGGAAGGAAGGAAGGAAGGAAGGAAGGAAGGAAGGAAGGAAGGAAACTATTTAGTGACTACAGAATGCTGAATGGATGTTTGATGGAGGGATGGAAAGCTACAGAGGAGAGAAAATGGAATAGAGTTCCCAGAAAATGGCCATGGTTGGCTAGAACACTGCACATAAGAACATAACAACATAAGAAAAGCCCTGCTGGATCAGGCCAAGGGCCCATCTAGTCCAGCTTCCTGTATCTCATAGTGGCCCCCACCAGATGCCTCTGGGAGCACACAAGACAACTCGATACCTGTCTCCTGATACCCCTCTCCTGCATCTGGCATTTGGAGTTACCTTTCTTTTAAGCCTGGAGATTATACATCCCCACCATGGTTTGTAACCTGTGATGGACTTTTCCTCCACAATTCTGTCCAATCCCCTTTTAAAGGCATCTAGGCCAGATGTCATCACCACATCCTGGGGCAAGGAGTTCCATAGACTAACAACACACTGAGTAAATAAATATTTTTTTTGTCTGTTCTCACTCTCCCAACACTCAATTTGAGTGGATGTTCCCTGGTTCTAGTATAGTGTGAGAGGGAAAAGAGCTTCCCTCTATCCACTTTATCCATCCCCTGCATAATTTTATACATCTCCATCATGTCCCCCCTCAGGCGCCTTTTCTCTAGACTAAAGAGCCCCAAACACTGTAGCCTTTCCACATAAGGGAGGTGTCCCAGCCCAGTCATCATTTTAGTTCCTTTCTTCTACATCTTTTCCAGTTCCACTATGTCTTTTTTGAGGTGCAGCAATCAGAAATGTACACAATACTCCAGGTGTGGCCTTACCAGAGTTTTGTACCATGGCATTATAATATTGGCTGTTTTCTTTTCAGTCCCCTTTTTAATGATACCAGCATGGAATAGGCCTTCTTCACTGCCACCGCTCACCAGGCTGACACTTTCTTCAAGATGTCCACCAGCACACCAAGATCTCTTTCCTGATCCATCACAGACAGCTCAGAAGAACCCACCAGCTGATAACTAACATTTTGATTTTTTTGCCCCAGTGTGCATTACTTAACATTTTCTTATATTGAAACACATTTGCCATTTTTCTGCCCATTCTCCCAGTTTGGAGAGATAATTCTGGAGCTCTTCACAATTCCTCCTGGTCTTCACCACCCAGAAAAGTTTTTTGTCATCTGCAAACTTCACCTCATTGCTTATCCCTGTCTCCAGGTCATTTGTGAACAGACTGAAAAGCATTGGTCCCAGGACAGATTCCTCGGGTGTATCGCTCTTCACCTCTCTCCATTGTGAAAATTGCCTATTGACACCTACTCTCTGTTTCCTGGTTCTCAACCAATTCTCAATACATAAGAGGATCTGCCCTCTTATCCCCTGACTGTGGAGTTTTCTCAGCAGCCTTTGGTGAGGGACTGTGTCAAAGACCTTCTGAAAATCCAGATAGACAACTGGTTTGCCCGCATCCGCATGTTTGTTGACCTTTCCAAAGAATTCTAAAAGGTTTGTGAGGCAAGACTTGCCCTTACAGAACCCTCAGCAAGACTTTTTCTGTGTCTTTTAAGATTTTATCTTGGACAAGGCTTTCCACCATCTTCCCTGGAACAGACATTAGGCACAAGAGCACTCTACCATGCAACCATTGTCAGTCTTTATTGATCAGATCTCACTAAATGCCGAACTAACTGCATGCTCAGCAACCACTTCTCTGACACTGCAAGAACTTGACGTGAGTAACCCATATTTGCTTACAAGATTACTTCTTTGTCTGTCCAGGGAGAATTGCTTGATCATCCACTTTTCCTCAATGAGCACCTTTGAGAGAAGGTTCTTCATCATTGTCATCAGAGCTGCAAACTGGTAAATGTTCCCTGTTTTGTCTGCCCAGGAGACCCTTCTGTAGAAGAAACTATCAATCTTTTTGGCACTGAAATACATGTTATTTTCAGCAGGGATGCAGCAAAGAGAATAACAGGGGAAATTACATTGGTTACTATGGGTTGCCTCCAACGGTGTCATTCTACCAGTACAGACTTTCTACCATCTGCAGAAAACCTGTTTTCACCTTTGCACAAGTGCCAAAGTGAATAATTTGATCCTGCTTGTGAAAGATGCCACACAGGTTTTTCTACAAGCTTTTCCACAAGCCATCTGATGACTGATGATAATATCATTTGAGGATGTATGGATCATGCTAGATGTTCCTCCAAGATCATTAGCAGAACAAGACCATTTTTGCACTTATTTTCTAACATAGCAGGGGTAGTCTTAGAACCCATTCAGACAAGTAGGACAATAAGACTGTGTTTAATTGCAGCGTATACATGCTTCTCTTTGTTTACAGAATCTACAAATAGCCACTAAATTTAATCTTACAGCAGAGGGCTTTTGAAACCAGATAAGACACCTCTTTCAGTAACTATCTCAGATACTGTAGTAATATGCATTTTATCCATATACCTATTTCCTGTTCATGGAGAACAGGAAATCTATGATAAAAATTGAGCATATGCTTTATGGAAGTAGAATCTATATGTGCTAAATGCAGAACACATTTAACAGTGCCAGCTGCTTCTGGTAGAAATTAAAAATGTTACAGCAAGGTAATGTATACTCTTTTTGGACAAACATCTGGTATTTGCACAGTTATGGGGCAATCTGGAGATGGAGCAAAGAAGTGCAGGTCACCCATCATTCATACATTGCAATTAGATGTGGATGAAGAGAAATAGAAACTAAAAAAGATGCAGCAGAGAAGGAGATTATGTTCTTTACATTTGACATGAATCTTCCTTGTCCTTCCTGCTGCAAAGGCATTGACAAAGTAATCAAAGTATTTGCGAAGGCTTTCACAGCCGGGATCTAATGGTTGTTGTGGGTTTTTGGGGCTCTTTGACCGAAAGTAATCAAAGCTTTGTGAATGCAACACCACTAAGTTCCAAGTCTTGTGGCCATAGTATCACTAATTTCAGATCCAAGGAACAAAGTGGGTAGGAGCCAAGGGAAAGGAGAAGAAGTGTAGAACTGAAAGAATCCTGCACTGCCCTTTTAAGAAGTCATCACAGGCAATTGTTCTCATTGTCCTTCTGAAGTTTCCCATTCACTCCTTTCCCTATGACTGCCTTAGGAAGCTTTAAAATTCTGTTTAAATAAAACCTGGGGGTATCTATAAAATTTCAGACAGATCCTTTTCTATACAATCCCTTGCTGATTCTATCAATAAGCAAGTCTTCGCTCTTCCTTCATGTGGATCTTAAACTATGCTGGGACTAGGCAATTCTTTGGATGAAAGACATCTTCAAACATATGACATGACTTCTCTCTATATAACAGGATGGACCAGCACTCTTGTTTGAATCCCACTGGTTTTTAAGGGGATGTTTCTTATTTATTGCCCTGTCATTCCTGAAAGGAACCGAGAGTGGCTTCACACATCTCTGCCTGTAGGTATGTTATACCATGAGAGGAAATGACTGACTTGTCAGTTTCATGACAGAGTATGCATCTGAACTCAAGACTTGCTGGTTGAAGACATCATGCTTGTCCTTCTAAGTTAATTCCTCCAGAATTTGGCCGCATGTTTGGTATGCAAACGGTGTCCCTCCTGTTTAACATTTATATAGGATTCGGGCAAGTGGAAACCCTCTTGCCTCAGCTGACACTTTGATAAATTTCTCCATTGCAGCTCAGTCAGAAATTGTTACTGCTTTGACAGAACACCTAAAGTGCTTACACATTTTACATGCAGTTCAACAACCTCCCTTTTTAAGCATAAAAAGTTCCACTGTTATTATTCCAACATGCCTCCTGTAACTGTGATTTACTATGCTGAAGTAAATTGTCACTGGAGTAGGCCTATTTGAATCAATGGAACATATAGAGAAATTGATTCCGCAAATCCCCATTGATTCAATAGGTCTACTTATGCAAATTCAAACCATCTTTTGTCCTCATTTATAGTGATGCACATGGGGGATCCTCAGTAAGCAATGAAGCTCTGTATAAGCTAGATGAACACTTCATGCTAGTATAACATTTACTAATAAGAAAGTCCCATTGTGTTCTATGGGACTTACTTCCAAGCAAATGTATATAAGATTTGAGTCTAACTTAGATGGAACCTGTGTTTCTCAGATACAGAACACATTTCTTTGTCTCTGACTTTTTGACTGCAAGTCCGCATTTCCCAAGGACACTTCAGTAGTTATCTATAAGATCTGAACAAGGACTCAGAAATAAGGAAAGAGTTTTCCATATAATCTACCTAAGAAAGATATACAGTTTCAGTCCCTGATATATATATATGCACACAAATATAAGCACACGAATATAAGCACAAAGGTCTCAAGGCAGCATAGATGACTCTCCTTCATCCTTCTTCCACACATTGTACCCTATAATAACCTTTTGATTTAGGTTAGGCTGAGAGATGGTGACTAGCTCAAGGTCATCCAGGAAGCCATGTGGCCAGTCAGAGTGGTCTGCACAGTCCTAGTTGAATATTCAGACCACAGGACCACACTGGAGATCTTTGCATCTTATTACAGGTTCTTTTCTGAAGCCACATTCAATTTCTAATTTAGAAAATGAGATTTCTGAAAGCCATGGAGTAGGCAGCAGTTTTCTCCCTAGCAGACACCATCTGTGTACTGTATTCTCAGACTTTTAGCCAGTTTCCATAGAACTGATTTTTCTCCCCCTAGAAATAAACTGGCATAATTCAAAGTACAAAATTTGCAGAAATCTACACACAAATCTACTCACAAATCAAAGAGTATGCAGAAGCAACAAAGTACCAATATTTGAATAATCAGATGAAAAGCATCTTTTTGCCTTTCTTTTCAAGTGCTCACTCACCTTGTCTGGTTGCAGGAAATGCTGATGTTTTTCTACATGCATGTCTCAAACAGTAAAATAAAAAAAAAAGATAACACAACAACATACTTTTAGAGCAATTTGATTACTGTTCAGGGCTTTGAATTATCTTTAATCTGGAGGTAGGAAGTGATCAACACAGCCAACAATGCAGGGTTGGGAGTGCTTTTATGTATTTAATAGAAAATCCTTTCAGATGGCATCCCAGGGTTGCATGCAACTTGGGACTGAAAGCCATCTACAGGCACAGAATAACAATTACCTTTTCCTTTAAGATGTGTGCTTTAAAGTGACTTTGAAAGACAATTTGTGCCCAAGGAGTGGGCTAGGTCAGGGTATGTGTCTGAATAGGGCTAGTGCCCCACTTGGCCTTGGTGGCCAGCCTCCTCTGCACTGAGGGAATAGTCATAAATGTAATTGTATTCTCCACTAGCAATTACATAAATGTAAATTATGTACCCATTAGAGTAGACCATCTTGGGTCAATGAGGTTTGCATAAGTATTTCAATTTCATGACTGTTTGAGTTAATCTCACTGCTAGAGCTAACAATTGAATTTAGATCATATTCAGCACGGGAAATATCTGCCATTTTGGCAAGCGACTTCTGGTCTTGCCAGACACACTGCCTAACCTTATGCATACTCACTCAGGAGCAAGTCCCACTGTGTTCAGAGTTTTTGACTCCCAAATAAATATGTTCAAAGACTTACAGCCTCAGCCTCTTGCATATCCTAATAACAGTAAATATTATCACAGCGCTCTGTTCCACCTCCAATAATGGAGTCAGCAAGTTTCAATATGAAGAAACCTGACATTGAAGAGATATTGTAGCAGTCACAGCAACTCACCACTTCTTTCATGTGGAGTCATGAAGTATTGCTGCCAGTCTTCTGGTGCTTTATAGTTTATCTTTCATCACAGATGGTGACATTCAAATTGTATCTGTCAGATTGCAATGATGCCAGGGAATGTGAATTTAAAAGAGAATTAATCCAATTTATGGGAAGGCAGCAATGACAAAAGACACACAGGAGTGCCAGAGAAATTTCTTGTCTCACCACACCCCATCTGCTTTTCCAGTTCCAAAGCAGGTGGCGGGACCAGTCAAACAGATTGCTTCTCCACACTAACTCAATCTTACTTGTTGCCCTCATTCAATTAGATGGTGATTCCTTGACAATATAGGCAAATTATATCAAAGAAAAATCTAACACTGCACAATTCTGGACACCACACTTTAAAAAAGGATGCTGACAAAGTGGGACAGGTTCAGAGGAGGGCAACAAAGATGAAGAGGGGACTGGAAACCAAGCCCTATGAAGAAAGACTGAAAGAAAATAGGTATGTTTAGCCTTGAGAAAAGAAGACTAAGGAGTTGTATGAAAGAACTCCTGAAATACTTGAAAGATTGCCATAAAGAGGAGGGACAGGATCTATTCTCAATCACCCTACTGTGCAGGGCATGTAATGATGGGTTCAAGTTACAGGAAGTTATATTTTGGACAGGAAAAACCTCCTAACTATTGCAGCAGTACGACAATGGAATCAATTACCGTAGGAGATGGTGAGTGCTCTAACACTGGAGGTATTCAAGAGAAAATTAGACAATCACCTGTCAGGTATACTTTTAACTGGATTTCTGCATCAAGCAGAGGGCTGGACTCAATGGTATTATCAGCCCTTTCCAACACAATTATTCTATGATATTAGAAGAACTTTCACAAATATACATGTCACTTCAGCAAACATCTTCTACTTGACAATTCCCGTTCAAGTCATTTCACACTAGAGTCCGCAACATTAGGAGCATTTCTTGATTTCATAGAAATGCACTGGGCATATCTTGTAGCACAGATATGGATGCAAAAAGAAAACATATCTGTTCAATGAAACACTGGTATCTCCTGAAGAGAACATTGCAATCTCCCAGAGGTCTGCTACATAGACTGTGCCTTGAGCATAAGGTTACCAGTCTCTTTCTCATCATCCTTGATGCAGGAGAGAGTTGTTGTTTTGCCCTTTAGTAACTTCACTCTCAAGTCCTCTTGTCTTCTGCTGCTTCTTTCCTCAGCAGGATTGTACTTTCCATATAATTGGAGTCTCACTGCTTCCACTAAAGCCAAGCCAAAATTTCTCAGGAAATAATGTCAAGAGGACTTCTCAGGGAACTTTATTTTTGGAAGTCCTTAAAAACTGTTGGAGAATTTTGGTACCTGCTTGCAGAGATATACTGAAGAAATCCCCTCCTCAATTTGGCCTCCAGGACTACTTCATGGGCACGTATGAATCTAACCAAATATATTCTATTATTATGGAAAGAAGCAACAGGCACAGTCTCTGCTGCTTGTATTCCTACTTTCTTAGTCTATTGTTTACTATACCAAGGAATAGGAGTAACCATAGAGTTTAATCTAGTTTTTACTGAGCTACAATTTGGTTATGCATGCTCATAATTTCAAATCTAGTAACACATGAATAGGGATATGGAAGAGGTCATAAATGAGTGCATGTAGAAAAGCTTATTCTGGGGGTAAAGTAGAGATTTTATTATACTGAGTTGGGTAAAAGAACTATTTGTTGTTGTTGTTTAGTTGTTAAGTCGTGTCAGACTCTTCGCGACGCCATGGACCAGAGCACGCCAGGCCCTACTGTCTTCCACTGCCTCCCGGAGTTGAGTCAAATTCATTTTGGTGGCTTTGATGACACTGTCCAACAATCTCATCCTCTGTTGTCCCCTTCTCCTCTTGCCTTCACACTTTCCCAACATTAGGGTCTTTTCCAGGGAGTCTTCTCATGAGATGGCCAAAGTATTGGAGCCTCAGCTTCAGGATCTGTCCTTCCAGTGAGCACTCAGGGTTGATTTCCTTCAGAATGGATAGGTTTGTTCTCTTTGCAGTACAGGGGACTCTCAAGAGTCTTCTCCAGCACCACAATCCAAAAGCATCAATTTTTCGGTGGTCAGCCTTCTTTATGGTCCAGATCTCACTTCCATACATTGCTGCTGGAAAAACCATAGCCTTGACTATGCGGACCTTTTTTCAGCAAGGTGATGTCTCTGCTTTTTAAGAAGCTACCAAGGGTTGTCATTGCTTTCCTCCCAAGAAGCAGACATCTTTTAATTTCGTGGCTGCTGTCACCATCTGCAGTGATCATGGAGCCCAAGAAGGTAAAATCTATCACTGCCTCCATATCTTCCCCTTCTATTTCCCAGGCAGTGATGGGACCAGTGGCCATGAACTTGGTTTTTTTTTATGTTGAGCCTCAGACCATTTTTTGTGCCCTCACCCTCTTTAAGAGGTTCTTTAATTCCTCCTCACTTTCTGCCATCAGAATGGTAATACCTACATATGTGAGGTTGTTGATATTTCTTCTGGCAATCTTAATTCCAGTTTGGGATTCCTCCAGTCCTGCCTTTCGCATGATGTATTCTGCATGTAGGTTAAATAAGCAGCGAGACAATATACAGCCTTGTCAGACTCCTTTCCGAATTTTGAACCAATCCATTGTTCCATATCCAGTTCTAACGGTTGCTTCCTGTCCCACTTATAGATTTCTCAGGAGATAGGTAAGGTTAAGAGGTTCTTATTTCTTAAAGAACTTGCCATAGTTTGCTGTGGTCCACACAGTCAAAAGTTTTTGCCTAGTCAAAAATCTTTCATAGATTGCTGCCTTGTCGTGTCGAAGGGGCTTGAGTAATTCAGAGAAGCTATAGGCTATGCCATGCAGGGACACCCAAGACGGACAGGACATAGTGGAGAGTTCTGACTAAATATGATCCACCTGGAGCAGGAACTGGCAATGCCACTCCAGTATCTTTGCCAAGAAAACTCCATGGACAAAAACAAAAGGCTAAAAGATATGACACTGGAAGATGAGCCCCTCAGGTCGGATGGCATCCAACATGCTACAGAGAGGAAGAGCGAAGGACAAGTACAAGAATCTCCAGAGCTAATGAAGTGGTTGGGCCAAAGCTGAAAAGCACTATTACTAAATAACTATAATTTGCTATTAAGTCCAATTTATGAGGACCCTCCAGGGATTTTGTAGGATAAAATATTCAGAAATGGTTTACTAGTCCCTTCTTCTGATGGCATTCTGGGACATGCAGCTTGCCCAAGACCACTAAAGAGAAAGGCAACATGAAACTCTCAGTCATATGTTGTGAGTGATCTCTGCTGAATGCATTCCAAAGAGTTACAGTGGGTATTAGAACCCCAGGCTTCTGGCTTACATGTCAGGTACTTCATCCCACTGAACTATACTAGCAGGAGGTGGAAAAAACAAGGATCAAGCTACATTGTAATAAATAGAATAGCTAAATGCTATTATTTAGCTGTCATTTTTATTGGTATTTACGTAAGCTGGGCCACAGTCAAAGAGAGTTCAGATAACAAATTGACACATTGGGAAACAGCCAGATTTGGTTCAAATAAATGCAGAGATTGCCCAATTCAGAAACCAAAAAATCCATGCCTCCCATTGACTTGAATTGAAAACAAATAGCTATACATTTGTAGTAATTTGGGGAAAAATTACCCTGAAGGCATGATGATGAGAATTTAAGAGCTTGGCACTGATTACACTTAATTTATTATTTTATTTTATTTATTATCATTTGTAAGCCACCTTTTTCCCAGTGAGGGGACCCAGTGCAGCTCATAGCATTAAAACAAGTAAAATTAAAAAGACAATAAATCACACATTAAAAAGCAATAAAAACTGTAATAATAATAATTAAAAATACATTACATGATTAAAGATATTTGAAACTTAAAAAAAACTTATTTAGTTAAAAAACATCATCTAGGATTCAGTTATGGTTCTTAAAACCCTGCCTGAAGAGGTGGGTCTTCAACTGTCAACAGAAGGATAAAAAGGGATGGGGCGAAACTAAGCTGCTAGGGACAGCTTTCATCAACATGGAAGCAGTCATATAAAAGACTGTCTCCTGTTTCTCCATCAAATATGCCTGTGATGGTAATGGGACTAAGAGGAGAGTTTCTGCTGAAGAAGGGCCAAGAAGTCTTAAATGGGGAGATAAGGTCCCCCATCAAATACTTTTATTTCAATATACATAAACTATTTCTTGTTATCTCAGTTAATGAATTTTGGCTCATGCTAAATTATAGAAATTAACCCATACAATCTTAAATAATAGTCTTAGCACTGCAGAGGTGGAAGGGACCCTATGGAGCATCATCAGGTCCAGCCCCTGCCAACCTTGATATCTCATTTCACGGGAAATTTTTGAGATTCGCCACAGTCCTGCCTTTTCGCACTGAGAAATATAATGTTTGCAATGTCTCTCAGAACTTCCCAAAATGTGCGTGATTTTCCCCCACAGAACTAACTTGACAATTAAAACAGCTGAATCTGGAAGAAAGAAGACTGAAAGATTCAGAAGGATACAGGCTTTGGGAGTTCTTTAAAGCCTAGCTTTGAAACCCTGTGTCTTCAACTATTTAGTTTGCTAAGATGATTAAGAGTATCCACCTCACTTCCCTCCATTTTTTGGCAGTCACTGTAACAGCTACACAGTGGGTGGAAAAAAACCCACAATTCCCTCTACAGTGGAATAGCTGTGCTGATTGAATTTAGCCTTTCTAGTTGGCTGAAAATTTCATTAGTTTCATTTTTAATATGAACTTACCAAAACTGACAGTTTTTCTTCATAAACCTGATGGAAAGAACTTGGGATTTGAAACCAACCAACCAAACAACAAAGAAACAATTGTCAGAGAAAGAAAAGAAAAGAAAACAAGTGTCCATGCCTAGTCGTCTCCTTCTTATTATTTTTTTCCAAGTGATTAAGAAGCCAAGAAACAGACTGTGTGGTGTAGTGGATAGATCAACAGACTACAATTTAGGAGATTTGGGTTCAAATATCAGCTTGGTCACAGAAACCCACTGGGGAGTGGTAATTATAAAATCACTCCTTAGATTCCCCCCCCCCCATTACTTTTTTCCCTTATTTAGAACAAGTTGTAACATTAGGTCTTCTGTGAACTTTTGTTAGCTCTTAACTTTCTGCCTCATCCTTAGTAGATGTTTGCTTTCTCTGTGCTTTCTCAGACATTACTGGTACACAGTTTTTCCTTTTCTAATGTACAGTAAATTTTGTCCACTTATTGTTGTAAACTTGGTATTTACAGCCTAGTTTGGTGTGTCTTAGCATCTCCCCACTTTACCTGTCATTGTGGTACACATATGGATTGTGCTTTCTGCCCCCAAGCCTATGCAATTTGTGCAAGCCACACAACCTGGCTCTTCTCCTACAAGGCACAAAGGGAAATTGAACTCCCAATCTCTGGTTTCAAAGGCAGAAATTTTGTGTACAAAATAATTAAGGGGACTGTAAAAAAAAAAACTTTGAAAATGTATATTGTGCTGTAAAAATGAGAGTTGATTGTCTTTTTTAAATTATAAATGGCTTGGGACCTAGAAATTTGAAGGAATGTCTTTCCCTATATAAACCTGCCTGATTACTAAAATCAGCTGGGGAGGCCCCCTGTGTCTGCCACTGAAAACAGCCATGTGGAGACATGGGGGAAAGCTTTTCTGCCATAGCTTGGTGGGTGCTGACATTGGAATCATTTGCTGCCAAGTCTAAATGTACTTATTTATCAGAGTGTTTGAGGGCTGAGGAGTATGGCTCAACTATGTTTAATGCTGTTTTTAATGTCTGAAAGTTTTAATTTTGTGTTGCTTTAAATTGTTTTAAATATCTTTACCTTGATGGCCTTATAGGCCCCTTCCAACTTCATCATTTTATGATTCCATGTTTTATACAGTTTTGTAAGCCATCCTGAGATCCTACGATATAAGGTGGGCTTTTAATATTTCAATATATCAGATCGGATTAGACTGGATTGGATCAGATCAGATGGCTTTGAGAATCTCCCCCAATCTACTGGGGCAAATAATGAAGTGGAGCAGGCACAACTTGGAGTAGGATGGCATCCACTGATGTGCTTTATTTTTCTGCTAATACAGTGGTGCCTCGCTAGACAGTTACCCCGCATGACAGTTTTTTCACTAGACATTGACTTTTTGCGATAGCGGAGGGAGCTGTCAAAATTGTCATCTAGCGAAAATTGGTTTGCGAAGCAGGGACCAAACATTGTCCAGCGAAATTCCCCCATAGGAATCACTGTTTTGCGAATCACTATAGTGATCACAAAAAATCAATGTCTAGCGAAAAAACTGTCATGCGGGGTAACTGTATAGCGAGGCACCACTGTAACTGAAAAAAAGAGATAGAATGGAGAACCACTAAACTCTTCTATTGTAGCTGTGCCCTTTGTCTCCATCCATTTCCTTTCCTCTTCATGCTTAGACATTCTTTTCCCTTTTTTAGGCTTGATCTCTTTCTGTACAACAAAGACTCCTGTTATTTGTAGTTTTGCTAACAGATTTTATTTGAGGTGTAGGGAGCGTGGAGACATATTTTGTTAATTCTCTTCACTAAATTTCCACCAGTAGGAAAAATTGCTAGAACAGCCAAGGTGCTTTTGTCAACTTCCACTCCAAAGGTTCCCCTTGACAATTTTTGTCCAGTCGTGTTCGACTCTAGGGGGCGGTGCTCATCCCCGTTTCCAAGCCATAGAGCCAGCGTTTGTCCGAAGACAATCTTTCCGTGGTCACATGGCCAGTGCAACTTAGACACGGAATGCTGTTACCTTCCCACCGAAGTGGTCCCTATTTATCTACTTGCACTTGCATGCTTTCGAACCGCTACGTTGGCGGGAGCTGGGACAAGCGACAGGCGCTCACTCCGTCGCATGGATTCAATCTTACGACTGCTTGGTCTTCTGACCCTGCAGCACAGGCTTCTGTGGTTTAGCCCGCAGCGCCACCACGTCCCCCACTCCAAAACCATATTGATAAATGACAAAGGACTCTGTTCAAATGTTTAATTACTCTAACAGTCATAATGAGGAAAATCATGCAAGTTGCCCTAAATCCTAGCGCATTAAGCAATGGAACTAACTGAATCAGATGTGACATAATCTCCCCTATTTTGAGCACTTTACCAAATTAATGCATGTAGTCCCAGGCATAATACCTCCCAAGATGCTAATAAATATTCAGATAAAAAGAAATATTCTACAACCAGTTTTGAGGTTTTCTACTATTAAAAAGCATTAGTACATTAATATATTATCAGGAGAGTGGGAAGGAGGACACCATAGCTAATTCAGAGCAAACAGATGAGAACTGCTCACCTGTATAATGGTACTTAAGAAACAAAGATGTCCAAAATTGAGTTAATCCAAGGAAAAGGAAAATAATGCTGAAACTCCCCAAGTATTGCTTAAGTACAGAACAAAGATAGCCATCACTGTGTAATTTCTGTGTTGTCTCTTTTGTCATAAGGTTTGGCTGACAATTGCTGAATGAAGAGTGGGGAATTGTTTGGAGTAGAAAATATTGTACTATGGACATAATGAAATCTCACTAAATTATGTCTTCTTGATGGGACAGGGATCTCAAACCATTGAAAAAAGTCTGTTGAAAGTTCATTTACCCTTGCAAGATTTCTCACTCCTGACACGAGGACAGACCACAAGCAAATTATTCGTGATTTGTGTAAAATCTCTCTGTGCAACCGTATAATTTTTTATATTAACTAAAACACACACACAGTGTAAACAGAGAAAGGTGGCTTGATGGATTAGCCATGGATTCTGATTTAAATCTATGCAACAAGGCAGAAGCTATTGTAGTTAGCCACTAAATTATCATAATCTGTACAGTTCTCTCTCATACGCACATATAAATATTTCTCAGAAATACAAACTCTTCCCAAGGTAGAAAAAAATAGTTTACTGTCTTGTAGGTGAGGAGGAAAAAAATCTGATTTCTTATAAAAAGAAAGTGAGGATTTAAATTCCCATTATTGATAGCTACTAGTGTTGCATTTTTGCAGGACACCCCCCCCCAACACACACACATTATTACAACAGCTAAACTGCAGGACTACCTATAGCTAGGCATGTGAAGATATATTTTTTGCCAGAATTGCATTTATGACCAAGACAGGTTGTGCTAATATGATGAGAGTTCTCCACCATTTATTTCATTGTAATTTATGGACTTTGCACAGGTAAGTTTGGTCTTGGAGTTCAAAATGAAGCAGAGCAAAGGCTAATAGAGTTTTGTCAAGAGAACAAGCTGGTCATCACAAACACTCTTTTCCAACAACACAAGAGGTGACAATACATATGGACATCACCAGATGGGCAATACTGAAATCAGATTATGTTCTCTGCAGCCAAAGATGGAAAAGCTCTATACAGTCAGCAAAAACAAGACCTGGAGCTGATTATGGCTCTGATCATCAGCTTCTTATAGCAAAATTCAAGCTTAAACTGAAGAAAGTAGGAAAAACCAATGGGCTAGTAAGGTATAATCTAAACCAAATCCCTTATGAACACACAGTGGAAGTGAAGAAACAATTTAAGGAACTAGATTTGGTGGAGAGAGTGCCTGAACAACTATGGATGGAGGCTCGCAACATTGTACAAGGAGCAGCAACAAAAAACATCCCAAAGAAAAAAAATGCAAGAAAGCAAAGTGGCTGTCCAACGAGGCCTTACAAATAGCATGGCTAACAACAAGGCCAGTGGAGGTGATGGCATTCAAGTTGAACTATTTAAAATCCTAAAAGATGACACTGTTAAGGTGCTACATTCAATATGCCAGCAAGTTTGGAAAATTCAACAGTGGCCAGAGGACTGGAAAAGATCAATCTACATCCCAACCCCAAAGAAGGGCAGTGCCATAGAATGCTCCAACTACCATACAATTGCACTCATTTCACACGCTAGCAAGGTTATGCTCAAAATCCTCCAAGGTAGGCTTCAGCAGTATGTGGATCGAGAACTCCCAGAAGCATAAGCTGGATTTTGAAGGGGCAGAGGAATTCAAGACGAAATTGCTAACATGTGCTGGATTATAGAGAAAGCCAGAGAGTTCCAGAAAAACATCTACTTCTGCTTCATTGACTACACAAAAACCTTTGACTCTGTGGACCACAACAAACTATGGCAAGTTCTTAAAGAAATGGGAGTGCCTGACCACCTTTTCTATCTCCTGAGAAATCTATATGTGGGAGCGGAAGCAACAGTTAGAACTGGATATGGAACAACTGATTGGTTTAAAATTGGGAAAGGAGTAGAACAAGGCTGTATATTGTCTGCCTGCTTATTTAAGTTATATGCAGAATACATCATGCGAAAGGCTAGACTGGATGACTCCCAAGCCAGAATAATATTGCCAGAAGAAATATCAACAACCTCAGATATGCAGAAGATACCACTCTGATGGCAGAAAGTGAGGAGGAATTAAATAACCTCTTAATGAGGGTGAAAGAGGAGAGCTCAAAAACTGGTCTGAAGCTGAACATCAAAAAAACTAAGATCACGGCCACTGGTCCCATCACCTCCTGGCAAACTGAAGAGGAAGATATGGAGGCAGTGACAGATTTTACTTTATTGGGCCCCATGATCACTGCAGATGGTGACAGCAGCCCCGAAATTACAACATGCCTGCTTCTTGGGAGGAAAGTGATGACAAACCTAGACAGCATCTTAAAAAGCAGAGACATCACCTTGCCGACAAAGGTCCACATAGTCAAAGCTATGGTTTTTCCTGTAGTGATGTATGGAAGCAAGAGGTGAACTATAAAGAAGGCTGACCGCCAAAAAATTGATGCTTTTGAGTTGTGGTGCTGGAGGAGGCTCTTGAGAGTCCCCTGTACTGCAAGGAGAACATACGTATCAATTCTAAAGGAAATCAAACCTGAATGCTCACTGGAAGGACAGATCCTGAAGCTGAGGCTCCAATACTCTGGCCATCTCATGAGAAGAGAAGACTCCCTGGAAAACACTGATGTTGGGAAAGTGTGAAGGCAGGAGGAGAAGGGGATGACAGAGGACGAGATGGTTGGACAGTGTCATTGAAGCTACCAATATGACTGATCCAACTCCGGGAGGCAGTGGAAGACAGGAGGGCCTGGCATGCTCTGGTCCATAGGGTCACAAAGAGTCAGATACTACTTAATTACTAAACAACAACAAAATGTTTTGCTTTCTTCCATTTGAGAAGCTACATAAAAATAAGTTGCAGACATGGGTAACTTCTCTCCAAGGCAGACAGACAGACCTCAGTATTTTGCAGCAAAGTGTTTGTGTTTGTGTGTGTGTGTACATGTGTCTGTGTCTATGTGCACTTTCCTACTGAGTCCAGAACAATGAAGCAGGCTATCTATCTATAGCACAGTTCCCTCTTGCATATAGTTGAGTGAGTACTTCTCAGTGTCTGAACTAACCCAGAGTTATACATTTTGGAAAGAAGGAAGGAAGGTAATAAATCAATGTTTAAAGGCTGGATGATATAATTCCCATGGTGGTATATACAGTAGGAAGATGCTTCTGTTCATGCAATTACATTGCAGTCCTATAGCCACCCACATCAGTGTGGAGGAGCAGACAGTGAAAAATATATTGAAAATGCATAAATGACTGAGCAGAGTAAGTTGTTTCTGACCAGTCTGTCTGGGTGGAAGCTGGAGCTGAACTTTTGGGGGACTCAAAGTTTCCCTGCCTAGAATACACTATAGATAGAATGCTTGCTTTTAGTTTGTTTTAGAGGAAAGTTTTTTTTTCATTCCAATTCTAAATTGGAGTTTGTTCATGAACAAAAATAGTCATAGATATGTAAAAATCCTGAGGTAAAATCAGTGAATGAAAACCACTGGCATTTTAAAGCACTGTTCTGTTTTTATCATTATTACTCTCTTCCCTGCTTTCCACAGTTGTCATTGTAAGGGAAACAAAGAACTTTGCCATAAAAGGCATCAGTCTAGGCAAAATATTGATCAGCTAGGTTTCAGTTGATTAATGGGCAGCAGCCAAGTTTTAATTAGTGAAAGCTGACTTTAATTGGTTTGTGAACGAAGTACATATCTGGAGTTTCGTTTTTGTTGGCCAGTCTGTTGATTTTTTAGAATATTTTGCTTCTGGTGTGCTGCAGTTACTGGGAAGGCAACTGTTACATTCCTGCTGGTTTGCAATCTCATCCCAAAAGAAATCTTCCAAAATTCTCTTACACCATATGGCTCTTAAAAGTGAGCACCTGTTTAAAACAAAAACAAAAACAGGTAGAGCTCATTCAGCACTACTAAGATGGTTGAATGTGTGGGATTCGAGCCCAGATTTGAAAAAGTCACACACTGGAAGCTTTGGACTTGCCACATGCAGAAAATGAGTTGGAACAAAAAAATTCCCTCATCCTCATTTTGCTGTTAGCCCTCTGAAACCAAGCAAGTGGGAAAGGCACTCCTCTGACTTTTATTTTTATTTTGTAAAAAGGAACAGAAAGCAATTATTCAGTTTCTTTGGGGAACAGAGAGGTAACCCTGTCTCCATTATAACTACAACTGCTCACTGTTCAGAAGCTATCTTCCAACCTTTGGCCATGTATTGGCTTTTGAGATGTTTATTAATGCACAGAGGATGGGGATGTGTGTCTTGGACATAAGCCAGGGTGAGATCCCCTCTGTAGCCAGTGCAGAAGTTCCAAACACCTCCCACTCTCCAGATTCTGAGATGGCTGCCATAACTGCTGGTTCCTTCAAGGTTTGAGGCACAAACAATGCCAGACAATTTTTTCCCCACCCTTTCTCCAATGCCTTGAGATTGAGCATCTCCAGCATCAGGCATTATGTACTTAACTGGCTGAGAAGTGGTTGTGCTGTGGAGGTGAAGCAGCTGTGAGCAGATATCCCCAAGAAACACAAAGCTGAAAATAGTGGCTATCGCCAATAAATTAGGACAGCTGAAACCTGTGGGATGTTAAAACTTATGTATTCCCTCATGCGCTCAACAGAACTTTGGTGCAGCCAAGCCATACAATACACAAGACGTCAATCAGACATTTGAAATACAGTGTATTACAGCCCTTTTATTTCTAGTCCCTTATAGGTAAAATTGGCTGCCTTCCCTGGTTACATGGCTAAAAATAGTTGACATTTCTAAGAGTTTCTATAGAAACAAAGATAATAGTATCACATAATAGCTCTACTCCAGCAGAGTTTAATGTTGCCTTTAGATTGCCTGCCGAATTCAGTCTCAGCCATAATGATACTGCTCCTGGTGTGTTAAAGAAGGCTAGGTTTGCAGAAGCTTTTCAACTCTGCTCTTGATGTAAAGAGTTAAAATTTCCCAAAGTAGCTTAGCCTAATCCTTCAAGTACTCATACTCCTGGGGGTCCTGGAAGAAATGGATTGCAAGACCCATTTTCCAGAAATGTTCTTGTTTTGAGATGTTAAACCCATGAAAGTCAATGAGGTTTCAATGCCTATGTGATTTTAGAAAATGAGATTTACGGCTGCAATTGTGTCAAACCACTAAAGTCAATTAGATTACTTCAAAGTAATCCTTTCAGGGATCGTGCATCTTGCTATTTTTTAAGGGTTTGCTTGAAGTTCTTATAGGGTCTTTCATATAACGGTCAACTTTTTACTGTATTTGATGGAATACTAGTGGAATAGAAACAATGCAGGGAGAAAAAGAATTGAACTTAATTAAGTCTGATTTATACAAGCATGTACTGTATATTAATAGATGACTTCATATTTCATGACTGGCAGCTGATCTTGTGAATTGACTCTTTGAAGATTACTGCATTTTAGGTTACATTAGGTGATATAACTGTTCTGTCTTTGGGCTTAGAAGCTTGACAGCTTATTCACATATGCAAATCCATATACAAGTCAACACTTGATGTTGCAGTAAAAAGATAAATAGGTATTGGAGACATTTAGATAATGCAAGTTCTGCTATATTTAGATCACATAAATATGCATTTTTTTCAAAGAAATCTAGCTGCAAATGGTATGATTTTGATAATTTAAAAAAGGAATAGGATCCTAACAGTTGTGTTAGTTCAAAACCCCATGCAAACAAATTAGAATTCTATACTCCAAATAGACACATTTAGAATTGGACTCATTGGTAACAAATGCTGAGGTTTTGATTTTATCATTCGAATTTCAAATGAAAAGGTGGATGTAAAATTTAAGTGCTTGACTTTAATTTCAATTTTTGAGGAAGAAAGCAAATTGCTTTTGACTTGTTAGCACCCGTAGGCTGCTTTTTAATTTTTTTAATTTCAAATTCTCTACATTATAACATTTAATATGATGAAGGGGGTTGAGTGTGTCATTGAAGCTGAGAGCATTGCCATCAGGAGGCCAGATTCCATTACAAGCCTGGACTCTCAGGAGATTTACTCAAGGTGGAATGGTCACAGCTGAAACACCAGTCTACGTTGTATCCACCCTCTTGAAGGGAGCTACTTTGCAACAGCAATAGCTGAAGGTGACACTGGAGGAGGAAGAATGACAGTAATACTTAAGCTAACTTTTGTTAGTACTATGCAGAAGGTGGCAACGGTATACCCCTGCTAAACTATCCTTACCATGAAAACCCAATGAGAAGACAGTCTAAAATGAAGTGATAAATAGTGCTGGAACATTATATTCTTAAGTTGGAAAGTACTTGGTCAGCTACTGGGGAAGAGCTAAGAAAAAGTATAAATATCTCTGTCACAAACAATGCAATTAAATTAAAGTTGAAAGGATTTTTTGTGGCTGGCATGCATAGAAATCAAAGGAAAGTCCAATATTGCACAACTCATACAGTTGGACCATGGAACATGAGAAATATGAATCTAGGTAAACTGGAAACCATAAAGCAAGAAATGGAATGTATAAGCATTGCACTGCAATGTATAAGCATTGCAGTGGACTAAAGTGGATTGAAACAGGATATTTTCAGTCAGACAACTACAAATCTACTCTGGAAATAAACTCACAAGAAAGGGAGTGGTTTTAATATTGAGGCAATATGTATCACTGGCAGTTAGGGGATATAATGCAAGGTATGACTGAATACTATCAATCAGATTCCATGGAAAACCTATCAACATAACCATCATTCAAGTCTATGCTCCAACTACAGATACTGAAGAAGATGAAATTGAAAGCTTTTATGCAAGCATCAAAAACAAAATTTATCAAGATGTTTATAATCATAGGTGACTGACACACTAGTCAGGAACTGATAATATGCAAAATAAGAGTAAATCTGAAAAAGAACACTATAAGTATCATAGTGCCAAAATATAATTTAAATAACATTCTTGATTAATTTAAAGGAACATGTATGCATTTCTAAACTCAATTGAGTGTGAATTCTGTGAGCCCAAAGACCTGTGGATTGGAATGAGAAACGTTATTAAGAAGAATGCAAAAAGACAATTCTAGTAGTAAAAGAGAAAAAAAAATCGATGGACGAAAGAAGAAGCATTTAAAATCACAAAGGACAGATGAGAAGCAAAAGTAATGGATGATAGAAATTATGGTCAGAATCCTGAATACAGTTTTTCAGTAACTGTCACAGACAAAGAGAGCTACTATTACAACCAGTGCAAGAAATAGAGGATAACAGCATAAGCAAAAAAGACAACAAGAGATTTGTTCCAGATGATCCAAGAAATCAAATGGAAATTTAAGCCTAGATTACAAATGTTGAATGATCAACAGGGAAGCACACTATCTGATCAGGAAAAAATAAAGAGAACATTGGAGCAGCACACTGAAGGCCAACAATGAAGAGATAAAAGGATGACAGACTTCTTTGAAGAGGAATCCTATGATGTAGAACATGCAGTTCCAAAAAATGAAGTGAAGGCTGTTCTGAAAGCACGAGGAAGAAATAAATCACCAGGGGTAGATTGAATACCAATAGAACTATTTCAAGCCGCAGAGTCTGAATCTGTCAAAATTCTAACATATATAGAAAGCAAAATAATGGCCCGTAAACAGAAATGCTCAATATACATTCCAGTTCCCAAGACAGGAGATGCCAAGGAGTACAGTAACTATAAACCATTGCTTTAATTACCCATTAAAGTGAACTGATACTTTAGATGTTGCAACAAAGGCTTTTACCTTATATGGAGGGAGAAATGCCTGGTGTTCAAGCTGGGTTCTGAAAAGGAAAAGGCACTTGAGATTAAATTGTAAATATCCACTGGCTACTGGAAAGCACCAAAGAATTTCAGAAGAATATTAGTCTATGATTCATAGACTACTCCAAAGCCTTTGACTGTCTGGATCATGAGAAACTATGGGTAGTTCTGAAAGTGAATGGTATGCCTCAGCACCTGATTGTCCTGATGCATAGCCTGTATTGTGGGAAGAATATGGAGAGACAGAAGGGTTTCCTATAAGTAAGTCTGTCAAACAAGGGGACATTTTATCCCCTTATCTGTTCAATCTGTGCATAAAACATCATACAGATGGAGGAGGTGTGAAAATTGGTGGAAGACAGATCAGTATTTAAAATATGCAGATGACACCATCTTACTGGCAGAAAGCAGCAATGACTTGAAATGATTTTAGTGGAAGTGAAAGAAAACACTTGCAAAGCAGGGCTGCAGTTGAACATGAAGAAGACAAAAATCATGAATACAGAAAAGCTACAGAACTTTAGTGGAAGATATTGTATATTTTGGTACAGTCATCAATCCACCCAAGAAATCAGAAGACAGAGATTTGGAAAGGTGGCAATGAAGGAATTAGTAAAGATCATTGAAATGTGTCACTGGAAAACAGAACCAAATCATCCACAGTTTTGCATTCCCAATCACCACGTATGGCTATGAAAGCTGGACAGTAAAGAAAGCTGGCAGGGAAAAAAAACTTATTCATTCAAAATATGGTGCTGGAGGAGAGCTTTGTCAGTATCCTAGACTGCCAGAAAGATGAACAATTAGGTCCTAGAGCAGATCAAGCCTAAACTATCTCTGGAGGCAAAAATGTTGAGACTGAGACTATCCTCCATATTTTCCAGTTTATTCCATCAAAGAAAAATTAAAAAGCAAGCTAGCAACTGGTTTATTGATGGATTAGAAGTAGAGGTGGGGATATTCATATACAAATACAAATATCCTCATGCAGAATCCTGCTCTCTTCCTGCTCAACTAGCAACTCGGAAGCCCTGCAGGGAGACTCGTCCTCCCTCCCTCTGCCTGGAGTGGCTAGCTTAGCAGGAAGAGAGTGGGCCTCTGGGAGTGATTGGAAGGATGAGCAAGGCTGCCAGTGCTGGCGGACATGTGAGTGAATGGTCCGATGCCAGCGATATTCATATTTGCATACAAATACCCCCATATCTAATTAGAAGTCAATAAAGTTAGACAGGATTACAAAAATTATGGCTATATTTGCATAAACTAGCATATACAATTATTGCAAAAACATTCTCCTTTTTTATGACAAATGCCCCTGTTTTGGATCCTTCTCCTTCTTTAGATGATGTGTTGGTGAACAGCTTACCACCATAGAATATTCACTATATGGCTTCATTTGCTTTTCATGCTCTAGTGTACTATCTAATATTTTATATCTGGCTTTATTTCTATAAGGACTGTCGTGTTTCTCTGTCTTTCTCCTTTGTGCTGACACAGAAATTTGTGTGTTTTGCCTGAAGCAAGAAATAGATCTTGCAGGCTAAGCCTGGCTCTGTGTTTTCAGTAATGGAGAGCAGCTACAGTTTTGTTGAAGTGATATACAGTTCTAGATATACTGTAATTTGATTCTTGCATAACTACCAGTGATTCATTCTGTTTTAGGGTTACCAAGTCAACAATGTCCCACTCCTTGAAATTTCAGGGTCAAAATTTGAGACTAGATGCTAGGCCCTTGTGACGTCAGAAAGGTGGGCCTTTATAATGTTGCAGAGGTGGGCCAGCCGATTCTGGAAATGGGCACACGGCTCTCCACTTCCTTGCTTTGGTCTGAATGGGGGGGGGAGTGGTTATACCCACCAGCTTTCGCTTTCTCCTCTGTTTTTGTTCTTGTTTTGGTGCATGAACATTGTGCAAGTGCAGTACATGTACAAATGCCTCTGACTGTGGAGAGCCAGTAACTCCTTGAACCAGCTGGGAATGGGTGAAGATGTATATTCTGGCTTTAAAGACACTTCACTTGGATATTTCACACATTGTTCTCCTCCAGCACTACTTGCCCTGAAATCTGTCTCACCCTGGGAGAATCACAGAACTATAGTAATTCCTGGAAACTCTAGCTAGTGGCCTGAGGGCTGAAGGCCTGATGGGTCTACAGTATCCTCCTTGTGTTTCGTTCCAGCTTCAGAGCTCATGGCTGTAACATCCTGACTCATTTTCAGCCTTTTCTGCTCCTGTTTGGTTATCACCTAGTTTGACAACGAGTTCTGAAGAACTCAAAAACCTGCACACTTTTGTGATATTCTAGTTGGTCCAAATAAAGGGGTCAGGAAAATGTGGGTCTTTGTTTTCTGCTTTTGTCATGAATCTTCATGGAGGCCTTTGATTTTGCACCTCCCCTCCCCTGGGAATTTCATAAAGAGTCAAGTAAGCCAATTATAGCCCATTGAGAATGACAATTTTGCTTAGCAGATTTAATGCCATTGGATGAGCTATTGTAAGAATCAATAATTCAATAGTAAGCTATAAATGTGCAGCACAAGACCTGCTACGAGTCAGAATTACACCTGGGGAAGAAAATTCTAACATTCCCTCAATGTGGCAGAAGATTCAGATCTTTTGTGTGTGTGTGTGGTTACAGCTGCATATAGATAATCTCTTTCCTTATAAAGCAAAATTATTTTAATACTCCTATTAAGTACTATTCATTAAATATACAGACAGGCACCTTTATCAAGATATAATGTACTCTTGTATGTTGAAAGAAGGAAATGAGGCTCATTTGGCTTCAGGTCCTCAGAGGTTTAGATGAGAGATTAAATATACTGAGAAGAGAAACAATTGTGACATAAAACTCACTTCAGTAAGGGAAGGAACCTCCTAATATAGTCTGCATTAATTTGGCTCCTGTCCCCATCCTTATGCAAGTAAAACTGTTCACATGCTTCAGAGTGGGAGAATTGCAGATAACTTATCCCATTATGTGAGTCTCATAAGAACAATGGGGTAGAACATCATCATCATCATCATCATCATCATCATCATCATCATCATCATCATCATCATCATCATCATCATCATCATCTTAGAACTGCAGAGCTGGAAGGGACCCAATGGATCATTGAATCCAGTTCCTGCAAAGAGGCACAGTAGGGAATCAAACTCCCATCCAGATTTAATTATTTCTTGAGTACATAGACTAGAGTCAATGGATCGTTTAAAGCCTAACTAATTTGGGCATCATGTATTTCAGTGTGTATGCTCTAAGAGCCTCGTGGCGCAGTGGTTAAAACTGTACTGCAGCTAAAACTGTGCTCACGAGCTGGGGTTCAAATCCCAGGTAGCCGGCTCAAGGTTGACTCAGCATTCCATCCTTCCGAGGTCGGTAAAATGAGTACCCAGCTTGCTGGGGGGGCAATGTGTAGCCTGTATAATGAAATTGTAAACCGCCCGGAGAGTGCCTGTAGCACTATGGGGCGGTATATAAGTCCAAAAATAAATAACATAAATAAATAAGTATGACATGTCTGGATCCTATCCACTGAGAATTTAATTTAATCACGGACAACATAAGCCAATACATTTCAATGGATAGATTCTATGCATGGCTACGTCTCAGATCTAAGTCACTGAAGTGCCATAGCTACAAGTTGTTGAATGTAATCTTACAATTGTTCCGGGAATATGGAAGACATGTAGAAATTATTCCAGAGTATCCTTAGCTGGCTGGAGCTTGACATCTGGCTGTGGAGGTGGAGGTTGGTAGGTCCCATTCTCCATTCTACCTCCCAGGAGAAAATCCTGCCTGTGTAGCCTTGGGCGAAGAGCATGGTCCCAGAGCACCTCAGGAAAAAGGGAATGGTAAAATACATCTGAGTACTAGATGCCCAGAAAAAAACCTGAGGAAGGTTATTTTAAGTGAGAAACAACTTAGTGGCACATGCTTAGAACTGGATGGATAGCTCAGTGAATTAGGGCATCTGGCTGCAAAGGCATTCAGTTCCCCACTGTGAAGAACAGACAGCCTCTGTAGCCTTGTGCAAGTTGCATGGTCTCACAGTGCCCTGAACTAAAGGGAATGTTACCCTATTTCTAAATACTCTGTACCTAGAAAACCCTGAGAAGAGTTACCATAAGGCAGATTTGATCTGATGGGACATATTTATTATCCTCAGTCTAAAAATGTTATACCCAGATGAAAATGCTTGGTGTGTGAGTTTATGAAGTGGGCAATACAAAGAAGTTGTCTATTTTTTATTTGTCTCTTTCCCTTAATATTTAGTCATCAAAATGTCAAGCTTATTTCCATAATAATAATGAGTGGGAGGTTACATCTGGCAGTCTCAGAATTCTAAATCTGCTGCAGAGAAAAATACTCAAGGACATTTAGGTAGATGGAAAGATAGACAGACAGACAGATGGTACTGTATTATTGTGCACTCGTAATTATACAGGTTAAGCAAAATGTGAACTTTTCTATTCATTGTTTTCATATTTTATTTGATATCCTCTAGGGTTTCTAAGTTATATAAAAAGCCAATTGGCTGCATCTAGGTAGCAGCTGGATTTTGCATTTTCAAATATGAGGAATCAATTCCTGTTTGCATATTCATCCAAGCAAGCCACATGAGCAGTTTGTACATATCGCCTGGAACCATCACAGTGGCCATAGGCAGGTGATGAACTGAGCATGGGGAGGCGCTTTACCCTAATTAGAGGTGGGGGCAGGGCACCCCTTTGTTTAAATCATCAAGTACTGCTAACAGCAACATTTCATATACCTTCATTTGAAAGGCAGGTGACAGAGGAAGTTACCTCATGCTAGGGATGTGAATCTCACAACCTCTCACATGTAGAGAAAAAAATGGTTTCTTTCTGAGAAATCTCATGGACATCTTGTGGGATTTTTCAAATGGTTCATGCTTATTTTCATTTTCTGGAGGAAATACCAATCTGCACCAAATTATTCCAATTTCTGCACAAAATGGTACATTTCCTACACAAGACTTACTGAAAAGGCAATGCTTGGTTAAGGCTATGCAGAATTTGGCAGTTTCTTGTGCAAAGAAAGAGACAAAAATACTCCTTTTCTATGTAGCCTGGTATTGTCTGCCTGCAAAACCTATCTTCAGTTTCAGACTAGAGTCCTTCCCAGCCTACCTGGAGATGAGAGCTGGATCAAGATCCTTGTTATTTTACCAGCCAGCTACAGTACTTCCTGAACACTTTCCAGGTTCTGCCCTGAACCAGCCAGCAGAGATACAGAATGAAAAGGTCTTGGTTTAGTGTTGCAGTACCATCACCTTGAATACTGATCCTATGGGCCACAGAAGGGTTTGGTTCAAGACGGGGGAGAATGGAAAACTTCCATAATGTCACATTAAACAATTTATTCTGGATTCCAGTCTTGCATTTTTAATTATAATGAAGCAAAACATATTTTTTCCATTTATTTATTTCTTAACACTTTTAACTCTTTCCAATCTTAACCACACCAACTTTCCAAGTTCTTGTTTTCACTCCTTCCCTAACTATCCCTCTTAACTCTTTCAGTCTCTCTCTATATATATCTCTCTTCTTCTCTCTAACTCTCTAACTGCCCTAACTGTCTTTTTTCTCCCCTAGTTCTGTTGGTTCCGCCCCTCCTGTCCTGTCATAGGCTTCCACACCAGAGCTCTAACCTGATGGACAGGAGTGACGTGTGAGCTGTCCGTCACAGCTGTTTATACTTGATTGCCTATAACACTTGGCATATAATATTTTGTATCATTTTGGCGATACACAACATTCAATAATGTTGACTGTTTAATAGAATCTGACATCCTGTGGCTGAAATCCTGTTGTTTTGTGAAATAAGTTGCACTACGGTAGGCCCAAAGAATCAGTGGAGATTTAATGAGTCAACTCCTTCATAAATTCCATTTAGGAAGATGGGATTATTCCACTTGCAGCTTCCTACACTATAATAGGCCACAACTTATGGAGGCCCTTTGAATCAATGGAACATATAGAGAAGTAGACTCGCTAAATCCCCACTAATTCAGTGAGCCTATTCTTGTTGTAACTTATTATGCTAAGCAACAGGATTTTAGCCTATGATTTTCAAAAACAGCAATGATGGCAAAAGTCAAAATGATAAGCAGATACAAATATATAACACATGCAAACTTGACAGATGTTAAAAATGTGAATTTTAATTTCACTGGCTAATTCCAGTAACACACAAGAACCAAAAACATGTCAGGAATGTATGGTTAACTCACTGATTATCCAGTTTAAATTTCCTTTCTCCAGTTAATATTATCCTCTGCTATTAATAAGCTAAAGCTTTTAACTGACCATCAACTATGATAATTTACTGATTGACTGGTTGACTGATTGATTGATTTATATGCCACCCCATTAGTGCCATGCACTATTCTGGGTGATTTGTAGAAGTTAAAAACATATAATAATGATGTATCAAATGTACCTTTCAAAAAATAGCAACACTTACAATTTCATTCCTACCATCACCTGTGCCAAATAAAAAGTTGCATCCATTAGACAGGCAACAGACAGACAGAGGTATCTAGAGATAGATCTTGGCATCTTCTTAAAATATTTTGTTATATCTCTGAATATAAATTCTGCATCGTTAAAGCATTTTATGTATTAGACAAATTCCCATCTGTATTAAGTGGCAAAACATCATTAGGCATCACAAGTTTAGGGCACTTGATCAAATCAACCAAGCAGAGTTTATTCCCTTGCAGGTGTAAGTTAGTTATTTCAGTTGGCTATTTGGTTATGTTTATCTAGCTTGCTTGGGTGACATTCAATACAAGCCCAGGAGAATTGTGCTTGCAAAGCATGCAGAATAGGAAAGGATTTCCCATTTGGATTCAAGACGCTGAAATCTGGTGCATTAGAGGGACACGAACTTCAATGCTAATATTTGGCTCAACTCTAATAAAAATCCATAAATCTGCTTATAGTGTTTCAAACTGTGCTCAGGCGGGCTTCCAATAAACATTCATATGCTTTCTTGCAAACTTTATTGGCATGTCAAACGTACACTGAAACAAAGCAAATAAAAAACCCAAAGATCTGGAGAGAACTTTGCACATCTTTGTTGCAATTCAGGGTGCTTCCCATTGGTGGACTGGAAAAGGGATGGGCAAATCTCTGTTATAAACTTACTTGTGCATCAAAATACCATTCCATTTCCATAATACAGATGGTGAAAAACTTTCTGTCTCTATAGGTTCATTAATACACACAGGCACACACCCTATATGGTCATACCACTGCGGGAATTCAGAGTTGTTGTCCAAGAAAGTCATTTTTGAAGCTATGTTGTGATGAGCTACATGTACTCAATGTATAGTAATCTAAATACTCTTTGTCTTTTGCGCCATGTCTAACAGTTTAGAGAAAACTAATTCTGAGCAATTACTCACACCAGCTGCAAAGAAAATCTTTGTGTTATTCAAGTCAATTCCTCATTGCAGTCTGATTCTGCCTTTGCCTCTCTTCCCTCTTTGTTTCCTTTTCATAATTTTTGGCACATGCCACTAGCTCTTCTTTCTCACTCTAGCCAGACAAGGCAGAGGCTTTATTAATGATTTTAACCCAATAAGCGCCAATCATTCTAAGGGTCATTATTTATGCTTATTTGCATATCTTCCTTGGCAGAGAACCCAAACTCTGTACAGTACCTGCTTTCTCTAGGTTGTAAATGTTGCTGATGTTGTTTCACTGATGCCATATCATGATCTGAAGGGCAAGTAAACTTTTGGGACAAGACAGTCAAATCAATTCATAATTCTGAAAAGTGCAACAAATTATAAATCCCTCCCAATTCTTGAATACTTTATGTATTTTGACCACTCACCCCCAAGGGCGGAAAGTGCCCTTTTACCAGTGAAAGTGGGAACACATTTTCTGAATATTCTCCTGCAGGACTGGCTCACCCTCACAATGCAGAAGAGTCTCATTTCAGTCCAAGCTTCACCAACTTGTCCTGGTCTGTATTTCTAAAATGGCCCGTGTGGTAGACACATTTTGCACTCTGGATTCTTCATCTCAGCTGTTTCTTCTTCCTATTGTTAGTCCTCTGGGAGCCAGAAATCCTTGCTGAACTCCAACAAGTAACTTGTAAATATGCTAATAAAGCTATCTTGCTCTTATCCCCTTCTAGATCAGGCCTTTTTCAGTGATGAGTATCTAGAGAAGGGAGAATATTTTTCACCACTGGCTCAGTTCATTTATATTTCTCAAGAGATGGATGGGTTCATATAATGACACACTAATGTTGTGGTGAACTGACTGTGAAATCTCCCAATGCAAGGCTCCTCAATATAGATGAAGGGTATAGTTCACTATAGACTGAAAGGTAGCTGTGGCTTTCACAATCACTTAGCCTTAAAGGTTTTCTTCAGAATGAAAGCTATCAAAAGCACCAGTATTTTGTTCACATTATGGTAAGATTCACATAACATAAATGAGGTTTGTCCATTTTAAAGGATCTCTGACAATAGAAGCTGTAAGTGTATCTCAGCATTATAGATACAGTATAAGAATTATTGCTGAAAAGCAAGCCATCAGTGGTGCAAAAGCAAGGTGGCCAGTTCTTGAAATCAAACTTAATCAAATCAAATCTGGCCCCTCTGTGGGATGTGGGAAAAGCACACTCCCCCCTCCAACCTGGTCTTCGGGGTAGAGACCAGAACAGGATGCAGCAGAATAGAAGACAGCATTTTTTTTGCATCCAGAGATGATGATCAATATGGAAGGATGGCCATTGTTTGTAAAGCCCAAAGATTCATATTCCTTCCCTCTCATCCATGTGGGAACGAATGACACAGCCAAGAGGAGCTATGAGGAAATTAGATCAGATTTTGAAGCTCTGGGAAGGAAACTCCAGGACCATTTTGGACCCAGATAGTTTTTTCATCCATCCTACCAGTACTCAGAAGAGGAACAGAAAGGGAAAGGGAAATACTCTGGGTAAACAACTGGGTATGTTGTTTCCCAACAAGGATTGGGAAAAATGTGTTTGTTCACAAGAGGGCTTTAAACTGAATTGGAAGGGCAGGGAGAAGCATGCTCAGAAGAAAGAGAGATGAAGACTTGTGCAAGTAAGAGGAAGAGAATGAGCAGCTGTAATAGGGTCTTCATAAAAATATAGCAAGGAAAGCAGGCCACAAATCACACAATTTATGTGCCTATATATGAATGCCAGGAATATGGGAAACAAACAAGAAGAATTGGAAATTTTAGTTCAGGAGGGTAAATAAAATAATACAATACAATAATAAGGATAACTGTAACTTGGTGGGACAACTCCCATGACTGGAATGCATGACTTGCAGTCTACTACCAACTGTCAAATCAAATAGTAGATACAGATGAAATCTTTAAAAAACAAATTGCAAGAATTTCAAAGAGAGAGTGTAGTAGCAATAGGAAATTTCAATTTTCCAGATACCTGCTGGAAGGCAAATTCTGCCAGTTTGGCCTTTCCAAGAAATGGCTGGCTTGGGATGCTGATAATTTTCTCCTACAAAAAGTCGAGGAAGAACCTAGAGGATTAGCTATCCTCAAATTGTTTTTATACAATAAAGATGACTTGGTGGAAGAACTAAAACTCTGGGCAAAAGTGACCATATTCTCACTGAGTTTTTTATTTCAAAGGAAACAAAGGCAAAGTGTAATCACACATGTATGCAAGATTTTAGGAAAGTCAATTTTAATATTAATACTTTAATAATCAACTCAGAACAATGATAAGTAAGATCCCATAGCAGGAGATCCTAACAAGAAAAGGAGTTCAAGATGGGTAGGAAATTCTGAAGAATACAGTAACTGCAAACAATTACAGCAAGAAAAAGAAGGTGGAAGATAGCAAAAAAAGAGACCTATATGCTTCACAAAAAAAACCCTCAATAATGATGGGAAAATGATAGCAGATGACAAAGAAAATGCAGAAGTGCTTTTCTCCTACTTTAGCTCAGTCTTTTCCAGAAAAACAGTCTATGGTCCTCCAGGCAAATGCAAAATACAAGTGGGAAGGACAGGATTAGAGCTTGAGATAGATAAACTAATAGCCAAGGAATACCTCATTACTTTGAACAAGTTCAAATCTTCTTGGCCTTATGAGGTGAATCCAAGAATATTGAAGGAACTAGCTGAACAACTCTCAGAACCACTGTCTATTATGTTATTGAAATTTTCGAAGATGGGTGAAGTGCTAGATGATTGGGGGAGGACTAATTTTCCCCTCTCTTCCAAAAAAAGGGGGAAGGAGGAATCTGAGGACTACAGGTTAGTCAGTTGTACATCAATCCCAGGGAAAATTCTAGATCAGATTATAAAGTGGTCACTCTTCAAGCACCTTGAAAACAATGCAGTAATAACTAGATGCCAGCATGGATTTGTGAAGAAAAACCTTTGCCAGATTAATCTTGTTTTTTTTTTTTTTTTTTTTTTGTTAGATAACTTCCCCAGTGGGTGGTAGGATGGCTGTAGATGTAGTATATCTTGGGTTCAACAAACCTTTTGATAAAGTGCCCCATAATAATTTGATAACTGGGTGTGGGCTAGACAGAACAATTGTCAGGTAGATACACAGTTGTTACAGAATCATACTCAGAGAGTGTTTATGAATATCTCATTCTCTCACTGGGAAGTGGTAGCTAGTGATGTACTACAAGATTCAGTCCTGGGCATAATGTTTGTCAATATATTTTACTAATAACTTAATGATTAATTATTAAAGATTAAATTGGCAGATGACAGAAAAATGGATGCAACAGATAATACCATAGAAAACAGAAACAAAATTCAACAAGATCTTAATAAACTTGAGCACTGGACTGAAAATAACATAATGAAATTTAATAGGAATTAGTGCAACTTTCTGCACCTAAGGGAAAAAAGAAACAAACACACAGATTCAAGATGGGGGATACTTCAGTCAGTAACAGTACATGCAAGAAGGATCTTTAAATTGTTGTGGATTACAAGCTGAATGTGAGCCAACAGTGTGACATGGCTCCAAAACATGTTATTTTATGTTGCATTAATAGAAGTATATAGTCCAAGAAGTGAGTCCCTTCTATTCAGAACTGGTTAAGCCTCATTTTGAGTATGGTGTGCAGTTCTGAAAACCTTACTTCAAGAAGAATGTCAACAAACTCAAACAATTCCAGAGGAGGGCAACGAGGATGATCAAGGGACTGTAAAGACTATGAGGAAAGACTGAAAGAACTGGGCATGTTTTGCCTTCAGAAAAGAAGTCTAGGATAGCACTTTTCATATACAGTGGTGCCCCAGATAGCGACGTTAATCCATTCCGGATTAATCGTCGCTATCCGGAAGCATCGCAATGCGGGGGGGGAACCCCATAGAAACGCATTAAACTTCATTTAATGCGTTCCTATGGGGCAAAAACTCGCCGTTATGCGAAGATCCTACATAGCACCGCCATTTTCACTGCCTCAGTAAGCGAGGAAATTGCACGAAAATGGTTGTAGCGGCCATTTTGGGCACCCGGCGGCCATTTTGGAACTGCCGATCAGCTGTTCCGCAAACATCGGGCTATTACATTAGGCTATTACAACATTGCAATGCAATCGCATTAGCGATCCCAAAAAATAGATCACTATGCGGATTCATCGTTAAACGGTGCACTCGTTATGCAAGGCACCACTGTACTTGAAAGATTGTCATACAGAGGAGGGACAGATCTGTCAGTCTTTCTAGAGTGCATGACACATAATAATCGGCTCAAGTTACAAGAAGCCAGATTTTAGTTGAATATGGTGTGGCTGGGGGGGGGGGAATCCTAATAGTTAGAACAGTATGACAATGGAACCAATTACCTCAGGAGCTGGTAAGCACTCTAGCATTAGAGGCATTCAAGAGAAAATTGGACAACCATCTTTCAGATCTGCTTTGATTTGGATTCCTGCATTTATTTATTATTTATTTATTTATTTAATTTATATGCCGCCCACACTACCCAAAGGTCTCTGGGCGGTTTACAGCATTTAAAATACAATAAAGATATGTAGCAATTAAAATACAATTAAAATATATATAAAATTGCCATCGGACCCACATTGAGCAGGGAGCTGGATTCAATGGCCTTACATGCCCTTTCCAACTCAAATATTCTGTGATTCTTTGACACAAAAGCTATTCATTTAGGTTTAGGCAATCTGCCAGATCTTGCTAACTTTACCTTTTGGGACAACAGCTTCAAGAATCTTCCCACAAGCTAGTGCATTCTAGCAGCTGGAGTTCAAAAAAAGTAGTTAGCAAGTTCTTCCTGTGGTTGAAAGGTCACATGTTTACCTCAGCCAGCTTTGAAAAGACCTGTCCAAATGATCACTTCAGGGTCCTACAAAAGCAATTTGTATCTTCTTCATCAGCCTAATAGGTGGGGAGGAAAAGAAAGAGCAGAAGAATGAGTTTGGGCTTTGACCCCACTAGCTTTAGCCCCTCCTACCACTATCATGCAACCCTAAGAGAGTAGCCCTTAAGGAAAACAGTCTTTTTTTTTGGGGGGGGGGGAATTAAGTTAACTTAAAAGCAGTTCATTTTTACAAAAAGGACTATGGAAGGGGAAAACCTCTGCTTCTTTCTGACAATTGGCCTCAGTGCTTAGTAGCTAAGCCATATGGTCTTCCTGGTTGGTTTGCAAAATTACCTTAAGTGAATGTGCTCACATTTAGGGATACAATAAAATTATGTATTTTCACATAGGCATAAATTGTTCTGTGAAGTAGAAATGGGTTTCCTCCAAAGATTAAATAAAGCAGCCATATGTCGTCAGTTCATTGCTTATTGTATCATTACAAAATGGTTGGTCCAATTACACTTCCTTCCAAGACCGAGCAAAATCATTATAAATATTCATCTGATTTTGATAAATTGTAGAAATGTTTCTTGCAAGCTGCCAAATTAATTTTCACATGCAAATGCATTCAAAATAAGCAGTTTTAATTTTCAACTCTTCATCTCCCACTGCAGTAAGAAGAGGGAAAGAAGTAAAAAAGGAGAGATCTTAAAGCTCCTTCTTCATAACATCCTAAATGAACCTGCTTGATGAGTTGATGAGAGGCCTGTATCTTCACTGAGGCAACTCGGCATTTAATGAAATGCATTTGGAACATGCTTCCTTGGGGGCATCTCCAACATTACATCACATTTTGTTAACTGAATATTACAAATGCTTTGAAAATACTGTATAGGCTATTCAGGTGAAAATCTATCTTCATGTTCTTTCTAACAGCCACCTACAACCTGCAGCAAGCAATATCTACAGGCAGATCATGGATGAAAATCCAGACTTGTTTTGTATGATTGGTCTAGACCTTCCCTAGTGCAGTGGTGGTTGGAGTTCCAGGAGAGATCTTGTGATCTGGTGGTGCAGGAGGGAGGGGATCTGCCTTCTTGTTTAGTTTCAGCTGTTGCCTACTATTTCTGTAAGATTTTTTTATTTCTTCTTTTGCAAGTTCAGATAACTGACCCTCTCTTTAACCTGTCAATGCCAAATGTATAAAAAGGATCTATTACAGTGTTGTATCACCTTTGTGGAGTTCCTTGACCTGTCCAGTATTTGTTCCAGAATTGCTCAGACATCCCTTTGCACAATTTGCACATTTGCCTGAAGATTTCACACATCTACTCTAATAATGGTGGGCAGGCCATGAACTGCTAGATAGTTCAGTGGTTTAACCAGAGGTTGGGGGTTTGACTCCCCACTGTGCTTCCTTGACAATATCTGGAATCATAGATTCACTGGGTCTGTTCCAGCTCTTCACTTCTAAGATTAAGATGACAATAGTCAAATTCTTATTCAGTCATGAGTTGCACTGGACAACTACAAGCTAGTTACTAACACTTAGAGCCCGACTACACCTTGGAATTTGTTCTATTTTTATTTATTTATTTATTTATTTATTTATTTATTTATTTATTTATTTATTTATTTATTTATTTGTTTGTTTATTTATTTATTTATTTATTTGTTTGTTTGTTTGTTTATTTATTTATTTATTTATTTATTGTATTTATACCCCGCCTATTTAGTCATTTCAACCACTCTAGGCGGCTTACAACATAAAGCATAACAAGTTCAAGAAAAATTTATAACAAATTAATTAATTAAATGATTCTGCAAGATGGGAAAAATACAAAATAAATCAAATAAAGAGGGGGAAAAAAGGAAAGAGGACAGGAATTAACTGGAAGGGAAGGCCTGCCTATACATCCATGTTTTTAGTTGGTTCTTAAAAGTACCCAGCGAGGGTGCAGCGCAAATCTCCGGAGGTAGGTTATTCCAGAGGCCAGGAGCCACCGCCAAGAAGGCCCGGTTTCTATTTCTTTCCTTCCGGGCCTCCCTCGGCATCAGGCTCCTCAGCCTCACCTCCTGGCTCGCGCAGGTGACACGGGTAGAACTAGTTGGGAGTAAGCGTTCCGCCAAGTATTGAGGTCCTAAACCGTTTAGGGCTTTATATGTAAGCATTAACACTTTGAAGTCAATGCGGAAACGGATGGGCAGCCAATGCAGCATGGCCAGAGTAGGAGAGATATGTTGGTATTTTCTCACTCCAGCAAGGAGTCTGTCCGCCGCATTCTGCACCACTTGAAGTTTCCGCATCAGCCTCAAAGGAAGCCCCACGTAGAGCGCATTATAGTAGTCTAATGTAGAAATTACGAGCACATGTACTAAGGTAGTGAGTGCCCCCATGTCTAGGTAAGGTCGCAGCCGGGCAATCCGCCAAAGGTGCAAAAAGGTGGTGCGGACTACCGACGCCACCTGCGTTTACATGGTGAGCATCGGGTCCAGGTGTATCCCCAGGCTGCGGACCCCACTCTTCGCGGCCAGGGCCACCCCCCGCAAACATGAGGGAGTTTCCGAAGCCACCATCCACAGGGCCATCCACCCTCAGAACTTCCGTCTTGTCCGGGTTCAGCCTCAGCCCATTCTCCTGCATCCATTGCTGTACGGCCCCCAGGCAGCGCTGGAGGGACAGGACGGCATCACCTGCAGTTGGTGAAAAGGAAATATAGAGCTGGGTGTCATCAGCTTATTGATGACACGATGCTCCATACCCCCTGATGACCCCACCCAGCAGTCTCATATAGATGTTAAACAGCATTGGGGAGATGATCGACCCCTGTGGAACCCCACAATTGAGACTCCACGGGGCCGAAATACTCTCCCCAAGCTGCACTCTCTGGGGGTGGTCCTCCAAGAAGGAATGGAACCAGGCCAGAGCCAAGCCACTGATACCCAACTCAGAGAGCCTCCCCAGGAGGATACCGTGGTTGACAGTATCGAAGGCCGCCGAGATGTCGAGGAGGACCAACAAAGAAATTTTACCGCTGCCAGCCTCCCTCAACAAGTCATCGTACAGGGCGACCAATGCCGTCTCTGTTCTGTGGCATGGCCTGAAGCCCTACTGAAAAGGATCCAGGGCATCTGTTTCATCCAGATGTGCCTGAAGCTGGTCAGCCACCACCCTCTCAACCACTTTGCTCATGAAAGAAATATTGGCGACAGGCCTATAATTGCCAATTTCGTCCACCGCCAAACTAGGTTTCTTTCTTATGGGCCTAATGAGTGTCTCTTTGAGGGCAGAGGGAAACCTGCCCTCAAGGAAAGACCCATTTATTATTGCAGTGGCCTATTCTGTTGTTATCAGCCTGGCTGCTTTGATTAGCCAGGCCGGGCAAGGGTCCAAGGAGGAGGTGGTGGCTTGACAGCGGTCAAGCACTCTGGCCACAGAATCAGGCGTGACAGGCTGAAAGGAGTCAAGGGTTACCGGGCAAGGCGGAGCGCTGGACATCTCTGCTCGACTTACTGTGTTCAAAAAAGGAGAGAGGTCCTGTCGGATGGCCTCCACTTTAGATTTTTAAAAGGCTGCAAACTGATCAGGTGAAAAACTAGGGGGAGGCCTATCATCCAGACCAGTTCCGGATAGGTCATGCACTATACGGAATAATTCTGCCTGCTGTTTGGACGCTTCGCTTATCTGGTTAGCGAAGTAAGTTTGACAAGCAGCCTTTACCTTAGACAGGTAAAGGTTAGTTGCGACCCTGACAGCTATCCTATTATAATCCATCGGGTTCTTCCTCCACCTACGCTCTAGTCTTCTCCTATGTCACTTCAGCGCTCAAAGCTCCTGGTTAAACCAGGGCGCTGGACAAGTTCTACGATGGAGAGGGCGTTTAGGTGCGATTGTGTCTATAGCCCTGGTTGCGAAGGTGGACCAGCTATCAACCAGAGCATCAACAGGAGCGCTAGCCAGGTCCACTGTGACCCCTCTCATGACGTCCTGGAATCCAGCCGGATCCAGTAGCCTTTCAGGGCAGACCATAGAAATAGGTCCCTGCTCCCTGCGAGGGGGGAGAGCCACCGTGAGGTTACATTTTATTAGGTGGTGATCTGACCATGACAAGGGGACTGACATGAGGTCCATCACCACTAGATCATACTTGCTCCAACTGGAGGAAAAGACCAGGTCCAGTGTGTGACCACCCACGTGGGTGGGGCTGTTGACATGTTGGGACATGTTCAAGGAAGCCATGGTTTCCAAGAACTCAAGAGCTGACCCAGATGGCTCTGCCCCCACGTGCACATTGAAATCACCCAAAACCAAAAGCCTTGGGGATCCCAATAGTGCTGCGGAGACAAAGTCAGTGAACTCCGGAAGGGAAGTGGCTGGATCGCAGGGAGCGCGGTAACCCAGCAAAATCCCAATACCTTCCCTGGCCCCAATCGACACATGGAATGCCTCTAGACCCAGTTTTACCACCGAGGAGCGCCTAGTAACCTCCAAGCTGGATTTATAAACAATGGCTACTCCTCCCCCCGCCCCTCCAGTCTACCCTGGTGCTGGACAGCATAACCAGGCAGATAGCCAAGAGCCAGGGGAGGACCCCCCTCCCCGCTGATCCACATCTCGGTTATGCATGCCAGGTCTGCATTCTCCTCCAGGATAAGATCATGAATCACCTGAAGCTTGTTGGCTATAGACCTGGCATTCAACAGTACCAGAGTTAGAGTGGAGGGCAGGCTGGGCTGGCTACCTCGATACTGAGGGTTGGTTACAGTCTCAGAACAACAGACAGCCTTCAAACATCTGTTTGTTATTCTTCTGACACGAGTAGGGATTGCGCCAACAACATATATCCCTCTACCTGTGATCACCGGGATGTTAAAAGGCCCCTCGCTGGGCAAACAGGTCTTCCATTCCATATCAATAAAAAAGAAAAGAAAGAAAAGAACAGAACCCTAAATAATACCACAACTTAAAGAAAAGTGCAGAACAAATACAAATACAAAAATAAATACAATATTATACGGTATTATAATTAAAATCTCAATACAAGAGCCCCACATATAAAATTAAATAAAGAAACACCGAGACGTTACCCCCTACATATAGTATTTGTTCTATTTGTAAAATGGGTGAATTTGAAGTACTTTTCCCTGCCTACATGATGCAAAGGCTGAATCAAGTCCATCCATCCCTTTTTTCCATGCAAACCAGTTTTTTCCCTCTCCTGCCTTAGAACTCTTTTTTTTCCTTTTTTCATTTTTTTCTAGAAGGATCTAAAATGTCTTATCTATAAGACCAGAGCCTGATGTGCTCTGGTCCATGGGGTCACAAAGAGTCAGACACAACTAAGTGAGTAAACAACAATCTATAGAAGAAGAAGAGGAGTGGAAAAAGTGCCAGCCAGGAGAAAAGAGAGGGAGTGAGAGACAGGCAGTGAAAGAGAGCAAGGGTGAGGGACTAAAAGTAGGGGAGAGTGTGTATGCATTCTCTCTCTCTCTCTCACACACACACACAGAGAGAGAGAGAGAGAGAGAGAGAGAGAGAGAGAGAGAGAGAGAGAGATTGCGACTACTTGCCTTTTTCTGCAAAGCCTCCACTTCTTTTTTAACAACTCCCTTGCTTATTCATTTGTTTTTAAATTGCTTTAGGAACTCTCACCAGCAAGATAAGATACAGAAATAACTGGAATGAAGTAAAGCCTTCTTAAGGCAGTTCCTTTGAACCATGCCACCTACAGACACTTCAAATGGAACTGCTAGTAGCAGGCTTTTCTCCTGCTCTGGTTTTGTACCCCAGTGCAACTTCACAGCAAGAGAAGGCAAGCTGATTTGCATTTCCCTGGCTGTGTAGTCACAGCCTTAGTCTAATCAACATTACTTGGGATATTGTGGGATGCAGTTGTATTATTACCTGCTCAGAATTTAACAACCGGATAAAGATGTGAGAAGGAATGGGGGAGAGAGAGCTTTGAAGTCTGGCTTGTTCACTTGTTTGCCCAACTTGGAGATAGAGTAACTTTATACTATGAACATGACCTTTGTCTTTCTCCCTCCTCCCCCAATGACTTGTACTGTCCTTATCTCTGCTCTTGAACTGGATCTGATAGCAGATCCCTTTCACTGTCCTTTTGATAAAGAACTTTCCGAAAATGAAGCCAGCACCTACCCATTGCTCCTAGATTTTCTTATAGTTCCTCCTTTCTCTCTGCCCAGATACATTACAGAGTTTAAATTGGAGTAATTGGTTATTCTTCATATTGCTTTGGATTGTACTGGTATTATTTCGTTACTCCTTTATTAAAATATTCTTATATGCTTTTTATGTCTTCCCAATGTGGTAGACAGTACAAAATCACACCCCATGATCCAAGGTTAACTGGCATAAAGACTTTTTTCCCGTTGACAGCAATGGAGGTGGAACAGCTTTTTTAAAAAATGCAGGGAGGAAGTGTCAAATGCTCATTATATCCCTAGCAGCTTTCCAGAGAGATAATTTTAGGAGAAGTGAGTATTTTGAAAGACAATACTTGCAGTTCTGTGCACACATTCCTTTTGTGCCATTGTCACCCCTGGTTTGTGATACATTGTAAAAGTTGTCAATCAAAACCTGTTTGCTAAAAGAGAACATGAGATGAATGCAACACAATTCACAATCTGTTCTTCCAGCTGTCTTCAACTCACTCAGACAAAGATTCAAGTTCCCGTTAACAGAGAGGGTCATACTAAGGAACACAGGGAGTCATTTTAAATTCTCTTTAGGCATCTTTCCCCAGAAATTGGAGATGTTCTGAAAGGATTTGTCTACATGGTGACCAAATTTGTGCTCATTTAAATAATCCTTGAACAATGACAGCAAACTTTTTCAGAACAGTGCCTTAATAATCTTCGCACAGTAACTGTAATAGGATTGAACAATAATGCACACCCTCCAGAGCAACCTATGGAAAGCTTCTGAAAGGCAGTCTCCACATGAAGTTGGTCTGAAGGCTTGGTTTTCCAAATGCCACCAATACCTAGCTGATAATTGCATTCCAATTTGAAAAGTGGAGTGGGATGTAGGAGGTGAATGAATAATGAGAACACAAAGAAGCTGATCTTCTCATGAGAGCTTCTTTTACTTGTTATTGTCATCCTACAAGAGACACTCTGTATCTCTGTGTAAAATACATTTTATTTTCTGTCAGAAAAGCGTGGTAGCAGGGGTGAAGCCGTTGGTATGCTCAGATCTGAATTAAAATATCTGCAGGCCTCTTCTGTTCATAAATATGTTGCTGATAAGCAGTACAGACATTTGGATAAAAGGAAAGAAGCAGATATATCTGCTTGCTGCATGCATGCTCCATAGGGAGAACAAAGTGGAAGGGCTCAGAGCTAATGAGCTCTTGAAAAAGCAAGGTGGCTCATGGCTGTTCTAACACCAAAGGCAACATGTCCGTGGAACAACTTCCAAAGGGATGGTTGTGTGTTTCAGTAATTCTGTACCTAGAGCAAACAGGCTGATCTCTAGGACAAAGGATACATGCAGTAATATTTTCCATCTCAGGATCACTCTCCCAAATATTACCACTCCCTAGTAAATCCACATCTAAGAAGAGCTTTTATGTTAGCCCGTTTTAACATTTTTCCTTCGGCCACCCATGCCGGTCGAGTTCTCAATATCCCTCGTGAAAAAAGACTTTGGTTCTTTTTTTTTGCTTAGAAACACCTGACACCCTGGTTCATATACTGTTTCAATGCCCTGCTCATTCCCACCTCCAAAATTTTTTTCTTGAACCTTGGATCTCTTATTTTTCCAATTCTTCTGTGTCAATTCTTTCTATTTTCATGAACGATGAATGTAATGCCCTGACCGCTGCTATTGCAGGTTTCTTATCTGCAATTTTGAAATTGTCCCCTGCTTCTCGCTCCTAATTTGTGAAATCTGTGTAATTTTACTTTTCCTATTTTGCTTGTGTTGTTGTAACTTGTAAATGCCATTAAAGGTTTCAGAACACACACACACAGTAATGTCAGAAATGGCAGTGTCTTAAAAATATATCAAGAAAAGGAGGGCATGCTAGGAGTCCACTTGGTCACATGAATGTTAAATCAACAGTAAGAGAAGCAAGGAGGAGCCCCACCCCTTGCATTTACCTTGCTATCACCCTGTGGATAGCCATGAAGTTTGGACCTCAAAGAAAAGAGGCTGAAAAGTGGGGGCAGGATAACAGCAGAAAGCAGATGGACATGCTGAGGGAGGAGAGGACACTGAGCTCCCTAGCCCAGGAACTCCCACAATTTGGAGGCAACACTGCATGTGTATCAGAGACAACAGACAGTTCGGTTCATCCAACTCTTATTTGGATTCTTGTACTCCAGCCTAGTAGTTAGGGCAGAACTTCACTTTAGGATCTCAGGCTCTGTCTATGTGCCTCCCTTCCCCTCCCTCCCTCCCTCTTTCTTTTCTTTTTCTTTATATTGCAATGTTCATGATAGCTGTCTCCTGCTTTTTAATGTTTATTGCAGGGCAGGCAGGCAAATAATTCTGGTGGCACTGTGCAAGTTATAAAAGGTAAAAAGGTAAAGGTTCCCCTTGACAATTTTTGTCCAGTCGTGTTCGAATCTAGGGGGCGGTGCTCATCCCCGTTTCCAAGCCATAGAGCCAGTGTTTTGTCCGAAGACAATCTTCCGTGGTCACTTGGCCAGTGCGACTTTAGACACGGAACGCTGTTACCTTCCCACCGAGGTGGTCCCTATTTATCTACTTGCATTTGCATGCTTTCGAACCGCTAGGTTGGCGGGAGCTGGGACAAGCAACGGGCGCTCACTCCGTCGCGTGGATTCGATCTTACGACTGCTTGGGCTTCTGACCCTGCAGCACAGGCTTCTGCGGTTTAGTCCGCAGTGCCACCACGTCCCGTCGTGCAAGTTATAGTACTTTGCATTTCACCATTCATGTAGCATGAAGGTTTGTTTTTGTTTTCCCGGAGATTTGGTAACACAGAGATGCCAGTGTAGACACAGATATGGCTCAGATAGGAGCATGCCAAAAAGGGCAAAAGGTGAACTTGATCCTGATTTGTGTGCTGTTATTTAGACATGGATATTTAAGGATTCAAATCAACAGCTCTATCAGTTTGCCATGCTGGATTGCATCAAAGGCTCTCATAATACAATTGTACATGTCCACATTCATGCCATTACATCTGCCTCCAAATATATGTATGCAGAACAGTGCTTCCATCAAGAGTGTTTCATGGTCAAGGCAGGAGGTGTATTTGCCTCTGAATTTTTGGGGGTGAGGCACCCCTCAGTTCCTGACTGCCATGTTTCCAAATCCTTCTCTGAATCCAAGCAACATGTGTCCCTTTTTTGCACTTCTTGTAAATGTTGCCATTCACTCATTAATCTTAGGAAACAACCTCTCATTGATTTGTCTTGGAGTTTGCTTGGCTCTGTATGTTGCTTTCATAGCTATTATAATGGGATGGGGATTTATTTATTTATTACTGATATTACAACTGAGAAAGAAAAGCTAAAATCTCCCTTCCATGCTGGTGACAGTGAAGGTCTACTGACTAGCTGGTATTTCATTTTGTAAGAAATGTGATCACTAATCTCTTCATTAGTGCTATGTACAGATAGTGGGTAAGGCTGGTTCTAAGATGTGATAAAGTATGTTCCATAGTATCAACACCCCTTCATGGATTGCTGATTTGTTGTGGTGAAGGGGTTTGAGCTAATAAAGTGGTTGGGCCAAAGCCGAAAGGACGCTCAGCTGTGGACGTGCCTGGAAATGAAAGGAAAGTCTGATGCTGTAAAGAAAAATACTGCATGGGAACTTGGAATATAAGATCTATGAATCTTGGTAAGCTGGATGTGTCAAACAGGAGATGGCAAGAATAAACATTGACATCCTGGGTGTCAGTGAACTAAAATGGACAGGAATGAGTGAATTCAACTCAGATGATTATCATATCTACTATTGCGGGCAAGAATCCCGTAGAAGGAATGGAGTAGCCCTCATAGTCAAAAAAAGAGGGGGGAAAGCTGTAATGGGATATAATCTCAAAAATGATAGAATGATGTCAATGCGAAGCCAAGGCAGACCATTCAATATCACAGTAATCCAAGTTTATGCATCAACCACCAATGCTGAAGAGGCTGAAATTGGCCAATTCTACAAATACTTACAACATCTTCTAGAACTGACACCAAAGAAAGATATTCTTCTCATTATAGGGAACTGGAATACTAAAGTAGGGAGTCAAGAGATAAAAGGAACAACAGGTAAGTTTGGCGTTGGAGTTCAAAACAAAGCAAAGCAAAGGCTAATAGGTTTTTGTCAAGAAAACAAGCTGGTCTTCACAAACAGTCTTTTCCAAAGACACAAGAGGAGACTCTATACATGGAAATCACCAGATGGGCAATATTGAAATCAGATTGATTATATTCTCTGCAGCCAAAGATGGAGAAGCTCTATACAGTCAGCAAAAACAAGACCTGGAGCTGATTGTGGCTCTCATCATTAGCTTCTCATAGCAAAATTCAAGCTTAGGCTGAAGAGAGTAGGAAAAACCACTGGGCTACTCAGGTATAACCTAAACCAAATCCCTTACGAATACACAGTGGAAGTGAAGAACAGATCTAAGGAACTCGATTTGGTGGACAGAGTGCCTGAAGAACTTTGGACAGAGGCTCGTAACATTGTACAGGAGGCAGCAGCAAAAACCATTCCAAAGAAAAGGAAATGCAAAAAAGCAAAGTGGCTGTCCAACAAGGCCTTACAAATAGCAGAGAAAAGAAGGGAAACAAAATGCAAGGGAGATAGGGAAAGCTACAGAAAATGGAATGCAGACTTCCAAAGAATAGCAAGGAGAGACAAGAGGGCCTTCTTAAATGAACAATGCAAAGAAATAGAGGAAAATAATAGAAAAGGAAAAACCAGAGATCTGTTCTGGAAAACTGGAGATATTAGAGGAACATTTTGTGCAAGGATGGACATGATAAAGGACAAAAATGGAAGGGACCTCACAGAAGCAGAAGACATCAAGAAGAGGTGGCAAGAATACACAGAGGAATTATATCAGAAAGATTTGGATATCCCGGACAACCCAGATAATGTGGTTACTGAACTTGAGCCAGACATCCTGGAGAGTGAAGTCAAGTGGGCCTTAGAAAGCATGGCTAACAACAAGGCCAGTGGAGGTGATGGCATTCCAGTGGAACTATTTAATATCTTAAAAGATGATGCTGTTAAGGTGCTACATTCAATATGCCAGCAAATTTGGAAAACTCAACAGTGGTCAGAGGACTGGAAAAGATCAGTCTACATCCCAATCCCAAAGAAGGGCAGTGCCGAAGAATGCTCCAACTACCGTACAGTTGCACTCATTTCACACGCTAGCAAGGTTATGCTCAAAATCCTCCAGGCTAGGCTTCAGCAGTATGTTGACCGAGAACTCCCAAAAGTACAAGCTGGATTCTGAAGGGGCAGAGTAGATAGAGACCAAATTGCTCACATGCACTGGATTATGGAGAAAGCCAGAGAGTTCCAGAAAAATATCTACTTCTGCTTCATTGACTATGCAAAAGCCTTTGACTGTGTGGACCACAGCAAACTATGGCAAGTCCTTAAAGAAATGGGAGTGCCTGACCACCTTATCTATCTCCTGAGAAACCTATACGTGGAACAGGAAGCAACAGTTAGAACTGGATATGGAACAACTGATTGGTTCAAAATTGGGAAAGGAGTACGTCAAGGCTGTATATTGTCCCCCAGCTTATTTAACATATGCAGAATACATCATGTGGAAGGCTGGACTGGAGGAATCCCAAGCCGGAATTAAGACTGCTGGAAGAAATATCAACAACCTCACATATGCAGGTATTACCACTCTGATGGCAGAAAGTGAGGAGGAATTAAAGAACCTCAAAATGAGGGTGAAAGAGGAGAGTGCAAAAAATGGTCTGAAACTCAGCATCAAAAAGAGCTAAGATCATGGCCACTGGTCCCATCACCTCCTGGCAAATAGAAGGGGAAGATATGGAGGCAGTGACAGATTTTACTTTCTTGGGTTCCATGATCACTGCAGATGGAGACAGCAGCCACGAAATTAAAAGACGCCTACTTCTTGGGAGGAAAGCGATGACAAACCTTGACAGCATCTTAAAAAGCAGAGACATCACCTTGCCAACAAAAGTCCGAATAGTCAAAGCTATGGTTTTTCCTGTAGTGATGTATGGAAGAGAGAACTGGACCCTAAAGAAAGCTGACCGCCAAAGAATTGATGCTTTTGAATTGTGGTGCTGGAGGAGATTCTTGAGAGTCCCCTGGACTGCAAGGAGAACAAACCTATCAATTCTAAAGGAAATCAAGCTCAAGTGCTCACTGGAAGGACAGATCCTGAAGCTGAGGCTCCAATACTTTGGCCATATGATGAGAAGAGAAGACCCCCTGGAAAAGACCCTGATGTTGGGAAAGTGTGAAGGCAAGAGGAGAAGGGGATGATAGGATGAGATGGTTGGACAGTGTCATCGAAGCCACCAACATGAATTTGACACAACTCTGGGAGGCAGTGAAAGATAGGAGGGCCTGGCGTGCTCTGGTCCATTGGGTCACGAAGAGTTGGACATGACTAAACGAATAAACGACGATGATAGTATCAACAAATGAGCAGGTGAGATGCTATTAGTTCCTGGTTTAGTTTAGTTTTTTTTAAGGGCCCTTTACAATCCATGTTTTCTTCATTCAAAATGACAAATGGACAGGACGCAAGATAAACAGACAGATTTATCTATCAACTATTATTAGACCTGCATGTGTGGAGATATTCTTCATTTTGGGCATTCTTTGGTGATGTTTTCATTAAGTGAGATAATGGTGAAAGGCCTTGTAGTCTACAAATGGTATAATAGGATGCAAGCAGAGAGCAGCTAATATCATGATTCAGGGATTACAGTTATTCAGGAAGGGCTACTGAAGTAGGCTTTTGCTTCATTCAAGCAAATTAGAGGCTGAGAAGGGGAAGCCCTCTGTGACATACAAAATGATGATGCTTACATGAAGGAGGGAAAATACAGTACTGTCTTTTGAGATGCAAGGATGTGCAAGGGGGCGATCAGACAGCATAAAAAGCACGTGCCTGGTTGCACCGGAAAGAGCTGCCATGCAAGGTGTGATCTCCCTTAAAGGGACCTTTCCTTCTGTCAGGAAATATTTCCAGCCTGGACCCCAAAAGTAGTAACTATGCAGCTTGACCAAAACGGTATGTCCTGGGCATGGACTGGGGTCAGGCTGGAGTGCAATGCCCCATATATCATGTGACTGCCAGGTAATAAATTGTACTGAGTCACTTGATAGGTAGTCAAATATACAGTCTAATTTTGACCCTAACAGATTTTGCTTTCCTGATTTCTGTGAAAGAGGACTTAATCTCTGGGATTCAGAGATTCAGAGATTCTTAGTTACTTTTTTACCCTTTTTGAAGAGCCTACTTTGTTAATTCTGACTCACCAGTTCAGCATGGAGGTTACCTGTCCCTTCCTTCCTGAAGTTAACACTCTGTGGTATTTCTGACATAAGCTTCATGTGTTTTCTCATGTCTCTCCCTCACATCCTTTTTTTTTATTTTTTTATTTTTTTTACTACATACAAAGACATACACTCATAAAGAAAGAAAAAAATAAGAAAGGGGGGAACTTTTGGTTTTTGTCATTGGTTTGTTTTTTTGTTATTGTTTTGGATTATTCGATTAAGATGGGGTTGAATAAATAAATAAATAAATGAGAAGAAAAGAAGAAGAAGAAAATATGTTTAAAGTTAAAAGGGAAGGCATTCGGATATATATATGTGAATAAATATATGATGTGGGGTGGAAAGGAGGTGGAGGTTCAGCTGGGGTCTGGACTGGTGGGAGTGGCATCTCCCCCCCTCCCAGATCGCGCGTCCAACATTAGTGAGACGCGGGGAAACTGGAGGGAGGAAAAATGTTTATATGTAGGGAAGAAGGGTAGGGATAGAGAATTAGAAAGAGGTGAATTTAATTTTTTTAGTTGTTTTTGTTTATGTTTTGGGAATTGCACAAAGGGACCGACTAAGAAGCAAAAGACTGAACAGACATGGGGAAAAACATAAGAGTAGCGACTTTAAATGTGAAAGGCCTAGGAGCTGTATTAAAGAGAAGGAAAATAGAACTATTATTAAAAAAAAGTAGAGTTGACATTATCTATCTACAAGAGACACATCAATTAAAGGATGGAGTCAATGAATTGAAATTGCAAAATATACATATATATGAAAAAACATTTGGGACATCCAAATCTAGAGGGGTAGCAATATTAATATCTAAACATTGTGAATTTGTAGTAAAAGAAGTAATAAAAGATAGTAATGGCAGATATTTGATAATCCAAGGACAAATGGGGGAAGAAGAATACACATTAGTAAATGTGTATGCACCGAATATGAACCAAGGAGAATTTTACAAACATGTCATTAAAGAAATGGAAAAGGTTAGGAAAGGATATGTGATTATGGCAGGAGATTTCAACATAGTCTTAGATAAGTTGAAAGATAAATCTACACATAAAAAAGACGAATTGCATAAAAGGGATACCCCCGCTAACTAAGATAATAAATACTACCGATCTGAAAGATAGATGGAGAGAATTGAAGGGAGATGAAAGAAGGTTTACATATTATTCTGCGGTACATAAAAGTTACTCTAGAATAGATTTTATGTTTATATCACAAAATTTAATTTCAAAAGTAGTAGACACAAATATTAATGTGATGAAGATAACAGACCATGCATTGATGGTGATGGAAATAAAAGTGAAGAAAGATTATAGAGAAGCTAGGAGATGGAGGATAGACTCCAATATTCTTCAACATACAGAGGTGATAGACAAAGTCAAGAAAGAATGGTTGGAAATATGGTCATTTAATGAAGCGGGTGGGAACAAAATAGGCGTGTTATGGGACACCATGAAATCTGTTATAAGAGGAATTGCTATAAGAGAATCTTGTAGATTAAAAAGATTGAGAGAAGAAAATGTAAAAAGGATTGAAGAATCATTAAAGGATTTAGAAACTAAATATTTTATAGATAGAGATAATGAACAATTATTAGAGATACAAGCTAAAAGAAAGGAATTGGAAAGCTTAGAATTAGAAAAAGTGCAGAGGGACCTGATATACACTAAAAGGAATTTTTTTGAACATAGTAATAAAAATTCAAAACTTTTAGCTAGAATGGTTCATACCAAAAGAACAAAAACTATCATTGGTGTGATTAAAGATAAAACAGGAAAAAACTGCAGTTTAATGAAAGAAAAATTAAAGATTATACAAGATTTTTATCAAAATTTATATAAAAGTAATAGTGCATCAAAAGAAGATATAGAAACTTATATTAAAGAAAATGTTAAGAGTGAAATATCAGAGAACGATAAAAAAGACTTAGATAAAGAAATAAAAGAGGAAGAGATTATAGAGATAATTAATAAACTAAAATATGGTAAAACCCCAGGTTTTGATGGATTAGGTTCGGAATACTATAAAACCTTTAAATCAATATTGATCCCTAAATTAAAAGTGCTTTATAATGAAATCTTGGAAGGAGAGAGAATACCAGATTCATGGAAACATTCATTGATAACTCTTATCCCAAAACCTAATAAAGATCTAACAGACCCAAGTTCATATAGGCCTATTTCTTTACTAAATCAGGACGCAAAGATATTTACAGCAATACTTGCAAATAGAATTAATAAATTTACTATAAAATATATCAAAGAGGATCAGAATGGTTTTTTGAAAGGTAGGCAAATGGAAAACTTGACTAGGAGGGTTTTGAATATTATACACAATATTGAAAAAATAAACTGAAGGCAGGCATTTTATCATTAGATATATTTAAAGCATTTGATTGTGTGGAATGGCCAACATTAAAGACTTTGTTAAAGGGTTGGGGTTTTGGAAAAAAGTTTAGGGGGATAATAGATCAATTATATTTAGAGAATACCTCTGTAGTAATAGTTAATGATGGGATGACAGATCAAATAGTTCTTGGCCGAGGTACTAGGCAAGGTTGCCCTCTCTCTCCAGTTCTGTTTTGCCTGGTTATTGAAATGTTGGCAAATGTAATTAGGAATGATGACTTAATTGAAGGTATAGGAGAAAAGAAGACAAAGATTAATTTATTTGCGGATGATTCCTTATTGTCAGTGAAAAACCCGTTAGAATGTATAGATAAAATTAAAACACACTTAGAAAAATTTGGAAAAATAACCGGATTAAACATAAACTGGCAAAAATCTGACTTAATGTTGTTTAATTATAGTAGAATAGAACAAGAAAAATTTGCCGAAAAACACGATTTTAAAATATGTAAAACAATTAAATACTTAGGAATAGATTTAGCAAAAAATATTCAAAAGATAAAGGATTATAATTATAACAAACTAAAGGAAGTAATTAATAAGAAACTACAAGAATATGATAAGTTCAAGTTATCTTGGTTTGGAAAGATTGCATTGGTAAAAATGAAAATTTTACCAAAAATTAATTTTCTATTCAGAATGTTACCAATGCAGTTAACAGAGGATGATTTGAAATATTGGCAAGGAATAGTTAACAAATATTGTAATGAAGGGAAGAAATCTAGAATAAATAAAAAGTATTGGTATAAAACAACAAAAAAAGGTGGTATAGGTTTACCAAATATAAGAAACTATTATTTAGCTAACCAACTCAGGTTTATTGGTGAAATTATATATAATCCGGAAAGGTTAATTTGGTGGGAAATGGAATCATCAGAATTACAAGGAAATATAGAAAAATATTTATTTACTAAAGGTAAGAAAGACAAAATAAGTCAAGTTAATAATCCTTTTTTAAAGACACTGTTAAATATATGGTATAAGTATAAAAAGAATTTATGTTCATCATACTCTCCATTTGGATTAGTGACAGAAATAGAAGATTTTCCTACCAATATGAAGGTGTATATGGATTTATTTAAAGAAGAAAAAGTGATTAGACTGAAAGATTGGCTGTATAAAATGAGATTGATAGACCAAATGAAACAAGTATTTCAAAACAAGACTATCTCATGGCTGAACTATGTACAACTGGAAAGATGGACTAAGGAATGGGCAAATAAATATAATAAAGGTAGAGAACACACAAAATTTGAGCAATTTCTATTCTCATATGAGGACATTCAGATGACTGACTCAGTAAAAGGTACAGTGAGTAAAATTTATTCACTTCTTAATTTAGAGGAAGAAGAAAGTGAGAAAGAAGGATTGAAATTGGTGTGGGAACAAGATATTGGGAAAAGAATAAATGAAGAAGAATGGAGGAGGATATGGAAAATGAGGGTTTTAAGATTTATGTCAGTAAGAATAAAGGAAAAAATTTTAAAACTTTGTTTAAGATGGTATTTAACACCGGTAAAATTCAACAAAATTAACACCAGTCATCCGAATGTCTGTTGGAAATGTGAGAAAGAAGTTGGTACATACTTTCATATGTGGTATGAATGTGAAAAGGTACAAAGATTTTGGAAACAAATTTTCAAAGAATTAAGTTGTATCTGTGGAAAAGATATAGAATGTAAGGCTGAGATTGCTTTGTTATCAATATATGAGAACGTGGAATATGACAAAATGATTAAAGAATTGATAACTAATCTAATAACAGCAGCTAGATTGATTATTGCTAGACAATGGAAATTAAAGACTGAATTACAAATTGAAGAATGGTATAAAGAAATATGGAATATAGCATTAAATGATAAATTAACTTGTAATTTAAAGATGAAGAAAGGAGAGTTGAAAAAGAACAATTTTTATGTAATATGGGGCAAATTTTTGGAATATGTGCTAATAAGGGGGAAAGGGAAAGCTCCAAATCAAGAATCTATGCAGTTCTGGAGAGGAGGACAATAGAAGAAGAAGAATGAGAAGAAGAAAAAAAGAAGAATATGGCAAGAGGTCCCGTATATGGTGGTGGGGAACACTGTTATTGTGTTGTAAGTGTATATGTTTTATGTATATGATTTGTTTTTGTTATAGTTATAAATAAAAAAAATTAAAAAAGAAAGAAAAAAAACAAGACAAAGCAATACTAACAAAATCAGAAACAAAAACAAAAACAAAAAACAAAAACAAAACCCCACATGTTTTGGCAGGGGAGAGGCATTCCATACAAAATTTCCATTCTTAAGAATCTGGCTGCATCAACCTAATTATTCTATAGACATTCCAAATGTGATCCATCCTAAAAAATCGTACTAAATTATAACAATTATTTCTCTTGCATCCTTGGCTTCCCATCATTCCTCAGAATATCCCTACTAGCATCGTAAAAAGCAAAAACAGGAAAAGAAAGAAAAATTAGAATTAGAATCCATACAAGTATGTATTCCACATCAAGGTTTCATATAGTATCAATGTTTCAGAGAGTAGGTATGCTCAAATATCTTGCCTTCTAAGTTTCAACATATTACACTTCATTTCTATAAAATATATGCCTTAAAGTCATCAATTTCTAATATTATATTCATCATAAACAGAGTCACAAGTTATATTTATCCAGCTTAATAATCTGCCATGTTCTATTATCCAGATCTCTCATAACATTATTAACCTATAGTTAATTTAGGTCTTAAAGTGTACCTTAAAAAACCTCGATTTCTAATATTATATTCAACATACATATACCAGATCACACCATTAATAATTCTTAATCATCATTTATCTCCAAATATAATCAGAATCATTTACTGTTATCATCATCAATTATTCCTTTTTCCTAGTTTTATAATGCCATCTGTGGAACCCAGTTAAGCTATTTTGTCTCTGATTTGGATTATTTGGATTGTTCCCAAACGTCATAGCTTGCCATTGAAGCCAAGGAGTGCCTAGTTTGCAATCGTCCCATCTCCCCTTGTGCTTTTTTTTTTATTTTTCTGATTTCCACATTCACCCACCAAATCAGGACACATTTCATTTCCATTCCTCTGGTTCACCTCCTGACAATGTCTCTCAGTTTTCTTAAACTGCTTTTTAATGCTTTTGCACTGCTTTCCAAAAACCAACAAGTTCTCTCCTTCCTGTGCTTCCAAAGTGAGCTGGTCTGCTTCTGCTCCAGCACTCTGTTCCTGCGGGGATTCCCATTTCTGTGTTCTTTTCCTCAAATCCAAAAGAACAATGTGAAGTTCCGCAAACTGCTCTTGAATACAGTTCATAATGTTCACTTTCGTATTCTGAATAGCGTCTAAAATCTGCCCAATGATATCCATCCTTAATAAAAGGTAGGTGAACAAAAATGCTTTCCAATCCCTAATTTCAAAAAATAGACCTCACTTGGAGAGACACAGCTTGCTGTTTGTTTGCTTCTCCCAGCCGAAAGTCATAAAGTACTTAAAGGTTGTAAACATCAGTTCCTCAACAGAGCTGATGATTTATGCTGTCTCAGACTCCAGCTTTCTCCAGCTTCGGTTTAAAAGTTCATTAAAGTTACTGTGAGTGTGTTCCCATCGAGGACAGGAAGTAAATAACAAAAATCACTGTCCTTGATCGCTCCAGCTCCTCTTTTCAGCATAGCACAAATAGTTGAAAACAGTCTATTTGGGTTTCACGCTTTTTTGCCGCTTCCGATTGCCTTATCTCCTCAAAATCAGTCATTTAAAGTTTATTTGTACAATACTTACAAACGTTGAAACTAATTGGCTCTGTTGATGCAGTCCTTCATAAATCCTTGTGCTTCTCCCTCTGCCGCGGGGCTTTTACAGCTGAGACGCCATAAAATGGCGTCGGCGGAATCCTTTGTCTAGAGAAGGAGTGAAATCGCGGGGGTGGATTGCTTTCCCAACCCCCAAAGTCCTCCGCTTTCTTACGACCTAAAAGGGGGCATCTCCTTGCCCCCCTTCTTTCCTCAATTGTTCAGGGGGGCTCTGGATTCTCGACATACAGCAGAAATCTGGAGAGCCTCAGATTCCTTGCTGCTCGCTGTTTGAAGCCCCGCCCCTCCTCTCCCCCTCACATCCTTCATCACTGCTTACATTTAGTTTTGATGACAGAAGTGGGCAGACTTAAGAATTCTGGTATCTACCTTGTTTCTAATTAGATGTCTAAAGTCAGCCAACTGTACCCACTGAGTTTAGGACCACAGTGTTTCAGAGCCTAGGAACAGGGTCCCAAATGCCAGAATGTAGTTGACAATGTTTCCTCATAGAAATTACTTCCTTGTTTTCCCATAAGCTTTTCTTATTTATAATTATAATAATATGTCATCATGTTGATACCAATTTATGGGAACCCTCTCAGGGTTCATACTTAGAAGTGTTTTTTTTAGTCCATCCTTCTCATGGCATTCTGGGACTTCAGCTTGCCCAAAGCTGCACAGGTGGCTGAGCAAATAACTTCATCAACCACACAAGCTCTAGCTCTGGATGGTCTCAGCTGGCCTCCCTCCCAGGAAACACAGTAAGCATTCAAATTCCTGGCTCCTGGTACTCTGACCCACTAAAATATACAAAGCATCCCCTTTTTGGCACAGCTTAATTTGGAAAAATAATTCCCCCCTTTTTAATTGCTCTTAAAGGTAAAAGTAAAGGTTTCCCTTTACAATTTTTTTGTCCAGTCGTGTTCGACTCTAGGGGGTGGTGCTCATCCCAGTTTCCAAGCCATAGAGCCAGCGTTTGTCTGAAGACAATCTTCCGTGGTCACATGGCCAGTGCGACTTAGACACGGAACACTGTTACCTTCCCACCGAGGTGGTCCCTATTTATCTACTTGCATTTGCATGCTTTCGAACCGCTAGGTTGGCAGGAGCTGGGACAAGCAATGGGCGCTCACTCTGTCACATGGATTTGATCTTACAGCTGAAGATCTACAGACCTTACAGCACAGAGGCTTCTGCGGTTTAACCCGCAGCGCCACCACATCCTTAAGCAATTGCCAATCAGAAATCTTCACCTCATCTACTGCAAGTTAAGAGAATCCAGTCTAAGATCATTGGGGAATAGTCTCAGGTATTAGTGTTCTTGCTCTCTAAAGTCTTATTTATACTAATGGTGCTCAATTAATTACTTAATTTGTAATAGCCACTACCAGTCCTTGACTTCTGGTACTGTTATATTCATCCAAGCTATGTACCTCTGATACTGATTTCTTCCAGTTGGAATTAAATGTTTTCGAAATTGTGACCCTAGAAGCAGTTATAGCTGGCTATAAGCAGAGACAGAACCTGTCTTTTCCCTGGGTGAAGTCTACAAAACATGGGAAGGCAACACCTGTATAAGAAGAACTGCACAACTGTATTACATTATGGAAATTTTATTTATTTATTTATTTATTTATTTATTTATTTATTTATTTATTTATTTATTTATTTATTTATTTATTTATTTATTATTTGATTTCTACCCCACCCCTCTAGACAGAGTCTACTTGGGGCGGCTTACAAACAATTATAAAACATCATAAATATAATCATCATAAAACAATCACATAATTAAATCAACAAATTTAGAAATTCAAGATGGAGACAAAGGAAAATTAAAAAGAAAAGAATCAAGTGTTGACTGGAGGAAAGGCCTGCCTAAAGAGCCAAGTCTTTAAATGACTCTTAAAAACACCCAGCAAGGAAATGTGAGAATGCATGTAAGAACAGATTGTAAAGTCCAATTTTAACCAACTATTATAAGGGCATATATTCAGTACAAATATAAAAGCAAAAGGCTGTTTCAGAATGTACAGTTGTTTACTGGCCAAAATCCTGGAAGGGAGACTATTAGTAATTAAATACTTCCTCTTTCAGCTCCAGGGTTTCCACAGCTTGCTTACAATAGAACTGATTATACTTTAGTTCAACAAGCCATAGGGCAGAAGTAGGAAGTCTTTAATTATGAAAAAATCTCTATCCTAATGATTATATCATCACACTTTCATAACTGTAAATTGCACAAAAGGATTTTGGCCAGAAAAAGAAAGTCACACACTCAGTACAAAAACAAGTGCTTTATCAAACTGAGAAATATGAAACAGGACTTCGAGATAAAAAATATTCTGTTCCGGTTTTCTCCTTCAATCTCAATACATATATGTCATCAGAAACAAATCACAATGAACTTCGAAGTACTCAAACTGAAAAGAGGTAGCCATGTTTGGCCAGTGCGTACTCATCAACTACAGTACTATGATATTTATATTCTGGATGTTACAATCTCCTTTTGCATTCATCCTCACATTTTTGTAATAGAACACAGTTGTGTGCTTCTAGTACTTTGGTTCTTTCTTGAGAGAAATCTGAATGGACTTCATGTCACCACTGGCAGAGACAAAAGATTCTGGTGGACAGGGATAGAGATGGGGGTATTCGTATTTGTATACAAATACGAATATCCCTGCATAGCTGGACTTAACAGGGGTCCGGCCCCTGTTTACTCACGGGTCCTGCTGAAGTGGTGGCCCCGCTCATCCTTCCAAACATACCCAGAGTGCTACTGTCTTCCTGCTCAGGTGGTCACTCCAGGCAGGGGGAGGGAAGACGAGTCTCAGTGCATGGCTGCCAAGTTGCTAGCCAAGCGGGAAGTGAGCAGAACTCTGGGCACAATTGGGAGGATGAGTGGGGCTGTTGCCACAGCAGGACACATGAGTGGATGCCCCGGGGGCAGGACACTCATTAAGTCCAGCTGCATGGGGATATTCGTATTCGAATATAAACACATCCATCTCTAGACAGGACTAAAGCCCGGCTGAGGCTAATCTACTCTTACTATTCTTTCTCCTTCTTCATCCCCACTTACACTGAAAAGGAAGGGACAGCTCACTCTTGAAGCCAAAGGGTTTAGAAGATCAAGCCAAAGCCCATATATGTGATCTTAGGGATGCCAGATGCCCACCTCACCCCTAAAGTGAGGGACCTATCATTCAATACATTCAGATCATTCTTGATTTTAATGCCATGTCCAGTAGGGGGGAGTTTATATGAAAGAAACCTACACATAGGCTTGGCAAGCTACTACCAATCAGAGCAACCAATGTTATGGGGACAAAGAATTTCATTGGGGGTATAAGCAAGTTCCTATGTTTCAATTGCTTCATTCAAACTTCAGTAGTGTTGCCTCTCTTCACACTGAAAAGTGACCCAATCTCCACCTAATGGGTAGACAGGATCCTAGATATCTCAACAAATTGTGTCATTTTCCGAATGTTGTAAGAATGCCCTTAGCGGTGTCTACAAATACACATATAAATACTGAAACATTCATTTATATACTTATACAGAGAGAGATTTGTTTTGAGAGGAGACTACACATGGAATTTGCAAGAAAACACATTTACATACATGTTGAATGTATATTTCAAGGACTTTTTCCAAGGTTTGGGTTTGTTTGTGTTTTTTAAATTGCAGATTAATGTTGAAAGCAAGCTAGACACAACCATTGGTAAACATCCTGGTGTTTATAAATTTTACTGAGGTGATTTTACAAACTGGATTAATAACTGAGGAAGGCTACCTAGTTTATTTTTAAAGTGAAGGTTTTTAACCAGATTGGCATACAACCAATGCCAACTATTTTCTTTCTGAGAGCTCTCCCAACACTGTTCTTATGAATATCAGATTCTGCACTGATGTTACTGATATTTTTCCCCCACACCTTCCATATGATATTCACCTTATCTCATTTCATCCACTGCTTTTCCCCCATGACTTTCTACCCCTTTTTGATCCTCCCTGAAAACATGGTTTATTTTTCAAACAGTGCTGAGGGCAAGGCTGAAATGAAGCCCCTCCCATATGCAGTTGATGTCTGTAATGAAACCTCTGGTTGGAAGCTTTCAACAGGCACTCCAAAAGAGATAGGTAGCTAGAAGTAGAATTTCTACCTGAAAATGAACAAGAACTCATCCTTCTTCATTTCACTTGTGGGTAGCAGACGTAATAGCAGTACAAAGCAGACTGCAAGGCATATGCTGTTCTGGCCTACAGCATCATGACTGCTTCCTGTGCATCTGCTGCATGGTGTAGCTGCCTCAGTCTGCCTAATGGTAGGTCAAGTCTTCCACAGGAAAAAACCTCACTCAGAACTGTACAAAGATAAAAGAGGGGAAGTGATGTAAAAGGTATTCTTATAGCAGTGCACAAGTTCCACTGTGCACATGTTTTATTCCTTTGAAAACAGCAGAAATGTGTGAGAAATATCAGTACGAGAAATAAAATTAAAAAATACAATATTTAGCCAGAAAGCATCAACATTGAATGTAGAAGAGGTGGATGAATGGAGACCTGATTTCCCCTCACCCCCACCACAGCTCTGGATGAGACAAGTATTTTTAAAATATGTTTCTGTGGCTAGGTTCAACTTTCAGGATGTGAAACAGACAAGATCAGCAGAACAAAAACTGATGTTAAAAACAACACCATTCCTCACTTGCCCATTTTTTTTTTCAAAAAATGGCTTGATTTTAAATAGTTCCCAGCCCATCTAAGTCTGTAGTTATTGTAAACGTTTGTAGATACAAATGTTGTGTTTCCAGCAGAATGTCAGTTGGTGGTGGAGGAGGACGTCAGGTTGATTGATGTCCTTGTGTTACAATGGCGCATCGGAGGAAATGTCAGTAAAAGCCACCCTGAAGTTGTATATCGAGTGTTGGAAGGTGACTGAGGAGGTATTGTTCAAATCTCCTGTCAGGCAAGATGTTTTCTGACTGAAGGCCAGTTTTGCTCAACCACCTTAAACTTACCTACCCTGTGAGGTAGGTTCAGCCTAATCTACCAGACAGGGGATTAAATGTTCCGTTGTATCAGAAAATATCTTTTATCCCTTCTTCCCCCTGTATCCCCCAGTTCTACTCAGAAAGTAGCTCTCATATCTCCAGTAGAGGTTCTTGAGTGCCTCAAACAGTGGGAAAGAAATATCCTCTGTTGATTCCACTGACAAAAGCAATTCCAGTAGCAGATGTACAGTGCTGAATTCTAGCCTGGGTTGTTGCATGTAGAAAAGGACCTAATCCCATGCACGTGGTCTTCAGCTGATGAAGAAGGGACTAGATACAAATATATTGACTCATTGGGGAGCTTCTGAAACCATAGCCTTGCTAAACTAAGTAAACATAGTCTTCAGAGGTGCTATTTAAGCTATTCTGATATTTATAAAATAAGAATATGTTGCAAATAAATAAAGAATGCCTTAGTCGTCTCTTCTAGCTCTGTGATTCCATATGGCTGAAATTGTTTTTCTGGGCTTTGTTTTTGTTTTCACTACACTTTTTATCAAATGTTGGGCTGAAGCACATGATCTGAACATACTAGCCACAAACTACATCTGTGGGCAACCCTCTGTTTATCTGGATGACTTGCAAAATGTGGGCCTATCACTAATTTCACTTTAAACGGAAACAGCAGTTAAAAAGAGACTTCCGTGAAAGATCACTTGCTGTGTTAGCTGAACCAATGGGAATAAAAAAAAGACTTGCTTTCCCCAGACTGAACAGACCTCTAACCCACACCAAATAATGATCTGAACTGAGTGAGAACTTGTGGGTGAGAAACCAGGCTTTGAAGGTGCCTTATGCAGAACTGAGGAAAGAGAAGTGTGAGGCAGAATTCAACAGACCTCTCGAGAGTAAAATGGAGAATCCATTGATTTTATCCCCTCAGCTAAATACTGCTTCAAGAATAAGATCACTGTATAAAATAATGAAGTCCATGAGTAAAGATGGAGGAAAGACAGAAACGAAAAGCAGGTAAGGGGTTTTTCTTGTCAGTGTATTAGTATATTACATGTTTTGGAAATGTGAAAAATGGTAATATATTGAACATGATGTGTCTTCTCTCACACATCCAGCTCAGATCATAAATCACTTGTGAACTGGAACTCTGAAAATGGGAGGGAAGGGTGGGTGCATATTAAGGAGTGCTGTTCATTGACCTTTCGTGGCAAGGAGTGAGATGTAAGAGGATGGATCATGACTTTGTTTCTTTACAACAAGATATTCTTGTTCCAAACACTCAGAAAATACTAGAATGCATATTTACGGTAGCTAAAATAACAGTCTCTAGACATGGCTTAAAAGATAATCAATGTGTTTTTTTTTTTTTATAGTATACACTTTCACAACTGGGAGCCCACTTTGTCAAGTGTATGGATTTGAAATTTCACCATAATATCTACATGGGTTTAGGTTATTATTATTTTTAAAGGAAGCCATACACCAAACCACAGTGAGACATGGATATTCGATTGAAAACAAATTAGCTTAGCCGCACCAAGCTGAGCAGTGGCTTATATAACTGTAACCCAAAGGAGATTGCAGTTGACATGCACAAGGCTGATCTGGACCATACTGGGAAGACACTGTAAGAAAGAGCAATGCCCTAAGTGTTAAGGGTTGACCATCTGGAATCGCACAAATTTTGCTGAACATCTATACAGTGGACCCTTGACTTACAGACGGCTTGACTTACAGACTTTTTGAGTTACAGACTTCTTTGGCTGCAAAATTTAGGTTTGACTTGCAGACTGAGATTTGACTTACAGACCAGAAAAAACCAAAATGGAACAAAAACGGCCTGTTACGGGATTAATCGGTTTTCAATGCATTGTAGGTCAATGGAGACTTGACTTACAGACTTTTTGACTTGAGAACCGCCTTCCAATATGGATTAAGTTCTCAAGTCAAGACCCCACTGTAGCTTGCAAATCAGCTTGTTTTGTTTTGAGATTGGTTACAAGGAGCTAAATGCCTGCTTGAGGTGTATCCTAATTGCTCAGGTGCAGTACTTAGAGAGGGTAGTGTGGCAGAACCCATAATGTGTTTTTCTTCTAATGCCAGGCTGACTATAGCATCTGATTCCATCCATATTGACACTAAATATAGGACTCATTGCAAGTATTTATTTATTTTATTTTTCTGGCTTTTACCCTGCTCATCTAGATTCAATGAATCTACTCTGGGTGGTTTACAGTCTGAGTATAAAACAAAAATTAAAACAACAATATCAAACAACATAGAGATACGCAAAGTCCAAGATGGTAAGACATAGAAAACTAAGAAATGGAGGGAGGGAACGCCTGCCTGGAGAACCAAGTCTTCAGCTTGTTCTTAAAAACTCCCAGCGAGGGTGCCAGGCGAATCTCAAGGGGCAAGGTGTTCCAGAGATGAGGGGTCACCGCCAAGAAGGCCCAGTTTCTAGTCCTCTCCTTCCGGGGCTCTCTCAGGGTCAAGGCCCTCAGCCACCAAGCCTGGCTATATCAAGGAGTAGAGCTAGGTGGGAGCAGGCGCTCTGTCAGGTGTTGAGGTCCTAAACTGTTTAGGGCTTTATATGTAAGCATTAACACCTTGAAGTCAATGCATAAATGAATGTGCAACCAGTGTAAGGTTGCCAGAGTGGGGAAAATGTGATGATATTTTTTCACTCCAGTTAATAATCTGGTGGTCGTGTTCTGGGCCATTTGTAGTTTCTGCATCAATCTCAAGGGCAGCCCCACGTAGAGCACATTACAGTAGTAAGGCTCCCCTTCCCTCCCCTTCTGCTACTATAAGGTATTCAGTTCACTTAGGTAAGGGCAAATAAAGCTTAATCAGCTAGCTGTAGTTAGGACTAACATGAAAAGTAAACATTTCTAGATACTTGCCATGGCACATATAGCAAGAGACCTATAGAAAATGTTTGGAGCCCCCTGGCCTCTCTTGCTTCTCCTTCTGTCCTTGCCTGTTCTGCCACACAGTGAGTTGAATTTGAGTTCACTAGTGGACTCAGTCCTCTAAATAGCACTCTAGGAAAATAAGGAAGTTAGTATTTATTAGTATGCTAGCTTTGAGATACAGAATGCTTTTAGCTTTGCAAGGTAGTAGGAATCATAGTTCTTACTAAGGTGAAGATGGAAGGAGCAATAATAGCATGGATAGAGCTCCTCCATCTCTAACAATGGCAGCAGAAGAGGAAATGTTAGCAGATGTAGCTCACATGACAAGGCATATATGCTGAAATTCCCTCTTCCTCAATTATTAAAAGTGCAAGAGCCCTTTTCTCCTTCTCATGCAGCCACTTGAAGCTGTTACTTCCTGCCAACCTCTCAGAATTAAGAGATGTCTCTATGCCAGAGTGTCCTGAGTGGGTTCAAGTGTGATGGAATCAATTTGCTCATGAATTCCAACCAAAAGCTCTAGGCTCCTGGGCACTCTTTTGGTTTAAGGTCAGCAAGGAATATTTTCATTGAGAAATACGTAGTTTCTACTTCCCTAAAGGCCAGCTCTCATAAAGGTTTTCAACAGCTTCTTTTAAATATAGTCAAGGGCCACTTTGTTATTGCTCTGAGCTTTTATCTGACTTCCTTTTTGTCATCTCTGTTGGCAAGCCAGTCATTTGGGGGTGGCAGTGGAATTCTAAGCACAAAGGCCCAGCCCTCTCTTAAGCCACAGGATGGTATAAGAAATAATGTTCTGCACAGTCCTTCAGAGCTGTAGCCATATATAAAATCTGAAAGTTAGAATGCTGTGTTGCCCCTCTGTATTCCAGCAATGTTCTTGTTATGTCTAGCAAACTATACTTCTGCATGTCCCCATTCTTTGGCTGCGCCTGTTGTTAAATACCCAGTCAGACAAGAAGGCCTAAACAAATACAGTGGTGCCTCGCTTAACGAGCGCACCGTTTAACGAAGAATCCGTATAGCGATCCCTTTTTGGGGATCGCTATACGGATCTGCCCCAATCGCCGCACTCGCTTTGCGACGATTGGGGCGTCCGGCAGCCATTTTGGAGCCGCCGAACAGCTGATCGGTGGCTCCAAAATGGCCACCGGACGCGAAAACATCGCTGGAGGGGTAAGTTTGGACGCTTATTGGAACGCATTAAACTAAGTTTAATGCGTTCCAATAGGCTTTCCTTGCCCGCACAGCGATGTTTTCGTATAGCGAAGGTTAATCCGGAACAGATTAACCTCGCTATACGGGGCACCACTGTATTACCACTATTACCTCAATGTATCTTTGAGGTTTAATCTTCATTAACTACCTGTGACAGCAGGGCATGCTAGTGTGGACACAAGGGATGTGTAGTCCTTCAGATATTGTTGAACTATAGATCCCAACATTCCTCACCATTGGAACTTAAGGGAGTTGAAGTACAACAGGTAGAGAGCCACACATTCCACATTTTATGGTATTATGAAATAACAGAGGCTTCTGTAATGTTAACTTACTTATTTACTGTCAGGATACATTGACCCTAACCATCAGTTTCATTGGTGGACAGTGTAAACAACATTTTCTGCATCCCACTTTATTCATATCCTATCCTTAGCAATGCACACTACAAGTTTTAAAGAGAGAGATTCTCATTAAAGTTCATGCTGGGGGCTTGATCAGATGGGCATCTTGTTGTCTGATGTGCTATGAGACTGGGTTGGTTTTCATTTTAGTGATCAGACATTCTGACAGCTAAAGCGAACTAATGTGTTCCCACAGTGCCTCTACGCACACCTTTTAAAGCCCTTCTCATTGACTTCTTTCTTTCTTTCTTTCTTTCTCTCTCTCTCTCTCTCTCTCTCTCTCTCTCTCTGTGTGTGTGTGTGTGTGTGTGTGTGTGTGTGTGTGTGTGTGTGTGTGCATGCGTGCACACTGATAGGTACACTCTAATTTGGTCCATTTCCAGCACTCTGAGAATGGACCATACTTGAGCTTGCAGGTGTCAAAGCTGCCAAAGCTCCTTCCACTGTCAATTTCTAACATTGTGAAGTGACTTAAAAAGTAAGCCACTTGAGGATATTGCCAAATTGAACTCTCCCCCTGCTCCTCTACAGATTTGTTTTGCTAGACCATCACTGATGTGCTGAACCACTTAGATTAAATGTTTTAAACTATTTTTTTCTTTGCGTTTGTGCAAAGTGCTCATTGAAACTGTGGCTCTAGACAGTTTTTCAACTGCTACTACACACAAGGCAAATAATTTTTTGTTTAAAAAAGTAATCTAAGTGTTTCAACTCAACAACAATAATCTAGCAAAGGCAAAAAACTAACAATGTCACTTCCCTTGCCCAATTTGCTGTCCTGAAGTGGCTCATTTATTAAGCCATTTCATAATATAATTCACAAAATTGAAGCAGAAAGTCTGACTAAATATTGTTGCCTGAGGTCAGTATGTCATTTGGATGTAAGGATCATACCAAATGACATGTCACCCCTTACCTCAGGTGGCCCTATTTAGACTGCACCAGCCTGATATTGGAACAAACTAACATGGCTATCCTTTGGAAAATCAGAAATACAGGAAATTCACATAGATATATAGATATATGTATGCAAACAGTCATAATTAGCTTTGTTATATATGTTCCCATAACCAACCAGTGCATGCTAATTGAAAACTGGCTGATAACAGCAAACTTGGTTTGAAATCAGACCACCAAATGCTGTGGGGAGCTAGTGATAACCAAGCCTCCATCCAAATAATAATAAAAAGCAATATTGGTGTGTTCATTTTCACACTTCCATTCATCTTAGCTGCAAAAGATACAAAACAATGTGATAAGAGGTCATTCATTTATTGTTCGTCATTTTAAAAACATGAATTTCCAACTTTGTAGGGTTCTTGATTTTCCATTTGTTTGTTTTGTCCTTGTCAGTAATAGCTTGAGGACTATATAGACTTAATTGCATTAAACTGAGGGTTTTCAGACAATAAACCTGGTCATTACAATAGGCTTTTTAAAATGATAATGTTTAGAAAAATGTCTTGTCTAATTCCACAACTACATATTCTGATGGCTGTACAGACCTTATTGAAAATCCCAGCCCTTCTACTCCTCTACTGGTGTTTAATGCTACAAGATGCCATCATGGGAGGTACGATTTCTACTGCCTACAGATAATGAACTATAATGGGAGTAGGGGAGCTTCAGTTGTGATCACATTATATCCTGTCACACTATCTTTCTACTCCCCATCTTTCTTCTAGTAGAGAGATGAAAGGCAGCTTACAAAGGATTTTAAAATATAAGTATTAAACATTTTGGATTATTAGTCATTATAAAGGAAAAGGGGAGGTGACATGGGATGGTTCTTTCACATCACAATCATGTCTGATGCTATGTCTAGTTTAATTGGTAGCCCAGAAGCTTTCCTTTTAGTTAAGTTACCTGTTTTCTTTTTTTAGTAAAGGCCCTGCCTTGCATTAATAAAGCCTTACATTGCTTTGCCTTTTTTGAAATAGCATCAGAAGATCTTAGCCCTCTCCTTAGGCTCACTAAAGTTAACTCTCAGTCCCTTTGCATACATCTTTTGCCTACAGTGCCTATGTGCAAGAGTGTCAAAATGAAAAGACTTTCATTTAACCTCTGCAGATAATTGTGCATGTAAATGTATGCAAACGTATAAGAGAGAAATTCATTATTCTCCATAGCAAACATGGGAGAAATAACATCAACATTAGTGCAATCACATGTGAGAAGGAAGAGTTTGGCTTTTCCAAAATGTTATGCTCTGACAAAAAGGAAGTCTTTTAAAGTCTTTTGCAATGATGACATGCTGTGGTTTAAAATTTCTTTCAGGAATCCAGAAAAGAGGAACCGTCTAAGTCTTCTGCAAAAATCTGAATTGTACCCAAATGACAGCCTTGACAAATTTGAGACATTGATCAAGACTCCAAGGTAAGCAGTATATACGTGGGTGGAAAATAAAGAGTAAAATTGCCAAGAAGAATTGTATGAAGGAGCAGTTCATGAACCGGGAAGGGGGGCTTGCACCAAAATGTGCAGGTGCCCTTTTTTCCAGTCAAGAACTACCTCTACCTTTGTTCCATTCAGATTTTTCTTTGGCATAGGTATCCTACACTGCTTTGCATTCCAGCCTTTCTGAGTGATTAAAAAAAATCTCCATGGGGTGGATTTGTAGGAACAGTTTCCTTGTGAAAAGTGATTACCATGAGCTGCATGGCGTTCCTAAAATGCCTGTCTATTTAGAGACTGAGTAGTTGGGAAGCATGGAGTACATAATGAAGCCACATGATGCTAAATGAACCACAGTTCAACACAGGCATCCTGCATTGCTTTTTGCAAGCAAGACATAGGCTTCAGACTGTTCCTTGCTTCATGGCTTCTTTCAAAAACTGACTCAACCTTTCCTTCATATCATAGTTTCCTTTTCTATTTAATTATAGAGGTGTGACATCCTTCACTGGTCTTGGCAGCTGGGGTAGCTGCTGTGAGGAGCATAACTGAGCCAAAACAGAGTCTGTTTTGAACAAAAACTTTTTTTTCTCTTGAGCAGAGTTCTTCTCTTCCTGAAATTATGAGAGGCTCGTTCATTAGATGGATTAGTGGTCAAGAATTAATGGCCAAAACATGGACGTTGTCAGGTAAATTATCACTAAAGAAAAACCTTGATATGGTTTCATGGCCAAAAAGAGGTGGAGAGACATTTAGATACTCTCTCTAAAACACTGTATATCTCAAGATCAAATATATGACACTTAAAGTCCTCAGAGCAACATAAGACATAATTTTCCTTGGCGGATGGAACCTGTGTGGTCCATCAGCTGACATTTATGACTCATAGGGTTAATTCCAGTGGGAGATCAGATCAGATCAGATCCCTTTTTCAATCATTTGAATGTTCATCTGGGTAACAAGATACAAGTTTTTTTTATTGCTGCACTCATGGAGAGGTATGTTGTCCCTAGACATCCACATTTTATTCATTCTACTTTTTCGAAGCAGAGAAAAATGATCCCAGCCAACTTCAACTTGTCAACATCTACAGGCTTTATTTATCTAGCTGCTTCTACATTCCATATGCATAAAATGAAATCCATAAGAACTGAAAGCAGGATATCCAGACAGACATGAAAATTATTTAACAATATTCTCGCCCAGTCACATGACTTTGTTTGAGTGTCCTATATTTGACCTTGACATTTTCCTATCAAAAACATTCATAAGCAAACATCCGGCTCTTGTAGGGACATTGAATTTTATTACTTGGAAGCATTTGCTCTTTTTGTTATAGGTTACCTTATGGTTACCCTCATAAGCTTTTCACAATATGTGAGATTTTTAAGGAGTTTTGTCACCTTCTAGTGAGTTTGCGTGACTGACCAAAGATTTGAATGCAGGTGTCTTGAATTCCAGGCCAACACTTTATCCACTGTTCCACACTGGATGACTCACAAAGGAATTCCTACTCTTATCAACCTGTGGATCATTGATAAGTCCCTTCATCATGCTTCTTTTTCATCAATAGCATGATGATAATCTACAAAGAGGGAAGGAGGACTTCCTTAACAGTGGTGTATCTCAGTTCTGGAATACTGTCCCAAAGAGGTTTGCATGGCATCAATGTTGTTATATTTTAGAAGTCAGGGGAAGCAAATTTTATAGCCTCTCATGTAAGCATATACTTTTACGTTCTAACATTTTCCAAGTATCTCTCTGTTAGGAATATTGGTGGGGAACTATAAGACTGGAAAGAGGCAGAAGAAATTTAGTGAATGGGAAGGGGAGGTGGTAATTGGCATTTAATTAGCACTGTGATACTGCCATAACATTAACTAGTAAAGGAAGTACAAAGCTCCAAAAACTGTTGTGTGGCTCTCCCACAGTACAGTGGTGCCCCGCTTAATGATTACCCTACTCCACAACGAAGCCACTTAATGATTAGTTTTTTGCGATCGCTTTTGCGATTGCAAAACAATGTTTAGATACGAAAAAAACGCTTTACAGTGATTGGTTCTCTGCTTCGGGAACCGATTTTTCACTTTATGATGATCAAAACAGCTGATCGTCAGGTTTCCAAAATGGCTGACCGTTGTTCAAAATGGCTCCCCGCTGTGTTAGGGACGGATTCTTCACTGTACAGGGAGCAGAAAATGGCCACCCTATGGAGGTTCTTTGCTGGACAAGCAGTTATTTTGCCCACTGGAACACACTGAACGGTTTTCAATGCATTTCAATGGGCTTTTTTATTTTGCTTGATGACGATTTCGCTCTACAACGATTTTGCTGGAACGGATTAACATCGTCAAGCGAGGCACCACTGTATATCCAGCTGGTGTACTTCCTCAATTATCTATGGAAGGACACTACAGGAAGTAGGCTGATGGGGAATGAATTACCAACTTCAGAGAGCAACACAAGTATGTTTTCTTTAAGATAAGGATAATTCAATTGAAATAAGGGTAGCCTTGTGGTCCAAATAAAATAAAATAGAAATGCAAAAATAGGTAATCACTTTATAGAGCAGTAAAAGAAATCATCATACAATACACAGATGTTGGATACTACTCTAACATCTGACACCCTGTGTGGCAATATATCAACAGTTAAACAAACAAACCAGTGAACAGACATTGTATTATGATCAACGTGCTAGTTTTGCTTGATATTCTTTGCTTGAATGCCTGATCTTTTTACATCCCATCTCCTCTTCAAATGCCTTTCAGTGATTCAGGCATTCAGGCCTGATTACTAAATTCTCCCTCCACTCCCACATCTTCCTTACATCTCATTTTCCCAAGTCCTTTCTGCTTTGGGTTTTTTGCCTTTCTGTGCTCTCTTGTCTTCCTGTCTCTTTCTTCTGTAAAGTGTTGTGCCTGAAAAATTAAAAATGTTTTCTCAGAGCTTACTTCCTTTAACATACCATGCATATCCATGACTTGAACTGAAACTTTGTGATATGCTCTGTGATATCTATGTTTGTCATGTTTGTTTTCAGTTTCTGTTCCAATATGGCTTTATTCTCTACCATGGTTTCACTGATTATCCTTTAGAGCAGTGGTCCCCAACCTTGGGCCTCCAGATGTTCTTGGACTTCAACTCCCAGAAATCCTGGCCAGCAGAGGTGGTGGTGAAGGCTTCTGGGAGTTGTAGTCTAAGAACATCTGGAGGCCCAAGGTTGGGGACCACTGCTTTAGAGCACTGGTTTCCAACCTTGGGTAACTCAGGTATTCTTGGGCCACAACTCCCAGAAACCCTAACAAGCATAGCTGGTGTTGAAGGCTTCTGGGAATTGCAATCCAATAACATCTAGGTTACTCAAGTTTGGGAACCTCTGCTTTAGAGCCGTTTTAGTGTTAAAGTTCCCCCTTTGCAAAATAGGGATATTATTTTAAAATGTCTTTTATGTACTTAAGAGTGCGTGTGTGTTTATGAACTTATACACCGGAGAAGGGCACAAAACAGTGGTCCATGCCCATTTCTTGTACATATATGTGTGTAATACATTTCTCTTCATAGATGGTTTATGATTGACCTTACATACTGTTCTCTCATTTTTGTGCACCTTTAGTTCTTTCTTTGTGCTTATGGTATTGTTATGGTTTGAATTGTGTTAGCTCTCATATATATTATGTGTGGTTGGCTAGGACACATGCAATAGTTATACATTTTATATAAAAAGGACATTTTTTGTGTACACAGCTTTGAGACCTCCATGAAGATTGTAATCTTGCTGAAACATCTAAAACAAAAATCCACTCTGTTTTTTTTTCTAATTTTGAAGAATCTGCATCCCCATTTCACCCCCAATTTGTTAATTTGACTCCCATCATCTCTGATAATTAGGCATGCTGCTTGAGGCTATTGATAGTTGAAGTCAAAAAATATTGGGAAAGCCACATTTTCCCTACCATGCTCTGTGACCTCTTTGTTGCTCCTATCTGTTTCCCACCCCAGTATCTCTCTGCTGTCTCCTCTGCTCCAAACAGTCCAGATTCATTTTGCTGGCTTCAGATGACGAAAAAAATAATAATCTTCTCCTCACGTCATTCTATCTGTCCTATAATGCTCATTGTCCCACAAGGCTCTAAAAAGTAATCAAGGACATATTCAAAAAGATTGTTTCTCAAACTTTGAACCAGAAAAATGAATGAGATCTGCTTCCCTTTTTTTCATAAACTACAAAGCCGGAGATCAATAAACCTATTCCATAGTTTGATTTTTTTAAAAAAAATCTTCTGTACCTCCAAAATAAAGTAAAATAAAACCCTGTGCTTCAAAAAAAGCATGACATTTTTTAAAAACTTTTGTTTTGTTTTGTTTTTGCTGTAGACAAAATGACAGGCATCATGTGTTAATGCTGTTTAGGGCCATTTCTTTCACATCTTTGTTTCTGTGTACAGCAGAGAGCTTCCTGTATACTTAAAACTAGCATGTGGTAAGGCAGGGTCTATTTGAAATCCCATTGTGGTGCAAGCAGTTCACTTTTGCTTCCAAAGCTTTTGTATTTTTAGTAAAAAAAAATTCACCACTGAAAAAACACAGCTGACTACACTGTCCTATGATCTCTTTCATACACAATAGTTCAATTTTTCATGAAAGATGGAAGAATAGAAGAGAAACAACCAAGGGACAATATTTCCTTTCAATTCTTTGAACAGGGAGGGAGGTTCTTTGTATAATTCAATAGGGAAAAATGACAACAAAATGATACCACCTGTTTTCGAAAGCTCAAGAGGGAGAACTTTCTTTTGTAAACTAATCCAATTCAACACCCTGTGAAATATGACAAATTGATAGCAATAGGAGGTAACAGATGTTAGGAAAAGACTCAAAAGTACACACTGAGCATGCTTCCTCTTTTTCTGTCACCAGCAGGGAGTCCCCTGACACTGTTAAGAAGTGGGGTGAGTCTTTTGACAACCTGATTACACAGAAAGGTTAGTATGTGTGCCTTTCACCTGGCATTATGCTTTACTGAAGGTCTATGTCTTTCCTTTCATTCTGCAAACCAGGGATCGAAACATTTTGTGCCAAAATGTCTCATTACTATTCTTCTGTGGTGAAGGACTAGTTGTGTACAAAGTTAAGGAGACTATTAAATGTGACTGCCCGTGAAAAATGGATTGCTGTGAGAAATTGTCTGAATTCTCATCAGAAAATATACCTTGGAAACTTAAAAAAGTTACTGAGGTACTCCAGAAAATGATCCAATGTGCTATACTTCCCAAAGTCAAAGGGAAGTACAGACATTCCACGGCATGGTGAAGGCTCATCAGAACATTTTAAAGAAATGCAACCACCTCAGTGTATTCACCACTTGGGCCATAAAGAGCTGGGGGTAGATGGCATGGAAACTGAACCAGAGTTATTTCAGAGACGAGTATTAAAGTGGAGTTCTTATGTACTGTTGAGCATTCAAGTCATCATACATTATATGCATTTTATATTGTATTCTTATAAGATGGAACCTATGGCTTGTGTGGGTGTGTACCATGTCCTAAACTTTTCTGCTACAGTGCCTTTAGACATCTCTACAGTGAAAGCACATTGCCATTTATGCTGGTTTCAGATTGGCACCAGTGCACACCATAGCTCAGTGAGTTATGTATCTGGCTGTGGAAACAGAGGTTGGAGTTTGATTACTCACCATGTATCCCAGTAGAAGACCCAAGCTGCACAGTCCAAGGCATCCACAGGAGAAAGGAATGGCAATCTACTTCTGAGTACTTTGTACCTAGAAAACCAGAAAAGAATCACCATAAGTTGGAATCTATTTAGTGGTGTAACTATATTATTACTATGCATGCCTACATTTGGATTAAGGGCAGCATGTAAATGTCAACATCACCATGCAGAAATGAATTCATGTTTTAGAAAGGAAAAAAAATCTGTGAATACCTGTACTGCAATCAATATAATGTTACTTGTGAACGGAGTAGAAATTAGCTACAATATTTTTTTTTCATTTTCTCCTCAACTTTCCATTGTCCTCCTGCAATATGTTCTAGTGTGGATTTTGAGCTAATAGATCCACCACTGACATGATAGTCTGCCTCAGACAGTTGCAGGAGAAATGTAGGGAACAACAACAGCCACTCTTTGTGGTCTTCATAGATCTCACAAAGGCGAGGGATGGCCTTTTCAAAATACTTTTAAAATACTTCCTAAGATTGGATGTCCCCAGGTCCTTTCATGAGGAAATGAGGGTCACCGTAGTTTTTGAGGGCTCAACATCAGATCCCTTTGACATCTGAAGCGGCGTGAAACAGGGTTATGTCCTCGTGCCAACCCTGTTTGGGATCTTTTTTGCTGTCATGCTGAAGCACGACTTTGGAACTGCAACAGAAGGTGTCTATCTCCGGACTAGATCAGATGGAAAGCTTTTTAATCTCACTAGATTGAGAGCAAAGACCAAAGTCCAACTGAAATGCATGTGGCACTTCCTCTTCGCAGATGATGCAGCCATTGTTGCCCACTCTGCTGAAGACCTCCAACAACTCATGAATCATTTCAGCAAGACCTGCAAAGACTTTGGACTAACAATCAGCCTGAAGAAAACAAAAGCCATGGGCCAGGGTGTTGACTCACCTCCCTCTATTTCCATCTCCACACAAGAATTGGAGGTTGTTCATGACTTTCTGTACCTTGGCTCAACAATCTCTGACACTCTCTCCCTAGATGTTGAGCTGGATAAACGCATTGGCAAAGCAGCTACCATGTTCTCTAGACTCACAAAGAGAGTATGGCTCAATAAGAAGCTGACGACACATACCAAGATCCAGGTCTATAGAACCTGTGTCCTGAGCACACTCCTGTACTGCAGTGAGTCCTGGACCCTTTGTGCATGGCAGGAGAGGAAGCTGAACACCTTCCATATGTGTTGCCTGCGATAGATTTTTGGTATCACCTGGCAGGACAAAGTTCCAAATAGAGTAGTCCTAGAATGAGCTGTATACATTACTGAAACAGTGACGTCTACGTTGGCTTGGGCATGTAGTGAGAATGGCTGATGGTCGCATTCCAAAAGATCTCCTGTATAGAGAATTAGTGCAGGGAAATTGCCCCAGAGGGAGACCACAGCTGCAATACAAGGATATCTACAAGTGGGATCTGAAGGCCTTAGGAATGAACCTCAACAGATGAGAAACCTTGACATCTGAGTGTTCAGCCTGGAGGCAGGCAGTGCATCGTGGCCTCTCCCATTTTGAAGAGACACTTGTCCAGCAGGCTGAGGCAAAGAGGCAGTCCTGAAAGCGGCAAAATCAGGGGGCTGGACAGGGGACAGATTGTATTTGTCTTCAGTGTGGAAGGGATTGTCCCTCTCGAATTGGCCTTCTCAGCCACACTAGACACTGTTCCAAGTCCTCCATACAGAGCACATTATCATAGTCTCTCAAGACTGAAGGATGCCTAATCTAATCTGCAATAGGTATCAAAAAAATAAGGGTAGCTTCTCTTTTCTTCCAGATTTTCCTATATCAAAAGCTGGATTTACAGTATATATCCCTAGCACTTGGATGAGTTTTCATTGAAGGAATAAATTTGTTTCCTGATTATACAACTTCAGATGTAAGAGTTCGAGTAATCAAATAACTGTCTGTACAAAATCTAGTTCTCTCCACAAACCAAAACTGATATCTGGGAGAAAAGCTCTCAACTTCTATTATCCAACATGGAACATTTATTATTTCTGTATAGTATTGGGATCATCGCATCATGTCAGCCTTTACCTAGGATATCATCAAATGATAAGAAAGCTGAAAGATTTTGTTTGGTCTGCAATTCAAAGTCAGTTGTCCTGATCCACTTTCAGAGTAATGTGTGAACTATTATGCAGTTATCCTTTGGATCTTCTATTTTTACAATACACTTCTCAGCTTAGAAGAGATCTTAAAAACATATAGGAATCTGTATTATAAAATACATTTAGGAATGCACACTTTAAGAGAAAATATGATAACTAGTAAATTGTAAGAAAATGCAGATTTAAAAACGTATGTGTGAGCTCTGCTGACCCTAGCCATGCCTACAGGGGTTCCTTCCTCTATGCCTCAATCCATAGACAGCATCAAAGGTAGTTCACCACAAACTGGTTTATTGCGACTGGGATGGGGCAGCTAAACAAACCACTCATATCAATCATCAGGTTAGCTGCCCGCATCTCCTGCAGGTGTGACTTCCAATCTGAGGCCCCTCCAGTTAGCATCACTGCAAAAGTCTCAAGTCCATTTACTCCTGGTGGGTTCTCCATGTCAATCAGCACCTCAGTGCCCACAGCAAGGAGAGTTTATATGCCTGCACTGAGGGCAGCAGTGACAATCCCAGCTTCTCTGGTTTTGTTTTCTCTCTGAGGTCTGACACTGTTGTTCCTGTTGCTTCTGTCCCCTTCGGTGTCATAGCTAGATAGCAGATGGCTCTCCCAGCCAGGGTTTCTGGGCCCAGTGCTTTTCTACCCAGTGTTCCTATTCTCCCCAGTAATGAAGTCAGGGAGGGGGGTCAAGAATTAAGTTGCCCTCTGGCTCATCTTTTGGCACTCTCAGTTGCACCAAGACCCCAATTCATACATACTTATGTATATATCCCCAGCCACCCAGTGGCTTCAATTCATCTGTAGAAGACATTATCAGGGTCTTCTAGGGAGTCCCCCCAAGCTATTCTTCCTCTGTCTCCTCTACCACCACATCTGGGAGTAGGTCCCCTGTCTGGACCCCTTGCTCTCCTTCTTTCCTCTTGATGCCCTCTGCTGCTCTGCCTCCAACACCTCATTTATATCCTGCAGTTCCCACAGTCCCTCCTCCCCCTCCTCCCCCAGGGGTTGCTCTTCCTCACCCAGGTCCTCAGCCAGCATCTCCTGCTCTGGGGCCTTCATCTGGGTTCCCCATTCTAACACCTTGCGTTCTTTGGTCATGGGTTCTCCCAGCACCCATTTGACCCAGAGAGAATCTTGGGGAATTTTGAAATTCCCCAAACCAGGGAGAAGGTGAGACAGCCCACCCACAGGGACACCTGTGTCACTATCATCTTCCTCACAATAGGCAAATGCAAATGTTCATTTAGTTTTGAAACTTGCAAATCAATGCAGAAACTAATTGACATACGCATGCATGCAAAACTGCCACAGAAGAAATATGTCCCTCCCCACTGCAAGAGAGAGAGAGAGAGAGAGAGAGAGAGAGAGAGAGAGAGAGAGGACACACAGGAAAGGACACTGGCAAAAATAAAGGTATGGGAGAAAAGAGAGAAAAGAAAGAACGCAAAGACAAACTATTTACTAGCACTTCAAACACTAACAGATTTGTTTCAGCGTGAGCTTCTAGGGATGAAGCACAAAGCACAGAGAATACAAATAAGTGCCCCATACAAAGCAATGGGTACTTACTGTGGTTTGGCAGTTTGGCAAGATTTGGCAAATTAGGCCCACAGGTGTTGTGTGGGCACTCTGAATCCGTGCCCTGACTTCTCCCACAGCCTCCCTATCAGAAGCAGCAGCACCCTGCCGCCTCCTGCAGGAGAAGGCAAGACACAGAATCTGGGGTGTCCACACAACACCTGTGGGCCTGATTCACCAAAGTGCGCTGAACTGCTGAACCACGGTAAGTGCTCATCTCTATTCCCATGACGGTGTCACATTGAGACAAGGATATGGATAATAGGCAGAGCTGTAAAGATTTTTTTAAATACAGGAATGGGACTGTCAAGCTGTTAATCAGCATACTCTAGCCAAGATTATAAGCTGTATGGCAGGTAGACTCTTGTTTATGGGACAGAAGTCAGAATCTGTCAAGGGAGACAAATATTTTATAACATAAAATATTGCAAAAGGGTGGGTTATTAATACATATATTGCACAAATAAACCTTTATCACTATTTAGGTCCTTCGATATGCAGTGGAACATGTTCCTGTACTCAGCACAGGAAAGGATGCTTAATTTACCTTCTTGTTATTAAAAGTGGTCATAAGACCAGATAGGCGGGATGTAAATAAATAAATAAATAAATAAATAAATAAATAAATAAATAAATAAATAAATAAATAAATAAATAAATAAATAAATAAATAAATAAATAAATAAATAAATAAGCTATGAACTTTTCCAGGATGGCTATTCAGAATGAAGAGCCACTCCAGAATGCTTTGACCTATTCCTTTGATCCATGCAAACTGCATCTGCTCTTCCTCAAGTACAAATACAACGAAAGAAACAAAGTTTAAGGAGATATGAAATAGGTTGGTACCACTGAGAAGATGGCACCACTGAGAAGAAATCTGAAAATAGGTGTTTGTGTTAAAACTATAGTGAGGGAAATGTACTTTTGCTGTAAACATTTGACATTATAATGGTGTTTTGTCTGTTTTTATAGCTGGAATAGATGCATTCACAGCATTCCTCAAAAGTGAATTTAGTGAAGAGAACATTGAGTTTTGGATGGCTTGTGAAGATTACAAGAAAAGCAACGATATGTCTCAACTCCCACTCAAAGCAAAGACAATCTATGAGACGTTCATTGAAAAAGAGGCTCCAAAAGAGGTACAGTAAAAATGGTTCCACTTGTGCCTTCTCTCTTGTCTCTGCATATGCATAGCACCACACCGACCTTAATTAGGAGTGAAGTTCTATTCAATATAGGAAGACTCAAGGATGTTGACAAGTCTTTGGGTTCGAGTCCCAAGTCTAAGTCCAAGTCTTTGGCACCAAGTACCAAGTCCGAGTCTGAGTCTTCGGTCCCAAGTCTCAAGCTCTGAGTCCAAGTCCCTATTAAAAACTAGCTTCCTCCCTAGAAAAAAAGGGAGTGTGTTCTGAGTTGCAGGTCAAACCTGGGTTATTGAAAAAAAAAACACAGAAGTTGAGTCCGAGTCGCGTCACCAGTGTGACTAAATTAAGAATTGACAATGAGTCCTGTGACTTGAGTCCCCTTCCCTGGGGAGGCTTCCTTCTAATTGAACGTGGACTGTTCAACCTCATCTGGATTTTGCTGCTTAATCTTCTCTGGACTGAGCCTACCATTTGAAAACAGCCCAGAAATATTATAGTATGGTCAAGTAGATATTGTATTTATGTGCCTATTTTTGATGCTGGTACATCAGAATTACTCTTCATCAGTCTACTAAATAGATAATTAAGTACTATCACATGAAAACAACGACTGTTATATTGGCAAGAGAGGAGATGATAAAACTGAATGAATAAAACAAATCACAAGTTTAAATACAGGCTTCATAGTAATAATCATAATAGTCTAAGGTGCCAAAAAAAAAAAAAGATTGACTGAAGATTAGTTCCAAGAGGCAGCACTGAGAATAGCATACGAGTGATATGTCACACACCTGATGTATGGATCTAGGTTCTCATTTCTCTTTCATCAGCAGAGTGATCATCATTCTATCAAAGACGTTATGTGGGGATAATGTTATGAGTATCTGTATGTTTTCAAATAGGTTTTTGTTAATTTGGAATTTATTTATTAACAAATTAATAAATTATAAACAGTAATAAATTGGAATTCAATAATGTCAGAGGAGATCCACATCTTTTGCTCTTGAACCCATCCTCCCAGCTACAGATATAAGCAATGTGCAGGCATGTGTCAACTCCAAGGATAATTCCTCTAGTACTACAGTAAGGTTCAAATGCTTCATAAGGCATGGAGGACTAAGAGGACAAAGTGGGTATCTTTCCTGGGGCTTGTAAAGCCCTGTGTGAATCCATGGAGGTTTAAGTAAAATAACATGCATTCTTGATCATTCCTGATGACTAGTTGCGTCTGTTAAGGCATCACCTGGCTTACCTTCTGATTTCCTGGCTTTGTGGAACTTGAGTCAACATGAGAGAGCTTTTTCTCATGCTAAACTGGCAGTTGTCTGCATATTTAAAAATATACTGCACTGACAGAGACAAACCACACCACTCTCTGCTATAACCATCACCATCTGGTCTCTGTCAGAGGTGGCTCATCCATCTATTGACAAGTATGGTAGGATAGTATTCCCCCAGGGCAAAGACCTCCAAGTATAGCATTTGGTCTGTTTGCCCTTGGAAGCCAAGCCAAGTGCTTCAGCTGCAAAGCATCATATACATACCAGAAAGAGATACATTTTCTCAAAGGCTTTCACGGCTGGGATCTGATGGTTGTTGTGGGTTTTTCAGGCTCTTTGGCCATGTTCTGAAGGTTGTTCTTCCTGACATTTCACCAGTCTCTGTGGTTGGCATCTTTAGAGGACAGGAGTAGGAACTCTGTCCGTGCTCTGTTGCAGTTTTTAGGACAGTTGAGTATTTATAGCTGTCCTGTTTTTGTCTTGGACAAAAGCTGTTCCCACAGCTATAAATACTCAGCTATCCAACAAACTGCAACAGAGCACAGACAGAGTTCCTACTCCTGTCCTCTGAAGATGCCGGCCACAGAGACTGGTGAAACATCAGGAAGAACAACCTTCAGAACACGGCCAAAGAGCCGGAAAAACCCACAACAATCATCAGATACATTTTCCTTGCCAGTTGTTCTGTGAGATTGGAGAAGGTAAGAAGGGTGGCTCTCAGGTTACTGATGAGATGGAGTCAAACCTTCCTGTAGCCTTGTGGATGTCAAAGTGAGACATGTTGTGCTCTTCTTTCCCACTTGTATAGTCTTGTCTATTTTGCCCCACGGGGTTGACAAGAACCACTGAAAAATGTAACAGTCTCTTTATATTGCCTAGTCCAATTTCATGGAACGAAAGTCCATCACTGACTTCTAGTCATAATGACTATAAGCTACCTCCAAATTATTGCTTGTACACTTATGAATAGCAGGTGCTGGGAACACTGCAAGCAGTGCATTGTGAGTGGTGAAGAGCTTTTGAAAGCATTTTTTTAAAGAGACATGGGAGGGAACCACTAGCCATCTTGTACATTTAAGGAAGGGAAATGGTCAGTTCAGATGGAACATCTGGGCCAAATTGCATCTTTCCTACTCCAAACTGGCAGTAAATAGACTGTTTTCAGAAGTAGAATATTTTGAGGAAATTAGGGATAATGCATCTCACCCTTAAAGATAAGATTAAGCCTCAATCTCTGTGTGTGGCCTAGATCCACAGTACCTGTGTGGAAATTTGGAGAGTAGGTAACCCAAGAATTGTGTGTGAATCTTGAGAACTACCATAAGTAAGTTCTACTTTACCAGATATTGGGCTTTTCCCCCCACCCCTTATTTTCTTCTAGGTCAACCTTGACTTTAACACCAAACTCTGTACTAGTGAGAGCATAAGTCACCCAACACTCCATACCTTTGATGCTGCACAGACCAAAATCTATGCTCTGATGGAACAGGACTGTTACCCACGCTTCCTGAGGTCCAGCTTTTACTTAGATGTGCTCCATGGCAGACCTCATGGCCACTCTGCGCTGAGAAGGAGATCACGCTCTTTTACCTTCAATGAATTCAAGGATGCCCAGCCAGATTTTTCCATTTGGCTATAAAAAAAAAAGTCTTTCTTTGACTTTGCCAGTCAGAGTTCATCTTCTTACCAACAAGGGGGGGATCATAATCTGAGGTGGATGACATAGTGCATCTTTACCAGTTTCTCAAGATTTGTATATAATTTCATCTGATAATGTTCAAAGGTCTTTATTTTCGTGCATTGTGTGGATGGCTTTTTTATTTTAAGGTCAATTCTATCCTCCAGAGAGTAGTTTGATAGCCATGAGGGGTCAGATACCAAAAAAAAACTGGCACTGCAATTTTGTGTCCACAGAGTGTGTGCAGTCAGCCATAATGTCCAAATACATTATATACATACCTGTACATTTATATGTCACATAAAAAGCCCAAATAAGATATGTGACTTTTGGTTGCAGTCCTATACCCACTGAACTCAAGGAGACTTATTTCTGAATAAATAATGGTAGACAGTGGGCATATGTTACTATCCAATCTATAAGTTGCCAGTTGATCTATCCTTACATATTATAAACCAATGCACAAAATATTAACATGTTGAGTGCAAAAATCTTCATACTCTACACTTTTAAATACAGAAGAGAAAACAGTGATACTCTACATACGCAACTTTGAAAGATGAGTGAAGAAACCCTACTTTGCATGCCACATGTGACCAGGAAAAGATTGTGACTGCAGTCTTAAGGGCATTGCATTCATATGTGGAATGACTTCTGGCAAAACCTGGCAGTGTTGTAGTAGAATGAGTAGAGAGACCGGTAGGGTACAACTGTGGCCACACTGCTTTGGGTAGCAGGGACAAGATGATGATAAGACTGAAGAACCTGAGGGTGGATGGTCGATGAGTCTGAAGAACTGCTCCAAGCTGGCCAAATTAGCTGGCCAAGTTTAACTGAAAATATCCATTCTCAAGGAGACTGCAGAAAATAAGTTGTCATGGAAACTAAATAATTAGGCAATTGTATCTTGATATGGGGTCATGTGAGGAAAATGTTCTCAGCTGGAAAGAACTGATCATAGGATGATCAATAAAGGGTGTAATAATCCCGCTACCTACATGGTTGGGAACTGACATAGAAGGACACATCTTAGGGTGGGTAGTCAGAATGCTGATTATGGCTTTGAAAATCTTGGACGTGGATTTTGGTGGTTTGTTGCAGCGTCTAAACTGTGCTTCCATCCCTACTCAATCTGTTTGTTTTTAAATAAACACAAGTATTTTTAAAAATGCCAGTAAAGTTTTGGTGACCTCTTTCTAAACAATATCAAATCTTAGAAATGGCAGTTCTTACTCCCTCAGTAAGTGGGGTGATCCCAACATTACGAAAGCTAGTTCATTGTTCCCATCTCTTTAAGCATTTTATGTGCAAAATAATCTATAAATTTACTGCTTTCATCTCCAAGAAGAAATAATCCAAGCCTTTCACACATATCAGTAGCAAGTATCATGATACCCCTCCAAAGCTAATTCTGTACCCCTCATGTCCCTTAGAATCTGTGCCACCAAATTTTGCTCCCAAAATATGTGCTGTCACATGGGGGTAGTGGTCACACAGAATTCCCATTGAAAGAAAGTGTTTTGCTTGCTTTTAATTTCAAACAACAATTTAAATTTCTTTAAATTTTGTGCATTTCTTATTAATTTCTTCTCTCTCTTGTTCCTGTTTGAACAGAGGATTTCTTTTTATGCATTCAGATTGCTTTATGCTTCAAACAATGCCTAGAGAACTTGTTGAAAAACAACCATGACAATTGCTTTGTATTTGGGTGAGTGGGGCTAATGAAAAGCAACAAAAAAGAATCGGGTTTTGGAGATTTTTCCCTTGCTTTTTGTCTGTCTGAACAATAATGAGCATAAATGGGCATCCTGTAGACGATCTTAACTTGTGACATTAGCATCCTCGGCATTCAGCCTGACCTTTGAATATAAATCTTGACATCATTTTTCCTGCTGGCAATGCAGGCATGATATTGCAAGGCAGTATCATACTGTTTCCTGGTGTTTCAAATTGTTGACACAGAAAGTATATGTCACATTCATTAGGCAGAGTTTTTTTTTAAAGGATTGAACTGTTTGGCTTTCTGAAACAAAAGGTATCCACTTGCCCACAAATAAGCCCTCCTTTACTACAAAGAGACAGTCCCAAATTTTATCGGGATGCTCTTGTAAGATTGAAGGACTGGAGAGAAGAGGGTTTATGGGCCTGAAGGAGTGCTTCAACCTGGCCAAACTGACCATCCATTTTTAGAGAAATTGCAGGCAGTATGTTGTCATGGGAACCAAATAATTAGGCAATTTTTCTTGATAAGGATCATTTTTACATCGTTTTTCCTGCTGGCAACACAGCCATGAAATTGCAAAGCACTGTTGGACCATTTCCTGTTGTTTTGAATTGTGGACAAAGAAGAAATATACTACACTGAATTTCCTGGCTTTTTTAAAAAAAACAAAACATACTCTCTTGCCCAGAACTAAACATCATTTACCTCAAAGAGACTTCCTGCTGTTAAACTGAATGGGGCTACTTGGCTTCCTCTATCTAAATACCTGAGAAAGTGAGAAAGAAATGGTGGAAGGGATACCTGAAGCCAGAAATGTTCCAGGTAAGCTTTTTTCTGTCTCCCATTCTCTCTCTGGCTCTTCTTTCTCTTTTCCTGTATTACTTTGCCCGGAAATAAAGATACAACACAGGTTGTTGGGTTAAAACTTGGGCCACAACTTCATTAACTATTTAAACAATTCCCCATCTACAAGGGGGCCTAATGTAGTGCAGTACTTATCCAAATCCAGTGCAGCCTTTACCTCCGGATTCCAAAGCAGGGTGAGTTCCTATTTCTGAATCATGCTGTCTTCCAACCAGCACGTGTTCAGGTGCCCCATGATAGGGGTACCCCCCACTGCCTTAGTCCACCAAGCCTCATGACCCTAGGTGAACTGCTGCCCGGGAAGCTCCCTTTATAAAATGCCACCTCCCCTCAGAGCACTGCTGGCTCCACCAAACAGGGAGATGGGATATTTTTTTCTGCACCATGTGTCCTCCAGGAAGTCATGAAAACTCTTCCCCTTGCACTACCCACCATGACAAGAGGCTATTCATATGCCCCATGCCCACCATCACAGCCGGAAAGTTTGGCCCCAGGGCCCCCTTATAGATTGTGCAGAAAAAAGTCCAGTCCCACATCAGACAAGTGAACTCCATCACTCCTATATAACTCTGGTTGACAAACTCTTATATCACTGACCCCAGTCCAGCTCTTATGGCTCTGCATACTTCATGGTTAACACCGCAACATGCACGGTCAATGCACTTTGGATCACAATCAGCCTGCCACACCATCCTTGGTATAATGTTTGACCTAATCAACTTTGTTGCAGGAAACCTGGCCTTAAAGGCTTGTAAATCATTGATCACCTGTAGTATAAGTGACTTGCCCATTGTTTGAGCCAAGTAATATCCTCCCAAGTGAACAACCAATATATCAGGGGGTACATCTTGAGTACCCTAGGACACCAGTTTGAAGAACCTGCCCCAGAGCATATCTCTCCGTCCCCTCCATTCCAACATGGCCTGTGCACCAAGGCATAAATTATGGCCCCAACCAGTCTGCAAAGTGTACTTCGCCATCCATTGTATGTAACTGACCATACAAAACAACTCTCAACTGGGAGGTAACCAACTTGAATCCTGAAAAAAACCCTAAACAACACCAGAATCTATTGTGGGAGAGAACATACATATGTCTTGAACATTTACAAAGACCACCGTCCCATCTTTTTAATCTGCTCCTCCCAATATCCTAGAGCTGCTGCTATGGATGCTGCTCCTATGCGAAAAACTGAGTGCCAAAATTCCATCCCACTATTCCTGCTTCCAGAAGCCCCCGGGCAGTAACTGTTCAAAATTGGTATCTTGTAAGGGGTGAGTAATCTCTGTGGCAAAGTAGATCCCCTGCTGAAGTCCCCTGCATCTCAACATATTTGGAAATGGCCCTAACCAGGCATAACTCCCCAACCAGGAACAACACCCTAAACTTATAACTTGTCCTATTCCTAATTGATTAGTCTTGGACCAGCAAAGATGGAACAAGACCCTATCTTTGGAGACCAGTAAGTCATCCATCTGAAACACTGTCTTTGAAATGTATAACCTGAGGGGTTAACTATAGCTGAGGAGAATGCTGAGCAATTGGAAGCACAGACAGCTGAATCGCCACCAGATTCTCCTTCCTCAGTAGCCAGGGTAAGGGCCAGACTTCAGCAAAGACTCATGATGCAAAGGTCAGAGGATCGCCTGAATGCTGCCCGCGGAAACATCCAGTCAGCTAGTCCTAAGTTTTGACAGGATGAAAAAGCTTCCAGCAGTTCAATGACTGTTTTGCTATATAATCAGTTCCCAGACAGCTGGGAAGCTCTTGGAAGCAACAAGTCAATTCCTCTGGCTCATATCCACACTCCTGCTCATCTTGGACTTTGTTTTCTGGACCCTCGGCTTTGGACTTCAGACTATGTTTTGTGTTTTGGCTCTGGCATTTCGGTATCTGTTTTGCATCTAATGGACTTCTGACATTGGACTGGCTTATTGGATTTTTGTCTGTTAAAACCCCTGGGAATGTGACATATTGTAAGGTGACTGAATTGTCACAATCCTTCAACAAACCCTGGCATTTGACTAGGTGAAGACAACTGTGGGGATCTCTTCTCAGCCTTTTGTCTAAGATCTAGTATCTGTTCTTATCCATTTAATATCTGATATCAGATATAGACCACTGTGGATAAGGTGCTGTCCAAGGCTTCAAAGTCGGTACAGGCACTTCCAATGTAGGTGAACCCCTTTCTATACTGGCAGACATTAAACTAGCCATCATCTGAGACAATACCGATGGGCTAACTTCTCCCCAAGTCCACATCCCTTCTATGTGTGTCGTGTTTGATGTTGATGCCAATTCACCTTCCACTGGCAGTGCAGGCCCTGCAGCATTGACACTTGTTGGGTAGGTCCTGCTGAGGCGCAGTCAACCACAGCCTGTCTACTGCCAGCACTCCTGCACCTCTATGGGTCTGCTCTTCTTCAACTGTCTTTACCATCTGAGTATTCTCAATGGTCTGGGGCTCAAACCTCATGTCCTCTTCCATGTCAGGATGGCTGATCTGCTGGCTGCAACTTGCTCCATCCGCTGAAGATGCTCTTGCAGAACCAGTACTCTCCTTCTCTAAAAGAGCAATACACAACAATGTTACACCACCCAACTGTCACAATTCTGCCATCCTGTGAGCCTTGGATTCCCTACACAACCTTCTCAGTGTAGTGGTACTAGCCACATTCCTAGCCATTCCCCTTTTTCTTTCCAATTCATGCAACTTTGCCAGTATGGCACTTTATTCTGGCCACTCCTCGTCTTCAAATGAAGAAATTACTGGAGGTGGTTTGGCAGGGGCTTTATGTTTTGCAGGCTGCTTGCCCTTACCAGAACCTATATATATATTAACATTATTTCTTATTCCTAATTCCCTCTTTAGCACACTCTCCCTCCTGTCTTCTATCTCTCTCTCTCCTCATGTCACTCACCAATGTTTAACTCAGTCCCTACATCCACTGACTAACTTATCTGAACTTTGCTCCTTCCTTCACCCTATCAATTGTATTATTATTTAAATTCTGCCCCTACTCTTTCTCTCTCTTTTCTTTTAAATTCATCCAATTAATTTCTTTTATCTTGTAAGGGCTTCCCACTTCTTCACTGTTCCCCCCCTGAATCCCCAGAATCTTCAAACCGCAGGCCGCGCTGTTGCCCAACCTGAAAAGTGGGTTCCCAAGGCCAGCTGTGTGCAGGGAAAGTGAAACCACTTCTACAGAGCCACATGGCTTCCCTCTTGCTCAGCCAATCGAAGAAGAGGCCAGGTGAGAGGGATGCTGCCTCTTGAAGGCTGTGTCCATCCCCCCTCCCCAAGAGAAGCATCATCATGCTGTGATTCCAATCTCTGGGTGGGAGGGAAAAGCATCCCTGCCACAGCAACGCTATGCCTGGCGGAGCTGACTTTCTGACTCTGTTGCCTCTTCTCACTCTTCCACAAGGCCCCTTCTCTCTCTTTGTCACCTCTCTATCTCTTTTCTGTCTCTGCCTCCTCTCTCCCTTTCTCTCTCTCTCATGATTCCTCCCACTAGATCCTAGAACTCGATATCTCTCTCAATCTGTTTGTGTTCTTCCTTCCTTCCTTCTTTTTTTCTCATTCTCTCTCTGCACCTCATTTCTCTTTCTGTTTGTAGCTCCTCTCTCCCTCTGCAACATTTCCCTCTCTTTCTACTTCCCTCCCTCCCTCTTTCTCTGACTCTCCCTTTTCTTCTCCAGTGTTCCATTCTCTCTGTGTGTGTTAGATCCTCTCTTTCTCTCCTGAGTGCCTCTCTGGCTCCTATCTCTTCCTCCTTTTTCTCCAGTCTTGCCCGCCCTCACTTTTTATGTGTCTCTCCCCTTCTTGTTTCTTTCTATTTCTCCCTGACCCTTCACTCTCATTTTGTGTGGCTCTGCTATCTGTCTCTGTACCTGCCCTGTGTCTCTCCTTCTTCTGGCACCTTCTCTTCTTCTGGCCAGTCTTCCTCTTTCTCAGCTTTACTCTCTTCTCTCTTTGCGCTCCTGCTTTCTCTCTTCTCCCCTTCTCCTCAGTTTCTCTGTTTGTATGTTTATTTGTTTAAAGACACTTATTCCTGTGGTAAGGCTGAAGTCACAATCTACCCTTTTACTCAGAAGTAAAGTCCCTACCCCTCAGTGGGACTCATTATTTTCCTAATGTACTGGAAAGATGTTTGAGCAATGACTACAGAATATTCCAATAGACATGTGTAACCAGAGTTCATGAAAATCTCTCTATGTAAAACAAGCTTTGTTTGGGTCCTATATTTTCTAAATGACAAGATATATCAACTACAATTTTTTTTGAAAAGCTCGTGGCAGGAATCATTTCCTTTTGAGGAAGCCGTGGTATGTATATAGATTGTTTTTTATTTTTGAAGTCATTTCTATCAGACTCACCATTTTGAATTTGAATAGTAGACAGTGGCAGCCATGCAGGTGACTAACTAGCCCAATACAAGCTTGGAAGATACAGAAAGAGTGTAGGAAGCCTAACTGATCCTGGGCTATTAAGACGTTTCACCCTTGCTTTCTCCTTTCTCTCTTCCTTTGTGCACTCTTGGTTCTTTTCAGTTCAAACATTTCAGCCCCTTTTCTGATGGTATTTCACTATACATTTTGGTCTTGAGTGAGAGCTTCCCAACTGACATGGTCAATAGTAAATTATTTCAGTATTGTCTTCAGTGTGTCCTTCTCTGAAGATGCTGGCCACAGAGAGACTGGCAAAATGTCAGGAAGAACAACCTTCAGAACACGGCCAAAGAGCCCGAAAAACCCACAACAACCATGTCCTTGAATTGTTTCTTTTGTTGACCATGCAACTGAGCATTGCAAAAAGCTCTCTGTAGAAAATATGGTTTGGAAGATGATTGTCTGACATCCTTGCATGGTGTTGATAGGTAGTTTAAGTCTCTCTCCATAAAGTAGAGAGGAGAGAACAGCAGTGTTGTGCATCTTCAGCTTAATGGGAAGATCGATTCCATGTCGTTTCCACACAGAAAAATCGAAGTCTTCTAAAGACAGAGCTGGCTTTAGAGATCTGTGAAGTCTCTTCATTGTTGATGAGAAAACAGCAGGAGACAGGTCTCTCAAGATACATAAACTTATCCACTGCAATAAAAGCGGTTTCATATACCTTCAGAACTGATTCATCAGAAGATACACCCAGAGCAGGCAGGTACAACACTGCTATCTTTACAACACTATCTCTTCAGGCCAAAATTGTTACAGAAGATAATAGATCAAGGCTTCGTTGAATATCCAGAAGTGTGAGTGCATTAAGAAGGACAATCAATGAAAAATAAATGTCCATGTGCTGTGCAAAATTAGATTTTAGTTATGGCCTGCATTCATCGAACAGTTTCCCATCAACGCAATATCAAAGGTTGAGACCAGGATATTTTCCCCCTATAAGCATCCCAGAGTGATACAAAAAAGAAAAGAAAAGAAAAGAGCTGGAGCAAGAACATAGCCTTCTTTTGAACCATTTGTAATGTGAAAGAGATCACAGAGGATATTGCTGTTAACAATGCAAGCTTGTGCTCCATCTTGAAATTCATGAACAATATGTGTGAATTTCTCAGAACATCCAGATTTCTGCATGATTTTCCACTGACCTCCTCTGCACGCTGTGAAGAGCTTTAGTCAGATCTAAGAATATTATGTAGAGTTTTCCATGTTTCACTTGACACTTGTAGCTGTCACATTGCAATGATCATGTCAATAGTCACTCATTTTATCTGGAAGCTACACTGAGTTTATGGTACGAGGCTTCTTTCCAAGTGTCTTATGAGCTAATTCAGAAGGATTATCACCAGAATGTTACCAGCAGTATTCAGGATTTTTACAAGATAATTGTAAAAAATTGTCTCTGGTGTCATCATTATTGGCATTGCTTTGGTGTATAGGCATCTTTGCTATTATTAATTGAGCCACTGCTCCTAATTCCCACTTGATTCATAATGGAACCTTTATTTTGTCTTCTCTATGCTGAGATATGTCCCATAAAGTCCCTGAGGGGCAAGCTCATTGGTTTATCTTCATTTGGTTTATCTTTTCTGTGGTGATGTTTATTGAGGTGCTCCTGCTCAACACTGTGTAGCTACTTGGAACCACAGATAAGAACTGCATGCCAGGTGAGGGTAGTAATAAAAAGACTGCTGACATGGAGTCTGACAGTCTAGTTATTAGAGGCATTTTCCCCACTACCAGTCATTAGAAATATTATCCCCACACTACCGGATTTGCTATGAGCCATGAAAAAAATTGTATCAAAATGTGATCACAAAGGAATAGGAAGATTTTGTAAAAACAGCAATTAGCACTTTAAAAATACTTGTCTAATCTTCTTCAAATTTGACACAGAGCAAGCCCATACTTTTTACAATATCTCACATAAATGTGGTCCTGATTTTAAAACCTATTCAATCTGTTTGGTTTGGTTTCGGTCTTCCTACCAAGAATTCCTTATATAATACTGTTTTGACTGGTCATACACTTTCCTATGCACTTCTAATATTCCCCAGTTATGTGTAGGGGCTGTCATGTTGGTTACAAAATGCATGCACTTTCCCCTGAAGTTTAGAAACAGAAAAACACACAATCAGTAAACAAATTATATAAAGTAAATGATATATCTGGTTCCTTACTTTTTAATATATTATAACTCCAACATGAAATTAGCTTAGTTTCTAACCTTTAATTATGAAGTTGTTCTCCAGCATAGAAGCTAAACAAAAAACAGTGTTTCTATTCTCTTAATTAATCTTATATATACCTTTTCCCAGTATTTGGTGTTTAAAATTATCAATACTACCAGTTGTCAAGGATAGCCATTGTCTAAGACAACCAAACTAGATAATCTGCTTCCCTATAAGGGTCATTATCCATGTTCAATAAAAATATTTTTCATTTTACATTTTATTTCTATCAAATGTATGACAGAAAACATATGCTGGTAGCTGACTGGCCTAGTTTCATTTCATTTCTCAGTTGTGTTTCTTTAAAGAAATGAACTCTTTAATGAATAGTAATGTATTTGTACTATGCCACAGGATTGCAGTAGGTGACTTTTCATATATTCTTTCACAGCGAATCAGAAAGGACCATTCAGTTTTGATCACAGTCTTGATAATATACTTATGCCAATGAATCTGAAAATAAAATAAAATTGTTGGTGGTTTGAAAGAGAGTTTGAGCAACAATTATTCAGGCTTTGAGAGACCACTGAAAGACTACCTCTTCAGTTTTCAAATTAATATGTTTGCTGAGTATGCTATCTATTGAGATTTGACAGCAGGGATAGTAGATTCCCTCTCTTTAAATATTTAACATTCAAGTCATGTTTCCAGTCCCATAGTCTGTGTGCATCAGTTACTCAACAATTTCTGCTGTAGGGTGTCTTGTATGGATATCTTGTAGCACAAGATAATTCCTAAACTACTAAACATACATTTCATTCAATAATTTAGCAGTGACAGGATTTAATAACAACTATCACTGGTATAATCAATAGTGCAGCATAGAAATTGCATTTCACTCTTTCTGCCTCTTTTATAAGCCAGTCAAAGTGAAAAGAATTCATTCAGGAAGAAAATCTGAGTACATTATCCATAAAACATTTAAGTAGATTTTTCAGTCTGTTTACTAAATAAAAGTTAGACATGGTCATCCAAAAGAGCAAAACAAACTCTAAGGCCCATAAGCAGGTAATTCTAGACACGAATCTACAAGGTACTAGGGACTAGTTTTTTTTGTTTTGTTTTCTTTTTTGGAGAGGCATCCACTAGAGATGGGGATGACTCCCCATTTTGGTGAGTTGTCCTTCATAAGTTGACAACTCACAAAGCACTAAGTTGCCCCCATGAACTCACAAATAATGAATTTATTTGTCGATTCATGGAGGTTACTTTAAAAAAAGCACACCTTAGCCTGCCTTAAGGGAATCCAGGCTATCCTTTGCAAAGATGGCAGCTGCAGCTTCCCTACTCTAAATGAAGCCGCAGCTGCCACGTTTGCAAAGGGCAACCAGTTTTCCTTTCTACCACTGTGGAGGCCTGATGGAGACCTTGGCGGTGGCAGTAACGATTGCGGTAAGGAGATGTCAGTGGGAGGACAGAGGGGCTAAGGTAGGGAGAGGAAGGGGTGGGGGTATACTGTGGGGGTGGGTGGCTGTGGGGGTGGGTGGCTGCCTATCGGCCTGCCAATCAGCTGATCGGCGGGCCAGTAGGCAGAATGGAAAAGCCATAGGATGGCTTTTTCGTATGGGGGCAAATATAAACGGGAAAATATTCATTGATCCATATTCTTTGTTACTTAAAATTTGACAAATAGAGATCGACGAATATATGACGAATCAGCTATATTAGTGGAAAAAACTGATCCATTTTTCTATTTGTCCCCATCTCTAGCATCCACTACATTGCTTAATGAACAGAGAGACCACTAGTCCCTGAATGCCCACAGATCCCATGATACTTAGAAAGCTCCATCTATGTTTTTCTTCATGCCTCATGGTGTCACTACAGAGAGAAACTTGCCAAAGCACACAGCTGTACACTAACTGCTCTGAGAACTTTGGTTTTTTTCCCCCTCTAAAGCTATCAGAATTCTAGCTGAGAGATGCCTGGTGAATTTTGATAGCTGTAAGGGGGGAAAAACCCAGATATTTTTATAAGGACCAGCTACTGTTCTGAAATAGCCTTTGTATATGAGAAGATGGCAGATTCTCAATTTTGCTCTAATAAGCTCATAGCAGCTTAGATGTCTGTCTCTTGCATGAGGTGAAAAACAGAGATTGCTGAGATGACATGCAGCAATCATGCAAATAACAAAAATGATGGAAAGTATATTGACTTAACTACACTTATAGAAAGCTGGTAATTTCATCACCAGGACTAATTTTTGGTAAAGATATTTTTTCCTTTCATTCCATGCTCACATGACTTAAATCCATTACTTCAGGTCTCACCGTCTATGACTGCAGAAAACATGCTCACTCCATCTTTCAGGTGACAGCTTTTTGAGTATTTGAATATGGCTATTGTACTGCCTCTCAGTCTTCTCTTCATTGGAATAAACTGGACCAACTCTCTCAACCATTGTTTGTAGGGTTTCTTTTCCAAACAATAATGTACACAAACTCTTTCTCTTTTACTCCCCTGGTGAAAAGTCATTTTTTCTATAATGCCTTTGATTTTTCTATGAGTCTATAGATATGCTTTGATAGTATTCCTGCATTGGGCAGTGGGTTGGACTTGATGGCTTTGTAGGCCCCTTCCAACTTTACTTTTCTATGATTCTATGATTCTGTGATCTGACCCTAAACTTATTTGCTCATATCTTCCCCTTGTTACCTTTTTCTTTCTTTCTTTCTTTCTTTCTTTCTTTCTTTCTTTCTTTCTTTCTTTCTTTCTTTCTTTCTTTCTTTCTTTCTTTCTTTCTTTCTTTCTTTCTTTCTTTCTTTCTTTCTTTCTTTCTTTTCTTTCTTTCTTTCTTTCTTTTCTTTCTTTCTTTCTTTCACCTTCTCTTGTTTTTCCGTTGTCCACTGTTGTGATTTTAGGTGTCTTGGGAGGGGAAATTTCTCTTTCTCCCTCTTTCCTTTTTTCTTTGTATGCACTTATGCTATCTCAGAAGGCACCACAAGCATTGCTGGTGGCATATGGAAAAATAAAGCATTAATAACAGCCAGTTAAGGAATGATAGATATGCAGTCTCAGTCTGGATTATCAGATTTCTGGGCAAAACATTGTCAGCCCATATAGGGTTGGTAAAAATTATGCTAAATAATATTATGGTAAATATTAATGTGTGTAGGGTTATGTTTTTATACATAGATTATTTAAGCTATTTCCCAGCAAGACTGCATTATTTACATAGCACAACTGCAAATCAACTTTCATCCCTCTTTTCCTTGACATCATGATGACTTCTTACATCAGCACATTCAGAGGATTTTAAACTGAAGGCCACAGCTAACATATTTTCTCTAACTTTATTCAGTTCCACTTAAATATTCTGTACCCAACCCACTTTAACTGATGGAGTCATGAATATTTGCAAAGCGAAGGAAAATAACACTTAGGTGTAGCTATTGACAAACCTTCAATTAGTAATGATGCTGCCAAGATCTGCAGTTTTCCACTCTCAAAGTAAAACAACCACTACACTGGCTGTTGCAGATAAATAAGTTGCTTATCAGATCATCAAGGGAAAACAAAGTGGTGGATGGAGTTTAAACTAAAGCACGGTCTTCCAGACTCTTCCCTCATTTTCACTGAAACCAATTAAGGTGTAAGACCTGTCTGGTTGAAGACTGGCATAAGTAGGGAGATTAGCTGTTTCTACCTTGTTCTGTTTTCTCTGTAAAAATCAGCACCATCCAGTAAAACCCCCATATGATCTTTGCTATAAAAAACTCCTCTGGGGGCAATCCTTAGTGGGAAAACATTCCAAAGAGAAAGTATTAACTTTTTCTCTCCATGGCACAATCCTGATTCAACACACTCTGGCTGGAAAAACAAAAGAAAAAAGAAGAGGTTGCAAGTAGGAATAATCTACCTGTTTTTTGTAGCATAAAAAAAAACATGCAGCATCAGAAATTTGAAAAGCAGAGTTGGCAGCATGTCCAGGAAACAATTGTACACTGCAAATTCATATTGAAGTTCTACTCCTAAATTATTATCCAAGAGGGCTAGAACTCTATTCACTTACTATTATGAATTCTGATCAGAACAAGAGGAGAGTTATCTAGTCCTGACCCCCTTTGCCCCCAGGGTTCTCACTGTCACATGAGTCCTCTCTTTTCAGATTCATTGCTATCCATGCTTAGGAGGGCACATGAAGTGATGATAGAGGAGTGGTGCTCTCCTCTTCTCATTATGTTTCACTATGCATAATGATGCCTGGATGCAGTTGTTGAGTTAGCGAGGACACTCAAAGAGTGAAATTTACAAGATTAATGTCCTTCCCCATAATGAGCAACTCTCTGCTAACTGCAGCTCTCAAAACATTACTAGGTAAAGGAAACTAAATGCCAGGATCTCCACCACAAAATCATCATTTAGAAGATGTTAGGAGGTGGATATTATTTTCAGACAGATTCATATTTATGCTATCTTTCTTATCTTTTTCTTTCTTTCTTTCTTTCTTTCTTTCTTTCTTTCTTTCTCTCTCTCTCTCTCTCTCTCTCTCTCTCTCTCTTTCTTTCTTTCTTTCTTTCTATGTTTTACAGATATATGCAAGGAACTTAGGGTGCAACTACAATGGAAATGGCACTTTGCTGCCATTTGATTTGCAGCTTGTATTACATTTGAAATCACAATCAACACTCACACAGAGGTGATGGATTGTTTTGGGAGTTCATCCTTCATACTGAATGGGACATGAATCACATTCCAACCCACAGCTCCCTTCCTTCCTTCCTTCCTTCCCTCCCTCCCTCCCTTCCTTCCTCTCATCTTTCCTCTGCTTATCTTTTTATGGTTTGCTGTGAAAATACTTCCTCATTTAGAGTTTCAGACTACTGCATTTCTGAAAACTTTTTCTACAGCAAAATAACATGGAAAGGTACTTAACAGTGTAAGAATATAGAACAAAAGTTTGAAGAATATTTTTTTCAAAATACATTATAATTCACATGTCAGAATGATTCGATAACAGAGATCATCCCTTTCCCAGCCATTAATCTTTTCCCTTACTTTCAGATAACACATGCAAGAATTACCTCATCTCTGGTCACAGTTTATCATACAAATAGTTTAAAACTATTTGGTAACAGAGATGAGATAATTCCTGCATGTTTTACATGAAAGTAAGGGGGAAAGAGTAATAGATGGGAAGGGGAAGGTGATTTTAATGACAGTCCTGTCAAGTAAGTAATTTACAGCACTAAGCTTTTGCTTCATACCAAAAGGGCTTTCCCACACAATCTGATAGGATTCAAGACCAGCACCTAATTTCTCACATTAAAACTGCAGTGTTTTGCTTTGGCATGTCCCCCCTTTGGGCCTGAACATCATACTCCAACTGACTTTATTACCATAATACCACCTAGAGATGTGACTCCCATCTTTACAAGAACATATCACAACTAAGTGCATGGGGGAAAGCCTGGTCAAATCCTTTTGGCTTGAAGAAGCGGAAGCCCTCCTGCCCCACCCTAGCAGCAAAGGAAAAAAGCCACTTTGGGAACAAAAAGGGCTAGACCAATTCAATTCAGCCTGTGTGTCATGTGGCCTCTACAAAAGTATTTCTAATTCACCCATTTTATAAGCAGAAAATAATCAGATTGAAAAAGCAGATTGACTATATTCTCTGTAGCCAAAGATGGAGAAGCTCTATACAGTCAGCAAAAACAAGACTTGGAGCTTATTGTGGCTCTGATCATCAGCTTCTCATAGCAAAATTCAAGCTTAAACTGAAGAGAGTAGGAAAAGCCACTGGGCTTGTCAGGTATAATCTAAACCAAATCCCTTATGAATACACACTGGAAGTGAAGAACAGATTTAAGGAACTAGATTTGGTAGACAGAGTGCCTGAAAAACTTTGGATAGAGGCTTGTAACATTGTACAGGAGGCAGCAATAAAAACCATCTCAAAGAAAAGGAAATGCAAGAAAGCAAAGTGACTGTCCAACGAGGCCTTAGAAATAGCAGAGAAGAGAAGGGAAACAAAATGCAAAGGAGATAGGGAAAGTTACAGAAAATGGAATGCAGACTTCCAAAGAATAGCAAGGAGAGACAAGAGGGCCTTCTTAAATGAAAAATGGAAAGAAATAGAGGAAAATAATAGAAAAGTAAAAACCAGAGATCTGTTCCGGAAAACTGGAAATATAAAAGGAACATTTTGTGCAAAGATGGACATGATAAAGGAGAAAAATGGTAGGGACCTCACAGAAGCAGGAGACATCAAGAAGAGGTGGCAAGAATACACAGAGGAATTATACCAGAAAGATTTGGATATCCTGGACAACCCAGATAATGTGGTTGCTGACCTTGAGCCAGACATCCTGGAGAGTGAAGTCAAGTGGGCCTTAGAAAGCATGGCTAACAACAAGGCCAGTGGAGGTGATGGCATTCCAGTTGAACTATTTAAAATCTTAAAAGATGACGCTGTTAAGGTGCTACACTCAATATGCCAGCAAGTTTAGAAAACTCAGCAGTGGCCAGAGGATTGGAAAAGATCAGTCTACATCCCATTTCCAAAGAAGGGCAGTGCCAAAGAATGCTCCAGCTACTGTACAATTGCACTCATTTTACACACTAGCAAGGTTATGCTCAAAATCCTCCAAGGTAGGCTTCAGCAGTATGTGGACTGAGAACTCCCAGAAGTACAAGCTGGATTTCAAAGGGGCAGAGGAACTAAAGACCAAATTGCTAACATGCGCTGGATTATGGAGAAAGCCAGAGAGTTCCAGAGAAACATTTATTTCTGCTTCATTGACTATGCAAAAACCTTTGACTGTGTGGACCACAGCAAACTATGGCAAGTCCTTAAAGAAATGGGAGTGCCTCACCACCTTATCTATCTCCTGACAAACCTATATGTGGGACAGGAAGCAACAGTTTGAACTGGATATGGAACAACTGATTGGTTCAAAATTGGGAAAGGAGTACAACAAGGCTGTATATTGTCCCCCGGCTTATTTAACTTATATGCAGAATACATCATGCGAAAGGCCGGACTGGAGGAATCCCAAACTGGAAGTAAGATTGCCGGAAGAAATATCAACAACCTCCGATATGCAGATGATACAACTCTGATGGCAGAAAGTGAGGAGGAATTAAAGAACCTTGTAATGAGGGTGAAAGAGGCAAGTGCAAAAAAGGTCTGAAACTCAACATCAAAAAAACTAAGATCATGGCCACTGGTCCTATCACCTCCTGGCAAATTGAAGGGGAAGATATGGAGGCAGTGAAAGATTTTACTTTCTTGGGCTCCATGATCACTGCAGATGGTGACAACAGCCACAAAATTAAAAGACGCCTGCTTCTTGGGAGGAAAGCGATGACAAATCTCGACAGCATCTTAAAAAGCAGTGACATCACCTTGCCAACAAAGGTGCACATAGTCAAAGCTATGTTTTTTCCTGTATTGATGTATGGAAGTGAGAGCTGGACCATAAAGAAAGCAGACCGCCGAAGAATTGATACTTTTGAATTGTGATGCTGGAGGAGGCTCTTGAGAGTCCCCTGGACTGCAAGGAGAACAAACCTATCCATTCTAAAGGAAATAAACTGTGAGTGCTCACTGGAAGGACTGATCCTGAAGCTAAGGCTCCAATGCTTTGGCCAACTGATGAGAGGAGAAGACTCCCTGGAAAAGACACTGATGTTAGGAATGTGTGAAGCAAGAGGAGAAGGGGGCGACAGAGGATGAGATGGTCGGACAGTGTCACCAAAGCTACCAACATGAATTTGACCCATCTCCGGGAGGCAGTGGAAGATAGGAGTGCTTGGCGTGCTCTGGTCCATTGGGTCATGAAGATTCAGACACTACTAAGTGACTAAACAACAATGATAATGTGGTCTCTACAAAAGTATTTCAAATTCACCCAATTTATAAGCAGAAAAAATCCTGTGGTATTTGACCATGTAGTCACAGTGTTATAATTCTTCCATAGAAGTGCCATAACTATCTGGCTTATTGGGCTTCGTCCCACTGAAATGGATGTGCATAATGTGTAGAAAGGCCTTCCCTTTCTTTACTTAGAAGCCCCTCTTGGAGAACACAAGCAACAAACACAAGGTAGGCCAGCACATATCAAACCACCAATAAGTGTGGCAATGTTTGCATAGATTGCTTAATGCAGAAGGGAGACAAGAGAAACTCAGCTGAGTAACGTGATACAAGGGTGACATTAGATTACATTTTGGCCAAGGAAACTATAGCACTGGCTGCACTCCTGCACAAGGACTGAAATCGTCATCATGTAAAATGAATGAAGTGTGAGGATAAGCAGAGGATGATATTTGAGAAGACAGGATTTTAAAAGGAAGCTAGACCTGCTTCTGTTTTACTCCAAGGAATGTGAAATGGACAGCAGCAAGAAGCACTGCACAACTAAACAAAGACAATACAGATATATTATTTAATAGTTTGGTGCCTGTTAGTGGAAGGTTAGAAAAATGATCCCCATCTTTCAGCTACTGTAGCAAGAAATACATGCTAGCAGAGGAGCAAAAACAAAACAAAACAAAAAACAACTCCCCCCCCCAAAAAAAAACCCATCTCTGCTACACAGAGATACGCCAGAGCTAGGATTTCTAACCTTAATAATGCAAGACAAGAGCAACACAGCAGTCAAACTCATATGGCTAGCAATCATTTATTTGGTAGTGAGTAAACAGTGATTGCTGCAGAAGACAGCATACAGACTTTATACTAGGATTGGGCCAACCTATTTTGCAGCGTGAGCAGAAGCACAAAATGATACAACTTCAATTCATACAGAGGCCAACTGGAGTGATTGCTGAGTTTGCGACCACACTGGCAGAATGTCAGAATTTCCTACCATACCAGAAGACATCAAACTAGCTGTGTAGTATAGGTTACATAGCATGCACGGTACTCTATCTGAACAACTCACTAACACACTCATTGTCACCATCTTCTCCAACATCTGTCACCTATGGTGGCTTCCTCATTCATTTGCCATCATTGTGTTCAGTAGGGAAGTAAGCTGGTGAAAGGGAGTTGGATTCATCCTTATTTCTATGGATTCTATTTATTGATTTAGTTCTCCACATCTAGACAGTGTTCAACTAGCTTGTTTCAATGAGAAGTCTAAACTCCTGTCAGATTAAGGGCAGAAACAGACATTATGAATAACCTGTGTTTAGAGTTTTAAACGTATTATAAATGTCTTCAGACTTCACAAAGGAATCTTATTCTTAAATCATGAACAGCAGTCACAAAGCAAAGCAAACTGATTTGTAACCTAGGTAAGATAGGCTCTCTTACCTAGTTTGCAAACCACGGACTGCTGCCTTGTCATGGCGAAGGGGCTTGAGTAATTCAGAGAAGCTATGGGCTATGCCGTGCAGGGACACCCAAGATGGACAGGTCATAGTGGAGAGTTCTGACTGAACGCAATCCACATGGAGTAGGAATGGCAATGCCACTTCAGTATCTTTGCCAAGAAAAGCCCATGAACAGAAACAAAAGGCTAAAAGATATGACACTGGAAGATGGGGCCCCTCAGGTTGGAAGGTGTCCAACATGCTACTGAGGAAGAGCGGAGGACAAGTACAAGTAGCTCCAGAGCTAATGAAGTGGTTGGACCAAAGCCGAAAGGACGCTCAGCTGTGGATGTGCCTGGAAGTGAAAGGAAAGTCCGATGCTGCAAAGAAGAATACTGCATAGGAACCTGGAAGGTAAGATCTATGAACCTTGGTAAGCTGCATGTGGTCAAACAGGAGATGGCAAGAATAAATATTGACATCCTGGGCGTCAGTGGATTAAAGTGGACGGGAATGGGCAAATTCAGTTCAGATGATTATCATATCTACGATTGTGGGCAAGAATCCTGTAGAAGGAATGGAGTAGCCCTCATAGTCAACAAAAGAGTGGGAAAAGCTGTAATGGGATATAATCTCAAAAATGATAGAATGATTTCAATACGAATCCAAGGCAGACCTATCAACATCACAGTAATCCAAGCTACACAGTAATCTAACAGCAACAAAGATAGGCTCCTTCTGTACATTCAGCTGTTTTCAGCAGTTAAGAAATTCTCTCTTCCAAGCATGGGCTATCTCTAATGTCTGTTTCTTCAATAAAACCCCAAACAGACATGTTCATGATTGTCAGGGTGGGGGGCAAGAGGGAAATCTGTGGATTGCATAAGATCACATTAAATGCTACTGGCTTCTTGTGGTACCTGACAGCCAACAAATGAAATTAGTAAATCTTTCCAGCTAGCTGCTTTGTGCCAAACCTTTTTTGTGTAGGCATCCTTCAGTCTCAAGAGACTATGGTATCGTGCTCTGTATGGAGGTCTTGGAACAGTGTCTTGTGTGGCTGAGAAGGCCAATTCGAGAGTGACAATCCCTTCCACACTGGAGACAAATCCAATCTGTCCCCTGTCCAGCTCCCTGGTTTTGCTTGTTTTGGGACTGCCTCTTTGCCTCGGTCTGCTGTACAAGTGCCTCTTCAAATTGGGAGAGGCCATGATGCACCGCCTGCCTCCAGGCTGAACGCTCAGACGTCAAGGTTTCCCATCTGTTGAGGTCCATTCCTAAGGCCTTCAGATCCCACTTGCAGATGTCCTTGTAACGCAGCTGTGGTCTCCCTCGGGGGTGGCTTCCCTGCAGTAATTCTCCATACAGGAGATCTTTTGGAATCCGACCATCAGCCATTCTCACGACGTGCCCAAGCCAACGTAGACGGCGCTGTTTCAATATTGTATACATGCTGAAAATTCCAGCTCGTTCTAGGACTACTCTATTTGGAACTTTGTCCTGCCAGGTGATACCAAAAATGCGTCGGAGACAACGCATATGGAAGGTGTTCAGCTTCCTCTCCTGCCGGGCACAAAGGGTCCAGGACTCGCTGCAGTATAGGAGTGTGCTCAGGACACAGGCTCTATAGACCTGGATTTTGGTCTATGCCGTCAACTTCTTATTAAGCCATACTCTCTTTGTGAGTCTAGAGAACATGGTAGCTGCTTTCCCAATGCGTTTATCCAGCTCAACATCTAGGGAGAGAGTGTCAGAGATTGTTGAGCCAAGGTACACAAATTCATCAACAACCTCCAGTTCTTGCATGGAGATAGTAATAGAGGAAGGTGAGTCCACACCCTGGCACATGACTTGTGTTTTCTTCAGGCTGATAGTTAGTCCAAAGTCTTGGCAGGCCTTGCTAAAATGATTTATGAGTTGTTGGAGGTCTTCAGCAGAGTGGGCAACAATGGCTGCATCATCAGCAAAGAGGAAGTCCCACATGCATTTCAGTTGGACTTTGGTCTTCGCTCTCAATCTAGTGGGATTAAAGAGCTTTCCATCTGATCTAGTCCGGAGATAGACACCTTCTGTTGCAGTTCCAAAGGCCTGCTTCAGCATGACAGCAAAGAAGATGCCAAACAGGGTCGGCGCAAGGACACAGTCTTGTTTTACTCCGCTTCGGATGTCAAAGGGATCTGATGTTGAGCCATCAAAAACTACAGTGCCCTTCATTTCCTCATGAAAGGACCTGATGATATTAAGGAGTTGAGGTGGACATCCAATCTTGGGAAGTATTTTAAAAAGTCCATCCCTGCTAACCAAGTCAAAGGCCTTTGTGAGATCTATGAAGGCCACAAAGAGTGGCTGTTGTCGTTCCCTACATTTCTCCTGCAACTGTCAGGGAAAATACCATGTCGGTGGTGGATCTATTAGCTTGAAATTCATGCTGCGATTCTGGATAGACTCTGTCTGCAAGCACCTGGAGCCTCTTCAGCACAACACGGGCCAGCAGCTTCCCTACAATGCTGAGAAGAGAGATGTCACAGTAGTTATTGCAGTCGTCGTCTTTGCTCTTATACAATGTGAGGATGTTTGCATCTTTCATGTCCTGTGGTACTCCACCTTCCCTCCAGCAAAGACAAAAGACTTCATACAGCTCACTTGTGGTGATCTCTTTACCGCACTTCAACAGGGATCTTATCTTTCCTAGGTGCCTTGCCAGAGGTGAGGGAATCCAAGACCACTTTTATTTCTGCTAAAGTTGGTTCACTGTCCAGCTCTTCCAAGACAGGCAGGCACTCAGTGTTATTTAATGCCTCTTCATTTACTACATTCTCTCTGGAATATAGTTCAGAGTAGTGCTGCACCCAGCATTCCATCTGCTGTGCCCAGTCATGGATGACCACACCTGTAGCAGACTTCAAGGGAGCAGATTTCTTCTGTATTGGACCTAAAGCCTGCTTGATACCGTCATACATTCCCTTGATGTTACCTGTGTCCGCTGCTGTCTGTATCTGAGAGCAGAGCTGAAGCCAATAATCTGTTGGCTACGAGCAGCTCGAAGAGCCTGCAAGTTGTACTCACTAGGACAGGCTTTGTATGCTGCTAGAGCTCTCCTCTTATCCTCGATGGCTGGAATCAGCTCCTCCGAATGGGCTTCGAACCAGTCAGCCGTCTTTTTGATCTTCTTGCCAAATGTGGACAAGGCAGTGTTATAAACAGTGTTCTTGAAGTGTTCCCATCGTTCAGGTGCATTCGCATCAGCCGGGCCTGGAAGGGTTTCCTGAAGTGCTTGGGCAAATTCCTCCACTTTTCTTTGACTGTGAATCTTGTTGATATCTATATGTGGTCTTCCTTCCTTTTTAGTGTGATACAATCTCTTTGTTTGCAGTTTTATTCTGCTACACACCAGGGAATGATCAGTATCACAATCAGCATTCTGGTAACTGCATGTGATCGTAATACTAGATAGGCTAGAACGTCTAGTGAGGATCAAATCAAGCTGATGCCAATGCTTCGATCTTGGATGTCTCCAGGAAACTTTGTGTTGCGGCTTCGTATTAAAGAACGTGTTGGTGACACAAAGACCATAATAACAGCAAAACTCCAGCAAGCGTTGGCCATTTTCATTCATCTTCCCAATGCCAAAACGGCCTAGACAGGTGGGCCAAGAGTTGTGATCAGCACCCACTCTAGCGTTAAAGTCTCCGAGAATGAACAGCGGCTCTCTCTCAGGGACTTTTTTGATAGCAGCCGCCAAATCATCATAGAATTTGTCTTTGACTTCTGTTGTGGATGACAGTGTTGGTGCATATGCACTGATGAGGGTGACCACTCCCACTGATGAGTGGAGCTCCAGAGACAGGATTCTTTCACTCCCCACAGTAGGTGGAACAATGGATCTCAGCAGAGTATTTCTGACCGCAAAGCCAACACCATATTACCTGGTCTCGTTCAATGGTTTTCCCTGCCAGAAGAATGAGAAGTTTTTTTCTTTGACAGATCCCATGTCTGGCAATCTCGTCTCTTGCAGGGCAAAAATGTGCATCCGCAGTCTACTCAGTTCAATGTTGATAACAGCTGTCTTGCGCACGTCGTCTATTTCCTGCAGGTTGTCAGAAAAGCCAGGGGTCATTGTCCGAACATTCCAGGTTCCCAACTTTAGGGCAGATGTTTTCTTCTGATTGTTGCATGGTGCAGGGTTATTGATCTGTTTTTCGGCTCTCCCACCATCAGAAGTAGCCCCTGGCATCATGCTCTATGCCAATCGAGCAAAACGTATAACCAGTAACTGCTAATTCCTGTGTTATTTCGACACTGTATGCAAAGCTGGAGTGTCCTCTCCAGAGCACGAAGCCTGGGTAGAATAATATGGAGGATAGGCTGTTACCCAAGCAGCAAATCCCCCCCTCTCCATGTCACTGAAATAGTCCAATGGAGAGGCAAGAGCCAATACAACTGGTTCCAGCGACGTCGCAGGAGTTAGCAGAACAACACGAACTGTCTACAGGACTCCGGCTCTGGATTTTGCCTCGAGGTTATCTCCTGAAGCCTTTTCCATCAGTGGATATAGCCACAAGGCAGTGGAGGTTTGAAACCAGAGTTTTCCTGCTCCTAGATGGGCTGCCTTACATGGCTGACGAGTCCCACCTACCCAGCCTGCTCCCTAATAGTGTGGAAGTATGATCCTACACCTGAAACATTCCTGCCCCCAGGTGTATGAAATACTATTTGGCTATCCTATTTAGGAGATTAGAGTAAAAAAAATAGAATGAGAGGATTTCTGCAGGCACTAATTTAAAGCCAAAGCCCCACCCCCTCAGACCATGTGGTCAAAGGATCAGCCTACCAGGAAGATCTCACCAATTAAAATGTCCCCCAAACACAGCTCCCTCCTGCCTCTGCTTCCTCTTCAGAAAAGGGGCTTAGAGCTTCTGCAGGCACTAATTTAAAGCCAAAGCCCCGCCCCCTCAGCCCATGTGGTCAAAGGATCAGCCTACCAGGAAGATCTCACCAATTAAAATGTCCCCCACGATAGCCAAAACCCTGTTGCATATTTAACAGTAGCAGAAGGGAACTAATTAAAATTGCAATGGCAAACTGCCACAAAGTGGCCATGGTGCACATTGTGCATAAGTCAGGTGACTGCTTGACTCAAAACTGAAGCTAGAACTCATTAATTAGTAATCACATGCTGAAGCCAGTTATGGCATGTCCCTTCTGCCAGCACAGCTATGCAACAGGATTTTGGCCCATAGATAACAAAACACTGGGTTTCTTTTCAGAGACAGTGTCAGAGTTTTGTTAAACCATCACAATCCTACATTTCATAACTGAATTTGGAAAAGAAAAAAAAAAATAAACCCGAAGTCCTTCATCTGCATTTAATATGCATGTTGAACTCTTAACTTCTTTTCCTTCACCCCATTTTTTTTTCTTTTTGAGCTCACTGTCTATGGTAATGTGTTGCTAATTGCTTGTCATATGGTGGCGGGTAGGAATACATGAATATAATTAATTCCCACTCATTTTAATTTTGAATCCATAATTATATTTATTGTTTCACTTGATTGGATATACCTAGATTAACCTAAGTAGAGACACAGTACTAGAAATCGTGAATAAGATTAAAATATATTAAGAAGTAACACACAAGTCATGTTTAATGGATTTATCACTGAAAAGGATGTTATTGTAAAACAAGAAAACTCTCCTTTTCTTAAATAATTATGTGGAGTCATCATATCTAGAAGACCTGTTTTCATCTCAGGGCACTTTCACAGGTGGTTTATAAATTACTTTAATTTCTTACTCACATGCCTTTCATGACACAACTTCACTTCTTTTGAGAAGCAGCACATTTCTTTATACAGGTCAGCACACAAATGTGAGAGAGGATAACCGCCCACTTGAGAAGTTTGGAAACATATAACTCTGCCTTTGGTAATAGTCCTGACGAGGACACCCATAATGCAGTTCAGGAAGAGCATCTCACAGCACTCCCAGGACTGAAGACATGAACAGAGATATCATTTTCACTCTGGCTCTCACTTCTGGCAGTCTTGTAGAACCACATCTGCCAAAATTTCCCAAAGCAGTGATTTCCTAGGCCCTGAAGATGCAGCTGGAGGAGATAATGGCAGTTAGGATTTGAAAACTGATCTTAAATTCAATGAGAAGTCATAGTGAGTTCATCCAAGGAAAAGTTTCTTTTCCTTTCTTTACCCTTTCTTCTTGAATGATTGTACTAATTCATTATCTACCCATAATACTCCGGCACACTCACATCACACATGAGATTGGGCATATGGCAAAAAAGATCACGTATTCACTGTCTGTCCCTTCAGGAATTTGATGGACCCCAATTAAGGATTTTTATATTTTATTACTCATTTCTCAACAAAATTTATATGACTATCTAATAACATTGCCTGTGAGGCAATTCACAGGCATAAATGTATCATATTTTTCTCTCCATAAGATGCACTTTTTCCCCCAAAAAAACATCGGGGGAAAAGTGTTTGTGTCTTATGGAGTGAAATCACCACCTTCAGGGGCTCTTTTAAGACTTGGGAAGCTTCAGAAGAGTCCCTGAAGGTGGTGATTTCACCCCCTCTGGCCCACAGGGGAGGCTGGGTAAGCCTCCAAAGGGTCCTAGGGTGTGTTCCAGGACCGTTTGGAGGCTCACCCTGCCCCCTGCGGGCCCAGAGGGGATGAAATCGCCACCTTCCGGGACTCTTCTGAGGCTTCCCAAGCCTTAAAAGAGTCCCAGAAGGTGGCAATTTCATTGCCGCTAGCCCCGCAGGGGGCAGGGGGAGCCTCAGAAGGGTCCTGGAATGCACCCTATGACCCTTTGGAGGCTAACCCCTCCCACGGGGCCAGCAAAATCGCCAGCTTCCAGGACCCTTCTGAGACTTGAGAAGCCTCAGAAGGGTCCCAGATGCAAGCCCTTTCCCCCCAACTACAAAATTGCATGTTGTTATTTCTGTAGTAAACATCAAACCAGAGAGCAATAAGAAAGTACCTAAAGCATTACCATTAAATGTTTAAAAGCCCTTTATTAATAATTAAACACAGAGATAGCCCTAATACATCTCAAATAACCTAACTTCCCTTTTCTTTCCTTCAAAAAAAGACCAAAAGATAAATTATCTTTATTGTGAGAATTTTTAGATGGCTATGACTGTCAAAAAGGGCTTGTGAAAAAACTGTTCACTAACATCTGTTTAGCACTGAGCTTTAATATAATTTTTTTAAAAAAAGCTAACCCAAGAAAACGGAGGTGGAATTTAGCTAAAACTACAAAAGAAACCTTAATGAAGTCTTGTTCAATCTGATGTTCTCTAGATATATTAGACTACAAGACCTTTCAACAAGACCTAGTCAAATGCTACTGGGACTTGGGAAGCCTCAGAAGGGTCCCAGAAGCTGGCGATTTTGCCCCCATTGGCCCCATGGGGGGAGCCTCTGAAGTGTCCTGGAAGGCACTCTCGGACCCTTTGGAGGCTTCCCCCACCCTCACCCCCGCTGGCCGAGCAAGCCGAAATTCCTAGATTATTTTTTTTTCCTGTTTTCTTCTCCTAAAAATTTGGTGTGTCTTATGGAGAGGTGTGTCTTATGGAGCAAAAATATGGTAAATATATCAACCTGGCATATTATTGTGAAGGTAGCCGACACTGCTCTGCACAATTCTGAGAATAACTGGGCTAGAGATGAGAAAACAAGTAATTATGTACATTCTTAAGATCTACAACTGTTACCAGACAGTTACTTTTTCCATGTCCGAAATGGGGAACACAGTATCTGTTAATTGCAAGTGCAAAGGGTAGCAATTATTGCAAATTTTCACCTTTATGTACTTTCCAAGACGATGTGTAGTGATGTCTGAAGGACCATCAAAAACTCCCTATTGTATGAAATTTCTTACACACAAAGGCAACTGATTCATGGGGCTAAATCAACCCACCTCACAATTTCATTCTAGGGGTTATGCCAGGAAAAAAAAGGTCAGTCAGTGAAATGAAAATCTTGCAGTAACAGAAGAATGAATGAAATCCTACTGAATATTCACCATTCACATCTGAACTGCATAACACATACACCTGGTGATGGAATTAACATATTACTCAAATAGCTTTGCAGCTCACAAAGACCTTATTCATTAAAATAAAATTTGTGCTTGGAGTTAGACGTTTTAACACCTTTTCTTAGGTAGCAACTACACTGGTAAATATTACGGGATTCACTGCAGAAGTAAAATGGTTATTTTAATTTTTTTTAAAAACTGATCACACACTGAAGAGGCCAAAGTGAATCAGCCCAGCTTTTTTTGTTTCCAAAGTAGAGGCTTTTTCCCCTGCCACTGGGGATCTCTCTCTCTCTCTCTCTCTCTCTTTTTCCCCCAAGCTGGAGCAATTTATGTCGTGTTTTTTCTGCATGTTCAGTTGTTTTGTTCTCCAAAAGGAGAAGCATAACTGTGGATAACATCTGGTGATACGGCCAAGCTGGGTGTGATGTTTTGGACAGTGGCAACACCAAACCTCACTGCCTTTCTTCCTAGTCATCCTGCACTTCCTATTTTTATTTTCTTTTAAACTATCCAGTTTAGTGTTAGATCCCTTACCACTGTATTGATATATTAGTTAGTACTAGACCAACTCTGCCCAATGCAAAAAGAGAGCGATAAAAATTTATATAAACTAGAAACAACTCCAAGCTACAGCAACCTACTATGTTTCTGCAGCATATGTGTATATATTTACATCTTTATGAAGTACTTTGGAAAATGGTCTCTGTTCTCTAATGCTCTTCTCAGCACTTTAAATAGTGTGCCAACTTTATAATGAACCATAAAAAGAGAGACAGGGATCAGCAGAGGACAGGAGCAAAGGAAGAGAGGCTGTTTGTTGTGGTGCAGATCAAATTGCAATGGATCGAGGGGCCAATATGGACAGTGATTCTGTAAGAATCTTCTGCCTCTATGTCTGAAACTGAATAGAAACATAAAATATTTGGGAATCAAGCTGCAGCAAAGCCAATTACCCCCATGCCCTGGAATAAAGATGCAAGACAATTATTATGGAAATAAACATGGGTCACACTTTATTAATTATTCGTTCATGCCTTCAATAAAGGGAGGTCCTGCGGTAGTACGGAATCAAGTTTTGCAGAGGGGTCTCAACAGACCCCAAACCAAAATAATGGGTGAATCCTGAGCCCCAAGTTCTCATGGTCATGAAGACCACTTCTGTGGTAGTACAGAATCAGGTTCTGGTCTGGGAGCAGCCCCAGTGCATCTTCCCCCCCCCCCCAAGCACTGTAATAGCACAATTGGCAGCACAGGGAGATTAGACCCTATCTGTGGTTGCTATGGGACTCACTGAAACCTGTTGTATCCGCACTACCCACCAGTGTGTGACCAGTCAAGCTTGAACAATATGCCCAAATCCTTTCCCAGTGTGGGATAGGCAAAAAATCCCCGCATCCAAAAGCCAATCAGGATGCGGGTCAAAAATTCCTATCTTGCCCCCAAAACAGGCAACCAGTAAAACTCAACACTAGTATATAGGGTGGGAGGGTGGGAAGCCAGAAGTGAAGAGGACAAGCATAGGGAGGAGCTGCCCTTAAATAACCCATTCCTCCTCACCCTTCCTGGGTTGCTCTCACGAGGCCACTGAGTCATGCTGAATTCAGGTAGGGAGATAATGGCGAAGAGGCTTGCCAGCAGACCGAACTTTACCCTCCTAACCCAGAATAAAGACGGGAGACAATTATTATGGAAATAAACATGGGCCACTGTTTATTTATTAATTATTAATAATTCATTAATGCCTTCAATAAAGGGGGGGTCCTGTGGTTCTGCAGAGGGGTCTCAACGGACCCCTAACCAAAATAATGGGCGAGTCCCAAGCCCCGAGTTCCCGCGGTCATGAAGACAGCGAAAACCTGACAGGCCCAAATTTGATCCCCCCCAGACCTCAAGCCCCCTCCTCATTATTCACTGTTGGTCCGGGAGTGGCCCTGGCATATCTCCCCCCCCCCAAGCACTGTAATTGCATGATCAGCAGCACTGGGAGATCAGATTAGCTGTACGTTACCTGTGTTTGTGATGAGACTCACCGAAACCTGTTGTATCTGCACTACCCGCCACAGCATAGGGACTAGGAACACCAAGTCCCATGCCTACCATCCAGCCTCTTGAGCGCCAAAAGCAGCCCCCCCTTAAGATTTGTTAGAAATATCTCCAAAATGTCTGAAAAGTGCATGCAAACGTGCCAAAAAAGCTCAGGCCTATTCACCCATATGTTCAGGTGACCCATAACTGATCCATTTTGAACACTCTGCACACTGTTAACCCTTTTCCTTGAAGTGCTAACACGTTGTGCCTGATGCTCATCCTGCCACACCATCCTCAGGATGAGTGCTGACCGAACAATGTGCACAGCAGGATACACGAGATCACGAACAATATCCAAAACCAAGGCCTCGCCTCCCAGCTCGGCCAAATTGTTGCCACCCAAATGTATAACCAATACATCAGGGGTGCACACCAAATGCTGCTGCTTGACATAACTGGCATCATAGCATTCCATGAATACCTTTCCACTTGATTTGGGATTTAGCTCCTGGCCCCAAGCTGCTCCCCCACGTAGAGGCAGCTGCATACTTTGCCACCCAGAAAACAAAGCTGTGGCCGAGTATGATGACCTGTCGCCTTCTTGCTTTTTGCACTGGACTTGCAAGACAAAATACCAGGCACCTGCCTAGACATTAGGGAGTGCTTGGCCATATCTGCGATAGGATGTAGATGACCACTGCCCTAATCGTTGAATGTCTTCGGGCTGGTAGCCAAGAGTGCCTGCAGTTGAAGAGTTCTAAATGAGTGAGTCCCAAACTTCAAGCCCTGTAAAGCTAGGTCTGCTAATCTCCAAAACTGATATTTCGTTAGACTAGACTCATCCTTATGTATAAAGAAGTAACCCTGTTCTTGTCCCCAAAGGGACATAGTTCTTTGAGAGAGCAAGATGCCAAACTAAGACTAGTTCCCCTACCTTGTTGATCCACCTTCGATCAACGAATATGAATCTTTAGCAAGTCATCATCAAGCCTCACATCGTGCAATTGCAAAGCTGCTCTCGTCAAATCACCTTTACCTGAGGCTACAACCTCACTAATCTGCAACACACCAAAAAAGGTCAATAAGAAAATGGACCTAAATAGCACAGCCTCATACTCATCCCTACAAAGATTAATCCGTTGTTGGCACATTTTTTTCCCAACAATGCCGGATATATGGGGGCCCTAGCGTCCTTAACCCGACCTCTTTCCTTACTCCAACCTTCAATCATTTTTCTGATCCAATAGTCCAATGTATAATCTGCATACCCTCTAATCTTTGAATGAAAAGCTAGGGCGGACATCCGACCTTGAATGGAACCTGGCATTAAACCCTTCCCATTAAGATATACTATGAATTATTGAAGCTGTTCCACAGGAGTAGGGCAGGTCAAATCCAGACCAATTAGTTTCCAAAACTCCTGGAATTCTGTACTCACTGCCAGATACCCCTTCCACATTCTCAGGGCCAAACCAAGCCTATTTCTCATTCCGCATCATCCCGCCAATTTTCCAAACCTCTGCAATCAGACTCTCTGGTAGTTCACTGACTCCTGGGTCCAACTCCCTGGACCACACAATCTATTGGCATGATAAGGCATCAGCTAAAGTATTATCCAAGCCTGGAATATGCCTTGCCTGTATCAGAAGGCAAAGGCCCTCAAGGTAAAACCATGTACCAGTGCCATAAGATGTTCAGAGCGCGATGTGTGGTTGTTTATTTTGCAAATAACTGACTCTCACACCAAAAACACACAGTGGAATTAGCCCATTCATAGGCCCACAACCACAGTGCACCTAATATTGGGAAGAATTCAAAAAATGTAAGAACTCTGGTAATGCCTAGCTGATGCCATTCCTCAGGCCACCCCTCTGTGCACCATCTTCCTCTGAAATAAATTCCAAAGCCTAGGGAGCTGCCTGCATCAGTCTGAACCTGAAAATCAGCCGTAAGGTTGATGTAGGTCCTCCAAAAAGACATCCCATTGAAATCAGCCAGGAACTGACTCCAGACCTGTAAGTCCTGCCGCATACCCCTTCTGACCCGAGTTCTGTGGAAGGGGCGATACAAACCTTTCATAACATCACATAATTTATGCAGGAATGCCCTACCTGGGGCAATCACCTTACCTGCAAAATTTAAATGACCTATTATCTCCTGCAACTCCTTCAACAATACTTTCCTACTCCTCATAAGCCTGCCAATATGGTCCCTAAGGACTTCCAATTCATCATCTGACAAATGAGAGGCCTGCTGCACTATATCTAGTTCAATTCCTAAAAATGTAAGATAAGTAGCTGGCCCCTTTGTTTTTTCTTCAAAGGGCAGCCCCAACTCATGTGCCATGGTCTGGAAGGTTTCCAAAATAAACATGCACTGTCCAGGGTCCCTACCACCACAGAAAAGGTAGTCATCTAAATAATGGGCAGTGTTCCTGCATCACACGCTGCACCTGACCATCCATGCCAAAAATGAGCTGACCCTTCAAATTCAGTGCATGAGATAGAACAACACATGGGCAATGCTCTATCAATATAGTACAAACCCTGAAAACAAAAACCTAATAGACTGAAATCCTGGGGGGTGGATGGGAAGATTACAAAGTGGCAACTTAATGTTGCATTTCACATCCTAATCCACATCTTTTTTGACATGGGTGTTTTCAAGAGCCATTTAAAGATGTGGCCCCCTCACCACTGCAGGAGTATACCAGATACCTTGCAGTTGTGGTCAGGTATATATTAGAACCACAAAACGAAGCATCCACACCAGAATCAAAGAACATGAGAGACACTGCAGACTAAAACAACCGGAAAAATCTGCACTAGCTGAACATGCCCTAAAACAAACTGGACATGAAATTCTATTTCAAAATACTGAAATACTGGACAACACCAGCAATCATTATGTCAGACTGCACAGGGAAGCCATTGAAATCCACAAGCACCAGCAGACCTTCAACAAAAAAAGAGAAAAGTGTGAAGCTCAACAAAGCTTGGCTCCCAGCTCTCAAGAATGCAATGTGCAAAAGGTCGACAAACCCCACCCAGCCACAAGGACAAGGGATCACTACACACAAAAGACCAGCTAATGACACCCATCAACCACAGTGACAGATAATCTCTTCTCCTTAGCACAACAATACACCCACAACAAGACACACTAATCACCCATCTACAGAAAAAGACAAAAGCCTATCTCACAGCCATAAATATTGCACTCTCTAGCCAACTACACCAGAGCACAGAGTGCTGTCCTCTGAAGATGCCGGCCACAGAAACTGGCAAAACATCAGAAAGAACAACCTTCAGAACATGGCCAAAGAGCCCAAAAAACCCACAACAACCACTAGATCCTGGGCGCGAAAGCCTTCGCAAATACATTGATAAGAAATTTTTCTTTCTTTTTTTTTTGCTGGGGTATTCTGGGGATGATAACTCCAAACAGTAACATTTTTCAATCTCTGTAATTGATGGAGAAAGAGAAATGGAAATGTGCTTAGATATTCATAGCTAGTCAAATTCTCCTTATTCTGTTAGACCACTACAATGTGTGTGGCATCACAATCATGCAATAATTGATATTTTTCTTGTCTTATTTCTTAATTTGGCCAGGTTTCATTTTAGAAATCAGTTGAGCAGCAAGTGTTTGGGCTTAAAACAGGTTGGTGGATCAGTCTCCGCCATCTGCCAGCTGTTTAGAATGCTCCCAGAATATTTTCTGTCTTTCATACTTTCAAGGTTGGCTTGTCACAATCAATAAACTGTCCTTTTCCCAAAGATGTATTTTCAGCCTGCAAGGTTACTGAATTGTTTTGGCATATGCTTCTTGTATGTTTGTCAACAGGTTTATGTAAAGTAGGGGTAGTGGGAGAAAAGATATGAATATGGAGGTCAAACAATATTCAAATAGAAGGATTTGGCTACACAAGACAAGACCTATATTGAGGCATGTGTTTATTTTTTATTTGCCTACCAGCAAATCTCCTGTGAAAAGATGTTTTTTCAAACACCTATCTGTCCTTAGACGATGACCTTCCACAACCTGTCCTAGCACATAGGATACATTGCTCTTACCATAGGTATTTTATCATTCACTTGATTGCTCCCTCTGCTTCAAGAGATATATGATTGTCCTGGAAAGAACTCTGCATGGGTTATTGCTAGTTATATAAATATTCTTGAGACTTACTCTAAACCGGACTCGTATGTTCAGTCCTATAGGCCACTCAATGTGAGGTGAAAGATGCAAATATATAATATAAAGATTCAGTGATCTATTGGTCTAGGACATACAGAATAAATATGTACGTAGAACATAAGAACATGAGCAACAGCCATCTGGAGCCAATAGTTAGGTCTGACTGCTTAGAAAGGAATTGCCACATGCTGAAATGTATGTGTCTGCCCTGAGCACATGTTAGAAATGGAGTGTTTTTGAGAGTCTGCCTTTGAAACCGGAAGGAACACACAGTAGAGAGGAGCAGATTTCCCCCGCCCTCTTATTGCACCACATGTTGTCGTTTCAAAAACATTTCCCTATAAGCCTCTTTTGAGGGAGGCAGAGGACACTTGGTTTGGTGAAGGGAAGGGAAGTTCCACTTCACATAGCCACCAGTGATCCTCTGTGCGTACAAAATCAGTAACCTGTTTCACAAATGATCAGGGCAAGATTTTATTTGTTTTAAAGAAAAAGACTTTCCCCATCATGCCTAGTTTGGATGGAAGTGAACATTATTAGAATCACCAGGCACCTCACAGGTATCAAGAAGGAATGACCCACAACTACAAAAACTACTTCTGTCTGTATAAATTTAGTAATCTGATTTATTTGTAAATCTTCATAATATTTTTGCAAATGTGGTATCCCTAATCCTCCTTTTGCCCCTTGTCCATGTTTACCACATTTTGCCCCTTGTCCATATTTACAAATCTTATCTTCTTTCCCTTTCCCGCAATAAACTTTTCTAAATTTCATTGCCATAATTTTATTTTTTATATATATCTGGTTGTAGAAGTATGTTTTTTGGGGAAAAAATTAATCTTTTTTGGTAATACATAAGTTTTAAATAAGGCTGTTCTCCCTAACATTGACAAATTCAGACTAGCCCACTTTACAATTTTTTCTTTTGTCCATATATATATGGACCACTGTGTGTGTGTGTGTGTGTGTGTGTGTGTGTGTGTGTGTGTGTGTGTGTGTATACACATATACATATCTACATATACATATATATGTGTTTATTTTAAATAAAATAATTTAATTAAAAAATTAAATAAAAGAAGCCTTTTGCTTGCTTTGTATATGTTTTCTTTTCAATTTCCAGTTTTATAACATTGATTCTAGATGTAGTGATGCCAACCAACTTGGGCAACTTTAAAAGAAGATGAAACAAATCCATGGACAATAAGAGTATCAGTCACCAGCAGCAGCAATGATTATATGACGCCTCCGACGTTGAATACGTGCCTTTCAATGCCCCTGAATGGAGAGTTTTGATGTCTCCTGGCCTATATGTGAGCTTGCCATAAGCAAATGATTGGCACTGTGGAAACAGAATTCTGGACTCCATTGCACTTTGATCTGAGCTAATAAATGGCTTAATGCTATACCAGGATGAACCTTAGTGGGTGGTGACCTAATGCTTTTTCTTGTGTGCCAGGCTGAGCTCACTGACTTAGCATATTTTGAGGAAATGTCTTTAGCCTTTTGCTTCCTAAAGTTCTTTGTATATGTTTTCTTTTCAATTTCCAGTTTTATAAAATTGATTCTAGATTTAAAAAATTAACAACAGCAGAACATCCCTTTGTTCTGAAGCATTATACCAAGAACTAGAAGCATTACAAATAAAACAAACAGTACAATCACTGTAAATTATTTTTAAACAATACGTAATCATGTTGGAGGGAGTGGATTGAAGATGCTATTTGCTGAGGCTGCTGTTTATCCTCAGACTGGTCTTGGTTTATCACCATCACCTTAGAACTGCAGAGCAGGAAGGGACCCATGAATCTTCAAGTCAAGCCCCTGGCCAAGAAGGCACAGTGGGGAATCTAACTCCCAATGCCTGGCTTTGCTTAAACCATGATATGCACACTTCCTAGGTAGCAAGTCCTGTTAAACAAAGTAAAACTAACTTTGTGGAACGTCTACTGTACATGAAATCAATATGTAAAACAGTGTTGTCATAAGAGACATGGTTTCAAATATAATGAATGATGAGCACATTTATTTCTAATTAAATGGTGGCAACGCTCTTTAGAAGGCTGTGACTAAAGAAAATCAGAACCAGCTGATTCTGTTTGCCTTTAACATTGCACACAATGGGCATCATGAAACTGACAATGGAGGAGGAGGGAATATCCTTATATCACTGTTTGAATAGTCCTGATACAAGTAAACATGTTAATGATTTTGCTGAGGCATTAATGAGTAGCGCAACTGAACAGATGCAGCAAAATGTCAGCCACCAAAGGGCTCTTGGAATGCAAAAAGCATTGTTTAGAAAGCAGCATCACTGAGGGAAAGTTATTAAGCAACAAGAAGTAGATTCACCTTTGTGGGAGTCTCAGGGAACATGACTGAATTCTAAAGTGGGGCACTAAGAGTTGCGGGGGAGGGGGAGGAATTAGCTATGGAGTGCTGCAAATTAACATTCATCCATGTTTTCTAAAATGCACTTCAAAATGACAGCAAAATGCAAATCATTAAAATGCAGGTACACAACAATGTCACCTAAAGGCCACCAATGAGTTGCCCTGCATCTCTTCAGAAGGTGCTCTTTGGAATTGTTCATCGTATGATCGTGGCTCCTGCACACGAAATGGGGAGAAAATGAAGATCACACCGCTTTTTGCCTTTCACACTAAACACACTAAACGTAAGGCTAAATCAGCCGTAATGGCTCTCATTCAGAGTACGGTCACAGCAGAACCTACCCATGTTCTCATGGCATTGTTTGGTACTCCCTTGACTTTATGATATATGTTTATTGCTCAGTCAAAAGAGCATTACCACTACAATATTAAGAAATAAAATAAAATAAGGAATTAGAAATTACACACATACATATGTATGTATGTATACATATTTGGTGGTGGTAGCAGTAACAGCATGACACCGATGCTATGGTGGCAATGGCAGCAGTGGAGCAACAGGAACAGGTAGCCCCCTCCAGGCAGGAACCGAAAGCCAAACCAGGGACTAGTTCAGTTTCCCAGATGGTTCGTGGCTGGTCACAGTTCGCGGCTAACCACAAACGATCACAAACCACCACTTTCCAGGTTCATTCCCATCTCTATGTGTCATACACAACATTTGGTGGGCTTGAGTCCAGCTATTGAGATAAATGGGTGTGTAGGAGAGACAGCATTCCTCTACTTCTTAAGGGTATAACCCAATCATAATTACGCACTTTTACCATGTTGGAATCTGAAACAAGTTACATGGGAGCAAGCCACCTTGAAAATAGTTTGATAGTACTGATCCTTACTCAACTCAACAACTCCCTGGGCAATCATCAGTAAGTCCCTCACTGTCAGTCTATCCTATTTCATAAGGTTGTTGTGGGGATGAAACTGAGAGGGGTGAGACCATGTAGGCTACCATACGTGCTTTTGAGGAAAATTTGAACATTAAAGTAATGCATAGCTATATGGATATACAAGTTCTGTTCAGTCATCATGACAATTCATGTTAGGGAAATATGGGCACCTGTGTTGGTCCTACATACATCACCATGGAAGGCACTGAGAAAAAAATAATGTAGGCACAGACAGCACCCCACAATAGAAAGTCCTGTCATGATCATGGGATATGTGGTTAGAAGCATTTCATGGTGATGGGATATGTAATCAGAAAAATATAAAATAGCATCAGAATAATTGTGTGTGGAGATGAGTGGAAGGACTTTGATTGTGTTTTCTTAGCACCATGAGAATGTTTTTCTGAGACAGTTAAAGCCAGGAATGAGATATCGTGAAGGCCAAACCAAGAGGCCTGTGGAAGACTCAACATTCCAAGCTATTTGGAGAAGAGATAACAACACCTGGGCTCTTGTGAGAATAATGGATGGAGAGAGGTGGCATGACCTCTAAAAATGTTGATTGGTTAACAGCCCGAAAAGGCCACAAAGAAGGGAGGAGTTAGGAGGGCAGAACATGGAAGATAAGTTATGTGAATATCTCTCTTACCAATGATGGATGGAAACTGATGATGGTTTTTTGTGTTGTTTGATTCCATGAAGGCGAGAAAGCAGAAAGAAGCAGAAGGGGGGGCTAGCCCACTGTAACCTACCCTAGATTAGCTATTAGTAGTTTATTATTTTTAAAGGGAAATAGGTACTTATTTAACTGCAATGATCTTTGAATATGTCTTAAATGCTAATGCTTATGCAATATAAACTGATTTTCTAATGAAACTCTATTTTTCTAATAAAAATTAACCTTTAAAAATCCTTATTGAGGACTGGTCTCTTGAACAGCAGGGTCTGGCTAAATCCAGTAAGGGAGAGGGCCACAAACTAGCTACATTTAAGAGTCCTACCTCACTGAGTTGTTGTGAGTTCTAAGGAATCACAAAGCCCATGTGCCTGTACTTGCAAAGTGCTAAGTAAGTGTAAAGTGTTCTTTTTAGGTCAGACTTGTTCAAAGGGGCTTATGCTTATGCACCGCTGAGGTCTAAGGACTTGACACAGTGCAAAGGTGGTAGATAAGAGCCTGGTGAACTCTCTGATTGAGTGCCCTGCAACCCATTAGTGGGCCAGGAGCATCACAAGCCCCAAAAAGCAAGGTTTGCTACTGTAGGTAGAGTTCTACATATGTTTCATGCGCATAAGTGTTCCATTCACCCCTTTCTGCTCAAGGCAAGAGGCTGGCTTGGCATAGGCAGGAAAAGAAAGGAAAAGTCACAAACATGGCTGGTATGTTTGCCACTGAGTTTCTATACATGTTGTCAATCTCTCCTTGGGATTACTCCTCAGAAAATATGCACACCATCAAGCAGAAAACTCCACTGCTTTCTATCAGGAATGATTAAAGGGCATATGTGATCATCCTTGAAGTGTGCTGCTGACAGATAAATATAGGTGAAAATGAAGTGACCTTGCTCCAGTACGGGAATGAGGTTCCTTTCCCTGGTGGCTTTAGCAGTAACACCCATGGTCCAGAACTATCCAGAATTGAGTACTTAATCAGTTTAAATCAGAATACTTTGCTTTAAATGTTAACTCAGCTAAAATTGCCTGGAACAGCCATTCTAACTGACAGGCAAGAAAACGCCTTTTTAAAACTAGTTTATTTCAATCCAAATTATTTATACATATATAAGCATATACTGTACATATATAACACTGTTGTGTACAGTAGGCAATGCATAGCAAACAGCTCTGAAAGGTGACATTCTGATGTCATTTGAGCAGATTTCATCAATGGCTGGGTGATGAATGCTTCCTTCTCTTCCCCTGGCCATGCCCAAACCAAACCAAATCTTCTCTGAAGGGAGAGGAAGACCTAGACCATATCTTGGCTTGGGGAAGGCTGCAGGGAGAAGAGAAGTTCCTCTTTCTAATGCAGTAGCTTGTCAATATCAGCCCCAGGTGTTCTTAGACTGCAGAACCCAAACATCCTAACCACTGGCTGTGCTGGAATAGGATTCAGAGAATTGTTAGAAAATCTGGGGGCCCAGGTTTGGGAGCTGATGATTCAAGATTGGACAAATAGCACTGTGTGCAACTGATAGTGGTCATGCTAGACAAGAGCATTTTAAAAGGTCATCCAAAAATTCTGCTGGTAGTTGTTATGTGTAATCAAGTCGTATGACCTATAGCTACCCTAACAGGACTTTATCCTGTATGAAGAGAAAGGACAAAGACTTCCACCACTCCTCTGCCCTTCTGCGGTCACTTGATCCCCATCAATGGCCAGAAGGAGATGATGCATCATTTTCTATTGAACTACTGAGAAGACTCCCTGGAAAAGATGCTGATGTTAGGAAAGTGTGAAGGCAGGAGGAGAAGGGGATGACAGAGGATGAGATGGCTGGACAGTGTCACCGAAGCAACCAACATGAATTTGTTGGTGGCAGTGGAAGACAGGAGATCCTGGAGTGCTCTGGTCCATGGGGTCATGAAGAGTTGGACACGACTAAACAACTAAACAACAACTGATTAATAATCTGCTGATAAAAAGTATTTAAAAAGTATTTTTAAAGAGGGTTACCTATTTCAGTTTGAGAATGATCTTGGGCCACCTTCCATCAATGGATGTATCTATGGGCAGAGAGATGGACCAGGGACCAGGGGCAAAGTGAGGGGGCAAAACACACTTGGTATGGCCAGATATAATTTTTGCATGCAAAATATAGTTCAGTTCTGTACGTATCTACTCAAGAATAAGTCCCAAGGTGAGAACTTTCATATATGCAAATACTAACCAATTCCATATGGCAGGTTTTCTGCCTATATTCTTCTACTTAGTTTCATGCTATAACTTTCTTGATCAAAACAACTAACAGGCATTTTATATGACAGAAAATGTTACTTATAATGATCAGTAATTCTTCTCTTCGTGATGAACAGCCAAAGAACAGTAAGAAGCATACCATAAACTCAATATGGGTTTAACTTCAGCTTTCTCAGATAAAAGACTCATCCCATATGATGATTTTCTGCACGCTCTATATTTTGTGTATAGATTTATATTTATTTGCACGGTAGATGACTGGAGTTGATTGGCAGTTCAAGAGATGTGTGCCAGGAGCGATGGTGAAATAATGTTTGTGAATGGAACTGCCAGCTGGTTGGTCTGCATAGATCCTGGCTGAAGAGGTTCTGTTTTATATCTAAGGGTATATGAGAGAGTTTGTACGATATGTGTGTTGGTTAGGGTTCACATCCTTAGTCAGAGCTGAGTGTGATCCGGCTGTGAGAAGAAGGTGTGAATAAAAGTGCTGTCTTGTCAGTACTGTGGCGTTTGCCCTTAGTTACCCCTGGTTATCTTCCAATCACTGAGCACATGAAGGCAAACCAAACTCCTCTTCACACACTGCCACCAGTTGATCACTAAGTCAACATACTTTTCTAAAGAAAGATGAAGGTCCATTCATCACTGTATTTTAAATAAAACAGATTGAGTGCATCTGATTACAGATGTTTTTATAATAATTCATACGTATCTTCTTCAGGTTTCTAAATCATCAATAACAATCTTCTATTTGATCTTACAGTTACTATACCCTCTTCTGACTAATCACACCCCAGATCTCCTAAATCTCACTCTATCTCTCACTCCACTCTGATCTCTCTCTCCCTGACTCTGACTGACTGTTCACTCTCAGGCTCCACCCTTTTTTACCTCTCTAGGCTCTGTCTCTCAACAACATTAGCATTCAACATGAATAACGCATGACTATTTAACATAATAAGGGTGAATGCCACAAGTACTTATATCAACATAAGTATCTATCCATGGGAGAGTGGAAGTGTTTAAAGTTAAAAGGAAGTAAATGTTTATGACTGAAGAAACTGGCAATTGAAACACTAATCTTACTGTTTATGTTTACCTGTTTTTCCTGTCGTGATGTATGGAAGTGAGAGCTGGACCATAAAGAAAGCAGACCGCTGAAGAATTGATGCCTTTGAATTGTGGTGCTGGAGGAGGCTCTTGAGAATCCCCTGGACTGCAAAGAGAACAAACCTATCAATTCTAAAGGAAATCAACCCTGAGTGCTCACTGGAAGGACAGATCCTGAAGCTGAGGCTCCAGTACTTTGGCCATATCATGAGAAGAAAAGAGTCCTTAGAAAAAACCTTGATGTTAGGAAGGTGTGATGGCAAGAGGAGAAGGGGACGACCAAGGATGAGATGGCTGGACAGTGTCTGCGAAGCAACCAACATGAACCTGACACAACTCCGGGAGGCAGTAGAAGACAGGAGGGCCTGGCGTGCTCTGGTCCATGGGGTCACGAAGAGTCGGACACGACTAAACGACTAAACACACATTACCTGTTCATTGAAACTTTTTATTCCTTTGTGTTTTTTATTTTAAATAAAGCTATTCATTTGTTTACAAAGTCTTATTATTTTACCAAAATCCAGTCCTAAGATATTACATGCCCACAAATACTAATCAGTGCCATAATGCACGACCTCTTATAGGTTTTTGTTGTGTCATCAAAGTAGACTAACTTTTGCTTTATTCCACCAACAACTTTCTTCCTTTTAAAAAGGTCAACCTTTAGCTGAGCCATTGCCATACAAGCAGCGTAGTAGAGAAGACTGGGTTTATCATTCAAGTGAAGGAGTTCCTGTTCATAAGTTTAAATAGTAACCCCAAACTTAATGCAGCGAATTGGAGGTGGTTCTTAAGCAGCTAGAGAAGATAGTTTTTAGCAGCTTTTTGTAGGCTAATGGCCAGAGGACCAGACCTGTTTATTATCTGTTTGAGGCAGAACAAAACAATAAAATCATACTGAATTTTAGATCAATAAATAATTATCTTGTAAAGGGCAAAAAAGTTCAGAAATTACTTGCTAACTTTCTAGGAGCTTAGCTCCCAGGGCATATTCCCAATGAAAAATTAACTTCGCAAACACACTCTCCTGTTGGTTCTAAATATTTTAAATATTTTACATATTTAATATTTTAAATATTTTATAACAAGGACCAAAAATGATGAAATTATTGCACCAGTGTAAGTGGAAAACAAGACATACAGAAGACATGCCAAGCTGATAAAAGTTGCAGATGGAATTTTGCTGCTCTTAAGCTCTCTGCTTCCTACAGGTGTAGCATGTTGTTATATTCTTCAAAAATTAACTGAAACCATATTTGCCCCATTTTCCATCAGTAAACTTCATATGTACAGCTATTCCCAGCACAGGGACTATTATATTGTGTATGTCTGCCATATAAGTATTAAAGATAAGAGCCCTGTCAGGGACAGAAAAAAGAGGTGGTAATCCCAGTTCAGTGTCATGGAGCAGACTGATACACAAGGACTGAAGTTATGGCCAGAAGCCATGCTGCTAGGGGGATTCTGGGAATTGTATTCCAAAGAAATAAGATTTCCAAGACTTGAAACATAGATATAGAAATTTGCTTCACATGGAAAGAAAGTAGTTCTGAGTTTGCAGCCAGAGCTGTTGAATTTGTGCATGTGGGGGAGAGGGGGTTATTTCCGAATTGAGATTTTTTTTTCCTTCCTCACTTCCATCAAGCTTAGAGGCTGTTCTAGGTGAAATCTAATGTCATACCATCATTTGGAAAATCCCGTTCAAGTCTGCCCATCCTTCCTTTCCACTACATCTCAAAGTGAACAGAAGATACAACTGTAAAGTCTTCTCTTCATTTTCCTCCCCCCACCTATCCTGCTTATTGAAACATCTCACATTATTAAGCTTCCACACATTTTTGTGCCTTCTTGTAGTTACCTATTAAAGGTTTTACCGCAATCTGGATTTGGGAATTTTTCTTATAACCGGCATGGCTGCCTTTACTTTTTTTTTTTAAATGTATTTTAATTTAATGAGCTTCTCCAAGAAACCTTACTTCTAAACTCTCGTTTGGCATTGCTGACAACAACCAATAATGAAAATAAGCAAAGAATGTTTATTTGGTAACCATTTATGCCTGTATGTTTTCCAAAGATAACTACTGCACATCACTGAGTCCGTTGATGGTCAATGTCAGGGGAACTACTGCAGGAACAAATTTAAGATAAAGGGAAAGGCAGGAAGCCAAGTATCTATGATAATGCCAAATGACATCACTTATTTTGGCAATAAGTAGTGTCACAAATGATCTTATTGTATCTTTGATGTTCCTGGGGGAAGGAGGGAACTTCAAAGTCCTCTTGCTGGTTTTGAGTTTTGCAATACCTTGGATTTGTTTTCTTTTTTCACTGCTTCTGTTCCAGCCAACAAACATGACACATAAAGCAGTGATTAGGTGCTCTATGAGGCAATGAAGTTAATAACTGGGGGTATTTCATTCCCCTTCAACAAATGGTTTTGTTGAGTAAGTTTGAGTAAATTGCATAGTTTCAGATGAGGATGGAGGGAACTAATGAAGGAACAACAGAAACAGGTGGGAGTTTGACCTGCACATTGGAGACTGAGCAAGAGTTGATGACACTGATTTTCACCCCTCTGACCAATGTCAGAGGCTATTGTTTTCCCCATTTTCATTGTTTCACTATTGTGACCCAATCAAATAAATGCAAATGCTTTGGAGTACTTAGATAAAAATTGAATTGGACAGGCTACAAATTGACTCAAAGCAAATTGTTTGCTACACGTAAAACAAATACTGTAACTTGGACCAAATTGAAGCTCATGGTATTTTCATGCCCTTAATTCTTATCAATGTACCACAGTGTCTCTTTAGCATGACTTAAAATCAAAAGTCAAGATGGATTCAATAGGACAAGACTTGGTACTTGATAGGTAGTTTCTTCAGGCACAGAAGTAATGATGTCACCTATGGCAACCACTCCCTTCTTCTATTTGCTCATATGAGAAAAGTAAAACATATTTATTAAGAACATATAGCCTTTCTCTCAGTCTCTTGATTTAACTGCAGAGTTCTTAAAAAATCTTAGTATGAGGATGCAATGTATCACTATCAAAGACTGGAAAAGTTAATTTCTTACAAAAAATAATAATTATGCATCTTCTTGCAAAGCTGTCAGATTAGCTACCCATTAATAACACATGTTTTTTAAATGTATCTCATCATGTTTTCTATATCTTTTTAAAGGGGAAAACAACAACAGCAACTTAAGCTTCATAAGGGAAAGGCATAGAAGCTGAAATTTTCTACTCAAAATGCCTCTAAAACTGCCCTATAAAAATAGCTTTTGTGATTAGAAAAGTAATGTTGCCGAAAAGATTATGAGCTAGTGACTATTGCCAACCATCCATTTTGCAATTTGACTTTGATGAACAAAATACATGCACTGCCCCACATGTGACTCTCTTAAAACAAAACCTCCTCATAGAAGCACAACCTACTTGTCACCCATTACATGTTGAAAGTACTGTACACATGACTGTATTGTGGGCCTGCGTGAACTATCCCATCCATGAAGATGTGTGTGCCAGCCACATCCTGAATAGCCACACATTAATTGGCTGAGTGAGGCCCTCCAAATATGCTAAAGGTATCTGGATAAAGACTCCATTGCTCATGGAAGAATTCTAGACTTATCAGGATTGGCAACATGAATAACAATAAAATCTGCATCCTCAGCATTCTTCTCTTGTCCACTTCCACATTTGGTCCATGCTCACTTCTGTAGGCTTGTGGGTTCATTTGCCTTTCTTGCTTTGTTGTTGTTGTTGTTGTTGTTGTTGTTGTTGTTGTTGTTGTTGTTGTTGTTGTTGTTGTTGTTGTTGTTGTTGTTGTTGTTGTTGTTGTTGTTGTTGTACTAAATAGGATGAAATATGTGCCTTTTACTGCCTTCAAACAAAGGGGGCTTGTTTTTGTGCATGTTTCAAATTGTCCACAAGGCTTGAACACCTTCCCCTAAGAGTAAATCAGGGGTAGGCAACTTTTTTCTACCTTAGAAACTTCCAAGAGCCATGTACTCTGGTAAAAAAATGAGAAAAAGAAACCCTGTTTAGTGGCTAGGAGCCAATTTCCAGTCTTTTTTTTTTTAATGGTGATTTGTAGATATTAAATGATGCCAGAAGGGTGACCTAAATGAAAGTGGGGGCATAATTTTTATGTTCTCCATGAAAAGAGGCATTGGGGCCTAAATACAACCTTGGAGGTCACAGCCCACATTTTGCCCATCCCAGACTAAAAGCCTGGGTTTGTTTCTTGGTTGCTTGTCAAAGGATGTCTCTATGATAGGAGATATTTTCATATATGTTGCCCCCCTCCCCAATATGATTATTCCCCTTTTCAGAATCCTGCTGCCCCATCTAAGCACAAAACCTTTGTATATCTTTTTGTTCTCCCTCCCCAGGCATTGTCTGGTCAGAAGCAGTCATTATAGTCCAAAATGCCATCCATTTCTGTCAAGAACTAAAATGTTACAAACAAATGTTGATAACCCTACTTAAGTCAAGTGAGTCACATACAGCCTTTCATTTTTGGAGGTGAAACAAGGCTTCTGGTCTAAGCCAAGAGGGATTATGCTTGACGTGGTTTAAACTCAACCATTCCAATTCTTGAGGTACTAGAAAGGGGGTCCAAAGTGAATCTTCTCTATGGCACACATATCTACATATATTCATCACCCAATAATTGACATTTTTTGTGTATCTACTATATATGCATCCCATGAAACAATTACTCGGTGTCTGCTATAGAAGACAGTAGGTCTACCCAAAAGAGGCAATCCACAAGGAGTTTTTCTTGTCCTACTGACTAACTTGCATTGTATTTTTCCCTCATTTCATAAATGGAAATACGTGTCATGTGAATTTTCCATCTGAGACCCAAACCATTTTGGCAAAATCCAGAGTTCAGTGGAAGATTGGCAACAGTGAATTAACACAAGAGGCCATGATGAATGAGACCCATTTATCTAAATGTATAATTGTCCATAGACATGCTCTTTTCTAATGTCTCTTGACTAAGAAGGCAATGGAGTTCTCAGCCACAAACAATATTTCCAACAGTGAAAGAGCTGCCAAGAATTTGCAGCTTTACACCCTTGTACCAGTGTAACGAGAAGATAATGTCCCATCCCTTTTCTTCAGAGAGCACACCAGTTGTCTTTCAGATAAATGTCTGTAACTGTCCAGAAAAAGAAACACGTTCAAGATTCGTTTAAGGACAATTCAGTTACATTTATGTTTTATAATCCAAGAACACAGCCTAAATAACCTCTGTGCTCCCTTTTTCTGAATTAATGCTGTCAAGTAAAGGGGAGCGACAGAGTTGAAATTCAAATTGAAATTAGGTCACTGAACCAAAGTGATTGGTTAATACCTCTTCCATGAGTAATATTGATTTTTCTGATAAAGACAGGCTTAGAAAGATGCAATAAGTAAGCTCTGCAGTTAGTTCTGGTGCATGGCCTATGTTAGGAGAAGTTGTTATCTGCAGGATTTCATTAATAAGAAAATGAATTGGAAGCATAGGCAAACAAGGGTAGAAAGTTACAGCTGAAATCCTTCTGTGTGTAAAAGAAGCCAAGCCCTGAAAAAGGATCTCACCATTTGCTAACATAGATTCTATCTTTGTTGTTGTTCGATTGTTTGTTTTTTAAAAAAAAACACCTCAGTTTGCTCATGTCTGAAATGTCAAAGAACTAACGCTCATGCATTCTGATACCATTTTGAAAACTGAGAGGCATTCTTTTGTTCAGAGATTAACTTGCTGTGAGGAACCTAGGCAGCTATGTTTAAGTCCACTTTGGAGTTGGGGCTTTTCTCTGAAATCCAGAAACTTCATATTGCCTTCCAATAAAAATTGCTATCATTCCAAGCCCTTGTTACTTTTTTGGGCCTAGAACTCTGGTGTGCCATATAGTGATTTGTCAATGCACAGACACTGCATTTAGATTTAACCCAAGGAAACTCAAGTATCAGTTCTGAAAACTACACAAAATTGTTCTTGTCTTGGCCAGCAAGAATGGGCATATAGGTAATCTTTGATGGATAAATAGGAATTAAATGGCAATGAGTCACTTGTGACTCAACTGGGGCATTGATAGAGAAAAATGATGTCTATTTTCTTTCTGCTTGCCTTTATTTTATACTATATATATTTGTACCACTCTCTGTGTGTGTGTGTGTGTGTGTGTGTGTGTGTGTGTGTGTGTGTGTGTGTGTGTGTGTGTGTGTGTGTGTGTGTGTGTGTGTGTGTGTGTGTGTGTGTGTGTGTGTGTGTGTGTGTGTGTGTGTGTGTGTACAAGAAGCCTTTTGCTTCCTTTGTATATGTTTTCTTTTCAATTTCCAGTTTTATAACATTGATTCTAAATGTAGTAATGCCAATCAACTTGGGCAACTTTAAAAGAAGATGAGACAAATCCATGGACAATAAGGGTATCACTCACTCACTTACTCACTCACTCACTCTCTCTCTCTTTCTCTTTCTCTCTCTCTCTCTCTCTCTCTCTCTCTCTCTCTCTCTCACACACACACACACACACACACACACACACACACACACACACACACAAAGAAGAGAAGGGATCCAGAATTTTAGAATGTTTGGTTTTAAGAAGTATTCTGAAAAAAGAAGGGGGAAAACCAAAACAAACAAAGAAAAAGTGGGGGTTTAGGGATAGATTTGGGATAGTGCTGGTGTACCTGAAATCCTTCAGCAGACATATATATATGGCTGCAATCCCAGAAGCCCCATGCCAGCATGTCAAAAGGCTTTCTGGGGAAAGGCCTCCAAGCTCCATATTTGAGGGACCAATTAGAGATGACTCATGGACTGAATTTATCCCCAAATTATGGGAACAACACACACCTGCTCACAAGCAGACTACGATATTATCTCCACTGGTTGATTTCCAGCTTTGTCTCAACAGAAGAAGCATCACGGGCAAGCTTTTACAACTGTTCCTGTCACCAGTACATGGCAGGTGATTCTTGTCTGTGAGAGCACCATAGCTGGTTCGAACTTAGAAGAAGTGGACAAGGAGGCTGTTCATGAGTAAGGACCACTGTTGAACTCACAGTGCTGAGGTTCACTGCTGAGCAATTGTGCAAAGGGTTGTACAATCCACATCAATGTTTGACCACCCTCATTTTGCCTTATGGAAAAAGAAACATTGTTCACCAAATGGGCCTATTAGAGCAGTGGTCCCCAACCTTGGGCCTCCAGATGTTCTTGGACTTCAACTCCCAGAAATCCTGGCCAGCAGAGGTGGTGGTGAAGGCTTCTGGGAGTTGTAGTCCAAGAACATCTGGAGGCCCAAGGTTGGGGACCACAGTATTAGAGGATGTGAAAATGGCTTGATATCTGGGAAACCCTTATTCCTGAAATCCTTCAGCAGACCTACATTTCAGAACATATACAAAGTAAGAAGCTTCTTCATCCTTTTGCTCTTCCTTCCAAATTACAGCAGAAGTAGGAGATGATTGCCCTTTGTATGTGTGTTTAGCACGGAAGTTCGTTGATTAAGCAGCTCATATTGATTCGTTTTCCCACACAGAAAATCCTATTAAAAGCCATCCAAGCTGCCATGATAAATCTTGTTTGGGCATTTCAAGCCATTATAGAAGAATAAATTAAAGGGGAACATAATCACTTCAGACACTAACAGTGCAGTCCTCCTAACAAAATTACTATGGAGCAAACTCCCATTGAACACAGTGGGGCTTCCTTATGAGTGAACATGCATAACCTTGCACTGAATATATGCTATTATTTTATTTATTTATAAATATTTATACATTTCCTGGATCAGAAAATTTCAAAGGGATGTAATATACACAACACACATAATTTAATAATAATAATATTTATGTTGTCTATTAAATAGATGACAGTTGGACTACACAGGGAAGACTGGTAAAAAGGAGGGGGGATTTTCATGTTCAATCTAAAAATAAAAATTGATGGAACGTGCTGGCTAAAATCCAATATGTGTTTGGCCAAAGCATGAAGAACTTCATCAGGAGGGCTTTAAACTGAACGGGAGATATAAGCCCAGAGGTAAAGATAGATGAAGGCTTAGGGACAATAAGAGGGACAGAGCAGTCAGCACTAATGCAGCCCAAAAATAGTTTTAATAATACATAATCTTGGAACTGCAGAGCTGGAAGGGACTCTATGGATCATCTAGTCCAGCCCCTGTCAAGGAAACACAGTGGGGAATCAAACTCCCAGCCTCAAGTTCTGCACCCAGATACCTAAACCAATGAGCTATTCAGCAGTTCATTCTCAATAGAAATGTGGAAAGGAAAGCAGGCTTCAAATCACAGAATCTCAGGTGTCTATACACAAATTACAAGAATATGGGAAATAAAAGGAAGAAGTGGAAATCTTAGTTGAAGAGGGTAAATACGACTTCACAAAGATAACTGAAACTTGGTAGAATGACACCCCTGACTGAAGTACAGCAAATGAAGATATAAATTGTTCAAAAACAACACAATGAATAGAAAGGGAGATGGAACAGTAGTATATCTCAAAAACACATATTCTTGCACAGAACTACAGGAAGGCGTCCTTGGTTATCTCATCGAGAGCATCTGGATTAATATAATAATATATTAATGAATATAAAAGGGACGTTGTAGTTGGTATCTACTACCAACCACACAATCAAGGAGAAGATAAAAATAAATCGCAAGAATTTCAAAGAGACACAACATACCAGTAATGGGATTTCAGTTATCCTGATATCTCTTGGGAGGCACACTCTGCCAAATATGGACCATCCAAGAAATTTCTGACATGTGGCTGATAATTTTCTCCTTCAAAATGTGGAGGAAGGAACTAGAGGATTAGCTATCCTTACCTTAATTCTAATCAGTAGATACTTTGTGAAGGAAGTGATAGGAAGGAGAACTCTGGGGTCAAGTGACCATGTTCTATTTGAATCCTTAATTTAAAAGGAAACCAAAGCAAAGTGCAGCCACACGTGTATGATGGATTTTAACAAAGCTAATTTTAATAAATTCAAAACAATGATAAGTAGGATCCCCTGGCAGGAGCGCCTAACAACAGAAGGAGTTCAAGATAAGTGGGAGTTTGTTAAAAAGGACATTCTAAAGCACAACTACAAACAATGTGGACAAGAAAAAAAAAGCTGGAAGATACCAAAAAAGTTCAATGTGGCTTCAGAAAAAGCTCTGAGAAGACTTGGGGGAAAAAAGGACACATATAGCAAGTGGAAGGTAGGACAGACTGCAAAGGAAGAATACAAATAGGTAGCAAAGAATTGCAGGGGTGGCATTAGTAAAGCAAAAGCTGATAATGAGCTGAGGTTAGCAAGAGATGCTAATGGGAAAAAAAGCATTTTTCAGGTACATGCATAACAAAAGACAGAGGAAAAAGCAGTGACTCAAGTACTTTTCAGAAACAGAAAAATGCTAACAGATGACAAAGGAAAGGCAGAAGTGCTCAGTTCCTACTTTAGCTTGGCCTTTTCACAAAAGGCAGTCTATGACCCTCCAGGCAAATGTGAGGTCCAAATGGATGGCACAGGATTGCAGCTTGTAACTGATAAACAAACAGTCATGGAATAACTCATTATTTTGAATGGGTTCAGATCTCCAAGCCAGATGAACTGAATCCAAATAAATTGAAGGAACTGGCCGAACAACTTTCAAAACCACTGTCTATTAACTTCTTGAAATCATGAAAGATGAGCAAAGTGTCATATGATTGGAGGAGGACTAACATAGTCCCTCTTTTCAAAACAGAAGAACCGTAGTGTGGCAGAATGCCCCATGTCATGCCTGTCCATCATGGGGAGCTCAAGGGAGGAGCTTAAGATAGGCGGAACCAAAATAACAGTTCGAGAGTTAGTTGGCGGGACAAATTTGAGAAAAGAGGTTTTGAGATAGGGAATTGAAGAGAGAGAGTTAGTATTGTATGAATAATACCTGGTGGCAGTGTGTAAAGAGGAAATGCATCCAGAGGGTGAACCTGTGTTTAAGGGAGAAATAAACAAGGGACACTGGGTGGATGCAACACTGGCTACTACAGATTAGTCAGCCTCACATCACTCCCAGGGAAAATTTTAGAGCAGATTACAAAGCAAACACTCTGCAAGCACTCTGAAAACAATGTAGCAATATCTAGAAGTCAACAAGGATTTGCCAAGAACAAATCCTTCCAGACTTATTTCATCTAGTTTTTAATCAAGTAACCTTTCCGGTGGATGGTGGGAATGCTGTAGACATAATATATCCTGACTGCAGCAAAGCTTTGACAAAGTGCCTCATGTCGGTCTGATTAGCTAGCTAATTAGATGTGGGCTAGATAGAATAATTCTCAGGTGGATATCCAGATGTTACAGAATTGTACTCAGAGAGTGTTTATCAATGGCTCCTTTTCATACTGGGAAGAGGTGACAAGTGGAGTATCAAAAGGCTCTGCCCTGGGTCCAATGCTCTTCAACTTGGATGAGCGGATGCAGGGAAAGCTTATAAATATTTATAAATATATGGCACAAAATTGGGTTGAATGGCCCATAACCTTGAAAGACAGAAACAAAAATCAACAAGATTTTGAGAGGGCATATAACTGAATAGCCTTGTAAGCGCCTTCCAACTCCATGATTCTATAATTCAATGACACAAAAACTATTAATGTAGGTTTAGGAAAACTGTGTTCAGAGCTTACAAACTTTACTTTTGGGGACAACTTCCAGAATCTTCCTCCAAGCTAAGGAATTCTAGGAGTTGGAGCCCAAAAAAGGTAAAGTTCTCAAGTTCATCCTGTGGAGCCAACTCCTCCATAAGTTCCACTGATTCCGTTGGCCTACTCTGGTTACTACTGGATTTCAGCCAATGTGTTTTTGAGAGAAGAGTGCTTAATATAAAGGTAAAGGTTCCCCTTGACAATTTTTTTTGTCCAGTCGTGTTCGACTCTAGGGGGCGGTGCTCATCCCCATTTCCAAGCCATAGAGCCAGCGTTTGTGCGAAGACAATCTTCCGTGGTCACATGGCCAGTGCGACTTAGACACGGAACGCTGTTACCTTCCCACCGAGGTGGTCCCTATTGATCTACTCGCATTTGCATGCTTTCGAACCACTAGGTTGGCGGGAGCTGGGACAAGTGACGGGAGCTCACTCCATCACATGGATTCGATCTTATGACTGCTTGGTGTTCTGACCCTGCAGCACAGGCTTCTGCGGTTTAGCCCACAGCGCCACCACGTCCCTTTTTGTGCTTAATATAGGGAGTACCAAATGTAGTGTACACTTCTATGTACATTTGCTAGAAGGAGGGTTTCATGGAACTTAACTTGGGGGGGGGATTGTTTAAACTACAGATGCTGATGAAACTTGAAATAAGTTGGTTCAAATCTAGCTGGCTGACACTTTCCAAATAATATTCAGCAGAGACTTGAAAAAAAATATTTTTGTAATTCCAAGCAAGAGAGAGTGCAAGTTTATATATTTCAGTCTTCACTTGGACTAAGTACTTCCTGGCTTCCTTGCTTTCAGATGAAGTGTTCCCTAATCCATTAAGGCAATTAAGGTAAATAAACATAATTATAAATAGTATTAAAGTCAGTAAACCATGTTTGATCATGAAATAAGTTAGAACAAGTTTAAAATAAAGTTTTCTGCAGATAAACTGGGAAAACAGCCGGGACCCACAACACCAGTCTTTGTACCAGACCACACTGCCATTTGATGTGCACTGGTGGGTGCAGAATCCCATTTAAATGTGTTCATAAACTAACTTGCATTCATAGAGCATGAAGGGGACCAAAAAATATACTGTACCGACTCCTCTCTGGTTTATCAAATTTAAATGAGGAGCCTAGAGACACCACAGCAGGTGTCAGAAGTTTCAGAACATTTTCTCGTTCCTGGGCTCAGAATATGATGCATTTGTTCCCCAGCTAATAAATTAAACACAGTATGTGGCATTGTGCAGCTTAACGTCTCTTTTCAAAGGGAAGCTGCTTTCCTAAGCACACACATCTGCAAGTGTTTAAATCTAGTCTTCAGACACAAAACACTTGGATCAGATGTTTCATTTCTTAAGTTTTTGACTTTCCACTTTGGGCTGGGAGATTCTCATAACAATAGTTTATGAGCACACTGGCTGATATGCTTTTTTTAATATTCATTAGACCTATCTGAATTATTCATAGGAACTTGCAATTAGCATCAGTTTCCTTACTTGTTCTGAAAGATTTGGCTGTAAATTAGGCCTTGTGGAGTTGTTTGCCTTTGAATCTGTTATAAGGTTTCAGAAGCTTTCTGCTCGGAAAAGATGGTGGAAGACTCTTCTGGAGCAAACCAGTGACTCTGAGCAGTCTGGGATTTGGATAGCACTCTGAATTCTTCCAGCTTGTAGATTATTCTAGCATCCCCAAGTAGTATCAAAAAAAGAGATATTTATTTCACCCTATGTACAAAATCATTTCTTCAAAAAGCCCCCTGTTTATGAATGTGGAATATTGTCTTTCTCTATCCATGATGCAAAACACCAGAATACAGCCCAATATTGCTGCACAATATTGTTCCTGTGTTGCCAGCAGAAAAAAAAAGATGCCAAACTTTAGCTAGCAAAGGATAGTCTGAATGTTGATGACACCAATGGTAGCAGTCAAGATGGTGTACAGGATACCCTCGTATGCTTACTACCATTGACAAAGAGACACCAAGCAGGGGGAAACCCCAGAACCTGACTCCTTTTACATAAGTTAACCAATTCTCACCCAAATACAAAGCAATAGTCATGGCTGTTTTTCAAAACCTGTTAATGCACTCAAGCTGCACTTTCCTATACTATAAACTAAATAACAATACAGGGTAGAAATTTCTGGTCCACATTCTTTATTTTCCTTATATTGTATTGTATTTGGTATTCCTGATCTCTTTCCTGTATATATAAACTTCTCATTTACTCTTTTTTTTTTGGGGGGGGGAGATCCTTTGACAATCCAGCTAGAATTGTATGATAATCAAATTTTGGTAGAGCAGGCATTTTGCTGAAAGAGAGTGTTCCCAACCATGTTAATTTCAACTTCTTCCAGTTATGTATTAAATCATTATCTGGTAAATTATGGGTTTACAATTAAGGGAATTTGTTTCACTTAAAGTAGCTGGTATTATTATACTTAAACATTTTATTTATGTAACAGTGATACACTTAAATATCTGTAGGGATTTCCTCTCTTGGTAAGCACACTGAGCCCTAATATTTTAGATTTTTTTTAAAAAAAATCAATCCTTAAAACAGATACTAAACCATATTTTGAGCTAATGTCCAATATTTATTTGAATCTTTATGAAAGGGTATGAGACTGATACATGTCACCTGCAATAAGAGACAGCTAAGACCATTAATTTGTATCCCAGTTAAGAGGGAATCTTACTTTAATAAATGAGCTAATGGCTCTAGGGTCAAGGCAATAAAGGTGATAATGGCCAGTCCTGTTTTGTTCTGCACTTCATGAGGATTCCCTTATTGAAGCACCAACTATCAAGATTTTTGAGTGTGTAAAGAGTGTTAAAAATGTTTGTGTACAGAGTATTAAAATAATTAAATTCTTCAAAAAAAACCCAACAAATCTCTGGCTTATGAATGTGAGATATTGTGCTTCTGTATCCACCATGATTCAAAAAGTAAGGAAATGGCTCAGTATTGCAGCACAATATCATGCCCGCATTGCCAGCAGGAAAAAAGATGCCTTATACAGCAAAGGCAGCCTGAATGTTGACAACACCAATGGCAGCAGTCAAGATGGTGTACAAGATACTCTCCTCTGCTCACTACCATTCACCCTTGTTGAAAAACAGCCCTGACAATTGCTTTGTGTTTGGGGGAAAGTGGTTAATTGATTCTGGGATTTTCCCTTTTGTGATGTCACTTTGTGAATGGTAGTGGTGCTGGGGGACTCCTGTTCAACACTTTGACCAGGGTTCAATGATGTCATATATATTTCACATATACATGAACAATCTGAAAGAAGCTGTCCAGAATTTGGTGGTCTGGTACCACCAGTGCGCTGATGAGATCCAACTCCATCTGCTCTTTAAGATCTTCCAGAAGGTCCTTTTCTCAGTCTATCAGGCACCAGTGTATGTGGTCACCCAGGGGCGCCCCTCTCACCATAGAAATTTCACCAGTTGTACAAACGCTTTTGTACAAAGCGTTAAAAGAATTAAGGGGTTTAGAAAAAGTAGCCCTGAAAATGAAAGTGTTTTTAAAATTGAAGTTTGAACAAAACTGTATGATGGTCATTGTAAAACACTTAGCTGTACCATAGCAATTTTCATAGTTGAATGTGTTTATGTTCAGTGTTCAAATATGGAGGTAGAGTTTGCAGGTCCTACAGCTACAGCACTTTGGCATTCTAGGACCTTGCTTTTACAATAGCTTGGTGTCACAATGTACTGGCATTACAGTATCTTGGTGTGTCAAATGCTTTATGCTATAGATCCTTAGTCTTCCAAGCTCTGCAAAAGCTTTAGTCAAAATAACGATGTTATTTTCATAGTGGCAGCTTGCCAGATTTTGAGTTACAAACCCTTAGAGTTACAATATGTGCAACAACAATAGAATAGAAGATTGAAAACATTTTCTTGGTGCTCAAGGCCCCTGGACCTCCAAGTCCTGCAGAAAGGATTATTTATAATTCATGAAGGAAAGATAAGTGTGTAAATAATGGCCAGAAAAGAAAGCCAGGACAAGGAATGAAAGATGCCAGGAGAGCAGCATTAGAGGAGAGAAAACTCTGCTGGAGGGGGAGGAGGGAAAATATTTTTCTTTTCCATCTGCTGATGTGATTTTAAAGTTGCTTATCTCTAGTTCAGTCTATAAACTACATAGTCTGTTAAGATGTTTTCATAGATGTGACTTAATTGAGAGTAAACTTTTTAATTTAGATAATATGACTTTGTAATACTTATTTATTATTTAGTATTTTGCAATGTTTCAGGTGCATTATTTCATTCCTAAGCAACATAATAATTTTTGTTAGAACATTTCAAAATTTTGTTAGCATAGTTACTTATATTTTTCATTTAGTTCATTACATTTTTCTATATCATATGTTTTTATAGTCAGGTTTTTAGATATTCAGTAGGGTTCCATGTGCCTTCTCAATGAAAAGAAGGAAAGCGGAGATATTCTTAGACATTCAGTTTATCTATTTTACATGGGGCAAATAAATTAAAGGACATTCCAAAGAAGGGAGAACTGAACAAGGGGCAAAATAGTCCTCTGGATCATACTGGAATTAACCTTTTTGGAATAAATGCCAGCTGTGACAAACACAGGCTTTTGATTTTTGCCTGGAGATCTACAAAATTCTGTAGGGCTCCTAAAGAGAGGTTCAGGCATCAGATTCCCGAACTGACACAGCTACCACATAAATTGTCACCAAATAAATATTAAATACCATTGCAAGTCATTTACAGAGTACTGTCAGATATTAATGCAACTGCATGCTGTCAAATCTTGTCAGACACAAAATACTAAGAAAAAATACTGTCAAATGAAAACAACATGAGAAGCATTACTATAAATGTTAATGCTGAGACTGAACAATACAGTCTGTCAAATACAGATGTGAAATGTTCTCTTTTAAATAATGTTTAATTTCTAAATTAATAAAGAATTTTTTGGTAGCAAATTCATCTTGGCATTATTTTGAAACAGTGCCAGTGACTGTAATGATGTTCACTTCCAAGTAGCTATTTTTACAGATTCAGTTGCCATTTTCATCATCTGTTCTATGGATGTTAAGCATACTCACTGTATTTCTTGTCATCATTGATATTGGCTGTGCTGAGCATTAGTATTAATAAGGGTACCATATAATTATAGCAATGATGTTATAAAATTATGCTCTTGCAGAGTGTGCATCCTATCAGAAAAGGTCTTCTGTTTTCAGAAACACATCTGATGAGCAATTATTTCTGAACACACAGAGAAGGGTTTCCATCTTTCACATAAAGTTACTTTCTTTTTCAGAAGTCCATTAGAAGTTCAATCCTACAGTGCAATCCAAGGCAAGCATCATTTAGCTCATAAGTCTTACTGTTGGGTGAATGTACTATATAAGATAGATTGCAGCTGAAAAGTAAAAGTCAGTATCTGTTTCTCAGACTGAAAGAAGGGCATCCATGTAAGCATCCAGCATGAACTCCAACAGGTTCCCCATTATGTGCCTGTTCTCACACTGGTTGTGAGATAAGTCACATAGCTGATAGCATGACAACGTGCCAACACAGTTACTCCTCTGTTCTGTATTAAGGCAACAGGATACTAGCCAACATGATCCTGAAAAGACATTTTAAACCCATCTTCTGTTTATCTTATGTGTGTCTATGCCTATACACGCACAAACAAGTGCTAAACCTCTCTGTCCCTTTTGCCAATATAAGAAAAATACTGCTAAAATATACAACAAAACAAAACAAAACAAAAAACAAACCCTGTTCTCATTCCGGGAAGAAAATAGTATGTCTGTTGTTCTATCATTTAAGTACCGGGCTTCCACTGTTTCATTTGAAGATGCAAGCACTGGATCGAAACTTCCTTCTCTAGGGTAAACCTCATATTCTTTCAGAAGACCTCTTATTCTCAAGGAGCCACCTACTAACTAAAATGGAAGGCAGTCATGCTAGGTTGATGCACTGCCGTCTTGATATGCCACTTATTTTTTTAACACACACACACACACACACACACACACACACACACACACACACACACACACACACACACACACACACACACACACACACACACACACACACACACACACACACACACACACGCACACAAGGGAATGCACACCAGCCCCTTGAATGATGACTGAAAGAAAAAGCAGGGAAGGGGATTATGTTCGCTCCACAAGGAAACATGGCCCAAGCAGAGCCCCAGCAGAGGAGAAAGGCAGGAGAAGGGGAGTTACCTCCCTTCCACATCCCAACCTTCACCCCAACATATAGCCTCACACTCTAGCTGTCCTCAGTTGCTGTTGTGACTGCCTCCTTACTCACAAGTAAACCAGGTAAATTTACCTGCAAGCGAATTACTCTGTGTGTACCTGAAGTGAGGGAGAAGAAGACCTGGAGCACGATCTCCAGTGTGGACAGAAAGATCACTCAAATGAGAGTTAAAACAGATGACACTTAAGATAAGAACCTTTAAAGCATGGACTGGAGTGCACCAAATTTCCCAGTGTGGACAGGTGCTGTACAGACACTTTTGTTATGATGGATGGCCTTGCTGTTTGTATGGAGGCCTGGGAAAACCCCAACTTGCATTCTGTGATTGGTACAATTCAGTTACTGGATTACTACCACAAAGACAATAGATATGCAGTATTTTAAAATCACTTTTCTTTTAATAGGCCAATTCATATCTCCAGGTTAATTATAAAAGCTCACCATGATGCAAGTGCAGGTTAGCTATATGTATGAGTTCACTTAATATTTTGAATATGAAGAAGTGTGTCTGTCTTTGTGGCTTTATTTGTATATGTGACAGGGTGAGACATAAATATCATTCTGGAAAAAACAGTTTTCGCAATTCCTGATAGGGACAACTAGTACAATCCCCAGTAATCAGAAATGATTTGCTGTGTTTGAAAAGTGATGAGGTAATGGATCAAGATATTGTCTTATAACAAAGTTTACTTGTGGTGTACTCCATAACATTATCTAGTTTAATCTGGTTGATAGCTTACTACTGACATCTTCTGGCAAATATTGTCAAGTGAAAAAGCTAATCGATGGTTAATCTCAGTCTGAAGTTAAACTGAATTATATACAGTTAATATTCTGAATAACCTCAGTGCTGTCAATAATTTTGTTATTTTTTTAAAAAAAAAAGCTTTAATTCATTTTAGATCTTCCATAGGTTAATTCATAATATATTGTTATAATTATTGGCTGTTCTATTCCTGTATTATTTTAATTGGGTTTGGTTTCTTTTGTTGTTATTATTGCGGTGTATTGAGGGGTTTTGTGCCCATTGTAGTGCTTGCATTAATAGCACAGTATAAAAATTGAATGAATAAATAAACTAGTTGGTTTAAGTAAGCACACTCAGATTTTGGTTATACTAGTTATGCATGGTTTACACCTCAATAAGCATGATCTTTCCAGAGTTAATCACTTTTAAAAGCTATGTAGATCGAAATAACAGGTATCTTCTTATGTCTCCCTCATTGGAATCAATGGCTGAAATCTTGCTGTAAATGACAACATAGTCCATGGCAATTTTCAGAAATAAAGCATTTCGAGTTTTTCCCCTTGAAGGTTCCAAAGTGTCACCTCCTTTGCTGTGAAGGCACTGGGACAGGAGGTGAACGTTTTTAATTAAAGAAAATTCCCACTGCCAGTAAAGTCATCCCAATGGCGGTGATTTCTGGTAATTAAAGACTTCTTCTCCTGTCATGTGATCTGCAGCACTGGAAAATCAGGATTTCTGATGGCATGGAGAGGCAGTATCCATAGTGAACACACTCATCCTGACTCTACCAGTTATTTCCTTCACTTACAAAAACAAAAACAAAAAATCAACTAACAGGATGTGGTCCCGCTACTTAGGCAAAGTGAGGCAGCCACTTCAGGCTGTTGATTTTTTAGAAATTTAATTAGTCATGATTGTGTGTATACTGTTGTGAAGAGATGCATTTGTGAGATTTTCTGACTTGGGCCTTGGTATAACTTGGCTTTGGGGATTATTGCTGTTTCTTGCTCAACTTCAGTGCAGAAGATGGTCACTCAACTTACCAGGCTGCTTGTTTGACCACCTGAGTGCCTATCTATTTCCCACTTATCTGGTCAGCACGTCAGCTCTGACCTTCTTCTCTCCAAAGTCTTGGCTCATTGTTGCATTTCATATGTCAAAAGACAAATATCACCCTGGAAACAGTTTAATAGTTCAGAAGCATGATCTGTCCTGTTTAAAACCTCCTAGGTCACATAGGCTGAAATCCTGTTGTATAAATTACACCATGTAAGGCTGATTGTGTCATTATCAGTTGTGATTTCTTTGAAAATTAAATATTTTCAAACCCCCCCCATCCCCAAAAGTCCTGAGACTCCCACATAATTTATTTTGTAGTCGGGAAGACTGGGTAGAACCTCCACAGATCACAGAGTCTCACTTGTTCAGACTGTTGCTACCTATGTGAAGAGAACACCTGAGGGAATAGGATTAATCTGATGCTGCTTCTCTTCACACACTCAGGCTAACCATATCCTGACCACATGAATAGGGAGGGCTAAAGGGTCAGATAGAATTCCATCAGCTCATTGTTTAACCAGAACCCCATACCAATTGGCAAGGACAGACTCACCGTCAAAAGAAAACTCTGGAGTTCACCAACTATTTCAAATGTTAACTTTTTCAGATCAGTAATAGAGATGGGCACAAACTACGCTTCAGCAGCTCAGCCAAGTTTGGTGTGGCATCTGCACAGGTGTTTTGTGGTCACTGTGTTTCCCTCTTCCACCTCCTCTACACATTCACAAACTCACTGGCTGCACTTCCCTTCCCTGCCTCCTCTGTGCACTCGCTCACTCACTGGCTGTAGCAGGCTTCACTCCTCTGCCTCCTCTATGTGATCATCCACTCAGATGGGGAAGTGGGGCAGGGAAGCCTGTGATGCTGCCAGTGAGTGGACAATTGCTTTGGGAAGGCAGAGGAGGGAAGCAAGCTGCAGCCAGTGAGTGGGCAAGCATCCAGAAGAGGGAGAGAGAAGCATGGTGCAGTTGGTGAGTGGGCAAGCACACAGATGAGGCAGAGGACGGTGTCATGCCAAACCAGGCCAATCCGCTGAAGTGCGGTTCGTGTCCATCTCTAATCAGTAAGATACAATGACAATGTGCTGCAATGAATATATGAAGACACCATTTGCTGTATTACATCCCCATCAAAAATGAAAATATTGGCCACAGAAACAGAGGTCAAAAGTGGAAATCTATATCTAGCTGGTGGCATCATTAGAATCCATCTTTCTGTCCTGTAAAGATGATGATGGAATTAACTCCAGTTTAAATTTAGTACTAGCCCCTCCCAATTCTTTAAACTTTCTACCTACAAACATTCTTTTAAGAAAGATAATTTGGGCATTCCTCCCTGATGTTTCTTGGCTCCCCCATTCCAGTTTCACCTGGTATGATCCAGATCTACACAGAATGGGGTTATGAGAGATGCTTTTATCACATGAATTTCCACTGGTCCATGTTCATGTGGAAAGGAGATTTGGAGAGGACATGTGGAGAGGACAATGCTCTCCAGTAGAGATGGGCTTAGTGATTTGACACAGTTCATTTACCAGTCACACAGCTTATCCATGGTTCAGGGCCTCACCCCCCTTTGGCATGCACCCATTCAGAGATAGTGTCCCAGCTTCCCTGCCCCTCCTCCTCTAGGCACTGCCTCAAAATGGACACCCACCAGAGGGGGTAGGTTGCCAATCAGCTGTGGATCAGCTGTTTGGCCAGTAAGCAAATTGTGCCAATCATAACTCTGTTGTAGCTTATTAATGTAGCGTTCCTGTAGTCATCCTGATTTTCATGAGGCACGGCTACAGAACTATTTTAATAAGTTGTAAACTATAGCAACTTCTCATCACATTATCTCTCTGTGTATGTCTCTTTTTGTGTCTCTGCGCTCTAATGCAACAGAACTGGCATCAAGTCCTTAAAAAAAGAAATAAAGTGAAATGAAATGAAATGACAATTATTCACACATTTTAAGGACTTGATGCCAGTTCTGTTGCACTAGAGTGCACAGACACAAAAAGAGACACACACAGAGAGAATGAGATAATGTGATGAGAGGAAGAAGTCGCTATAGATCAATGTGGTTGCATCCTGATTCTCTGCAATGGGAGTGGAGAATATGTGCTCTTCTGGATGTTACTGGACAGCAACTCAGCAGCTGAGGACAGATCTTGGAAACAATGTATTAATGTGTTAATGTTTAAATCATTATGTTACTTTTGTGTTAAATAGGAAGATAAGCCAACTGAAGCATTTGAAGAACAACATTTAATAAAATAAAGTTTTTAACACTTTAACATTATTGCCAATTTTTATTTTAAGGTTAGATGCATTTCTCCAGATGCAAAGTAATTAGATACAATGTATTCATGAAGGCTTTCACGGCTGGGATCTAATGGTTGTTATGGATTTTTCGGGCTCTTTGTTCTGAAGGTTGTTCTTCCTAACGTTTCGCCAGTCTCTGTGGCCGGCATCTTCAGAGGACAGCACTCTGTGCTCTGGTGTAGTTGGCTCAGGAGTGGAGTATTTATGGCTGTGAGATGGGCTTTTGTATTTTTCTGTAGATGGATGATTAGTGTGTCTTGTTGTGGGTGTATTGTTGTGGTAACCAAGCACCCTAATGTGAACTTCATTCATTCATTCATTCATTCATTCATTCATTCATTCATTCATTCATTCATTCATTCATTCAAAATATTTTTACCCTGCCTTTCTCCTTAAAAAGAATCCAAGGTGGTTTACATCAGTAAAAGACAATATTAAAAGCTAAAAACAGGAAGTATACATTTAGTATACAAGTATAAGTGTACTGAAGTTTTCCCTGATGATCTGGAGTGATATTTTTCAAGGTGTGTTGGACCAACTGACAAACCATTATTGGCCTGACATGAAAACAAGTGGGAACACATCTGGTCACACCTGCTCTCTAACTAGAACTGAGCCAAAACATTGAATCGTTTAACTCCCTGGTCCTATAAGGTACCTTTCATATAAGTATGCTTCCTGCATGAAAAGCAAGCTGCAGGGCTGCCAAAAGGCAGATGTACCTGCTTGTCCTTGAGCAGTCAGATTGTTGCCTCCTTTCCAGATGGACAGGATGGTGAGGGAAGGCTGTAAGATTTCCCCACCTTGGTGCCAAATGGCTGCATCAGCATCATCTGTGTGCACATCCATGTAGAGATTCTCTGTGCACTCGCAAAACCATTGGATTTTCATCAAATGCTCTGCATGTTACACACAACTAGGAATGACACAGAAAATAATATGCTTCCCCAAGCAAATCATCACATATTTAATTAAAAGCATGTCTGAATGTAACAATGATAGATGAATAGCTGATTTCCCATTTAATAGAAATGAGAAATGCCAAAGGGGCTGTTAACAACTCAAGGTAGCTGTCATTTGGGGTATAAGGAGTTCCACACTCCCACATGTACTGCCTTGAGGCTCAATACATTGAGCAGGTTTTCCTATGCAAAAACATACTGTGGCATGAAGACAAGGAAATCAGGTTAGTGGAAAAAGAATAAATTTTCAGTGTTGGTTTTGGCTTTCCAATCTGTGCAGCGCTATGGCAAAAATACGAATTTGCATAGTGATCTGACAAAAGCGAAGTTTGCATGTCCTGTCACAGATCCTGGCTTCTCCTAGATACCACCAGCCTCTTCATGCCCTTATTCTATTTTGGGCTGCCCCAACAGCAAAGGTTGCATAAATATAGTCATCAAGACAATTTTCTTTTGCTTCCCTGTTGATACATAAAAATTCTAAAGAACTCTTGGATATGGAATGGATTCCACAATGGCCAAGCACTGAACCCAAAAGAAGAGGTGATAAGAAGCAAGAACGGTTGTAGATAAAGACATTCACATTCATCTTCTCAAGCCAATTCTAGCAAAGTCGGGAAAAATAAAAGGTGGAGCAGCAAGCAGCAACTGACAGGAGAAAAACAGAACTTCTTTAGGTGAGTATATTTTAAAGGCTTTCTTCTCTCATCAAGTCTTCTTTACTGAGTTCATTCCCATGGCAACTTGAGTATTAACTATTTTGCTAACAGTGACCAAACAACCCTTGTTCTGTAGCAATTCACTAGCTCCTATTTTATTTCCTCCTTGTGCTAAAGGAAAAGAATTGTGATAATCTCTTACATTCTTGGAGCAGGTAAGGAAGTATGTCAGATGCTACACCAGAAAAAGAAATCTACATAGTAGGGCCATGTGGCAGAGGTGAGGTAGTGAGAACTGTGAGGTACTTTACCATGGATTACCTCTTTTTGTCACCTCGAGATCTGCGCCATACCGGGGGGGGGGGGGTTCGAACAAGGAAAGCAACATATATTTTTGTGCTCACTTTTCTTGTGGGCATGTTAATAGATGGAGGCTCCCACTTTTTGAATCGTAAGCCTGCATAGAAATATACTGTGTAAAGTGGGGTTAGCATATCTGTCAAATGTGTACATGTGACTGAACACATTTTTTTCTTTCCAAAGCCAGGCGATGTACACATTCCTAACCTCAAATAGTGGCAACTTCCATGCTTGGCCCAAAAGGTGTAGATGGAATAAATCAATTAGCAAAAATAATAACAACTAAAATTTTATAATTTCTCACATATCCATAATACCAGATACCACTTTCTATAAATATTATTCTTCCAGTTTCCATCTTCTGCTTAAACATTTTGTATTATGTGTGCACACTGCAGTGTTTCCATGCCAGCAGACCATGGCCTCATGCCACTCCAGTGTGCAGACACTGCACATGAAATGCACATTACATGGGTTAATAATCCATGTCATGATACGAAGCCCTGTAAAAGAAAGCAGTTCTGTATACTTGTGCCTCTTGTATTAATTGCCTCCTATTGTGCTTCCCAGAACACTGAGCATTGTCTCACTGACACCAAACCCTTGGGATGCTCAGAACCAGAATTTCATTTGACAATGATTTCCCATCTGGGAAACACACACTTTATAATGGCAGGCAACTCCCAGCAGTAATGCTAGTAGCTACTGTGAATGTTCCTTTAGCTGTGGGATTTGAATTCATCTGGCTTTGTCATGAAATAGTTTGAGATCTTAAAGTAAATAAGATGTTCTACTCCAATGGTCAAGACCAACACATTCCAAAATGCAGTTTTTCAAAAGCATGAGCTACCACAGCTCCTCTTCTAATACCTGCAGGAAATAATGCATCATTTATGGGTAGACTGTTGCTTGCTCAGGTTTTTTCCCCAAGAGTCTCAACCCCCAGCAGAAGTCATTATGAAAAGGCAGTCTGAAATACCTCAAGCAGAAGAGGTACTTCATGCAGCAGAAGTGTTACTGAAATACACATAAGTTAGGGTCCCCATGACTGGAACTTTTAAATTTGTTGTTTAGTCGTTAAGTCATGTCTGACTCTTCGTGACCCCCATGGACCAGAGCACGCCAGGCCCTCCTGTCTTCCACTGCCTCCTGGAGTTTGGTCAAATTCGTGTTGGTCGCTTCGGTGACACTGTCCAACCATCTCGTCCTCTGTCGTCCCCTTCTCCTCTTGCCCTCACACTTTCTCAACATCAGGGTTTTTTCCAGGGAGTCTTCTCTTCATGCCATATGAGAAATTTTCTTGAACATTTCTAGAGCTGGCAATCCCAGCCTATCAGATCTTTCAAAAAAAGGGGGAATTTGAATGTGCCCCAGGATGACCTTCCAAATGCCTCTTTTTTTTTTCCAAAATGGGGAGAAATCATTGTAGGGTAAAGAGCCAGGCATCAAAAGCTAGTTGAGCAGCATGGTACATTTGGAAGCTATCACAACATATGATCCAAAATTAAGTATGATTTTCATATAGGCTTATAGGCAACCTAGAAAAAACAGATAACATGCCATTGTTGCATTTTTAGCCCCTAGATCAAGTGACTCTTTCGCATGTCTGTCCATTACAATGATCAATTCATCTTTAGAAGAATATCACAGATCAAATACAAGGCCACAGCACCTAAACCCAATGGATCCAGTCCATCTGTATAGGTGGAATCATCAGGGAAATATGCCAATGAGAGTCCTACATCTTCCCTTCCTCACCCATGCCTAAAAGGTTGATTGGCACAGTTTTCATCTTACTTACAAAGCTATGTACCCATGGACATAAAGCTGCAAGGGAATAAATAGACCCCCCCCCCCCTTTGTACTCACTGCTTTGCAGATGTCACTTTCTGCAGCAGTGGCAGCAGCAGCGGCAGTGGCAGCAGCAGCGGCAGCAGTAATAAGTAGTAGTAGTAGTAGTCGTAGTCGTAGTATCCTCTAGCCACTTCTGCAGGTCTCCTAGGTGGTTTTCTGTCCATGCATCTTCCAGGATTGGATCTGTTTAGCTTCACCGGTAGAATTGTACTAATTCTCTTCAGGCTATTGTCCAATGTGTCAGAAGGAAGGATAAGCCATTTTTAAAATCCCCTTTGAACTGGGAAATTCTAGGTCCCAGTCAGTAATAACTTTTTTGAGTGGGGGGTAAGAACATTGAACAGATCATGGTAGTTTAACAACAGGAAGAAACTGAATCATTTGAACACATATATAACTAAAAATTGATTCCTGTCAGGACAGGATTCTTGGATCCATAGGTGTCATATCTAGGAAATGAGTATGCAGTGTCTACATCTCACTCACTGAAAGAGCAAATGTTATCTTGATGGTACTTCTGATTAGAGATGGGGACGAATAAAAAAATGGATTGGCTTTTTCGACTAAAATAGCCAATTCGTTAAATAGTCATCCATATTCATGGATTCCAGAGACACCCACAAATACAAAGGGATGAATATTTACCCATTTTTCTTTTTCTTTCGTATTGCCAAAAAAGCAGAGACCCATTCTGCCTAATGGCCATTGATCAGCAGATCGGTGGCTGAAAGGCAGCCAGCCACCCCCACAGCAAGCCACCCACACCCTACCCCACCACCCCTTCCTCTCCCTATCTTAGTCCCCACCCACCCCAATACCCCTTACCTTAATCACCACTACTGATGTCTCCATCTGGCCTCCCAGCCATGGCATGTAAAAAGGGAGTCTGACTGTCCTTTACAAAAATGGCGGTCACAGCTTCATTTAGGGTAGGGAAGCTGCAGCTGCCATCTTTGCAAAGGGCAGCCTGGATTCCCTTAAGACAGACTAAGCGGTGATGGGTGGTGGTAGCAGGGGGGCGGTGGCAGCTGGGGGGTGTGGTGTATTTTAAATAACCCCCACTAACTGACAGATAACTTTGTTTTTCGTGGCTTCATGGGGGCAATTTCGTGCTTGGTGAGTAGTCAACTTTTGATGACTCATGAAGTGGGACAACTCGCCAAAATGGTGAGTCGTCCCCATCTCTACTTCTGATTCAGTTCTATCACTTGAGGTCTAGACAGCTTTGGAGATCACAGTACCTTTTGCCATACATGATTTGTCTCATGCAATTACTTCTTGACAAGGATACTTTGAAAGAGTATTCCATGCTCTGATAACCTCCTGATTGAACCACTGGCTTATATTTCTGGTTGTCCTTGAAGACAAACCAGAACTTTCAATTACTGGTAGAACCATATTACAGTGACGCCTCACTTAGCAATCACTCCGTTGAGCGATGAATTTGCATAGCGAGGGGGTCCGGATTCCAGATTTTGAGTTGAAGGACAACTCCTTTGTAGTTCATGATTATAATTTCAAGACCTGCTGGGCGATCTTAATTTATTCAATGCCTTTGGAGTCCACCTTTCTTCTATCATGAAACTCAGGGCAAAGTACATGGAATTCCCAAGTGATTTCCCATCTAGGTGCTGATCAGCAAAATGGGTGCATCATGGGTTTTCAAAACACACTCCCTGGGACTTCAATGACGTATGATATAATCAAGCTTATTAAGGAAATCAAGCTCTGAGGTTTAAAAAGACTACATGGTTGGAGACTCTTTTGTGAGACTTATTCTGAATAAATGTAGTTTATGAATCTTAATGAATGGTTTTGATTTTATTATTTGAGATGAGTTATCTGTCCATAGTCATCCAAGTTTCAAAAAGGTTTGCTTTTTTTGTCTTTTGTTAGTTTTTTTTAAAACTCCCCCCCCTCCCCGCTGAACCCAAACCACCTTCCGAGGTGGTTATATAATTTCGTTGCAAATTTTGAGTGGCAGAAAAATTACTATGCACCTCAGTGGGCCCTGTCAGATTGGATTTTACTGTTCCACTGAGGGTGTTTTAATATAGGAAACAGAGTTCAGATTAGTGGCGTCAAATGTACAAAATCCCATTTTCTTTTGATGATACAATAACACACAGCAATATCGGATAAACACCCCAAACATGTACCAGTTATTGAATTGGAATGCCATAATATCTATGTTCATTATCACACATGCACTTGGGTTCTATGCATTCAGGGCCTGTTGCTAATAAAAGTATGTCCTTCTGGTACTGTGCCCCATCTTCTAAATGCACTGTGAAAAGACTTATTTAATGCCTGACCAACTCTGTCATCCTGGATGACTTCATTTAACATTTCCTTTTGTTGAATATTTTAAGTTTCCAGCCTCTGCCCTTTTCACTCTTTTTTAAAAAATCTGCTGCAGTGCATTTAACTATCTTTCTCAGCATTCTCCAAAAAAATCACAGGGGGACCTTTGCTTTCTTTCCAGAGATTGACTTTCATTTTCGTTCCATGAAACATACATTTCCTCTGTCCTTCTGCATGCAAGAAGCAAGAAGAAGCTTGTTCCCCGCTCCATAGTTACTTTTGATTACCTTGAGGTAGGGGGTGGAGAACATATCGTCCTCTAGTTTTACTGAAATACTCCAGCACTGCACAACCCAGCAGGGCGCAATGGGAAATGGAGTTTGATAGCACCTAAAAGGACTAGATTCCCCACTCTTTTTTCATGGCTGAATTTAGATATGACATTTGCCACCAGGTTGCAGCTGGGTCACTGATTTTTGTGAAATAAGCAACCAATGTGTTGGGAGAGGAAGCTTATCATGGATGTGATCCTGGCATAAGGGAAGGGGGCCTTAAAATGTTGCCAATTTGGCTAACCACTGCACTTGCTGCATGAAACACTTTCATAGATTTGACCTGGCCAAATGAGTGAACATCTGTACCTCTGAGCTGTAGCTCAAAAGAATGCGTTTGCATCATGATTTGATTTCTGGGACACATTGCCTGGTATCACAGAATAAAGAAATATAGATTTTCTGAAAGTTGAATGGTTGGGGAGGAATTAATGAAGAGGATGGGGGAAAAGACATTATCTTCATGCAGCACATAATTACCATATGCAACATATTGTCACAAGATCTGTTGATAATGAATCATTTAGATCAAGGCTAGTCTGTGGCCTTCTAGATATTGCTGGATCCCATCATCCAGCCTGGTCAAAGGTCAGGTGTGACTGCAGAAGTAGTAGCTCATTAGGACCTTGAGGCCCAAAGATCCTCCCGTCTTGGCTCAACTGACTTTTAAAAAGGCAGAGACTAATGAGTGCTGGTGGGCAATAAGCAGAGTGGCTAAATGAGAACTCTTGGCAATCAAGACCAGTGACTCTGAGAAACCAGGATCAGTAAATATACTCCGGGTTTTACTCTGAACTTTAAAGGAGCTATCCAGGTTACTGAACCCATCTGGGAGATAGGGTTTGGTGTCTTGGATAGTGCTTGTAAAGTTCAAATTGAAAACCAGAGTGGATTCACACAAATATCCTGCACACACATGCAGACACAAATATGTTAGAATCAACAGCCTCTTCTGCCTCCAGCTTCATTCTTCTCTTAGAACAGCAGGTACTGAAAGGGGGCACACAATGAGTATCATTTTCATGCCACACTTGTGAGTTTCCCACATCACTTCATTGGCCACAGTGGGAACAGGATGCTGGACCTTCACAATCATTGAGCAGAGTTGTTCCTACATTCATATAAATAGATGTTCAACATAGAGAGGGGAGGGAGGTGTCAGAGTGTTCTCAATTCCCAAATAAAGAAAGAATTCAACCCAGGCATCATTTCTCAGATTAACAATTGGAGAAATACCTGCAAGTGGTCACAAAATGACAAATTAAATGAGAGGACTTGTTACTGCCTGATTCATTAGAGCACAGTGACTTGATAACTTACACACTTCTTCATAATGCAGCCAAGGAGAGCTATTCTAGGAGTAATTGACAAATTAAGAGAAACTCATTCCCAGTCTGTTAGAAAATGACATTTGTGGCAATTTGCAGGTGCCCAGGCAGAAACCGCTTTAATAAATGTTGTAGACAGCAGATAGAGTGCCCTCTGCCTCTTCTTTCGCTCTCTCAAACTCATATCTGGATACAAATCATATCCAATTTAAGGACAATGCAGATGATTATGTTTTGGTCATGGGGAACACAACGTGACATACAAGAATTTTCAGTTGTTGGGAGTGGTTGTCAGCCTGTTCAAAGACTGCTTAACAAAAAAAAATGGATGAGATCTAGCAGGCACAGAACAACCATCAAGCAGAATGAAGCAGCTGCCTTTTGCCATAGATGTGGAGGGGTGCGATGTGGGCAGTCACCTGCTCTCAACAGACAACAGAGGATCCTGCCCTGTCACCATGGTTCAATTATTTATCTGCTTAGAGTGAGAGAGAATGCCACCTTGTTCTTGCCTGAGGGAGCAAAATATCTTGGACTGACTCTTGAGGAAAGACTTCTGGCTCTCAAATTGTATTCACTGGTACAATTGTGGCCAGTGCTGGCATTAAGGACAGGTGAGCGGAGCTGTCACCCAGGGCACTGAGCACTGGGGACATCAAACTGAGTTGAGCGGGAAACCCAGCTGCACTCAATGGGACTGGTGTTTTGGTTGGCTGGTTGTCTGTGTTGAGCTGTGAAAAGATAGGAACCATCAGAAATCAAAAGAATGTTAACTATGATGGTTCTGCTCTGTTGCATACAGGGCTGCACATTGGACCACACCATTGTGCAGGGGCTGAGAAAGCAAATTTTTGATAATGCTGTTTTCAGTGGATACTTGTAATTTTAGAATGAGCAGCACCATGTGGCAGATACTTCACTGGGATCCTAGAACTGAGGCAGCAGCAAATTAAAACAAAAACAAATAAGAGGTTGCTTTTTCTGGGCCCTTTTCACTGCTGGTGAAAAGCCAGTACACAACAGTCTGTTACCATTATGTTTTGCCATCTGCACTAGCCATGCAACAAGACTCTGGAGGAAGGCAACTGAGGCCATGTACCCCCAGACACCTGCAAACCAAAAGGGCCCCTTCCTCTGTTCTTCAGAAACAGAGATACAGTACAAAACGTTCAGCCACCTAGTTGTTTTATGAAAAAATAAGCCCACTTCTGCCTTTCAGTGCATTCAGGCAGTGAGTGAGGCCATCAGCTGTTCCACTGACATCTTAATCAAATCTGTCATATATTTAGAGATGTATAAATTGGAGTGTCCCATTATCTCTCAATTTTCTAGGTAAACGCTGTAATTCTGGGAACGCAGAGCCTGCTTGCTGGCAGGCAAGGTCTGTTTGGTAATGCCACCTACAAACAGTGTATAGAAATAATGGAGCTCTAGGAATGAAGAGGGGATAGAAAAAACAGTGTATCTGTGTAACGCTGGGTAAAAGCTGCTAGCACTATAATAAACTTTAGTATTTAACAGAGCTGTAACTAGCAACCTTGGCAGTCAGGATAAGTGGTCTTTTCTCCCACCCATTCCACCCTGAATAATGGACCCTGAGTTGCCCATGGAAAAGGAGAAGGAGAACATGGTTACCCCACACACCCCAAAAAAGAAAAGAATGACTGGGCTTTCAAAGAAAGAAAGAAAGAAAGAAAGAAAGAAAGAAAGAAAGAAAGAAAGAAAGAAAGAAAGAAAGAAAGAAAGAAAGAAAGAAAGAAAGAAAGAAAGAAAGAAGCGAATCGAATGTGTTGTCATTTATTTTCCTAACAACAGTAGATTTCCTTTTTCATTTTGGTGCCCTAAGACAATATCCCCGTTGCTTCACTATAGTTACAGCCCTTGTATCTCAAGTGCTGTGAACTCCTGCTGTACCTGCAGCAACAGTGACAGAATAGTATCAAGCAGGACCTGCAAATGGTACAACTCAATGTGGGCCGCACTGGTTGGGGGATGCTTAGATTTGTATCCCGAAAATATTTTTCCCTCACAAGTTTTAATGTTATGCATCTTAGTGAGTATCCAGGTTTGTTTTTTGTTTTGTTTGTTTTTTAAATCAATTTCCATGTTATCTTCCAGCTTAGCTGGGTGCTCCCCTGAGGTAAGCATGAGCTAAGGTGGTGGGGAGAGAGGACAGCTAGATGTTTGCTAAGCTTACTGAGGTCATGCTTGATATGGATCCTAGATTTCTGTATGTGGCTTCAAAACAATATGAAGAAATGACAGTCTCCTTTGGGAAGGGCTAACTGTTTATTTCCTCATCTTGGGAATGTGGTATGGCCCTTCGAAAGGTTTACTGGGACACATGTCCTACTAAGTTAATGCATTCCTACACCTATGTAAATGTCCGTAGAATTGTTTTATATTTCTATTTAGTAAGAAGCAGAGGTTGGAAAAGTCACTTTCTCAGAGTAGAATTCCATGTTATCATGACTGGAGGGTTCCCCAATCAAGATGTCTAGTACCCATGCTGATTGGTTGAGGGATTCTATGTTTTATAGTTTATAGAGCAACTTTTCCAAATTCAGTTAGAAATCTTTCTTTGCTGAGATATCAGCCACAGCGGTGGAACAAAACAGAAACTTGGGGAGAGAGTACAGAAAGGATTTGTATCAAGGAGAAATAGAAGCAAAATATGGGAGGGTAGGATTAAAGTAGCAGGCTAGATGACTCAGTGGTTTAGGTCAGTGGTTCTTAACCTTGGGTTATTCAGGTGTTTTTGAACTGCAACTCCCAGAAACCTCAGCCAGCACAGCTGGTGGTGAAGGCTTTTAGGAGTTGCAGTCCAAAAACACCTGAGTAACTCAAGGTTAAGAACCACTGGTTTAGGTTATCTGGCTGCAGAGCCAGAAGTTGAGAGTTTGATTTCTCGCTGTACCTCCCAGGAGAAGAGGTTGCTGATGTGGCCTTGGGCACGTTGCACAATCCCAGAGCACTCCCAAGAAGAAGGGAATGGTAAATCACTACTGAATACCCTCTCCCTAGAAAACTCTGGAAAGGTTCACCATAAGTCAGAATCCATTTGATGGCACATGATTATTAGTATTACAGTTACGGGGCTGGTCTGCCACATTGGATTGGCACATGATTCGAAAGACCAATAACACAAAGAAACACAATATGGAACAGGGCAGTCATGTTTGTCTTTTGTAGCAAAAAGAGCAGCAGGTGTTTTGGTACCACAAAGACTAAACATCTTAGTTGACATAAGTGTTCCTAAACTGCAGCCCGCCTCATGGGGTGCAGTTTAGGAACTCATGAGGTGTAGTTTAGATGCATAGGGTGTTGCTATCGATCATACATTTAAGTGTATAAACACATGTTGAAGGGTATAAATCTTATAAGGGGTGTAATCAATGGGGAAATAGGGGGAAAGAAATGCAAAACAAATGCATTTTTCCTACAAATGAATAGCAAAAGGCTACAACACTGATGAGAGTACCACCAAAAGCCCCTGTGTGTAATGAAAGGTCATGATTTACCTGCTATACTTCGCTAAACCACTGTCAGCAATTTAAATAGATGCTTTCCATAGTTGTTGGTTCCCCACTCCTGGTTTACAGTAATAGCGAATAAGTTTACAAAATGGATGTTGACCATGACAACAAGGCACATAAAGCATCAAGTGTGTCACTGGAGGAGCAGGAAGGGCTCATATTCCAACCTGAGAAAATGCCCCCCAATTTTTTTGGGGGGGGGCTCATTCCCTCTAGACCGAAAGAGCCATTTATTGAGGAACATGCACCAATACAATTGGCAGAGAATATACATCTTGGGAATAATGTATTTTAACAGCTACATGCCATCCTGGGGTATGTTTTCAAATTATAAGTATGGGAGGCTGAGCTGGGTACCCCAACAAAGATAGCAGCCCTCACCAACCTAAACATTTCCATGATTATTTGAGTAGACATAACAGCTACAGTATTATACACTGACTATACTTTGAGGTGCAGATTTTGTCTATCATAGGAATAAAAGGCTGTGTGAATTGTTCAACAGAATTCATTTATTTAGCCTTGAAAGAAATTTTTTTTACAAAATTCACAATTCGTAAAAAAAATCACACAGTCTTGTCTAAACTTAGCAAAGTTTAAAACATTAACTATGGCTCTTTTCTCAGGTAATATTTACATATAACTAGAGATCTGGGAACAAACAAAACAAACAAATGTTCACAGAAGTTATCCAATTTCCAACATTTTGTCTTGAATCCACAGTGGATTCCACAGTTTTTTCCCCTCACATGGAAATCCGTACATATTTCACTGTGTTTTTCTCAATGCATGCATTCTCTAAACATTTTTGAAATATCTGCATTTTTTTCTCATGTATTTGTGAACATTTTTCTGTATGTATTTTTGATGCATGATTCTGAACGATTTGAAACAGAGACAGCAACAGGATAAATAATAAAGCAACAAAACGCCTGGTACAAGAGCTACTAAAAGTGAAGGGGGTTGAAAGGTTGTTCAAAACCCATATAGAAGCTGACAAAAGGAGATCTGAAGATTCACAGCATATCCACATACAAGCATGTGGTCACCATTTAGAAAGTCTTGACTCTAGTGCACTATGAACTAAACATGTTCAATAGTAGGCCTATAACCAATGTGTTTGCCTTTTATTTTGGGAAGTGATCAAGAAGCTATGTATCTTTTCCACTGCAAGAGTGAAATGTTCAGATTGAATTTTAAAGAAGAGTAACACTTCCCTACTCTCAAAAAAATAAGCAGCACAGCTCTAAGCATGAGACTACTGTCAAAATTGTGGCTTCACAGAAACATTATAGTTTTGTAAACTGAAGATTAGCATGCTTGCTACTGCCCTTCACATCCAAGGACACAGAGGATTAGGCACTACAGCAAATATATGATATTGTATTGATTTTCTTCTTCTTCCTGTGAGCATATTTTTTTTCCAAATTCACACAGAGGTGTGGTACATTTACAGAAAAAGAAAAAAGACCTTTGACAAGAAAAGAGCAATTTTTCAGTAGAATGAGTCAAAGTACTGCTTCACTGCAGGGTCTACATTTACCACTGAGCTTGCTGCTGCTAGTGCCCTGCTACTCCGTGAAAAGAAACACAAAAATGCTCAGGTACTTAGGAGAGGCAGGCAATGTGTCACAAGTAAATCACCACTAAAGTAAACCCATTGGGATTAATGGGGTTTAGAGAGGAGCTGATTCACCAAATCCTCACTAATACAATGGGCATACCATACCATAGTGTGACCTACTTTATGAAGTAAGAGGATTTCGGACATTGAATTAAAAACACCAATTCATGGGGTAATTCCTTTTGTGTCTGGAGTTGTCTCAATAAACTAAATCAAGTAGATTTAATAAATGAAACTATGTTGTTGTTTTTAAACCTCTTTTTAAATCTGTTATAGCCATCAGCATAAGTGGTGTTTTCTCAATTGCTAAGTTTATTTGTGCATAATAAAAAGAGAACAGAGAATTTTAAAAGTATTTTAAATAGATAAATGAAAAAAAAAGTTACAGTACAAGAGTGAAATATGTGTAGCCTAAACCGGAATTTTATCAAATAAGATTGCATGTCTTGAAGACACAAACTGTCATTATTAAGGTGGTGCATTTTGCAAATTCATTTGAAAGCATTTCAATAGGATACGTCAATCTCAAATCTATTATTTAGTTACTGATACACTAATTGTAATGTTCCTATTCTCCTGCTATCTTCAGATTGAAGATTACTCAGAAAGAGAACTCCAGCATTACCTGTGACAAGCAGCAGAACGAAACATGCCAGTAAAGTGAGTTCATTCATATCTCCCTCCCGCCCTTTCCCTCTCTCTCTCTCTCTCATTTCAGGAGGGGCTTTCTTAGATACTGTATTTCCTCCTCTTCATATTTTTTGTCCTACAGTCAAAGACTTGATGATCATTATTTGGTACTTCATAGTTTTTGGCCCTGTATTGGAGGCAATGGAATGCTGCTGATCTATAGCCTTAAATCTGGAGAAATAAAGGTTTCTTAATGCCACCCATAGACAAAAGGTTATCAGAGAATGAAGGAATTGATCAACTAAAAACTATATATTTCTTTCTGTTCTTTCTTTCCCTTCTTTGGGTGGCAACATTTATAACCCACTTTTCAATGAGAACAAACACCACTTCTCCTTGACAAAACCCACTGAGGTAGGTCAGGCACAGACAGGATGATTGGCTCAAACTCACCCTCTAAATAGCATGGGCCAGTGGGGTATTAAACCTGGATCACCAAAGCACCAGGCTAACCTCCACATTCACATTGAGATTCCTGTGTCACAATAGCAGTTAAATGGAATTTCTTTGCAACATTGCCACCCAGAGTAGACTATCTGTCTAGATAAGAGGGGTATAAATCTAATTAATTAATTAATTAATTAATTAATTAATTAATTAATTAATTAATTAATTAATTAATTAATTAAATAAATAAATAAATAAATAAATAAATAAATAAATAAATAAATAAATAAATAAATAAATAAATAAATGTGTTTCCAATTAAAGGGCAGAAGGCTGGCGTCTTTCAAATACCAGTTATTTTCTTAAACACAAAAGGTAACAGGTCTTTCAAATTCTTTCATTGCAGCTCTCCTGCCTGGCACTTGTCCAAAAGCCCTAAAAATCCCTTCTTAAACTGTTCTAAAAACCAGAGGCAGACAACAGAAAATCAGTTTAAACCCCTAAAGAAAAACTACTTCAAACAAGTAGAGGAAAGGCACACAATCCACAGTGAATTAACCAAATAACACAATTTTTAAAATCCCCATATACACAGAGGGGAGAAGTTAAAATGAAACACATATATACCTCCCCTCTCAGAACCAAAGGGGAAAAAAGAGCAAGGAAACCAATAAAGAAAAAAAATTCATCTCTAGTCTTGATTATGTTAAACACAGTCAATTGAAGTAACTTGAAGTGCTGTGTGGTCAGTCCTTGCACGTGGATACAAGGATCATCCTAAATGACATGCCATGCCTCAAAGCAACCCCATTTAGTGTGATCTAGACCAGGATAATTTGGCCATTTGGTTGTAGTCCTAATGTTTTTCTTGCTTGGTGTCTTTGTAGTTCATCTCCTACAAACTATTTGGCCTTGCTCTCTTCTCCCTGCCTTGGTATCAAGGTGACACATAGAAGCCATCCTATTCCTCATAAAATAGACTATATTGGAGCTGGCTGCTATGTCACACTCCCTGTCTCTTTCTTCTCCAGCAAGTAGCACACAGGGAAGTGTGTGAAGGTGCTGCTACCATAGCAAAAGAGGTTGGGGTGTCTCCCTCTCCAAAGCTGGGCAACAGAGAGGGCTGGCTCATACAAGCAAAGGGAGTGACAGTGAAAATCAGTGCATATATGCCACCAGAGCATTTCACCACCTCAGGTGAATGCCCCAATGTGGCTAACAGCAAGGCTAGTCTTACTCATTCCTCTCACTCTCTGTGTAGAAAAAGGTGCCTCAACCTCTGCATGCTTTGTATCCTTCCCTTCTGGCAAGGATGAGGAATGTGTAGCCCTCCTGATGCTACTGGACTGAAACCCCCAAGGATTGCTTGGCCATGCTCACTGGGGCTCAAGAGAGTTACTGTCTAACAGTATCTAGAGGACCCACCCACTCCATTCCTCTTCTCTAAATTTGGCATGGACCACCTATAAAAGAAGAAAGTAAATGGGTAGCAGAAGCAGTGGCACAGGAAAGATGAGGGGGAAATGATAGTTGTGCTCTTACTAGCCTCATCTCAGGATATGTTACCCCTTAGCCCTGCAAAAGTTGGAATCAGCACTCTTCTGATGGTACTGTGCATTACCTCCCTGGAAGAAAAACCTATCTGAAGAGGAGGCTCTTTGCTGTCTTCTTTTGACAGGGAAAATACATGCATAGGAACTAGATGGAGTACCTTCTGTCTGGTCACTCTCCATTCCCAGGACATCAGTGTCATTAAAACTGACTAGAGCCATGGCTGCTACAATTTTGACACCAGGGGGAAGAGCCTTTCTCATTTGCACAGCCATTTTGAGGTGGTTTGCTGATTTGTTTACTTTGATCTGCTGTTTTTATGCTTTTTTAAAAAAAAATACAATGCTATTTTATGTATTCATTGCAGATATTGGAGGAGATATTTTTTTACTACAGTTCCAAGCATACTCCAGTCAGTATGGCCTAGGAGTTGTATTCTGGGAGCTGTAACTCAGAAAAGTAACTTTCCACCTCTCTAATTTATTGTATTTCATTGTGTTATGCTTTTGACGCCTCTTACCTATTGGCCTAAATTCCCTGGATGAAGGTGGTTCTTAAAATATTCTCCATAATAAAAGGAAGAACAGTTCTAACACAATAGTGATTCCCTCAGCCCTTTGCTCAGTGATATATATCTTCTTGGAGGCGGTGAGCCCTATTAATAAGCATTGCTTTCTAGGGAGCTGCCTACTTAAAAATAGATGGCTGAACTATTGTAGAAGGCATCGAAATAGATTAACAGTTCTTCCTTAGACACACTGCATAGTCAAAGACTTATGTAATGAATGTGTTGGGCTTGTCAGCAGAATTATACATAGCTCCTCAGATTTTCAAAGAGTCTTTGCACTAGGCTTGGTGGTACATACATCAAGAGCCGGAAAGGATGGTTCTTTAGAGGGGGGGAGCACTTAAATATATTAACTAGCTTGGAAGAGATCTTATTCTGCCCTGACAAGTTCCTAGATTTAGATAAATCTGACCTGAGTTGAGAATATATTGAGCTAATCGGATTTCTTGGTGCCATCTCAGAGAAAGGGTAAGAAGATGGCATGAGAAGCAGAAAACAAATCTAGGAGAGAGAAAACTAGGAGGAGGAAAATCTGTTAACTGCATTTAGCAAATACTTAATCAAAATCTTGTTGAGAAACAAAACTGGGAAGCCAACCATTTTTAATACCAGTAAGAAATTGAGAAGAAGCCCATTTATCACCTCATTGTTAGTGTGATAACCTATTCAATAGCTCTAGTCACCACTAGCAAAAGGATCATATTAATCAATGGCCAGCTTGTTCAGTGTGAAGAAGGCATTCAACAAGTCTGGGCTGAAAAATCAGAGGTGCCTCATGTGTGCCTTTTGAATTACCCCTCCAGTTTTGTACTTTATTACTGCTCTCTTCTAGATGAGCAATTGGGACACTATATCAAATTATACTCTGCATCCAATATAGTTATCGTCACAGAAAAGTGGTTTTGCTCTTCAGTGTACACTGTAAGTAAGCATTTTCTCAAATGTAAGTCCTGTTGATTTCAGCAAGGCTTACTTACCAGTAAACATGTACAAGGAAAAAAGTATACATATTGCATAGGAATAATCCACAAATTACATAGGTAAAAGATCACAATGCTATTTTCAAGGATAGATGTTGTTTCCACAGGTCAGCCCCTAGGGAAACAACTGCATGGATGGAATCTGTGGATACACTGCTGGCCAATAAAGGTAAGATGCTAAGTAGAAAAAGCCAAATGATGGTTTGTCCAACTTGTATTCCATTTCTTATGCAGGGTGCTCCATATAACTCATACATGGCCCCAAACTGTCTCCTATACAGGTAGCATGTAACTCCCTTATTACAACAGCTTTGCTGGTGGCCAAACTGCTGGTTATTACCTATAGACCCCTATACATCTTGGATGCAGTCTATTTGAAGGATAGTATCACCCCATATGAGCCTCCTTGGCTTTTAAGATCTTCTGGGGAGGCACCTCTCATGCTTCTATCACCTTCCCAAGTTTACTTGGTGAGAACACAAGTGTGGACCTTCTCAGTGGTTGCTCCCAGGTTTTGGAATGTGCCACCCCAAGAAGACAGGTTGGCCCTCTCCCTCTTGTCTTTCCATCAACAGGCAAAGATCTTCCTCTTCAGATAAGCCTTTAAACAATAAGCTGTCTCAAGAATGTTAGTTTTTAGCTTACAGGTTGTTAAATGTTTTATACTGTTTTAATATTTGATCTTTTAAATCTTAATGTATGTTTAATTGTTTTTAAATTTCTTATTTTATCTGTTGGTAGACACCTTGGTTCCCCTATGTGGAGAAAAATGGCACAAATTTAAATAAATAATAAATTACCATGTGAGACCTTAAGTAGTAGGACTGTACTACTTTTGAGCTTTTTGAATATTTTTTTATTATATTTTTGAGCTTTCTCTCTTCTCCATTTAAACAAACATATAAAACCTAACTAATCTAACTGATTCAGCTTCTCTTGACTACTTAAAAAGATACCTGTGATCATTAACTAAATTTTTTTAAACAGACTGGCAATTGTTTTCAGGAGGAATTCTCTGAAGGTAGCAGGTTATACCTTAGAAAGAGGCATTCTTATATTTAGCAAGTGGGAGTGCCCCTTTTAAGATGCCTGCATAATCCAAAAGTAAAGGATTGAGTGGATGGAAGGGGCAAAAATTGTTTATTATGTGTTTAGAGCAAATGGGAGGTTGTAAACCATTCCGGATATCCTCCTCTGGCAGACAGTTTGAATTGAATTTGAATAATTCTGGAGCACAGGGATATGATTCATATGCACATTTATTCAATTTAATTAATCAATTGACCAGTTGATTAACTAAGATTTCTTTAAATGAAAAAAATATTATTCTGCTGCACTTGCTGACTACTAATACCTTATTCAGTCAACAGCTTCTCAGATTTTAATTCTTAGCTCACTCACACAGACATATTTTTGCAACAGTAAGTTTTAGAAAGTCACCTGATTTTCTGAGAACATGAAAGCTGGAAGCTCCATATAAAACATAGTGCAGTAATCTAACAAGACTGCTACTAGAATGTAAATAACTGACATCATGCTACCTCTGGCCAGATATAATTGCAATTGACTAGTGGAGGAAATGTATGGGTCAAAAAGATGATATATTTGTCTTATTTTTTGTAGAATGGTCCAGAATGTTGTGAAACATATAGCATTCGACTCTTATCACCTATACATCTTGAATTTAGTATATTTGTCTTATGATTGGACATGGGAAAGTAAATGTGGATTTAACTTACAGGTCTGAGTGCTGAGGCGTGTATCACTGAGGTATATATCGCTGAGGCAATTAGGAAAGGAAAAACATGTTCACTGTAGGAAATACCAAGTTCCATTAATACATAACTTATATATGCGTCTTCTCGGCAATTAAGATCAACAGAAGAGACCCTCCTCTTCGTCCCATTGCCAGCACAAGCACAGCTGATGGGGACATGGGAGAGGGCCTTCTCTGTGGTAGCTCCCAGGCTATGGAACGCTCTCCCTCGGGAGATCAGGATGGCCCCTTCCCTCTTATCCTTCAAAAAAAAAAATCTAAAGACCCTTCTCTTCAGGTAGGCTTTTAACAATTATAACTGAATTCCTGAATCCCATTTTAGCAGATAATTTTATTTTTTCCATGTTCCCATATTTTAATTTTTTTAATTTTAGTTAAAATCATATATTGTTTAATTTGTCTTTTAATATTTAACTTATTGTGTTTTTAATTGTGTAAATTTTAATGCTGTGAGCCACCTTCAGTCCCTTTGTTGGGAGAAATAGGGCATACTACGTAGTAGTAGTAGTAGTAGTAGTAGTAGTAGTAGTAGTAGTAGTAGTAGTAGTAGTAGTAGTAGTAGTAGTAGTAGTAGTAGTAATAGTAATAGTAATAGTAATAGTAGTAATATTAGTAGTAGTAGTAGTAGCAGCAGCAGCAGCAGCAGCAGCAGCAGCTTGATCCTATACCTGTGTCATTTGAGAGGACTGACCACAACCTACTCAACCATCCTGAAAGATAGGGATATAAATCCTTCCCTTTCTTATCCTCACAGATGCAAATTATTTTCTTTGATCCTAGAGTGGGCGGGATATATTGCGGTGCTCTCAACCAGAAGAGAATGAAAATGGTGTGTGAATTAAGCAAAATTTCCCAAATAATGCTTCAGTACGCTATAATACAAATAACGTGAATTCTGCAAACATGATAATAGCTTTTGCTTTGTTTCAGGATTGTGTATTATTTGACAATCAGCCTACCCTTCCATATTTGCTGTGTGCACACACACTCTGCTTCTCTGAACAAAAGAACACCAGCTTTGTGAAGAGATTTTTTTTGCACATTATGAAGACTGTAGTCCCATTCAATTTTTACACAACCTAGCAAGGCGAACATTTGTCAAGGAAAATCTGGCTTTTGCTTCATATGGTTTCTATATGCAAGAAAACCTTACACTTCTTCAGATCCAGTGCTGAAACTATGAAGAATGTGATGACAAATGAGGCAGAGCTAGCCACTTCTATGAGTGTTCACCTTTCTGGGCTGTGTAATGGCAGAAGAGAGCTAATTTTAAAACAGCACACACACGCTCTTTTTCCCATTCTTGCCTAGAGATGAGGAATCTTCTGGCAAAACTATTTGAAACTGAATGTTTTGAGATACATTCTAAATAGTAAAGTCCCCCTCTAGTATGGGTCAATAATGTTTTTAAAAAGAAGGCCAGAAATTTGTTGAACTTAATCATTAGCTATGAAAGACAAAGGCTGAATAGGCAGTTATAACACTGCATAAGAAAGCTGGTGAACATCTGAACATCACGTTCAAATGTTTTAAATTTCAGGTTCTTGCTAACCCATGTATGAAGACATGTTTTTTATTTCAAACACAAATAAAAATGAACCAAACCAAATTCTTTCCCATTAGTACTGATGAAATTCAACAAGTGTAGCTACTTCATGTCTGGGGAGACCTGTGTTGCATTAAAGATGAGGGTTCCCTTCAGATACAAATAAGTGGCAACACTAATATGCTGAATTCACATAAATTAAAACCCGGACTTTCAAAAGTTAAGCACACAAAGTCCTTTGTATTATGAATAAGAAGGCATTTGAGAAACATTTTTTTTTTTTGCAGAAACTGATATAAATATCCTGACATACTCATATTCTCAAGTATTAATCATTCAACCTTTGCCTACAAGCCCTAAAAGCTTGACCTAACGTCAAAGGACAATTTCTACTGTCTTAGATGAGATTTTAATTGTGGAGCTTCTCCCACCCAAGCAATGTACATGCTTCTTGGTTTAATTTTTATTATTTTTACAGATGGTCTGAATGCATTTAGGACTTTCTTAAAGTCAGAATTCAGTGAGGAAAACATTGAATTCTGGCTAGCCTGTGAGGACTTCAAGAAAACCAAGTCAGCAGCTAAAATTGCCTCCAAAGCCCAGAAGATTTATTCTGAGTTTATCCAGGCAGATGCCCCAAAGGAGGTAACCCATTTTAAGTATTCTTCTCAAATATCTGTTCAAACGTTGATTTCTTTCTTGGGTTGTGAGTACAGTGGGCCCTCTACTTACGGAATTAATCCGTATTGGAATGGTGGCTGCAAGTCGAAAAGTCTGTAGGTCGAATCTCCATTGACCTACAATGCATTTAAAACCGATTAATCCCATAACCGGCAGGTTTTATTCTATTTTTGTTCCATTTTGGTTTTTTTCTGGTCTGTAAGTCGATTCTCCGGCTGCAAGTCAAATCTAAATTTTGCAGCCAGGGAAGTCTGTAACTCGAAAAGTCTGTAAGTTGAGCCGTCTGTAAGTCAAGGGTCCACTGTATATGCATCTCATTTTTGCATTCATTTATCACACTGGCCAGAGGAGAAAGAAAGGCATGCCCCTAAACTTCAGCTTTTGAAAATAGCTACCATGCCCACCATTTGATGCTGAAGCATGGTTGTGAACAGTTGAAGTCCATAAGGAGAAGAATCTCCAAAAATGTATCATGCTGCTACTGTGAAGGGGGTAGAATTTGAGTGTAGTTACATGGTTATAAACAGTGTGATACTACTTTAACTGTCAAGGCTCTATTCAGCAGAATTCTGGGAGTTATAGTTTGACATGCACTATCCATGAACTTCAACAGAAAATTCTAAGTACTTCACCAATTATTTAGTATTCTAGGATTCCAGAGGATTCCATAGGATGGAGCTATGGCATTGAAGTGACATCAAACAGCTATAAGGTTGTAGTGGAGACACACTCTGTGGTTGAGGTACAAGTGTGGGCCAAGGTCCTGCTACAGTGCAGATGTTCCTCCCCTTTTCTGCTGCCCACTGCCAGTCATGATTTAAGGGAATGTATTCCATCTCACATTGGACTGAATACTCCTTTAAAATACAGTAACTAACTGCTGTGACTCAAAAAAACCAGGTATGTTTTCATCAGTTCTGGCAAGTGTTAATGGTTAATTTCTCAAAGCAGAGGCCTTTTGATGTGATAAAAGTTAAAACACGTCCTTTAGGAACCTCCTGTCACACCATGGCATTTGATCATTACATACAAAAACATTTCTTAAACTAATTGGCTGGTTAATCACTTCTGTGATATGCATTCCCCTTGCTGGCCTTTTTAACGTGACTTTTGATAATGGCAGTGCTTCAGACACTGATGTGTTGTAGCTTTTGAAAATATATATGGAGATTTTATTTAAATCCATATGAAAACACTGGAGATGTAGAGATTTCATGTCTCAGTTTAATCAAGAGAATATAGCCACTGCATTTTATTCGCAAGCAAATAAGCACAAGATTAAGGTGCCTTAAAAAGTTCATGCAAAGGGATGAACTAATCTCTGTTTTGATCATGAGAATTGTCTTGCTTGGTCAGACGGAATACCGAATTAATACAGCACTAAATCCAGGAAGGTCACAAGCAGGGACAAAAAGCAGCTTGGTGAGATACAGTGTGATCTAATGATGTGATGGGAGACCCACAACCTTCTAGCTGCTGCTTGACTGCAGTTCCCATAATCAGCATCTTAATTTCATCATCATCCCTGACCCTTATGCATGCTGCTGAGAGCTGATGAGACTTTGGATCCAGGAACATCTGAAGGCACGTCGCCCTCCAGTATAACGTAATGGATCCATCAGTGCCCTATGTATATTCTCATGCATCCTGAGAGCCCACCTTGATTAGGTGCGGTATTCACTTCAATGGAGGCTACAAAGAGACAGGCTGCTCTCCGTGCTGTGCAGTAATGTGATCAATTCCAGACCAGTGACATTGGGCAACAGTCCCCTCATATTTCTTCTAGAGGAGACCTTTGAGAGGTCTTTGGGACAGAAAGACATGGAAGAAGCCAAAATAAATGTTCACACAGCAGAATACCTGCTAAGATAAGCACGCCTTCCCTGTGAGCTGGCAGCAGAACACCCAAGAGATTCACTCATGACTCAGTCCAATTATTGAATATTCATATTTAGTCTAAGCAATTCTCAGGAAGGAAGTGTTTGGAAATGTTAGACTTAATTTGAAGCATCCAAGCTGTGAAGAACTAATTCTTGGCTGTTTAATAATTGGATTGACCCTGGGTGATTTCATTACATGGTATTTTTGCTTCACCAGACATCTTTTTGCCTGCTTGTGAGCTTCTCATAGATATGTGGGTGGCTACAGCTGTAGACAAAATGCTGAAGAAAATCAGTCTTTCCTGAAATCCAGAATCATAATTCTAATATTCATAAATATATAAGGACAGGTACTGAAAATAGCAAGGAGGCATCATGCTATCAAGGGATGTCTAGAGGACAGATGAAATGTTTGTGTCTATAAAAGAAAGATGTGGTTTTCTTGAGACCTTAGAAGGAGTGGTATCAAATATCAAATGTTTTCTAGCTATAGCTTTGCTTTTTTTTTCTTTATTCACATATTTGGATTAGAAACTATTTAAAGCCAAGTGGACTAAACTTGTTTTCCCTGCCTAAGTGAAACCAGTCTAGGATACAAGCCCAGTGTGCTGTAATAGTAAATATATTGGATTTGGATTCAAAAACTCACAGGCCGACCATGGACCAGTCACACTCTTTCAGACTGAACTACCATGCACAGTTGTCATGAGTGTAAAGCAGGGAGGAACAGAATATGCAGAATAGTGCATACTATGTTGAGCTTGTTGAAGGCAGGATGTAAAATTGAACAAATAAATGATAAAATAATAGATAATAAATGGGGTCAGTATTATCTTCTTTGGGAGTGAATTCTGCAACTGGGATGCAGCCCTAGTGAATGTCTTATCTTAAATTCTGATTTACTGGACCTTGGTCGTGACTATAAAGACTTACCAAGAATTTCTATTTAATTTGAAGCACAGAATACCGACTTTTATTATTTCTATGACCATAAGCCTCTAATGTTTTCTTCATGGTAAAAGTGTTGCTGCAATGCAGGCCCTTCCTTGGGGCCTGCATTGTGTGAGAAAGCATGGCCTGTTTGAGACAGCCCCATGACTTATGCCTTCAGCAATGTCCTACTCCTCCTCCTGGAAACTGGGACAGTGGTGATAAAGGCACATCAGCAGAGGCTCTGCCCACATATTCTGGGACTTCTCACATCTACCTTAGTATATTTGAAAAAGCAAAGGTTAGGAAACTTAAATACTGAAATTCTGGCTCAACTCCTGTTTGCTGCGTAAGACTAATGACAGGCTGATGGGTTTTGAGGGGTTGTACAGCCAATGGTAGGGCCAGGTGGAAGGAGGGACAAACCTTCAGAATATGCCCACCCATCTCTTCCTTTGAGGCAAACAGTGAAGTTGTCCATGGCTGAAATGTAGCCAGGGAATGATGGGTTTAGAAGACGTGGACACGGAGACCATGTTTACAAAACTTGAAAGCTGAAAGAAAATCAAGCAAATATGCCTTTTAAAAAGCAGGTATGAAAAGTTTCATCATGTTTTGTCTTGCCATGCATCTAGAAAAGCTGAAGCACCTTTAAACATTATTATTAAAGGAGGAATAATCATTGCATGGCATCTGGATAGGAAACCAAATTAAAATGTGTGTTCCATATTCTAAATAATGAAAGCATGACCTTCCTGTCACTTTGCATCAAAGCGTATATTTTTGGAAGCTATTCAGATCGTGTTTGTTTCTGGCTCACGTACAAAGCCTCAGATCTTCAGCAAAATAAACAATTTATGCCACTGTATTCCCTGCAGATAAACATCGACTTCTGTACAAGAGATCACATCACCCAGACTATTTCTGAACCGACTCTCCAGTGTTTTGATGATGCACAGAGATTAATCTACAGCCTCATGGCTAAAGACTCTTTTCCGCGGTTTCTAAAGTCAGAAGCTTATAAGGAACTAGTAAATAAGCAGCAGAATGGAAACCAGAAAAGATGGCTGCCATTTTTGTAAAGGTCTTGTTCAGACGTGTTTTTTGAATCTCCTAGTATAGTCTCTTTCATTACTAGATCTAACACAATGGTCAGATTGTTCTACAGCAGGGTAGGTGCTCTGCTAGTACTTTGGCTTGTAAGTTGAAAGTGCAGTTGTACAATGTCTATTTTAACTTTCTAACAGGATTAGAAATAAAGTAATAAAAAGAATTTCAAATTTAGCCAGACACCTTAGCTTTCAGTGACCAGGAAGGTCATTTCTAAAAGTCTACAGCCCTGTTTATATCAGATTCCAACAAATAGGAGATACACATATGGCATCACTCCAGCTTAGCCTCATATTCATACCACCTGTACAGCACCAAGATGTAAAGAGGAACCAGAACATACCAATTTCCTCAATTCCCTACCTTATGACTCCATACATATGCAAGATAAGTACTTGGGTAAGGAATCCTTAAGGTCTGCAGAAAAAAATATCTTTGGGGTGGGTAGGGAGGGAAAATCCCTGAGGCACCAGGATAGAAGACAGCCCAGTGAGAAATGTGTATGTTAAGTGGTCAAGGAGTGCTAGTTGGCTGCTGGGAAGGACTGCATATTGGGAGTGAGAAGGAAACAAACCAAGGGACTGGAATTCTGAGCAGGAGACTTCAATTTCATTCCAGGTCTCACAAACCCCTATTCCTTCACAAGTAAGTCTTGGTTCTCACAATTCATCTACCACAGGGTTGCTATATTCCAGTTGTTTAAAGTGGGGTAGTCTAATTTGCATATTATGCAAACTAAGCAGGTTGCGTAGGCTTTCTAGCTATACATTTCAAACTTTCCATCTTGGGCTCATCTATATAATAATCACTAAGGATGTGCACAGGCACCCTGATCTACTCTGTCTGTGGCTCCATATGGGCATTCAGATTAATGCCTGACCCACCCTGTGCCCTTTGGGTGACACTCTATGCATTTTTTTCCAGCTCAGTGGTAATATTTGTGCATGTCCAGTTTTGCATGAAAATCCCCATTCCTGCAAATGAGGAGATGCAAATAGAAGGGCTGAAAAGTGCAGGCAAGAGAGAAGAGAGCCAGGCATTGCATTTTATTTTTGTTTCTCTCCTTTTTTTACATCCACCAGGAGAAAGCTCAGATGCTAAGCAACAGGGAATGGAGTGAGTAAGAGACTTTAAAAAGGCTTTCTCCCTTTGATTCCTTCCTAAAAGTCTAATGAAGTGAGACTACTCTTCCCTACACTATTTCTGTCTTTTCCCACATTTTTTTCTCACCTCTTAGGAAGGTATCTCAAAGTGTCAGATGCAGGGGAGGGGTATCAGGAAATAGGGATCTAGTTGTCTTGTGTGCTCCCAGAGGCATCTGGTGGGGCCACTGCTAGATACAGGAAGCTGGCCTAGATGGGCCCTTGGCCTGATCCAGCAAGGCTCTACTTATGTTCTTATGAGCAGGAAAAGAAAAGAAGGTTCATTTCTAAGGCAGGTTATATTCCTTGAAGCGATCAGTAATTCTCATGCAAACATACTTAATAGGGCTGGGAAAAGAGAACCAAATACAGTAAGGTACTCATGTAGGCTGACAGTAGGTGTAAATAAAGAAATAATCTTATATAGCCATGCACAAGGGCTTCAAGTGTTATTCTTATGATAGTGTTGGGGTTTTTTACTGTCATATTTAATTCTTCAAAAAATGACTAAAAAAATAAAAGTTAATCATAGTGATCCATAAGCATGTCACAAAAATCCGTCCTGACCAACACTTACAATGCTTGCCATATCATGACAAATACACATACAATTAGTTCTTCAAAAAGGAAATTTTAATGTATTTCTCAGTGTTGGAAACCTCTTAACAGAAATTTAAGATTCACGGCAACCAGAAGCTACACAACAATAATAACAAACATAAGCGTCTAGCGATGCACGCTCTCCCTCCTTCTCTCCCTCCTTCTTGCTTATGCCAATATTCCTGTCCTCAGGTCAGAACCTAGCTAAGCTCCCAGATTTCTATGGAGGATAAATTGGAACTTGACGTTTCTGGAAGGCCACAGAATCATAGGCTCATAGAACCATAGAGCTGAAAGGAACCCTAAGGATCATCAGCCTCCTCACGAAGCATGAAATATAGTAACTGGCGTAATATTAAAGCTTCAGTAATCCGTTTGGACCACAGCTCCAGTAATCCACCCAGCAAGCATTCATTTCTCTAGCTTCATTGATTTCTATACACAGTTTGGAAACAGCTCTGCAAACAGATTCCAGCTGTTCGCAAACCAGCAAGGGATCAAGGGTTTCCACAATCACAACATTTAACCAGAAACTTAGGTTTCCACAGGGAATGAGATCCCGCTGAAATGTGAACAGCTTCACTCACTGAGTAATTATGCAGAAAAGCTTGTTCATTGAAAAACAACTGGCCAAAATAGCAATTGCTTGTTTGCCTGTACTTTTACTTCTATAAAGACTAGAGACTTATGATTTTGTGTGTGGGGAGGGGTCCAGTTTGTTTGTTTGTTTGTTTAATGAAAGCTTAGAATCTGGATGAGATAAAAGGAGCACTGGGCACTAGGTGGCATGTCTAAAACCTGGGCAACTCTAATCTACCAAGAAAGATGGAGACAAATCACATCAGTGGGGCTGGTTACACAGCCACTGATATGTGCAGGCCTCTGTTTTCATTTAAGATTCTGTGTGCATAGAAAATGACTTATTAACATTTCTGTGTAATTTAGTTAAACACACTGAGGGTTGTCAGAGCAGCAATTCATCTTTGATGCAAGGAAAAGAAGGGGCAGGGAAAGGCTGAAGGCCACAGAAGCAGCCTTGGGGATTGTACTTTGTCCAGTCTTGCTGAACATGGAGCTCTTCCTGAACACCCTCCAGAAACTTCACTCAGCCCAGAATGTGTTGGCATAGTGATAAATATCCCTGTTGCTAGAAGTACATTGTGACATTGATAAGTGAGACTTATGGTCTGCTGATTAATATCCAAGTTAAATTAGTGTTCATTATTAAAATTCTAAACAATATAGATCCACTCTAAAGAGCTCTATCCTGCTCCAAATACCTTCCTGCTTCCTGTTAAATTACTATAATAAAGAACACTTTTTTGTAAAGTTACCTCAGTTAAGAAATTAAGTCAGGGCTAGCTGTCTGTTAGCCTTCTGGAGACAGTCTAAAGCCTTTCTATTTCAATGAGATTTTGAAGAGAGTAGTTTAATGCAGCAATGGATAATACTTATGTTGTCTTCAAAGGCTGCCGGACTACAATTCCCATCATTCTCCACCATTGGCTCTGCTAGCTTGATCTGATGGAAATGGCAATCAAACCACCTTTGGAAAACCACAGATTGTCTGCTTCTGTGTTATCTCCCCCCTCCCCCGTAGTAATACCAGTTGTAATTTTAAATTAATGTGCCTTATTATTTAAGTTTTGTTCAATACTGGTACTATTGAAGCTGTTGATAGAATTTTTTGTGTGTGTTTAATTAATATAACATGCCTTATGGGCATAAAGATAGAATAAGAGAAAATGAGAAAATTAATAAATAAAAAATTTAAAAGTAAGTTTCTGGCATCCACATTTTGTATACAGCATACATTGAGAATTTTGAGAGAGTAGTTTTTTGAGATAACCTGAGGAGACCTATAGAGAAAATTTTAAAAAAGAATATCCTTTTCTGCATGAAATAATTGCACATTGATGCAATATTTGTCACATATGCTTTGTGTTCTTCAGTTCAGTTCCATTGGTTATATGCACTGTTTTGAGCTTTCCTTCGGGAATTTGTTACTACATAAAAGTACTGATTTGAATATAACATTTAAAAAAAAGGGAGGAGATCTAATATACTAATATACATATACATATATATATACATATACATATACATATACATACACACATACACACACATATGTGTGGTATAGATGTATCAGATGGGCGGGATATAAATCAAATAAATAAAATAAATAAATAAATAAATAAATATACATGCATGCATACATATACAGTACACACACACACACACACACACATACATACATACATACATATACATATACATATACATATACATACATATAAAAGTACTGATTTGAATATAACTTTTGCTTATTAAAATCAATGGGAGCAAAGTTAGTCTTGAAGTCAGTGAAGGATTTCCTCTGCAATGAAATTACTGCAATATCTAACTATAGCTACATTTCCTGATTGCTGGGGACCATTGCTCAGGTTTGAGTGCATATTGTTAAGGAAATGAACCTGGAGCACTAGACTGTGCAGTGCAGCTGCTCATTATGTCAGTCCGTATCTATGGAGATATCCACAAGAAGAGTCCATAAAATGCAGGCATTCGTGCTGCATCCATAACGGCTATGTTATTCTAGTAGTGTTCATCTCCAGCAGAGGCAGGTCTCTTGTAAAGTGAATGGATCTTAATTGTCAACTGAACACCAAGGCAGCTTCAGTTGCTTAGAATCACAACACAGGTCAGTAATATACTGCGGCTCCTATGATGTACTCCACATAGATGTAGACACCCCAGCTAGTATGAGGATTGCAAGTAAGCTAAGAGGGAACAGATAAGCTTGTTGTGTGTGTGCACAATGATGATAACATCTCTGCTAATCAGAAAGTCCTAGTGCTTTTACCTTGCAAGTCCAGGAGCATTGATACTAGGAAAGAAAAAATAATTCCTAATTCAGGCAGATCCTAAAGAAATGCATGAAGTACAGAGATTCATTTCCCCTTGTCTGGTGAGACCAAGCTTTTAAAGAGTATCAGATACTGTATCTTCAGTAAGTCAGCTGTCAACAGCTACAGCAACACATCTCCAACTGCGTCTCTGCTCAAGCACACAGACAATTTGCAGAACATTAGCACTCCACATTTCTGCCAGCTGCCCCCCTGCTTTTCACAGAGAACTTTATTTCCAGGGCTGCTGCCACATCTCAGCAACTTATCAGGGGGTACTTTCTTCAGAAAACTGTAAGTGTGACCAGCATGTCTGAAAGACAGCTTGTTACAGAGGCACCATCAAGGCAAAACATGGCAACAGAAATCCCTCTGCTGAATTAAATCTTGGTCACTAAAAAGAGAAAGACAGAAAAGTTACCTTTCTCCCAGTGAAAGCAGCTAGGATCACTGCATTCATGCCTCTCATCAAGGCCAGACTGCAACATACTGAGTCTTTAAGTGGTGTCAAGTGGAAGACAGCCCATATGATTAGTACAGAAATGTGGAGCCATGCAGTATAATTTTGATATAAAATAACAGAAAGGATTGCTTTGTTTTTTCTGCATCCTTTGTGGGGTTTTTCAACCAACAATATGTAACTTGACACTGCGTGTGCATGCATGCACACCTGTGCACATTTGTGTTGTATCTAGGCCCATCTCATCATCTGAGGCACTGTAGTCTCCTCTGTGCATAAAGTAATGGTGATACTGAAACAGTGGTGCCAATTAGTGGCAGGAAACAACAAACTCTCTAATCTAGTGATCTGGAAGCAGCCAGCACCTGTTTCCCTGATGTAAATGGTGGCATTAAAGCTGTGACTCTCATCAGAATTACAGTGAGTTGTAGGAAACTAAAACTCCCTCACCCCACCAGTGATCCGGATGTCAAAGCCATGAAACCCACAATCCTCTTCCTCTCCCCTGGTGACCCATAAGCAGCCATCATCACTACTTTTCCCACACTGGGAGGAGAGAAGAAAGGCCCTATATTCAATCCCTCAATAACCCCAGCATAGCCTGACATCCACAGAATTACAGGAATTTGGCCAAGTATAAAGCCTTTCTCTCCATTGTGTGTTATTTGTATGTGTTCATATAATTGTCCTTCAAAACCAAGCAGCAGCTATCATTTATTAAATTACAGATTATTACACACTTCCTTCAATATGTCAAAAAAGCAGTAATAATAAGATGTGGGTAAACTTGCAAATGTATTTAAATTTAATCAATCCATTGGCTAAAAAAATAGACTAGATTCCTAAACATTCTCTAATCCTTTTTTTTAAAAAAAAAACATCCTTCTATCCCTTCTAATTTCTTTAATCAGTTGTGTACTGAGAAAGATCAAGTGGCATAAAGATTACCACAGTCCTTGGAGAACTGGAATTCTCTTCTTTCAGGGGCTTCTCACAGATACACAACAGAGTTCTCAGCTTGGGAACAATGTCACTTGCTTACCTTCCTGCTGCTCTCATTGCACTAACAGGTGCTGAAGTCCTGGCTGTATGTGTTCTGTGCTGTAAAGTTGGAACCCATAGTGACCCTAATACAGATTTCAAGGTAAGCGAGATATTTAAGGAATGGTTTTACCAGTTTTATTCCTCCAGTGAGTTTCTATGACCAAGCCGGGATTCAAGCCCTGTTCTCCACAGTCCTAGTTCATCATTCTATCCACTACACACCACATTGGGAATCCCAAAGTTACAGCTACTGTTTGCAAATTCAGGTACTTGAGAAGTACACAAAAGGGAGAAGGACACAGTGGCTGAGCCAAATGCAACGGGAAACATTCAGTGGGTTCAATCGCTACAGCAGTGGTCCCCAACCTTGGGCCTCCAGATGTTCTTGGACTTCAACTCCCAGAAATCCTGTCCAGCAGAGGTGGTGGTGAAGGCTTCTGGGAGTTGTAGTCGATGAACATCTGGAGGCCCAAGGTTGGGGACCACTGCGCTACAGGACCTGCTGTCCCTTGCTGTTGCTTTCTTAAAACAATAACCAACAAGATGGATCCTCCCTAGAGAGGACAGAACAGTGAGAGGGAATGCAGCTTCACTGGAGAAAAGCAGAAATGGGGGGGGGATCTTAAAAGGCAGCGGTGGAGTACTGAAACTTGGACAGAAAAACTGAACATCTCAAGGACACAGCACGAGTAGTTATGTGGAACTGAAGATAATTACCAACATGAGACAGCTATTGCTTATTAAACATGTAGTTTCCGGAACTACGTAAGAAGATCCCTTATTTAAAAGAGAAGAAAATATAATGTAATGTAATATGATGTAATAGTAGCTAATAATTCATGCTTTAAGATATAAATAAGAAATATGTAGTGTGTAAGCAGTTAAATGAAATGTGTGATAGTGAATACAGTAGGATGTATAACACATGCACAAATAGCTACTTTAATTGGCTATTATGCATGTGTGTGTTTCTGCTCAACACAATTTCAGTAAGACTCTATCCTATCTGGTCTACTGTGTTTCTCTGATCATATTTTTGTGAACAGACCAGATATTCTGAAGGCAATAAGTCTCTAGTACTTAGGGAAATGGGGAGTGCTTAACTGTACGGGAAGTTTTATGTAGTTCCATTATATTTCTAAAAAACAGAAACATTGTCTTTAAGTAGTTTACGACATTCCTGCCTCTGCAACCCTAATACCATTCATAATCCCTTAATTAAAAAATATATTACACTGCAGGCCTGTTGTTTAACATTCCTCTCAATAATTATACAAATGTTTCTGTTTCAAGTGTTTAATCTGGAGGAGAAATTTTACAATATTTAAATAAATGAACAATTAAACTCACATATGCCCCCATAACGATATTAATTGGGTTGTAGATATATTCCTTCTTAATTAATTTCTAAAACCCTCAAAGACTTGCCAGACTATATCTCTGTAATTAAACTTAAGTCTCTTCCACATATTAAAAGTGCTTCTAAGTTAAGCACGAGGCATTTTGAGTCTTCATATAGATGAAATTGTTCACTCCTCAGGATAGGCCTCTTTGAGACAAAATGAAATGCCCAGGACCATACTACTGATTTAATTGCATAATGCTTCTGAAAAAAAGGCTAGATTAAAAAATTGTATTCATTAGCAAACATGGCTCTTCACAGGAACAGACTGACTTCAAACTATCAAACACCAAATTATAATATCCCTTTTTTTTTTGAGCTGGGAGGTGTATGACCTTCCAGATGCTGCTGAACTACAGTGCTTATCAGCCCCAGTCAGCATAGGCATTAGTCAAGAATGATGGGAACTGTAATCCAAAACATCAGAAGGGCCACAGAAAGATTTCAGTTATTATATTATGCTTTGTCATTTTTCTTGTGCTGGAAACTAATTATGTGAACTTGGGATGAGGATCCATTTTAATTATCATTATTTATAGTTATACTTTTTAAATGTTACAAGACATTCAGGGCAATAATCCAATCAACGGTATATCTGTTTCCTACTGTTTGCTAGTTCAAAATGAGATGACTATTTTGCCATCCCTTCCCCAGTGCTTACAAAATGCTTTACACCTTCAGGTTCTAAATGTATGTTAAATGGAAATTTATTTTTCAAAATCTTGGATGCTTCTTCCGTTAGAGGAAAGCAGTAATTTTCAAGACAACTGTTGAGGGAAAGAATATACCTGTACCCTTTCCCTCCTCACCCATCGCTTCCCCACCATTAATCCCTCCCTCTTCCCCTATTTCAGTGGTTCCCAACCTTGGGTTCCCAGATGTTCTTGGACTAAAACTCCCAGATGTCTTCACCACTAGCTGGTGGGCAGGATTTCTGGGAGTTGTAGTCCAAGAACATATGCGAACCTAAATTTGGGAACCACTGCTCTACTTGATAGTTTCCAAGTCTATGCTCCCTGCCCCCAGCATTTTGCTGAAAACCAACTCCTCCAAAAATTGTTTCCCCCGACTTGAAATGACTGTTACAGTTTTAAATTACAGACATATGTAAAGGGTAACTAGGCTGCTTATGTTTGGGGCAAGTGGCCTAGACCATTAAAGAAAAGATTGCATTATAAAATTACATTAGACACATCTCTAGCTTGTGTTACTTACATAACATTTGCCATTAGGTCTTATTCTTCCTTTGGCTCTCTAATATCAGATTTTCCTTCTGGATACAAACATGCTGTGGTTTGCTAGAGCAACTAGACATCTGTCACAATGCATGGGTGGATTTTAAAATCCATGATGACAATTTTTTTGTATGTTTTCAAAAATCTCTCCAAAATTGTGCACCTATGCCATCTCATTAAGAGCAGTACAGGTCTGTCTTTGAAATTCTCCATCTTTCCCTCTAAGGTGGCAGAACATAAACTCTATAACTTGTATGAAAGTAGGAGGGTGCCAAAGGTGTTTTGTTGTTGTTGTTGTTGTTGTTGTTGTTGTTGTTGTTTTGCATAAGAACACCTAACCCTCATCAGCTGTTAGCACTTTGCATATTTGCAGCAATCACAATATGACATTGTAGAGTTAATGTGTGATGGTTGTTGTGGGTTTTTTGGACTCTTTGGCCGTGTTCTGAAGGTTGTTCTTCCTGACGTTTCACCAGTCTCTGTGGTCGGCATCTTCAAAGGACTGGAGTAGGAACTCTGTCCATGCTCTTGGTGTTTGTTGGATAGTTGAGCATTTATAGCTGTGGGAAACAGCTTTTGTCTTTTTTCATGAGATAGGGTGATCAGCATGTTTTTGTTGTGATAAGGGAGGGGGGAGGGAGAGATTATCTGTCACTGTGATTGATGGGTGTCATTAGCTGGGCTTTTTTGTGCAATGATCCCTGGTCCTTGTGGCTGGGTAGAGTTCATTGACCTTTTGCAGGTTGTATTTTTCAGAATGGGGTGCTAGACCGTGTTTAGTTTTAGGCCAGCTAATGACACCCATTGTCACCCAATGACAGATAATCTGTCCCTTGGGTTATAGCGCAGACCAAATTAAGCAGTTTGGGTGATGGTCTTCAACTAGCTATCAAAGATACATTAGACCTCTTCCTAACGTGTATGTAGGAGTCATTTATGTCATTTCAGGTACCATGAGTTCTGAAGGTCGAAGGCACGTGATGATCATCGGCCACAGCTATGTCTATTGGGCAGTGCATTATGCTGCTTCTTCCCCATGGGGGAATGGTTTGGGGCTGGTGCCTATGCATACATTACCTGGAGAGGTGTGTGTGGCATGCAATGTATACAGCTTGACAGGATGACTGCCTTTGATCAAGCTACACCTGATGTTTTTGGTAATTCACCTGGGAGGTAATGATCTGCCTAGATCGCCTGGTAAGACATTGATCCTGGACATTCTGAGAGACCTTAAGAGGTTGAATGCCAGGTATCCCACGATGTGGTTAGTCTGGTGAGATGCCTGGAATGTGGACAATGTAACAAGGCCCAGCGGGTCATTAACGGAGAAGTGTGTAGAGGTGTCTACACAGGTGGCCTCAAATCAGTGATTAATCACCATAGGATCCAATTGAGCAATACTGTATATTTTCATAGTGGTGGTGTCCATCTGTCTGATGCAGGTTTGGACATATTTTTAGAAGACATCAAAGAGGGCCTGCTGTTGAGCTCAGGCTGCTCTGTGGCAGGCATGGGACATAGCTGGGCTAGTCCCTATTCTGTGGTGGGTAGTGCAGAAAAACAGGTAGTCTTGGTGTGTCCCATTTGTAATTCAGGTAAGCCAGATCGTGCGATTACAGGGCCGGTGGCAGGAAGATGCGCTGGGCCACTTCCGGACGAACAGTCATCAATTAAAGATGTCTGGAGGTCTGGGGTGTTTATTAGTGGCCGGCTGGGTTCCTGCTGTCTTTAGGACCGCTAGAACCTGGGGCCTGGGACTTGCCCATTGACTGTTTTTAGGGGTATTTGGATACCCTGCCTTTATATGTTTCCGCACTACGGCAGGCCCCCTCCTTTGATGTTGATGATATACAATTTGATCTGATTTAATAAAGTGTGGCCCATATTTAATCCATATCATTGTCTCGAGTCTTTATTCTGGGACTGGGTAGGCAAATATCAGAAGGGCCAGATATTTCCTAATCCTGCTCTCTGTGAACACAGAATGAGGCTTTAAGAAGATGTCGTCCAACTACACATAGCACATCAGTGCTTTCTCATCCTTTTCTCTAGTACAGCATAGCAATGTAAGGAGCTCTAAGGATTTCCCAGTGTGCCTTCTTGTATTATTACAGGAACCAAATGTCTTGAATTCAGTTGAGCTTGCTACTCAGTAAGTCATCAGTAGAGGCAAGGCATAAATGGTAGCATTTAACTGTTTCATCTTGTTAAATCAAATGCCAGAATAGGTTAGGTTTCTTGTGTACCCCCAGGGCCATTTTGAACAATCCAACATTGGGGAGACCCCTGCTCTAAAACCAACATGTAGCACATTAGTCAAACTGAATTCCTTGAAGATTTCCTGTACATTTATATAACCATCTTGTTTTCTCCCAGTGCTTTTAATGTGAAAATATTATCCCGAGACTAAATATAACTCATATGCAAAGCTTAATGAAAACAGGCGTGATGGAGGAAAAGAATCCAGCCTTATTAATTTGCAATGCAAACCTGACAAAATCTAAGCCACAGGGGGAGTTTGAGCTGAGGATTCATTCAGAATATTGTACAGTCTCTACAATTAAGGGAAAGAATGCTATTTTTTGAAATATTCACAATTACAATTTAGGGAGCTGCACTGAGTATCAAGAAAATATCCACCTTTCTGGCAGTGCATGAAAGCAAAATATGGACATTTCTATACCAGACCAACAGCTAGGATTTTGTGTATCTGAGTCTCCACCACATTTTTATCAAAATGAAATGTGCACACTTTCATTTCATTATCCACACAAGAACAAAGTAATGTTGCCTATACAATTGTCAAAATGGGAGTTAAATCCAGGAGAGAGGATTTGGAGGAGACAATGACAAAGGAGTTACCTCAGCTTATGGCTGTACCAGGTATGGGAACCATTGGTTTTCTGGATTATTTGGACTTCCTGCACAAGAAGTTTCAGCCAGCCTCATCAATGATAAAGGAATTGTAATCCAAAACAACTGGTGGTCCAATGATTCCTCACTGCCATGCCACACCAAGAATCTGTGGTGATGCTACCTTTTTGTCAAACCCTGCTTCACTCCTGTGTCCCTATTTTTCAAAATGTCAAGTGCTTGAGTATTAACCCTGTAGGAGAGGATAAAAACTTGACTGATATATCCTAACAGCTGCCCTAAAGCAACAAAAGGACTAAGGTCCCACACAGTGGAATTTGAGAGTGGTTTCGGATTTGAATCCCGGCGTCCTGGGAAAATCAAGACAGGATTTCTGTATATCCTGTCCAAAGACCTTAGCATTTCAGTCCAAGCTTACTGAGGCTGAAAACTGAAGGCAGACTGAAAGATATACCTTTGTCAGTGTCAGAGTGGAGCCAGGGCTCTTAGGACTGCTCACAAATCCAATACTTTCTTGATTAGCAGAAATAGCAGTGCCATCTCCTGGCATCCTGCTTCCCTGTTCTCTCCCTGTTCTAGATGTGATCATTACAACAGCTGGGGAAAGGGGCATGGATTTTCTGGGCAATGCTTTATTCGTTGGATCCATCTCTCTCATAAGGCAAAGTATTTGGGAATGGCTTGGCCTTGTATAGGCAATCATAATCCAGTGGCCGAAATCTTATTCCAAAATACCACTTGCATTATTTTTTGCTGGCTGGGTGTACTGACAATCGAGAGACTGATTAAGCAACCTAGATGTCTCCAACTGCATGGCAGACAGCCGGCAGCATCATGTACACTGCTTGCTTGATCACCTATTTAAGCTTTGAAATTCCAATATGATCCTAGCCATTGTTGTACAAAAGGTCTGCTGCTGGTATGAAGATCCCAAAACTTGTTTGTTGATTTGGATTCACATGGCTTCCTGCATTGTTGCACTTTTGTTGGATTTGTGACCATGGGGGTTATCATGATAAGCATACTTCAGAATTTCCCGCATCATTGCTAATCTTTGCTCATAGGAAGCATATTTAATCCTAGAATTGACTTTGAATGACTGAATTTGCAAAGATAATAGTGGAAAAGCAAATAAATAAATAAATGCAACTTCCTGTGTACAACATTACCATGTCTCTGCCATACCGTCTCCAACTCTCTCAAAATTATATCATTTTTCTGAAGCCTGAATGAACACAAAAGGCTCATCATCACTTCCTCAGCTTATTTTCTGAACTACCAATGACTGCTGTGTCTGTGACTCAATTTAATCATAATAATTGTGTGTTGTCAAGTCAATTCTGATTTATGTTTACCTTTTTCAGGGTTTCCTAGGTAGAAGGTACTCGGAGGATTCTACCGGAATGCACAATCAGGAACTGAACTCTCAACCTCTGACTCTGAGCTATCCAGTCAGCTGTGACTCATTTGAGCCTTCCTTCAGACAACTCTCTTCTCACTGAGGTGGCCTGATACACAGCTTGAATCAAACTACACTGGTTCTGTTCATAATCCAATGGGAAGATGTTTGAATGTTATCCAAATTTAACCACAGTTTCAAAGCTGGCTTAAGATGTCTGTTTCTGTTCCCAAAATATTTTGAATATTCAAATTAATTTGCCATTTAAATCACTTATCTTCAATCCACATGGACAACCGAATGCAAAAAAAGGATGAAGCTGATATCAGGATATCTTCAAAATGTGTTATTTGCTACTTAAGTCAGGTAATGACAGAAGTAATCGGTAGTAAAATTCTAGACGCTGTTACGTAAGGATTTCTCAAATTTCAATTTCTTCCTGGGAAGAAGCACATACCAGGTTAACATGAGAGTTCAAATGTTATTGTCATGCTGAAAGTTTGTCATGTTTTTAATTACTGGTAGTTTCTTTAGTATGGTTTTATCTATAATATTTGTATTGTTCCCTTCAACTTGATTAATCCCCAGGATGATTTTCAGCACTCTTAACTGAAATACAGATAAAAACTAAGTAACAGCAGGGATGAAAAATAAATTGAAACTTTAAAATAGCATCATTGGTGATTTTGGTGGTCTATCTAAGTCCCTCAGTAAAATAATCTCCAGGATACTCCCACTTGACTTTGTCCAATGTCAAAGGTCATATCTGTTAAACTTCACTACCATCCATCCCTCGTGTCCATCTGGATCTGGGTCAGAAGCTTCCCAGATCTTATACAACATCTTTGAGGGCCCAGGGGCAACTGTTCCTACTGTTGTATAGACTGTGAGCAAGACACTATTCTCTTAGCAAACAGCTAAGAGATAAGGTATTTAGTAGTAAGGATCTAGTGCTAAGGCTTTAAGAATAGCCAGCATCACCATATTTCTGAGGAGACAGAACTATTACAGAACAGATAAGGAAAGTGCAACAGACAGAAGAATAAGACCTATTCTTCTTCTGTCTGTTGCACTTTACAAAAGCATAGCTCTCAAGCGAAAACTGATCAAAGTGATAAAGAGATAACTCACAAAAAAAGCAGACAAAGGGCATGTCCTGAAGGGCATGTCCAGGAGCAAATCTGAAGTGCCTGGTTCATTGTCAATGCTTTTGATATTGTCCATGCTAGGTAGATTATTCAATTCTTTTTAAAAAGCCTTCTGCTTATGAATGTGGTATATTGTGCTTCTGTAACCATGATCCAAAATCCAGGAAGTGGCCCAATATTGCTGCACAATATAATGCCCGTGTTGCCAGCACAAGGTGTACATAGGAAAGGGTAGCCTGAATGTTGGAAACACCAATGCCAGCAGCAAAGGTGATCTACAGGATGCCCTCTTCTTCTCACTACTATTCATACTTGTTGAAAAACAGCCTGGGCAATTGCTTTGTGTTTGGGTGCGGAGTGGCTGGGTAAATTGGCAGGGGGCTGGGTGGCTGGGTCTGAGAAACTGAGAGAAGGGTCTCCTGGAAGATCTTAAAAAGCAGATGTCATCAGTGGACTGTCACCAGTTCACAAAGCACAACAGGAGCAATATAGTGTATGTGGTCCAATGCAAAGAGAAGTGTCTGTAGCTCTATGTTGGAGAAACGAAACAGCCTAAGTAGCAGCACTGCAACTGGTGGGGAAGAACTCATACAACTGAGGTAGAAACATATATAACTGCTGGATGGCTCAGTGGTTTAGGCATCTGACTGTGGAGCCTGAGATTGGGAGCTCAATTCTCTGCTGTGCCTCCTTGACAGGTGCTGGACTCGATGATCCATAGGGTCCCTTCCAGCAATCCAATTCTTTGATCATTATTATTCCCATGCATACGCAGCTGAATATGGTTAGTCTAAAAATAAAGCCTCTTCTCAAACAGATTAAATCTAAGCCTCTTGCTTCCATGATATCTCCATTTAATGAGAATAGTTGCACCTCCTCGGTCTTTTTGCTAATGCAGAATTTAGCATTAGGGGCTTGGATTTCTTCACTTTCCTCTCGGCTGTCTCCTGCCAGAAGATATCCCCCAGAACAACTAGCACCATTTGCATCCCAGAACTGGGCCTAATGTCAGATCAAATGGATTTAGAAAATCAACTTTAGCCAAGCAGGACTGGAAATGATTGACAACCATTGGTTTAAAAAGTAGTATGTTAGTGTTCAGCCTTCACTGTTCCTCAAATCTAGTTTAGAATTCTTTAGCTGCTACCCCCTTTAAGATGTTGATACCATTTCCACTCTTAAGACGGAATGTGCAAGCTGCTAGATCCATCAGCCATCACTCCATTATTACATATAGAAAAAGGGGAAAGGGTCAAACATACAAATGGGTGATCAAATACACACAAACAGCTTACCTTCATTTGTAGACCCCAGCAACAGGAACTGAACATGTACAACTGGAGCAGAACATGCTCTGGATACCTCAATTCATGCAACTGCACTGACTGTGGTGTCACTTAATGACAAATGTGCATCCCTTTCCCCTTCAAAATGCCCTACAGATTTATAGCAACAAGACATAGAGTATATGGCAAATTTCCTTTAAGGATCAGACTGTAATCACAACACCACTACCAAAAAAAAAAAAAAAAAAAAATTGGCTGGACAACACTGGGAAGAGATAATGGAAGAAGAAAGCAATTCCTTTTTTGCTATCCTGTTTGCCACAGAGCATAGTCAATAATGAGTCTGAATCCATCAAATTCAGCATCAGTCTTTTTCCACTTGTGTTCCAGCTACCATCCTGCTTACTTCATTAGCTGGGGGATTTGTTAAGGAACTAATCTCACGCTCCCAAAGGCCAGAGGTGTGCTCTGTCACCCACCTAGGTCTCTTTCATAACTCACAGAACAACCAGGGCTTCAGAAGAACAAGAGGGCAAGCCAAACGAAATGGGAAATCCCAGAGAGCTTTCTGGAAAGCATATTCCACACGTGTTCTGATTGTAGACTTCCCATGGGCATGGCAAACACTAGGAGCCTTTAGATGGGGTGGGGGCAAAGTATTTGATAGGTTTGCCTACCCTTGCAGAGGTAGGAACTAACTACAAACCAGGATTTTGCCGGTATCATAATTACTTCTTCAGCATTATATAAGACTGAGTATGCAGTAACTCAGGACATAATAATCAAAGGAGTGCTGCTTTTAAAATTATGTAATTATAGCTGCATCATGGTGCAGCTATGTTATTGTACAGCAGAACAACTCAGTATTCTGCATAGCAATTTTAAAATGGAGGACAACCCAAACAAAAATCAACAAAAAGGCACAGATGTAGCAGACAGTCTGCTCTTGCTTTGTGCCAAAATTAGAGACATTTGGCCAAAGGGTTTTCAGGTTATAATTTTTTTAAAAAAAGTAAAACTGTCCCCTCATGCAGAAACAAGTGACCTTAAATGTCCCCAGATTTAAAATAGCTCATACAAATCAAAAAGACCAATCTTGCTTATTTTGAAAGAAAATGGTTGGTCCCATCTGCTTTTTTTTAATTTGGAAAGAATCCAGGCTGCAGGGGCTGAAATAAAGGCCAAAAAAAGGCATCTTAAATGAGAAAAACAACCACTTTGTTATAAGATTGAACATGTGTGGAACAAACTTACCAGCAAAAGGCTTCCAAGGCAGATATACTGTTGCAGTTTCATAGTGAACAATTTATACAATCAGAAGAGAAATCTGAAACAAAACCTGCCTGAAACACAAAATGACTAATGCCATTTATTATGATGATAAACTGATCTCTCATGTAAACAATATTTTATGTCAGTAGACCTCAGTGGGTGCTCAGAACAAATTTGGAAAGAAACCCAACCTGTGCTTTGTAGCGAATGCCTTTTTTAAAAAATAGATATGTGCCTTGTATCAATCTTACTGGAGAAACCAAATAAATGCACTCCCAAGTAAATGCTGTGATTTTAAAAAAAGCGTAAATTGGTAATGACTCACAGAAACTAGAAAGAGGAGAGATGGAATTTATTGACTATCACTGCCCTATCTAATGATAGAAAACATTTCTGGGCCTTGGTCACCAATGCCTTGACTAGTACGTTAGGCCCCTTGGACTGCTTGGTGCCAGCACATGTATGGAAGGAGCACTTTTCCAACACATTTTACAATGCACTGGCCTGAGAGCATCTCCCTACAGAATTCACACTGAATTTACCAGCCTAGCCTCCAGTGGGCCCCAAGAAAATAGAAGTTCTATTTAGCAAACTAAAACCTGGGAAGGCACCAGGCCCAGATGGGCTCTCCTCACCTAAAAAGCTTTTTTAAAAGCATTTGGATTGATGGTTTCTTTAGCCACCATATTTAACCTTAATAGATAAAACTGGGAAGTTTTAGTACCTCTCTTTTTAAAAGGAGATCCACTTTTACCAGGAAATTGTTGCCCTGTCGGCTTGTTATCCATCGTAGGCAAGGTCTATGAAAGGCGGACAAATTGACAGCCTGGATGGAAACCCAAATAATCCTAAGGCTGGAACAGATTGGCTTCGGCACTAATAGATCCGCACTGGACCACTGTGCAATCTTAGCGCTTCTGGCTGAGAAATATAGTAGCATAGGTGGGAGAAGAGTGTTTGCCATTTTCTTTGATCTGAAAGGGGCTTTTGATTCCATTCCTAGAAAACTACTGTGGGGAAAATTACACAGGACTTCAATAAATAAGAAACTGCTTCTCGTTCAAAAGTTGCATTTCCACACCAGCTGCCAGGTCTGTCATAACCCAGAGAGAGAACTGTCAGATGAGATCTTGAACAGTGGGGTTAAGCAGGACTGTATCATGGCCCCCTATCTTTTTAATGTGTACATAAATGACTTGCGCCCCTACCTGAGGTCAGTCGAGGTTCATTTTCCAAAACCTGGCTCCCAGCAAATCCCACTATTATTATACAGTACACAGGTGATCACATAGTTCTACCTTTAATCTAGCTAGGTTCAAAGCAGCTCTTGGAAACCTTTGCAGCTTATTGTGATGCTAACCTTTTTTCCATTAACATTGCAAAATCCAAGATTCTGGTGTTCTCTAAGGCTTGTAAGAAATCTCAAAGACATTACAGCACAACATTAATGGTGGACATCACGTTCCCATCTGCTACTTGTGTTTTTAAAGCAAAAACGAGAGCCCAAGTACTTTATGGCATTCCCATTTGAACTAGTGCATATAACTCTTAGGTAGAGAATATACACACCACCTTTCTGCATTGTATCCTGGGTGCTCCTAATTGTGTACAATATGTAGCCCCTATACTTAGAAGCAGGAGTTGGGAAACTTGGAAACCAAAGCATGAATCCAGACTCTAAAATTCTGATTGTGGCTATACTTCTTAGTTGAGCACTTTGATTATGTGCAAGATATGCTAACTGATTCCCACACCAGTAAGTGGCTATCTCTGATCCAATATAAAATTAGGTCTGTGGGTTGATTCCATTCTAATGCTTAGACAGCAACAAGCCTATAGAGCAGTGGTCCCCAACCTTGGGCCTCCAGATGTTCTTGAACTACAACTCTGAGAAGCCTTCACCACCACCTCTGCTAGCCAGGATTTCTGGGAGTTGAAGTCCAAAAACATCTGGAGGCCCAAGGCTGGGGACCACTGCTATAGAGCACTCACCCAGAAACTTTAGGATATCAATAAATGAGAACTGTTCTCCTTAGCAAACAGAACCTGTTCCCCTCTGGCAAGTGGTATCACCTTCCATCATCATATAGGACTCCCACAGATTATTAACTATGTAGAGCATTCCTGGTCATCAGATTTAATGCATAACCCTTAGCTTAACTTCAGGGTAGATTTCAGGGAACTCTACACTAAGAAATACTGCCCATGCAGGTTGGGGTGTCAGAATATTTGTCACATATTCTTTTGCACTCTACTTTTTATGAACAAATTGGGAGTTTTCTGATTCACCCCCTGCTGCATTCTTACTTCATGTTAGCAGAGCTTTTGGGCCTATATCTCTTCTGTTCATCTTGTCACTATGTCTAGTATTTAAGGGAAAAAACTCCACAGATATTATGTGCCCTCAAGTCACTTCTGATGCGTGGAAACTGTAAGAATTAATGACCTCCCAAGTGTAATAACTCTGCTCAGATCTTGCAAACAAGCAGCAGCTCATTTTAGGTTGGTGTCTCTTCCTACTGCCCCCCCCCCACTTCTCAGCAATATTGTCTTTTCCAGTAAACTTTGCTCATGTCTAGCAAACAAATAGCTCTGGCATCCTTTTGAGACAATCTGCCTCATATTACCGTGTTTCCCCGAAAATAAGATAGGGTCTTATATTAATTTTTGCTCCAAAAAACACATTAGGGCTTATTTTCAGGGGATGTTTTATTTTACAGTAATGTCATAATCTTCTGGATGCTGCACAATGGTGGAAGGTGGGATTTCACTTAACTGGGGCTTATTTTGGGGGTAGGGCTTATATTACGAGCATCCTGAAAAATCATACTAGGGTTTATTTTCAGGTTAGGTCTTATTTTCGGGGAAACAGGGTAGGTCTTCTCTTCCTACTCCCCCCCCCAACATTTCCTAGCAATAATGTATTTTCTCCTCAGTTCTGTCTTATTATGCATGCACAGTAGGATAGCCTCAGTTTACTCCTTTTTGCTTTAGTAAGAGGTTTGCCTTGATTCAGCATCCACTTTTCTGTCCCTCTGGCTGCTGATGGTGCCTATAGAGATCTCCTCCAATACCACATTTCAAATAAGTTGATTTTTGTATCTTTCTGCACTGTCTTTTGTTCCATTTTATGGAAAACTTTGACCTCCAGTGACAATCTTTGCTAACTTCCAGCTCTCCCTTCTGTTTTGTTGTTGTTGTTCTTGTTGTTGTTGTTGTTGTTGTTGTTGTTGTTGTTGTTTCAAAAGGCAAAATGTCTTCTTCTGGAAAACAGGCACATAAAATGTTCATAAAACTTTTGGTTCAATATAGCTTTTATTCCTCAGGATGGCTACGCCAAATAAAAAGGTTTAGAAATTGGAATTTAGCTTTTTAGTCTACATTCTGCAGAGCGGGCATGGCAACATTATGTACTTTACTTGAGAGGTTAAAGGGTGTGCATGTTTCTCAATTGTACATGTTGTATCTACTCACCCCTTTGCTTCATCATTTCATTGAGTCCAAAAAAAGTAATTCAAAATATTTTGGCACAGGGGACTACAGCCACCTTCCAGCTATTCTTGGTTCTGATCTCCTTGAGCGACCATGATATAGATCATATGTTCATCTTCTGGGATCCTCTAGTACAGTACTGGGTAATGCTACATGAGGCAAATTTCTGTTGGAATTTGTGTGTAGTCTATGTATACTTACATCTATTGTAAAATGCCAGAAAATTAACTTCTCCAAAAAGGTCCACTTGTGCTCGCTACCCATTCACACTTGTTGAAAAACAGTTCTAAGAGTCGCTTTATATTTGTTTGAGAAGTAGTTAACTGAAGAAAAAAGGAGTCAGCTTCTGAGATTTTCCCTTGCTTGGTTTCACTTTGAAAATGGTAATGAGCATTAAAGAGTATCCTGTGTACCATCTTTACTGCTGCCACTGGTGTTGTCAACATTCACACTGCCTTTTACTATGTAAAACGTGACATTCTTTTTCCTGCTTGCAATGTGTGCACAATATTGTGCAGCAATATCAGGCTATTCCCTGGTGTTTTGAATCATGAATATAGAAGCACAATATCAAACATTCATAAATCAGAGAATATATATAATTTCTTTTGTTTTCCTTTATTTTCCTTTTTTGTATTTTTTTAAATATCTCCTGCTGCTTTTCTTATTCTGCTACGTTTCCCAGTTCCTACCCTGAAAGACAGATTAGCACAATTCATAAAAGAAGAACATTCAATCTAGATGACAGCTATTGATACACAACACTTTTCTATTTGCAGGACAGTTATTCTGCATGGGGATGGGTAATCCATGTCCTTATAGCAAGTGCCAAATGACTAGGTCAATCATCCCTGACCACTTGCTGTGCTCAGGAACTGGAGTCCAAGGACATCTGGAGAGCCAGACATTTCCCATTCCTGCTTTAAATTCTTTAATCCACAATTTATCCCCTAGTGAAACATTTTGTGTAGGCAATTAAGTCTGCTGAGGCAGCAACTTATCCTTGACCCCCACCCCCATCAAGTGGCCTCATGGCATAGTTCCTTTTTGCTCCACAACAGTTTTGACCCTTCATTGGCACTGAGAGGGCGAGATGACACTCCTCAAGGATATGGATTTGGCCCATGGGGCTTCAATTGCTGACTCATGCTCTGTATCATTAGTGTCAAGAAAGTATCCCTTTCTCACCACCACCACCTGGAAATCCATCTGAAACCTAAGCAGCATTATCATTAGGCTGACATATTACCAGTCATTGTTCTATCTAGACAGTTTAAATTTCATTTAAAGTTTAATTTCCAGGACAGATGGACTGCACTTTGCTCCAGCTGCAATCACTTAGCTCATTGGAATGAGATGAAATGTCAGTAGAGCAATGCGGTTGTATTTACCTACTCCCTTAACATAGTTCAACCCATTGATGAACAAAAATTAACCATGTGCTTTGTTGTTAAACAGCATCAAAATGGGCCTTGTTGGCCAATACATATTATCCTACTAATTTTGTACATGAAACATAGCCATTGTGGACTGGAACAACTAGCAATGGTGAGATTAGCTGCATCCTAGTACATAATATTCTTGAAATATGAGGAAACAATGTGCTAAATTCCATTTGGCCCAGTCACAAGATTTTTCTCCATGTTCAGCTGCATTATGGATAGTACAGTCATGCTTAAGAGTCCAAAATCTGGAATATATGCTTTATTGTCCTAATATGAAGTGCAGTGGGAGCCCTATTTAGTGTGTTCAATCAAATAAAAATCTTTCTGTCTATACTGTTGCTTCTTGTCAACAGCTCATGAAATTGATCCCATCAGTATAAAACATCTCAGTCACTGAATGAAAACTCGAAAAGGCTTGAATGATGAGAAAATATGAAACAAGTTTATAAGTGTCCTTCTTCAAAAAGAAATAATGCTGGTATCTTTCAGCAATGAATTATAGAACCAACTGTTTCTGAGATATTTATCTGAGATATTTACCTCATACATCTCAGATATGTTGGATATTTATCTGAGATATTTCTCTTTTGTTTAATCTCAGCTGGGATTCTTGCACATAAGCTTTGACCAAACTCTTATTGGGTACAAAGTTTAATCACATTTTAAAGGGCAAACTCCAAAACAGGATGTGGAATCTCACTCATCTGTAATGAAGCTAAGGTCTGCCAAAGGACATTTTGTTGTCTGAGACAAAAAACAAGATGGAGGCCCTACATCCTCCATATATAAAATTGAATCTTTCTTCCCTTGCTGCCTCAGTACTAATGATGAGAAAGCAATGACCACCAAAGCTAGAGGTTTCAGACCAGTTTAGAGTGCATAATTCAACATATAGTTCTCTCCTCCAGCACTTTGTTGCTGCTCCCCAACACCTGCTACCTGACACACCTATCTCTTTCTGCTTAATTGGTAGAACTGCCCCTGCTCCAAAACTTGTTCAAATACGATCTATCCATATGAAGTCCTTTCGCAGCCATCTTTATGCTGTTATCAGCTGTCCCACATGTAACACATTGCAGAATCCTGATGCTGCAAGCTGTACATACAAGTATTATTTGTTTGTCATTTTTAAAAATTTCTCCTGTATCCACTTGTCAGTTTGATACCTGAGACAAAATGCTAATGGAAAACAATTAAATAAATGTAATCAGAACAATAAAATCAGAAAATGGCAGTAGACTATTAAAAGCTCAACAGAATAATGAAATCATCATTGCCATAATAAGGAGGGGCTTAGGAAGGAAGCTCAAGAATCACAGTGCTGTTTCAGAAAAGATATTGATTTAACTGCCCACCAGTCTAATGTCTCCTGCTGATGAGACATATAAGATGGCCTCTGTTGATAATTGAAAATCAAATTTATTTGGTATTTCCTGCCAAAGTTACACATCCTATAACTTCATTTCCCTCAAGTATCCCATGTTTTGAAAAACAGTGCCCATATTTAAGAAATTTCCAAAACAGAAAAACAATGCCTATTCAAAAAATCATGCCTTCCATTCCAATACATTAATGTCTTGAACTGTGGACTCTAGTAACTAAGTCATTGTTGCATGAGGGTAATAAGTCAAAATCATGCAAATTCTTGTCAAGAAATAAAGTGGTCAGGAAGAGCCAATCATTTAGAGCTCATGAGAGTGCAGAAATCATCTTGTGCTGACAGAGCAAATCAACATTCTATATGACAATTCTAAAAATGAGGTCAGCCTGAACAAAAATATATATATAACTTTTAAACTGTGCTTCAGATCAGCACCAAATCTGGCACATATGTAACAGTTTGCTCTTGCTCTTTGCCAAATTTAGGGGCATTTGGGCAAAGGGTTTTTGAGCTATGATTATTTTAAAAGTCAAACTGTCCTCACCATGCAGAAACAAGCAATTCTAAACATCCCCACGTTCAGAGGTGGAATTCAGCAGGTTCTCACCTACTTTATAGAACCGCTTCCTTAATGTACTTTTGGTTCTTAGAACCATTTGTTGGCCTGAGATGAATGAAGGAGGAGGGGCCAGGTGATCAGCAACGAGCGAGGGGGAGGGGGCACAATTAGCTGCCTCCCTTCCTGCACCACACTGAGCCGTCTGAGGTGGGGTGTGGGCGAGAGAGATAAAATTTATTTATTTATTTATTTATTTATTTATTTATTTATTTATTTATTTATTTATTTATTTATTAGGACACAGAACCTGTTGTTAATTTATTTGAATCCCACCACTGCCCACGTTTAAAATGATTCATACAAACTGGAAAGACGAATTGTGCTTTTCTTGAAAGAGAACGGTTAGCCACACCCACTTTTTAAATTTGGAAAGAATCCAGCCTGCAGGGGCTGAAATCTTGATCCTCAAAAAAGGCCTGTCAAAAGGGAAAAGCAGTCAGTTTGTTATAAGACCAAGCATGTCTAGTTCAGATTAGTCAGCAAGAGTTTTGTGAAATGAAAGATTGTATGCATTCGAAGGCAGAGGAGTGGGGGAGATATGTAAACAGAAAGGTCACAGAAACAGATTGAAAAGACAAGTTTTCTTTAAACAGTAAAAAAATGTTTTAAAGAAAGTAATGGAGTAACAGTGCTCTAGGAAGGGGGATATTTTGCCATATATCTTCAGTAGAGATAGGGATATTTGTATTCATAAATGAATATAAATATCCTTGTCCCAGCTGGACCTAATGAGGGTCTGGCCTCCAGGAGCAGCTATGCGGGGATACTCATCCTCCCGCCTCCTACCTGGAGTGGCTAGCTGAGCAGGAAGACAACAGAGTTCCGTGCACCATTGGTTGGAAGAGAGGGGCCTTCATGATGCTGGGACATGTGAGTGGATGGTCTGTTCCTCAGGGCTGGAACCTCATTAAGTCCAGCTGCAATGGGAATCTTGAGAGTCCTCTGGGAATCTTGAGAGTCCCCCGGACTGCAAGGAGAACAAACCTATCAATTCTAAAGGAAATCAACCCTGAGTGCTCACTGGAAGGACAGATCCTGAAGCTGAGGCTCCAGTACTTTGGCCATCTCATGAAAAGAGAAGACTCCTTGGAATAGAACTTAATGTTAGGAAAATGTGACGGCAAGAGGAGAAGGGGATGACAGAGGATGAGATGGCTGGACAGTGTCTGCGAAGCAACCAACATGAAATTGACACAACTATGGGAAGCAGGGGAAGATAGGAGGGCCTGGCGTGCTCTGGTCCATGGGGTCACGAAAAGTCGGACACGACTAAATGACTAAACGACAACAACGCGATGGGAATATTCATATTTGTTTACAAATAAAAATATCCCCATCTCTAATCTTCAGGAAACTTTAACTTGAGATTTCTGAGACAAAACAGTCTCCTCACATAAGTTTTAAAAGGGAGAATCAGCTCCATGTCTGGGGCAATTGGAATGTTTGACCCTGTCAATCAGGACAGTTAACTCTTATCTAACTTTTTAACCTTTTAACTGCTTCCTGGCCAAACAGGGTTATCAGAATCAGGCTTACAAGGGAATTCTGTGACTGGGTGTAAAAACTGAGGCACAAAAATAATATTTTTGAAAAAAATTCAGCTACTGAAAATATTTTAAAATATATATTTAAAAAGAAATGCAGAACAAATATTCAGAAGCATACTCACTTATGCTGTGACATTGTTTCTGTTTGCTCTGTGGGTGGGAATAGTTTTAAGCAGAACTCTGATGCCTGTATCCTTTCATAGTCTTCTTTCATTGTCTCCATTCCACCCATCTGGTCACTAGACAATTGTTTGATAATAATAATAATAATACACTCCAAAGATTTTGTGTGCTATCAAGTCACCTCTGATGTGTGGTGACTATATGACTTAATGACCTCCCAAATGTCCTATCATTAACAACCCTGCTCAGATTTCACAAACCAAGAGCATCTCATGTTAGGTCATTCTCTCTTCATACTGCCACTCACCTTCCTAGCAATATTGCCCTTTCCAGTAAGTTCTGTTCAGGTTTTGCAAGCTAACACCTATAGATTCCTTTAGTGAGTCAACCTATCTTATGTTAAATCTTTTTCTTTTCCTACTGCCCTCCCTCCCTGTACACACCACTTTCCCCAGCAATAATGTATTTTCCAGTCAGTTCTGCGTTCTCATTACATGTGCAATATAAGATAGCTTCAATTAGACTTGACTTGAGTGTTCCTATGAGCTCTCTGACAAATTATTAGTTGACAAAGGTGTTCGGCAGGGATGTGTCTTAGCCCCACTACTTTTTAATTTATTTTTAGCGGACCTGCCTTCCTCTCTTTCTGCTTCTACTAATGCTGCACCCTCTCTTAATGGTTCCCCAATTTCTGTGCTTTTGTACGCGGACGACGCAGTCCTATTATCTCTAACAAAAGCTGGTCTCCGTCGTACCCTATCCAAATTTCAAACTTTTTGTTCAGCTAACGACCTGGTTATAAATGCTGACAAGACTAAAATAATTAACTTTTCCAACTCTGTATCACTATCTCCCTGGACAATCGGAGCACAAACCTTTCAGCAGGTTTTATCCTTTAAATATCTAGGTATCACTCTGCATCATAAACTCAGTTGGCGTCCCCACAAAAAATTGGTTCTATCTTCCTCTAGCCTCCATCTTAATGCCATCTCAAAATTTCACTACTCATCTGGCAATCAATTTGTGCCTGCAGCGTTGCTTATTTTTCGGACTAAATTGCTTTCCCACTTACTATATGGAGCTCCTATTTGGATTGAGGCCATAGATCACGATGTTGACACTTTGGCAGCCGCCTTCTTCAGGAAAATCTTAGGAGTCCCCAACATGATTCGTCTTTCAACTTTAGTTTTGGAATTGGGTACCCATCTCCCTTCTACCCTTGCTTGGTCCACCACATTTAAATATTGGCTTCGTTTACATTTAAACTCTAAGCCCAATTCCTTACTATACGATCTACTCAGAGACAATTTCCTTTCCAAGTGGCTGAAGTTGATTGAGATTAAACTTCAATCCCTTGATTTGAATCTAGAATCCCTAAATGATTTAGGAATTCAACAGGCCCATGCTCTTATTAAATCTAAACTCTGGCAGCATGAGTTTGAGGTTCTTGCAGCCAAACTGAATCCTACCTGTTCCCCGCTTTCTTTTGGTCTTTTCCCTTCACTTGGTTATCATCCAAATTATTTTTCCTCACTTATCAACCCCAGGTTAAGAAGAGCATTTATGTTAGCCTGACTTAACATTTTTCCCTCAGCGAACCATACCGGTCGATTTGCAAATATTCCTAAAGAGGATCGATTATGCCTGTTCTGCCATTTGGTTCCGGATACACTTGACCATATATTGTTTTTCTGCTCAGTTCATTTTTCCATTCGTAAGGCACTACTAGAACCCTGGTTATCTTCCCTGCCGAACACCCCTGAGATTTTTCTGAATGATTCTTCCTCCCGTATCACTGAAGCTGTCGCTATTTTTCTGCTTGAGATTCTTAAATTAACTTCCAAATTATAACCCGTTGTGTTTATTGTTAGTAATCCCAGCTGTATTTATGCCAATAAAGGTTTGGAGAAAGAAGAAGACTTGAGTGAGCACTCATTTATTTGCTTTTCTAGTGGTCTGTGTGGTATTGTTAAGGCTTACCTGCAACACCACATTTCAAATGATTTGATTTCCTTCCCTGTTTTTCTTCATTATCCATCTTTTACATAATATTGATGATTCTGATCTTGATTTCAAATGACAATCTTTGCTTACTCCCAGCCCCCTCTTTTTATTTCAAAAGACGAGGGGGCACCTTTTGTCAAACATGAAGGCAACATGTTTTGAGAAGACAACTTTGGAAATTGAAACATAACTTTCTAGTCTGCTTTCTGCAGAGCAGGTATGACAATATTTGTTTACCCAAGAGGTTAAAGGGTGTGTCTGTTTCTCTTTTTTGTGTTTGTGTTGGCAGTCACACCTTTGCTTCATCATTTCATAAAGTCCAAAACAGCACGTCAAAATATTTTAGCACAGAGGGACTGCTGCCACATCCCAGCTGTTCTTGCTTCTGTTCTCTCCCAGCAGTACAGATCATGTGCTCATCTTCTGGTATCCACTAGCACTGGTAGTTCTGCATGAAAGCAGATTCTGCTGGAATTTATGTGTAGTTCATGTACAGTATATTTGAATTTCTGTTTTAAACAGCCAGGAAATTCAATTCTTAAAAAAACCTTCGGTTTATGAATGTGGGACATTGTGCTTCTATACCACAATTCAAAACACAAGGAAATGGTTCAGTGCTGGTGCACAAGATCGTACCTATGTTGCCAGCTGGTAAAAGGATGCAAAGCTTTACACAGCAAAAGGCAGCCTGAATGTTGACAACACCAATGGCAATAGTCAAGATGGTATACCTACAGGATACCCTTTTCTGCAAACTACCATTCACAGAGACACTAATCAAGTGTAAATCTCAGAATCTGGCTCTTTTTTTTAATCAGTTGACCACTTTTCACCCAAACATAAAGCATATCATGGCTATTTTCCAACCAGTTCCCTAGAAATAGAAGACCACTTTGCAGAGGTTTTTCTAAAATGTCTCCACCATTTTTCATAGTTGCCTCTCTGGGACCTACTGTCATTACCAGCAGGTCCCAGAAGAGCATGCCTTAGAAAAACATAAAACAGAGAGCATTGTGGAGGAAACAGAATGTTGTCCAGGCTGCCAGCATTGTTCCCTTTATTAGACTTTTGTAGTGATAGTGCTAAAAACATAATGTCCCTGGAAAACAAAGCTTTTTTTAAGTTTGAAATTCTTTCTTGTTTTTTTTCCTTTGTTTCCCCTGAAAGTATTTTCAATGAATAGTCCTGACCAGCAATTTGAATGCTGTAAACTAAATCCTGAGAAATAACCAATATTTCTGGGCTGTTTTTAAAATACAGTAGTAATCATATTTTGCAAGCACGGATTCAGCCCATGTTGTTGTATTCTCTTTGAGCAATGCATTTTCTTCCCATGGTGTGTTTTAGCCTTCAGTTTACAAATCTTTTGCAACAGACATTGGGAGGCAGGTGCACAGTAGGTCTATTTGTCCATTCTAACTGTCCATCACACACCACTTTGCAGTTCTTGCTGAAAGGTCCCCCTCTGTGACATCCCAAGAGCAGCCTTTTGTGTACGTGCAGAACATGATCAATGACTGCTGTTATCAGAGTTCTCTCAACCATTCATTGTCTTTTTCATGATTTAGTGCAGACAGAAATGGGATCAAGGAAGAAGGCAGGAGTGCAAAATTGGAGTATCAAGGGACTCCCAGAAATTGGGGCTGCCTGAATTGTTCTCCCTATAGCCATTGGCCAGAGTTTGATCAATGGCCAATTTGGCTTCATAGGGTAAGTCTTCTCCTGACAATAGGCAGCAAACCACATGCTAAAATGTGGGCAATTGAGACACAAAGCACTCTACTTTCTCCTGACTTTCCAGCACTTTCTTGTGTCCTGTTTGTATATCCAGCTGCAAAGCTCATCAATTTCATTCACAATAAGCCTTCTCAACTTCCAGCATCTCTCCCTCAACCACAACGGAGAATGAGCCACTGTTTAAAACATGAGATATCCCTCCTGCACCACTTAGTGAGGCCACACCCCATAACTATAAAAGTTATGAAAGTTAAAGGTGTACTACAAAAATAAAAAGTTAAATTATCCTTCATTAAGCTACAATTGCAATGTAATGAATTATAATATCATTTAGTTATGGCAAAAAGGAAATAATTGCAAGTAACTAGTTATTCATACAAAACCATTTGAAATAATCTGTTGTTAAATAACTATTTAATTACACTAAATTAAAATCAAAATAAAAAGTTACTTATAATTAAGTTATTCATTGTTTGTAATCCATGCCGTCTTCTGTCTTTAGAAGACCTTTCCCTCTCTTCTTTCCCTCTTTCTCACATACACAAACCACAGCCAACCAACTAATCAGACATAAGCAACATAATTGTTCAATGCAATTTGAATCAGCAAAGTTAACAGCATCATTTCCTTACCCCCTGAACACAACAAATTATTACAATTATTACCATCATTGTGATGAGAGCTTTTGTGGCCATAAAAGTAAGTTGCTGGACTAATTAGATTGTACAAAAATTCAACATGCCCAGAGCAAAGTACGTGTTTGGAAACGATATTTAAAAATGACCTGATACTGCACTTGTTCTAAAAGAACTCTAAAAGGCTGTAAGCTTTGAATTATTTAATCTCACTTTTGCACCCAACAAACTTCCCCTCGTGTGTTTCTTTTTTAATACCCCATTGAACTGATAAAGCAGCTAAGCATAGGGAAGGCAGGGTGGGGGGTGCTGAAGAGAAATAATTGCCAAAGCACAGTATGGTACTTAAGCAAAGCCCTGCCAAACACCATATTTCTTTTAGTCTGATTAACTATATATTTAAAACAAAAAATAAAATAAAGGGATTGTTGTACCACATCCTTAATATTTTTGCTGACCTGTAGCACTCAGACCGTTTGGAGTATCATACATATCACAACTGGAAAGCTCTGGGCCAGAGCCAAACGTACACCAGGAATGAAGCCTGGCCTCACATTTCTAACTCTGGAGGTGAAAAAAATATGACAGATGGCCACTGCAGAAGAGGAGCCTCAGCAGCCCTTCTAAATCAATCCATTGGCAAAATGTGTTGTGGTCCCTCTGGCCCCTCTGGCCACAGTTCTACATCTCCAATTAAAAGACTTTGGATAGAAATCCCATACTAGAAATCCCTCAGGCCAACCGTTCCTCACAACTGTAGGTTCCAAAGGAAATGTTACACAGCAAGTGCTTTGAATTTCTTGAGTGGTATTTCAGGGTCAATTGCTAAGAGCTCTGAAACAAGGAGGTACTACATGATTAAAGAATGATTAAAGAAATGTGTACTCCTGACTGTGTCTGTTTAGAGAAATGAAAGACCACAGGAACAAGGGCTTACAGGGTGAAAGCCCCAGGACTTTCTGATCTTCAAGGCCTCTGGCATTATTTGCCACCCTGCTCAGGCTTCTTTCCTCCATCTGTACTTAGCTGTAATTCTCATAATTGTTGGCAGAGGGATGGCTCTTCCCAGGAACAGTAGTGTTTAAGCAGTCTTTTTTGTAGTGTAAAGTATTGGATGATGTTTTGGCTCTGAATGGGCAATTAAGAGCCATTAGCTTTGCAAAATAAAAAAAAAATCCTCCTCATTTGATGATAAGGATCCATCCAGCTGCCTACATTTATAGATTATCAAAAGCTGTAATTTGTATGCAAACTGCTCTTAGTATCTTCTCTGGTGTTTGTAGGCAGGGCCAGGAAAGATTCTTATATTAATCCTGGAAAACAGCTGACAGTCACTGCTGACAGTACTAGCTGTATCAGTACTGCAGTCTGATTTAGAATAAGGCAATTTCTTGTGTTCCTAAATAAATCCCAGTTGTGCAACAAGTTTTACTCTCAAGTATGTATGCATAGAATTGTGACCTTGATCCATAACTGTTCAAGAGCGATGAGAATATCTGATTACATGCATATATGTCCCAACAAGTACCATAGTGGAAGAAAGGTCCCATTTTGTTCATAACAGAGCAAGGAGTAGAAGAGGCATTGGGCACTTGTGGCTTCTACAAATGCTTGAATTAAAAAGAGTTTTTGGAATGTCCATGCATTTCAAGAGACTCTGAAACTCCCCATACCTGGTATGTAAAGAAAAAATTAGTGTGTTTCAATAATTACCTGGTATAGGGTAGCCATAAGCAAATCTGCAGAGGGCTCCTACAACTACTGAAATGCCCTCTTCTGCACAGCTACTAAAGATGCAAGAGTCGTGTCCTCTTTTGCCTGTGATCACCCTAAGGTCAGACTGTTTTGCTTTGTAGCCTATGAGCTTGCAATCACAACATGGTCTGTGGTTTGCTCTGGGGGCATCTCACCCTATTGATGAGTTCTTTGTAAAGGGTTGATAGCCAGCTGCTTCTCAGTTTATAGCACACTAAATTTTCTTCTGGCAGTGGGCCATCATAGTAGAAACAAACAACAGGCAGGAGAACACAAGGCATTGACTTTCTGAAGCCATCATTCTTAATGCAGGAGTCTTTTAAATCAACAAAAGTAAACACTATAAAGAACTGAGCATCTGCTACAATTGTATAGCAGAAATCCTTCTGCTAAACAAGGTACTGGGATACTTATTATGCTTTTGCTTGCAAGACAGGCTGGATTGACCTGCAGTGCAGTCTTACTCACAATAATCTTTAATAGGAAGAACAATGGCCGCCTAGTGCAGGAGAAAACAGCCCGAAGCTTTTCTAGGACCACTTGTGGTCCTTGACTCATTTCACCTTTCAAGTAATGACAGCTCTAGAAAAAAAATGATCAAATCTGACTTGGGGCAGTCTGCTTAGAAGCCAAGAATGGGAGGGGAGGGGAGGGGTAGCTGAGATAGAGGCAGGGAGGGAGGGAGGAAAAGAGGAAGGAAAATGTGGCTGAGGAGGAGGGAAAAAAATGAAAAATGAGGGAATAGCTAGGAAGAAGTGGCAGGGAGGGTGAAAAAGAGCCTGGGGAGGAGAGAAGGATGGGGAATGGAGGGAGTGGATGAGTGAGAAAGAGAGAGAATACGACACCAAGAAGGTGGTTGTTGTTATGTGCCATCAAATCACCTTCGACTTACTGTATGACAACCTTATGAGTGATTGATCTCCAAAATGCCTTCTCCTCAACAGCCCTGCTGGAATCTTGTAAACTCAAGCCTTTGGGTTTCTTTAGGGAGTCAGTCCATCCTATATATGTTTTTTCCTGCTGCTTTCAACCTTTCCCAGTATTATTTTTTTGTCAGAGAATCCTTCTTATGATGTGCCCAAAGCAGGACAGCCTCAGTTTCAACATTTTTGCCTCCAGAGATAGCTCAGGCTTGATTTGATCGACAACTCACTTGTCCGTATTTCTGGCAGTCCAGAGTATCCACAAAGCTCTCCTCCAAAACCAAGTTTCAAACAATTATTAGATTTTTTTTTCCTGTCAGCTTTCTTAAATGTCCTGCTGAGAAGGAGGGAAATGGGAAGAAGGGATTAGCCAAGAGAAGGAGTGTGAGAGAGACAAGGAGTCTTTGCTGGGAGCTGTAAAAATGGGGAGTGGGCAATAGCGAGGACTACATTTCCAAAGCTGCTGTACGGCGCCCAAGCGGCTTCACTTTCTGACTCTTCACTGCTTGGAATGCTGGGATTAGAAGTTCTACTGGGCAGATTCCCAGCATCTTTCCTTTTTTGAAAGGAAATATATTTGTAAGCGCCTGCATGTTGTATGTATGCTGCACAGTAGCAGGCAACACTGTGAGGACCACAAGAAATGGCCTGGTGGGCTGGATTCGGCCTGCGGGCCTTGAGTTTGACACATGACGTTGACCATGGTCAAGTTCCAGCAATGTTGAAAGAGGAATGGTGATATCTGTAGGTAGCTATGACGTGATTATTCTTGCATGATGATGATAAACAGCTAGATAATAAGAGCTGTTAAGTCAAAAGGGGAAGAAAGGGAAATTGCCCAAACTGGGGGTAGGTGGATGAGATGCTCACAAAAGGCATCACTGGTTGCAAGTTGCGTATTATAGGGTCCAAACACATTCAAGGATTGTATTTTAATCTTTGCCTACTGCTTCCTCATGCTGAGGGCTACAAATAAGTTATCCTTACCTAAACAGGAACTGCCATTGCTGTCTATTGTGCACCATTACCTTACATGGCTTACTTCAAGCTTCCATATAAACCTCCATGTTTCACTTTTTTTTTTGAAAGGAAATATATTTATATAAAGTTATGATTAGCATTCAAAGTTTCTTTACAGCAGAAGGCATGCTTTCTTCGTTTGCTGCAGAGGGCTCTATGTCTCAATGACAAGAATACCGCCAGCACTTTATAAGTTCTGTCTGGAATATTTGTCAGTGGATGTAATGCCTTCAAACTCTCTGATTAGACATCCATGAGGGCCACAGAATGTCTGTTTTGTTTTTAAGAGGGAGCTTATAATAATCATAAATGAATGTTCCATTTAACATTGTCTCCCCCTCTAGCCTAGCTTCTTTCCTTGGCTCTCCAGTGTACGATTCTCAGAAGGGGGGAAAATGTCATTGTAGCCTTTTTTTATGTAATTATTTTCATGCCCATGATTTCCATTTGCCATTGCAAGAAAGATAAACAGGATAATTAGCAATAACAAGGCATATTTCAGTTTTATTTTAAAGCCACAAGCTGTTCCAGTGGATGAACTCCTTGACTATGAGCTGAATAACATGTACATGTGCGTTCATAAGAGATCAGTATCTACTCATTATGCAAAACTATCAAGGACTTTGGGATCTAGGCTTTCCCTGCTGCTTATTTAAAAAATAACAAATGTCCCTGACTTCCTACAGGTTAGAAGCCCATTAGCTCTCCCTCTTACATCCTTCATGTTTCCAGTGCATTGAGAGACCTGATTGCCACCCAGTGCCACCACCATTCATTTCAGCAGCCACTGAAGGTTCCACCAGAAGAAGCCATCTTTTGAAAACCATGCAGGCATATGCCACTCTGTGATTCTCACACAAATGGGGCAGGAGTTGGGCCTGTGAGCCCATAAGCTGGACCAGACCCTGATCCTGACCCAATCTCCCCATACAGGGAAGTTCAGTAACCATTCTGGGTGAGTAGACTCCTGTCTTCACCATTAAGCCATCTGGATCTAACCCCGATGCCCCAGACCGGGCCTCCCCCGTGCAACCTAGGCAATAACACAACAACACATGTTAACACTGCTATAAAAGAGGGAGGGAAAAGAAGAAAGGAGATGGGTACTGATGAGCAGCAGCCTGGACGGTGGGTGGCTGTGCCCACCGCTTTTAAGCTGTGCAGGCAGACTAGGGAGAAAATCCTCCTTTTCTGGTCCTCCTGCACCATTTGGATCCCCCCCACCAGCCAATACCAGGCCAGCAGGGAAACCCCACTCCCCACTAGCCAATCAGGGCTGCTAGGGCCATCTCTAGTAGCTACCCCTCCTCCATCCACTAGATCACATGGCTGGTGCCATGCCTGTTCTGGCACCCTGGCCTGGATGAGCCCTTATTGGCAGCAACTGGGGTGCCCAGGTAAGTCTGGGCTCCTGTTTTACCACTGCACGGTAGTCTTTCTCTCATCTCATCCTCATTAGTCACTCAGCCTAGCACTCACCCTAAGATCAAGCCCAAATGTCAGCCTAGTACTCACCCCAGTACATGCCTTGGATGGAAATGATGCTCCTTATTTATAAATTTAGAGATAGCAATTTTGCAACCAGATGGAAATGATCTCATAGATTCAATTTATAATTCCGCCAAATGCTTATCATGAGGTGCTACTAAAAGCTATGGATCATTTGGCCCAATTAAGGTTCTGAGAAAATAAATTTTGAGATAAAATCAGTCCAGGCATTTAAGTGGGGCGATTGGTAAATGTTTATATTAGTAGTTGCTACTGTTTCAAAACACACTTTTGAAAATATTTATCTCTATTTAGTTGATAGGGAGAGGGAGAAGATCTTACTGGTGAAGATTATCTGACACATTCTACAGAAGAGTGTAGCGAATGCCTATAATTAGATGTTAATGCAAGCAAATAAATAAATAGAAGGGTCAACTGAGGACATAGGGGAACTGATACTAAGATGCACTTCTTTCTTGAAATGCATGTGTCTTAGCAGTGTGGTTTTGGTTATATAGAGATTTTTTTCAACAAACAAATATTTCAGTAAGTAAATAAATACAGTAAATGTAAACTCAGTACATTTTGGGTTGCTATTCATCTTCAGGAAGGGACCTGAGAAAGGTGGGTCTATGAATTACTGAGGCTCCTGTTGTTGGCCGTGTGGCAGCCCCCAGTCCGATGGCAGCAGCTTAGCCGGCCCCCTCTCCTGGCATGGCAGCACCACATGGCAGCTGGAGAGGGTGCTGGTACATGCTGGGAGGCAGACACAGGTCGGGGGAGGCCCCCTATTTATTTATTTATTTATTTATTTATTTATTTATTTATTTATTTATTTATTTATTTATTTATTTATTTATTTATTTATTTATTTATTTAACTTATATGCCACCCACTCTCCCCGAAGGTCTCTGGGTGGCTTACAACAATTATATATAGACTCTGCAAATGCAGTGCTGGCTAAGGAGAATTACTTCTTCACTGTCACCACTATCACGGAATAGGCTTTCCAATTAACTCTAGCCCATGTTCGATCAGATTTGCTCCAAGTTTTCCACCTTCATCTTTCCTTAGTTTCAGTCCCACTTGTTTCATCCTTCCCAGCTTCTTAATAAGCAAAAGGAGCTGGTCTGACTATACTCCATGGGAGGGAACACTTAGTATCAAAACCCCTGGCCATCTCTGCAAGGTCTACCAAGGCCTTAACAGAAACGTCTGCCAAGACAGCCAGAAACTCCCCCAGAAACCATTAGGATCCATCAGTCTCCTAAGGTGGAACATTTTAATTACCCAACCCCTGCAGATGCTCAGAGTTCCAATAAATCTAAACCCTACCAAGTAGGGTACAATGACAATGACAATAGAACTACTGAGAGTCCCTCCATACCCAGCTCATTGCTGCCCTATCCAGTGGAGAAAATAAGGGTGAGAACCTGCAACATGAGTGGGGCCAGGTACCACTTGGGACAGTTCCATGGCCATTGGAAGTCTTGAGCTGCTCCTGAAAAACTTGCCTTCCTGTGAATGTAGAAGTATCCCAGCACAACTGCAGCACCACACCTGAGACTTGATCAGCCACCTCAGGCAGGGTGACTGTTGTTCACCAGGGTGGGTGCTATATCAACAGAACCCCCTGTTCTGTCCCAGGCACCCACTCTCAGGTATGTGAACTTAAATCCAGAAGTCTGTGAGACCAGGCACCTGGTAAGGGTGATTGAATCTTGGTAGACCATAGCAATTCCTCCTCCCTGCCCTCCAGGTGTGGCCTGCTGTGACACAGGGAGCTCAAGTGGACAAAGCTAACAAGGACTAACTCCCTCAGCTCCATCCAACGAGGTCAGCATGTACTGTACCGGGTCAGTGAGATGCTCCCACTTTCCTTTGGGAGGAAAATGAAATGGCTTAAATTAGGGCTGTCCCTTTTGGACTGAAAAAAAATATGTTAAATCAAGTTCAACACACCTTGCCTTGCTGTATCTGCTGATGTCCTGCTCTATAGAAAGGTGGATGGAGCAGCAAAATCAATTATTCTCTCAGCCTCCTCTTTAATGCCAGACATTTATGAATCATCTCCTTGTGTCTGAAGCATTGGCAGCATTCTGATTCAAAAATAAGAGCAGAAGCAAAGATCAAGTTTGGCTGGTAAGCCAGCAAAGAAAACAAAGATGTTTGGTGCAGATGAAAAGAAAGCAGGAAGACCTCCATCCTCTGAATCTGCCAAATTCTCCATCCCACTGGGGGCTGGACTTGATGATCCATAGGGATCCTTATAGCTCTGCAGTTCAAAGGTAGGTATAAATAAATAAATAAATAAATAAATAAATAAATAAATAAATAGATGATGATGATGATGATGATGATGATGATGATGATGATGATGATGATGATGATGTTATTCTTATTGTTATTGTTATTGTTATTGTTATTGAAGGTCAGTTGCCTCACCTTTTACTGATCTGGCATTTAGTCCTTTGAAGTGCTAATCTCAGGCTATATTTTGCCTTATAATTCAGCCTTTCCCAACTGGATGCCCCCCAGATACTTTGGACATCAAGTCCCATGATATCTCACCACGGCTCTGTTAGCTGTGTCTGACGAAAGTCGGAGTGCAAAACAACAGAAGAGGACCAACTTAGGAAAGCCTGGTCTAATGTGCTCTGCAACAATGAATACTTTATTAACTGAGCACAGTGTCTTATAGCTTCCAAAGATATTTCTTTCACCTCTGGCTCAACAGTTTAATTTTTCCTAAGGTTTCAGTTAAAGACATGATCCAGCAAATCCTGATAAGCAAAACTAGGGTCCTTCCATCTTCAGAATACAGCATCTCTACCTGTACCTGTCGTTTTTTTGTACCTAACAGGCAAACACTGCAGCCTTACAGGTGGAAGTAGGTCCATTCATCATCTGTAGTTCCTGAGTGGTGGTGAGAAGTTGGTCCCAGCCACTGCCAACCCCTCCTCTGCTGCTGCTATATATTCGTTTTTTAATTCTCAGGACAAGTGGACAAACAGATAGTTTAGGTCGGATGCTACAGTAGTGGCACTGTGTGGGAAATTAAATGTCAGCCATTTAGTGCAGCTAGAAAATGGAGATGGGGGATATATGTTGGAAGAGGGAAGGGCCAAGAGCCAGGGAGCACCTCGAGCTTGCCATTAGCCATGCTTGTGAATGAGACTACTTTACATAGTGGGACTTATACCTGAATAAACATGTATGCATTTGGGCTGCAGCTTAGAGGGTTGGTTTCTTGCTGTCTGAAATGCCTACTCACAGACTGAATACAGTGAGTGATGGGTTGTAATATTGTGTTTTGACACTAATGCATCTGAGAGAATTCAAATAAACACCGAGCCATGATAGATATTTGATGGCCTTTTTAAAAAAAATTATTTGGAAAGGGGGAAAAGGCACCAAATAGTTTTTTTTTTCAAAGATGAATTATCTTATTTCTTTATTTCTCTTGCCCCTCCACACCCACATTTCTTTCTGCTGCATAGGAAAAATGTGCAGAGATGAAGCACATCATTTACTGGAGAACTCGGTAAACAACAGCAGCAGTTACACAGCCATTCTTATGTGTAAAAACAAACAGAAACACTTTCCTGAATTACCCTTCTCCATTTTATGAGGCAAATCGTTCACAATTGTGACTAGCCTTAGGTGCAGCTTGATTCTTAAATTATTGTTCCAGTCTCTGTATTACAGCTGGAGACTCTATATATTTCCATACCCAATTTATTTCCTCCTATGACTTTGTTGTATATAATTTGATGAAATTGTCTGAAACATTGGGTTTTTGCCTAGTATCATATTTTCTGCGCTAATGGAATTTAAACTCGGTGTCAACACAGCTTCCCATTAAGGGAAGGGAGAGCAAAACTACCCCTTCATCACAATATTTGTGCAATGCAGAGACAGAAGCAACTTTATTGTTTCTAATTTTAAAAAGACTCTGCCTTACACTTTGTTACAAATATGTTTAGCTTTCAGTTTGAAGGTTCAGGACAGAACTCAACAAAATAGATGTCAGAATATTCATGCTGTAACAATCAGGACAGCAGATTTCTTGTGGCTTAATCAGTGTTTTGATACATGGCAACGGCTACAGTAATGGTGAGCAGAATCAGAAGGACACTTCATGCTTGCATTTCAACAATATATATTTGATCATTCAGCTCTTATACCAGAAAACCTTAGAGATCTTTCCTTATTGTTGTTGTGTGTCATCTAGTCAGAACTGGTTTAAAGCAACCCTAATAGGGCTTTCAAAGTAAGTGAAATATTTAGGGAGTAACTTTATCAGATCCACATTCCCAGTAAGTTTCTATGGCTGAGCAGGGATTCAAACCCTGTTCTCCAGAGTTGTATTCTATCACTCCATCCACTACACCACATTGGGTATTCCATCTTCCTTATAACCAGGGCTTTTTTTCCTGCTAGAACTCACTAGAACTAAGTTCTGTCACCTTTTCTTCTATTAATCACTTGTCAGAACTGAGTCCCAGCACCTTTTTCTGGTTTTAGCTATTTATTACTCTAGTGCCTGGTCGACAACCTTGCTTTAGGGTATGGATTGAAGGTTCAATCATTTGTCTCCCTGTTTGGTGCATTCTGCGGATGGGTTGGTTCACTCTTCTTTCTGGTGATAAGATGACATAGTCACTATAGCAAACTGATTCATCCCCAGAGTACCCCTACCTGCCCCTTTCTGAGCCCTTGTTAGAGGTTTCTACCATTTTTGTTCATTCTCATTTGGTCTATTTCCAGGTGTGAATACGGGTTGGTTCTGCCATGGGCGGTTCCGTGGACAGAGTGGGAAAAATGACAGGAGGCTGTTCTTTTCTAACAGAATCTGGGTTTTTTTGTTTGTTTGTTTTTTGGTAAATAAACTCAATTCAGCTGGCTCAAACGGGTCCATTAAACTTAACTCTGGTAACAACTTATAACTCCAAACTTGTGTATTCATTTCTTTGTCTTTTCTTCTTACTGGGGAGCTGGCCCAAATCACTCCCGGTCGGTCATAGGCCAAATCAGTGTGGTTCTGACTGTGCAAACCGTCCCACAACAGGGGTGTCTCGTCCAGTCCCCTTCCCGCTGACTCTGGAGTAAAGAGGGACTGGGACGGATCACCCTCCTCCCCCCACATTGATTGCGGGGGTAAACCACCACAGTCCATTACAAGGAATCTACCTCTTGCCCGTGCATGAAGAAATCAGGAGGTCCCGGCAACAATCCTCCATCTACTTGTAAGTTTGGGAATTCTTTAAGCAGCTTGATGAAACTCTCCTGGCCCATACTCCATTCCGTCTGTACTGATCTATCTTTCTTATCTGCCGGCTCGCTTTTCACAACTCTAAAACTTCCCGCCTTTTCGTCTTCAGTTATATCCTCCCATATAATCAAATCAAGCTCCTCCCCTTCCTCATCAGCCAAACACACTTCTCTAGGCTTCTGTACCTCCCTATCATCCGTCTCTACCTCCACCAATATGCCCTCCACACACTCTGTTCCTCCTTCCGCTCTTCTGACTGTGGAGGACGGCTCTCTCTCCTTCACACCAGGGCATGTCATTGCTCGGAATAGATCAAGAAGAGAGCCTCAAGTTGTCAAGGCTAGTTCCACTGTCAAGGTCCAGCATTGTGAAGTGACTTAATAAGTGAGTAACTTCAGGATAACAGCAAATTGAACACTTCCCCTGCTCCTTGACAGAGGGGAAGGAAAAGTGAAATTAATTTTTCTTACTTTACTACACCATCACTGGTGTGCTACATCAGATTAATTTTTTAAAAAAATATATATTTGCCTTGTCTAAAGTGCCAATCACAAAACTGTCCACAGAAATGACATCTTCTCCAGGGGTTGTCCAAAGCCTTTTGCTGTCTCAGAAAAAGGACAAGATACAAGTGGCTTTATGGTACAGCTGATGTTGACATAGGATGCTGTGGTTTGACATTAAGTCAAACCACTGGTCCATTGGTCCCAGTATTGTCAACTCTGATTGATGCCAGCTCTCCAGGATTTCAGGCAGGATTCTTTCCTTACCCTACTGTTAGCAGTTTAAAATCACAGCAGAAGATTTTCTCCTTACAAAGGTTTGGACCAGAGGTTCCAGCATAGTAAGACACACAGGAAGACAACAGTAATAAGTGCAGAGAATATAGTGGTGCCTCGCTTAATGAGCGCACCGTTTTACGACGAATTTGCATAGCGACACATTTTTTGCAATCGCTAATGCGATCGCATTGCGAGGTTTTAATAGGGAAAACATTGCATTGAGATGATTGGTAAGCGTTTTGCTTACCGATCTTCGTATTGCGATGTTTTTTAAACAGCTGATCGGTGGTTCCAAAATGGCCACCGCATCCACAAAATGGCCGCCCGCAGCGTTTCCGCACCCTGCCCTCGCTTACCAGGCAGCGAAAATGGCATCTGGATCGAGGATTCCCCACATAGCGGTGAGTTTTCACCCCAATAGGAACGCATTAAACCCGTTTTAATGTGTTCCTATGGGGTTTCCCCTGCCCCGCATAGCGACGAATCCAGATAGCGACGTTAATCCTGGAATGGATTAATGTCGCTATGCGGGGCACCACTGTATTTACTTATTGTACATATTTACATAGTGCTCACAGGAACATAGGCATTCAGCAGTCAAACGTAAACATGACAGTCAAAATAGAACAGTGAAGGGCACACTAACCCGTCTCTTCATTTATACTGCCTCAAGCCAATCAAATTATTGGTTCACCTCATGGTAGTTAATTCCACACTGCTGTGTCCTTCTTGTCACATAGGCAGTGACTAAATAACTCCACTTGCACTAACCAATTGTTAATAAAAAAATTTCTTCTTAAAGACCTAACACCTATGTCACAGTGCCAGAGACAGAAACTAGGATCTGCTGCACTGAATTGAACTTCTTTCTCACTAAACTGCAGCTCTAACATTGTCCTACACTTTCTTTTCTCAACAACTGTAAGGTTTCCGCAGTCCCCCCCCCCCCCCGCATTTGTGAGCTCCATCTTAGAATGTCAGGGCAGTAAACAAAATGTAATTTTAAAACAGCAGCATTTGCTTATATAATCGAAACAAGAGCAATTTCACAGGACTTTGTCAGGAGAATAGTGTGACATGCTCAAGGCTGCAGTCGGCCTTTTCAATCAGAGGTGTATGCTTGAAAAGCTTAAAAGTACTAGAGCTCCCGGAACCCCTCAGCCGTCATGGCCGCTGCTCTAAGACAGTAGCATTGAGTATGTTTTTTCTTTTTGTTTTTAAAAGAATACTCCCGTTCCTCTTGTGACCCTTGCTGCCCACCTTGGAACTCACTACTATGCAACTGTTACTTTTACAGCACTGATGAAGAAGAAGAGAAACATATTTAATATGAAGTTGCACAAATTTCCTCCATATCCTTTCACTTCCTAAGTAAACTATCAGAGCTTAGAGGTTCCCACAAGCCCCAAGCAATAGCAAACCGACAAAACACAATCTTAACTGTATATAACACTGCCACCTATTAATTTTTGCACATTTGTGTCAGGCTTTTACACTTTATGCACTGAAGGGCATGTAAGCCATAACACATGATTGTGTTGAGAAATAATAAAATCTATTGGAATTTGATAGATCATGTTGCAGAGCAAGAGGAGAATTTATATGAAAGAACAGAGTGTGGTTTCTATTGTACCAGGACCAGCCCCTGGAAAAGTTACTTTTCAAAGACTATGCCTCTCACAACATTACAGTCAGCATGAACAGCAGCCATACTGGCTGGGGGATTTGAAGGTCTGAAAAACACAAAATAACTTTTTTCAAGGTCAGGGTGTAGACATCAAAGGGTCTACAAAACCCGGCAAGCACAATGGAGTATATTATTGCAAACTTTTGCTGAACTGCAAGGTAAACTTTTGCATATTTTATTATTTTTATTTAATTGTTTATTCTGTCTTTATCCCATCTTCTGCTCAAAACTGTGATTCAGAATCTCAAGCTCAGTTTTAATAATGAAGATCAATATACAATGAGCCTCATGGCGCAGTGGTTAAACCGCTGTACTGCAGCCAAAACTGTGCTCACGACCTGGGGTTCAAATCCCAGGTAGCCGGCTCAAGGTTGACTCAGCCTTCCAAGGTCAGTAAAATGAGTACCCAGCTTGCTGGGGGGGGGCAATGTGTAGCCTGCATAATTAACTTATAAACCGCCCAGAGAGTGCTTGAAGTACTATGGGGCGGTATATAAGCAGCACGCTTTGCTTTTTGCTTTTATATGAAAAGATTTTTATTTGCAATTATTAAACCAAAACAACAACAACAATAATAGCAAATAGTAACTAATAAAAAGCAATTTAAACGCACTACTATAAATAGGGTTGCCAGTTCTCAGGACTCTGTTTAAAGGCTCAGGGAAGTGCTATGCCTTCGCTGGTTCCCAGGCAGTGATCCATACCTCAAGGTAAAGAGTATTTGAGATGGAAACAATTTCTTTATGGCTTTAAGCCCTGGACAATCATTTGCATCCACTGCCAGGTGATACAAGAATTCACTGGCTCAGTATGCTGTGCTAGTAAAATGTTGGGGCTCCAGAAAATGCCAGGAGGGGTGGGAGAAAAGTGGGGAGATTACTTGTAGGGGGCATGACTTGGCCTGTCATTCCAAGTGGAGTACCGGCATCATTTGAACCTTCTTTTGCAGACAGCCCCAGCAACTGTGGATGGAAGCAAAAAATCCCCATAGCTGGCACTGAGCCTTTCACAAGCTCCAGCAGCAGCATCCGCCCTGCAAATAAACAACTCGTCATGCGCCATGGTGCTTTAGATATTGCCATACAGCATGCAAGCTATAGCAGGAATTACAGCAACACTGGAGATGCAGGCTGTATGTTGCCGGCTGCCTAAAAATGTCCTGTCTCCCCACCTGACCTCCAAGCTCTGAGATGCCATGGTACAAGGTTAGTTTTACCGAGATTCTGGGCCTGTTTACATGGATCACCATAAGAGTGATTCCACAGTCCAAAGACCTAGAAGCAATTCTGCCCACGCCGCCCCCAACCTTTACTTGTTCTGCCCACCTGATATCACAAAGTCTGATATCCCATCTCAGGCTTTGGCCCTGAAATTTCAGGAAATGGGTGCTACTGACCTGGCAACCCTCTGTGTGTGTGTGTGTGTGTGTGTGTGTGTGTGTGTGTGTGTGTGTGTGTGTGTGTGTGTGTGTGTGTGTGTGTGTGTGTGTGTGTGTGTGTGTGTGTGTGTGTGTGTGTGTGTGTGTGTGTGTCTTGTTGTTTTTTGAAAGTAGAGTCCACAACTATTAAAAGTGCCTTCTTCAGCTGCCATCCCTTGCCAAAAGCCAGCCTAAATGGAAAGGTCTTCACCTCTGAGCAACAGAAAGTACACTTGCCAAAGCTGTGTTCAAGGAAAATTCCATAGACACTGAGAGTTCTCCCTTTTCATCCTCAACAAACATACCTCTGAAGGTTATTGTACCAGAATAACCATGAGCAGATTTCAGCCACAGCTGCTTCTGTTGTGGCTTGAAGACTGTAATGGAAGTAAACCATGGTTTGCCATTACCTCTGAACAAGAACTCTTGATTTGTCCCAGCCTGCTTTCCCCAGCTGTCCAGTCACTGTTAAAAAGCATGGGAAAGAAACAAAAAAAAATGTGGGTTGTTTTTTTACAAACTGAATCTGTTTGTCACAATTTGTGACCAAAGCAAACACTTCAGGCCTAACTTAAACCTTGGCTCTCAAGGATGGGTAAGTTCAGCCTTTTGGGTCTTGAGCAGCTCAGGGTTTTGTGGTAGACCAGAGGTGACTAGATTACAATCCTCCTTCCCTGAAACAGAGTTGTGACTAGGTCAGGGAGACATACATTTTGACCCAGGCTGCCCAAATTCAGAGGGCTCAAAAGTTTACTCCTAAATATGGGCCAGCCTGCTCAGTTGGAGTCACATATGCCAGCTCCAACTGCTCCTCTGTGGGCAGAGAAAAACAAAACAGGCATTTTCAGCACAGAGCCAATATGACAGGCAGGCACTTGGACCCAGTTTTCCCCTTCCTTCCTCCGTCTTTTTCCTCCCTATGTCAATTTCATGTAATAAAAGCTCAATTAATAGGCAATGAAGCCCAGCTACCAAAATGTCTAGTTCCTCGACTCCCTCAAATGACAATTATTTCACATTTCTCAATGTATCCAAAAAGGGGCATCCTTTTTGGACAGCTCCTATTGGGTTCGTAATTAGTATAGCTTCCCCCACCAATGTGGCTCACTCATGCAAATGTTGTACCAATGTGAGGATTACCCAGCCCTGAAGTCAGCGGCTCACCCACTTAATCATAAAATGCAAGATAGGAAAATGTTACAGACAGGGAATATTCTCATTCTTTGTTTCCTGGTTTTGTGACTGGGGGTGGGGGTATTGGAAGGTCCATCACAAATGTAGGTTAATCCTAAAGAGTCAACAAATGTCTCCTTCCATAATATGTGACTTTTGTAAGTCTGTTCTAATATGCCTGTGGCCAGTTCCAGCAATATTGTAATCATAAGAACATCAAAAATAGAAAAATAGACAGAGGTGTATGTATGTGTAAAAATGTAGACAGAAATGAGAGAGAGAGAGAATGAAAGAAAATAAGAGAGGGAGGGAGGGAGGGAGGGAGGGAGGGAGGGAGAAATGCAGTACACAAGATGCTAAAATTCCTGCAAACTGAAGATTGCAAACTGGAGGACTTCATATTAAGATAAAGCATTGCAAATAGCTGCCAGCATGACTTTCCATCTTTTTTTTTCCAGAGCTGGATGTTTTCACCAACTGCACTGTTTTTCAAAACACTTTGGTACCACCTTGTGGCAAATACATAGAACTGATACCTATGGTTGCATATGTTATTTTTAAAAGAGAATGATCGACAGTCAATGAGGAAGTGCAGATCTGGTCCATTTTCTCTTCAAACACACATCATAGTAAGACTTGTGTATGCACAATATCATCACAGCCTGATATGGTCTGGATATAGAACACTATGAATCTACTGAAAGGCATTTGGTTTCACATAATAGGGCTAGTCATATGTCTAGTGAAATGCATATTACTGTCTTTGATGCACGTTAGGCCCTTATTGGGCTTACAGTTGTACTGCAGTCATAGAAATTTCCATGTGGAGGGGGTAGAAAATTTTAGTCCTACAGAGGGGTGTGTGTGTGTGTGTGTGTGTGTGTGTGTGTGTGTGTGTGTGTGTGTGTGTGTGTGTGTGTGTGTGTGTGTATATATATATATAATTTGAGGCTTCATTTCTTAAAAGTGTGCATACACTTTCAAAAAGAATCATATCCTTGCTTAGACTAGTACCCCCACCAACATGTTGGCTGTTGTTAAACTAAATCCTACCTCAAACGTGGAATGTATGAAATGAGGCTAAGTCACTTTTTGTGAGCATCAAGCACATTGAATATTTGCCGTTTCATGTGGATTTCTGTCACTCCACAAGAAATTAATTGTTTAAAACTAAATATAAGCAGGCACAACCCTAGGAAATTAGTGTTGTAACATTCAAATGCTGCTTCTCAGCTTAGAATAGCCAGTGTTAGAATTAAAATCATAATAAAGGAGGGCATATACAGGGATCAAGTGAGGAAGCTTTATTACACACATTAGATTTCTGAATAAGAAATAATGGAAGATTTCACACTAACACAACCTAAAAGTATTTTCCCTTAGTAACTCCTATTGATCTCAATCAACTTTATTACTATTATTATTACTTATGAATATTTATAGACCATTTAGACCAAAATCTAAGCTGTATACAATAATGTAAACAGATGAACAAACACAAACGACAGTAATTGTTATTAAAGAGATGGTAGATTGTGTTATTCGAGGAAGCATTTCAAAGATAGGTGTGTTTTCAGCATTAGTCTAAAACTACCAAACATTGAATGATGCATGCTGAATATCTGAAGGAAAGATGTTCCACATTGTGGTTGGCACCACATGAAATGTCCTGCTCTGAACAACTTTAGAATAGAGCTCAGGCACATGCAACGTCACCAGCAGGGCCTCTCCAATTGACTTCAAGGAGTGAGTGGGTTAACAGGGAAGAGAGTAGTCTTTCAGGAAACCAAGTTTCAAGTTGTTTGGCCCAGGCCATTGTGAACTAGTAACAAAAGCTTATAACTTGCTCTAGTAGAAAAGAGGCAGCCGATGTAATTCCTTTGCACTTTTGCCAGGTAGACAAGCCCTGTGGGAGTGTTGACAAGGCATGCTAGTAATGCTGATGCCAAAAGGCCAAATAGAGCAGAATCTGGGCCAACAGCCAACTAAGGTCAAATCCTGTTGGGCAGCATCAGTTTCACACAGGAAGTTTCCAAGCCAAGCTCAGCAGGCCAAGAACAGCAAGCAGCAGAGTTAAATGAAAGTCCAACAAGGAGGAACATCAAGCATGACAAGAAGCAGTCCAGGTAATTCATGGCAAGCAAGCAAAGGAATCCAGCCAGCAAGATTCAGCTGTCACAAATTCAAATTCAATTGAGCAGTCTTGAGTGCCTTTATTTGTTTGTGTTCTCAGAGACTGGGGGAGGATCCAGGATCCAGGACGTAACAGAGAGGTTACCAAGATTCATCAAGCCCATTGGTCATAATCCCTTCCTTTTGGTCCATGTGGTAACAAACAATGCTGTAAGAGACAGCCTTCAATGCATTGCAAATGACTATGAAGCTCCAAATAGGAAGGTGGAGGACCTTAGGACACTACTCCCTGCATCTTTTGTTGCAGTACTCTTTCCTGTTGAAAGTTATGGCCCAGGAAGGGAGAGAGGAATAGTGGAAACTAAAACAATAAACCTACCCCTACAGATGGTGTCATCCATAAAGATTTGCCTTCTTGGACAATGTTTTGCACTTATGATTTTACTTTGTAGAAGTTTTTGGTTTCGAGAAGTTTCACAAACCTGATCACAGGATTATCCACTGAATCTGGTAAGAATAGAGTATAGAACAGAGGAATGCTACATCATGGGAACGAAAGACAGCAGCAGTGCCCAGGAAACTGGTGTAGTGGGAAAAGACAGGAGAGAAAAAAAAGTACAAGAAAGCATCCGAAAGCAGTTGAAGGGAATGACTGGTTTCAGATGTCTTTACAGTAATGCACAAAGCACAATAAATGAACAAGATTAAGTTGAACTCTTAACACTGGAGGGCTAATATTATGTAATAGGGATTACTGAAACTTGCTACAATGAGACTCATGACTGCTGAATATCAAACAGAGTTGAAGGGTGGGAGCTGGGCAAGGGACAGAATACACAACTGCTGGGCATGGGGTAGCATACAAAACTCCTTCAGGGGGACATAAGGCAGGAATGAAGTCAGCTGTCCTGCTCTACCACTGGATGAGGCAATTTGTGAGCTCCTAGCCCACAAAGTCCCAGACTCAGAGGAGGGTGAAACAGAAGAAGTTTAGATTAAAATGAAGTAAAATATTTTTGTTCCTCCTGAGATTTTGGCCTCTCCTTCACAATCAATACAGAAACATGTGACATGCAGGCCCATCACCCCATTTTCCACTCTTATTTGGGACAAGAAAGAAGCTTCTCAGGCTGATGCACCTCCCAGCCTCTGTAGCAAGGCCTTGCCAAGGACCAGGACCTGCCTTCCCCCAGGGGGCAATGATGTCAGTGACAGGTGCTGACTAAATAAAGTACTGCCTGGCAGGGACACGGCACAGGGAAAGCAGGGAGAGAAGGGGATTTAAAAGAAGAGGGAAGAGAGTGTTGCAGAGAAATGAAGTAATTCAAACAGGAAAAGGGGGGAAGTTGGGTGAAGGAGAAGCGGGGCAAGAAGTGGCAAGAAGCAGCTAGCTGAAAGGCACTGAAAGGAAAGGCAGAGAAGAGGAGGCAGATGGAAGGGCCATTTTAAGGAAGATTGCTTCCTACATACTGATCCTTTCACATGCACACCTTTCCAGCCATCTGATCACACTTTGGGACTGATACCTGAAGAAAACAGAATACATGAAACCATATATGATCCACTCTACACTCTCTAAACTATCCTGCTATTCTCCTCAGCCCTGGAGGACACAGTCCTGAGGCCAACGTTAAAATAAGATTTAACAGCAATCCATTTAGCTTTTCTACATGGAATCAGATGTAGAGGGGCATCCTCTCCTTTGTCTCACACTGCAAAACATTTTGGGCCCTTGTGACAATTGCCCCACGTCACTTCTGTCACTCATAGTCAGGATCTCATTTGCATGAGCCTATGAGAGGATTGGAGGGGCGGAGTCAGTGGACATATCAATGTTTGGCAGGAAGAGACAGAAGAAGAGAAAGATAAGAGAGAGATAGAATTTGCAGAGAGATGGTCAGATAGTCAGAGAGATAATGAGAGAAGAGAGAGAAGGAACAGATGCTAATAGCTGGTCAAGATAAATAGAGCAGGTGGTGATTGGTTATGTGGCGAGATATATGGTATTTTAATGATTTGGTTGTGTACAATGAATATCTGAAGAACATCTGCGATTATGATTAAATTTGATACACTTCAATAAATAAGTTCTGTTGGCAGTCACCAGAAAGGTGTTTGACTAAAGTCTTTTACATTGTGGATAAAGGAAATCCACTGGTGGCAGAAAGAGAAGACTGAACACACAACACAAAGGTGCATCAAAGGAGGGAACGTCACAATTGGTGTCAGCTGGTAGGATGACATAGTGTGAGCTCTTTGTTTGGTGAAACAAGCAGGGGCCAGATGGTAAACATCACACCCTATACTTGCTTCACATGTTACCAGGTGGAAGATGATTAAATATATCATGTAGGAAGTCTACAGCTATTTAAGCAAATGCTATAGAATAAATGTCTTCAACCTGGTGCCCCCAGCTGTGTTGGGCTAGATAAGACAAGCCCCCCCCCATGAATTCTTCTGTGCCCTTGGAAATCCTCTTCAGCTCTCAGCATGTAAAGATCTAAAGACATATGTAATGCCTATGATGAGAATGGGGCTTGTGTGTATATCCTTCCCCTATTCATTTTCGCCTTCCTATATTGAAATAAATTCCTGAATTAGACAGTGAACTGAAATATGCCCATAGAACAAGTTTAGGCATGCCAGCTACGTAATCTCCTGGGATCACACTATTATGAAATATTACCACCACATACCAAAATGCTGTTTCAATATTTGCTACAAAGGACAAACCTCTTAGGGCACAAACACCTTTATGGTGCTGTTGAAATTCCAGACAGTGGCTGCTTGCTGATAAAATTACTGCTAGAAAAAAAAATTTACACGATTGAATTAAACGATCGATTTTATGGAGCTACACTTTCAATGTTACCAATGCCCAGAAGAAGTTGACTAATGGAATGTAATCCTGGAAGCCTGACTTCTGACATTTTCCTTCACTTAAGCCAACAATTCAATAAGAACATGTATCTATTGTAGCGTTTCAGTTTCTGCTGCCTTCACAGCAGAAGGAATACCTCTTGGAGCTCCCAAAACAGTAGCTAAAATGCCATTGTTATAGAAATGGTACTGGGCTAAAGAACCTCGATGTTACAGAATCTGGACAAATTTGTTTCTAAGGTTTTCATATCAAAAGTTTACCATCCTCCATCAGCATTTCATTATACACTATCTGAAGCCAGTCACTTCAACTCTCAGTGTGACCCAAGCGATTCTTCCACTGCCCAAGACTAAAAAAAAGTGATCCCAAATCATGTTTGTTTTGTTTGTTTAAGGCTTCCTTATACAAAGGAAGTTGGTGTGCCATTGGTCCTTTATGGCCAAATATTATGCAGGCGACCACCTAAAAATATTAATTTAGGAGCAGTAATGTGACTCATTACAATAAAAAAGCTATGATGTTACCAACTATTACATTATTTTTAAAGTAAAGTCATTCTTCCCTCTTTTCCCCATAAAGTAATGCATAACAGATAACTTCATTACTTGTAATGGGTTACTTCTAAATTGGGTTCATACTTTATGATTAGATTATCCCCCTCTCTCCATCAAAACTGACCCAACATTGCCAGCAAACAACCTAACGGTAGCCACATTTAAGATGAAAACCCTGTGACTAATACAGAGTAAAATTGGCAGTTGGTTGGTTTGTTGTTTCTAAGTGAAACGAGAGCAAAACGTATACTTATTTAAATCAGATACTATTGTTATTTAGCAGAGAAACAACAAGGGTACAATCATGCTTCTCATTCTGAATGACTGTCAACGCATTCTTATCCTCAGACTAATGTGAGATGTTTAATCATTAGTTATATTTTTTACTAATCCCAACTGCCTAGTTCTGATATTAACTTCAGAAAATGTTTTCCCTAGTTTTCCCATTTACCTGTGTCCATCCTTACAATATCTCCACTGTGAAATGGGGAGAATTTATATATTCCTACCTAAACAAATTTCCAGCTGGCTGGGTAGCTTAGGGAGCTGGAGCAGGATTCGGGGAGCTTGATTCCCCCACTGTGTCTTGTAAGAGAAGATTGCGAGGTCTTGGGCAAGTTATAGAGTCTCAGGATACACCCAGAAGAAAAGGCTGGTAAATCACTTCAGAATAGCTTGCACTTAGAAACCCTGGAAATGATCACTGTAAGTCCAAATGAATTTGATGGCATTCAATTATTATTATTAGAAAAGTTTCCACTTTTAGAATTGCATTGTTTCATAACTTTAAGGGAAATCAAATTCAGTGTCTGCATTTGTTTAGTTAAGAATTTATACAATACCACTCACATCTAAAATTGTTTTAATTAACTGTTTTCATTTGGTGATACCTAGAAAAACATATACTTCTCCACACAGCTTTTCAGGCGTGTGAAAATTGGTTATACTGGCCTTTTGTGAAACATCATCTAAGTATCTACTTCCTGCAAAAGCTAATTTAGCCCCATCATAGCACTGTCTTCCATTTCCTTTGTGATAATATGTTCCTCTATTGATTGGAAGATCAGTATCCATTTGATGTAAGCAACACAGGCTTAAGATGAGCATCAACAGTGCGAAGGTAAGAAGCGCCACCCAACTGCAAAACTGATATACTGCAAGGTAAACTACACAGAAAATAATCCACACTGTCAGGTCTGGAAGCAAAGAGGATGGCAACCATTTTGGTTCCTCAGTTCCTTGTATTTTCATTTTCTAAAAACTCTTGTTTCCAAAGAGTGCTTATTAGCTATAAACGACTCATAGTTATCTTTAGATCATTCAGGGCTCTAGGTGCATAAAAATAAATCCCATCAATATAGTAATGTGGATATCAGAATGTCATTTCTTTCAATATGTGCCTTAACATTACCTGTAGGAATCAATAGGTTTAACCTAAAATAATTCAGCAATACAGTACAAACCATGCCAGGGTAAGCTTCTCTGTAATATTTCCTGTTTCCTGGCAGAATAAACATGTTGAACATTTATTGGGAAGTTTCTGGTCTTTCCTCAACTGATGGGTCTGAAAGGTGTTGCAAATGGACTCACAATGTCCACTTCCTGGCCCTTGGAACATGGAATGCCTCAGAGCAGGGTATGAGAGAGAAGTTAAAGGGATACGTATGTATGCCTCATCTGGGAAAGTCCTTCATTAGTTCTGTCCAGAACTGAAATGGACTCCATGTGGGTCTGCTATTGAAAGTGTTCTGAAGGTTAAATTAGAGCAAAATGAAGCAGCCAGACTATTGTGAAGAGAAAAAGAATCCAGTCATACCACCCTGTTCTGTGGTTTTAGCTGCCCTGATCACTCATTGACTTTGGGTAATGAGTTGATTTCAGTTTGTTGATTTTACCCTTTCTAAATGCTGATCGTATCATTTCAGGTTTTAAATGGTCTGGGATAAAATGTCCTTGGTCTCCTTCCATATCAGCCTTCTTGTAAGCAAAACTGACTGTGGCCCGTCTGAAGTACTGTGGGTAGGAAAACAGAATCATTTTGGCTGCACTGCTAGGTGGTGGAATGGCTGCCGTGCTGCTCCTATTACAGTGAGCAGACCAAAATGGGGCTTGTTAAGAAAACCCTTTGGGCAGAATTGATTCTATATTTCAATGTGTATTTTTGATGGCAGAAAGTGAGGAGGAATTAAAGAACCTCTTAATGAGGGTGAAAGAGGAGAGTGCAAAAAATGGTCTGAAGCTCAACATCAAAAAAAAAATTAAGATCATGGCCACTGGTCCCATCACCTCCTGGCAAATAGAAGGGGAAGGTATGGAGGCAGTGACAGATTTTACTTTCTTGGGCTCCATGATCACTGCAGATGGAGACAACAGACACGAAAATAAAAGACACCTGCTTCTTGGGAGAAAGCGATGCCAAATCTGGACCATAAAGAAGACTGACCACCGAAGTATTGATGCTTTTGAAGGGCAGATCCTGAAGCTGAGACTCTAATACTTTGGCCATCTCATGAGAAGAGAAGACTCCCTGGAAAAGACTCTGATGTTGGGAAAGTGTGCGGGCAAGACGAGAAGGGGATGACAGAGGACGAGATGGTTGGACAGTGTCCTGGAAGCTAGCAACATGAATTTCACCCAACTCTGGAAGTCAGTGGAAGACAAGAGGGCCTTGCATGCTCTGGTCCATGGGGTCACGAAGAGTCAGACATGATTTAACAACTAAACAACAAAATGTGTATTTTGCCATTAGTGAATTGTCTCTTCTCAACTATTTCACGGATGTTATTGATGCAGCAATTTTATTTCAGAGATGTCATTGATGGAGTTTGGGGTTATTGTGGATGTTTTTACAATTTTGCTATTGTGAGTTGCCTTGACAGCAATTGTGGAAAGATTGTTTAAGATCTGTTGACAGGAAGGGAAGGAGGGAGGATCCAACTTGCACTCTGGTCTTATCAGAATTTTTTCCTTCCAAATTCACAAGCCCAAAGAGAATATGAGCCCATTTTTAGGTCTATCTTTCTCGGTGAGTCTAGTTATAAACAAACATCAACCCTGAAATCCAGTCAATAAATTATACATCATCTGGTGTTAACAATCCAGACTTCCAAGAGACAAATTGTCTTAATTGCCTTAAGAAACTCATGAACAGCCTCCCCTGTGCTTTGGGAATTCCCATCAGCATTATTCTAAGAAAAAACTGTCAATTGGCACAGGAACTGAATATAATCAAACTAGTGAAACTGACTGTTCCAGGTTTTAAATATACTCCTTGGTGGTTTGGTTTCTGCCTGCATTGCCCTTGTAGATGGCAGACTATGGAATGAAAAGATGTCAAAATTCTGTGTAGAATGATGGAAAGGATAGAAGCTTGGCATAGAGAAATGTGAGACAGAAATCTAGTTTCTTTGCTTTAGTCATAGGTTTAGGGCAAATCAAACCACACCAAAAGTGAATCAAATAGCAAGCTATATGCTTGTCTGATCATTCCCATAGTGACTCATTGCTCATTTTGTCACCTTTTGTTGTTTTTTAAGTTTTAGGATTGATTAAAAAGTGCACATAGCCTGAAGAATTATGGTCAAAATGCTTCAAAGAATGCCTATCAAAAGTAACAAGTAACTAGAAAAAAATACTCCTTGCATAACAAAAATAATGGCTTTCTCACTGCTTGTGCTATTTTTGAAATGTAATTTTGTGAGACCCTTGTTACTGAAAAAAGTTTAACTCTATATGGTAACTAAGCTCTGAGACAGACAGAAATAATGTGGGGAATTTACACAAGGTGTACAGAAATGAATCCATAGACAGCAGGTGAAAAGGTGCAAAACTAAAAAGATACAGGAAAAGTTACACAACTGAAATGAAATGTGCAACTGAAAGCATGCATCAGAAAGAATGCATTTCTATGGCCACCCATCTTCTGTGAAGGAAGATAACTCAAAGAACTGATAGACCTTTCTTGCTTACACAAAAGACCCAGAACATCCAAAATATATATTAGTATTTCATGTAATTCATGTTCTTACAGCAGCTGCTGAAAGAGAGCCTCTTCAACATGAATGCCTCATGTTTGCAAAGGAGGGATACATGAAAGTATTGTGTTTCTTTCATGTTCCCTTTTCATGTAACTTTTCAGTGCCTTTTCACTCACCTTTTGCTTTCAAATTGCCTGAGAACATTTTTCCCAATAGCATTGCTGTCAGCAGCCAGTTAGAATGTGTCCAGGAGTGGTAATGGGAATTTATAAAAAAATAAAATAAAAATAAAATTTAAAAAAAGGATCTGGAACCCACAGTCTTTTTTGCTTCATTCTTCCTTGTTGGACCCTCATTCCCTCCATCTTGGATTGCTACCTGTTAGTTTGCTTGCCTGTCTTCAACTTGGATCCTTTATTTCTTTTTTGCCTTTACAGGCAGTATCCACACGTTCACTTATCCATAATTTGAAGATATTAAAAATATTAAAAGAAAAAAAATCCAGAAAAACTATTTTCACATATATTATCAGAACTGGCCACCAGAGGGAGCCAGAGGCTGTGTTATGAATAACTGTTAGTAAAGAATCAAACTAGTGAAACTGTGGTGCCATCTAATGGCCAGTTCTGGTAATGCATGTGAAAAACAAATTCTGTTTTTTTCCTTTTTACCATTCTCTCTCTCTTTCTCTCTCTCAAAAAAATAGAGTGGAAATAATGTGAAAATAGTGATATCTCTCTCTCTTTCTCAACCAATCCCCAGTGGATATGGGGGTCCTACTGTTTTTTTTTTTTATTTTGAGGGGGATTGTATTTTCCATTTCTTTGGTTTATTTTTAAAGCTTCCAGGCAGCCTACCTGTGCTAGCTTTTATTATTAATTAATTAATTAATTTTATTAAATTTCTACCCCACCCATCTAGACCAAAGGTCTGTACTCTAGCTTGCCTTCTTGGGATTATATTTTATATCCTACTCCCCTTGATTTCTTTGGGGATTTCTTTTTTGCTCCTTTCCTTTCTTGGTTTATTTTTGCTGGTGTCTGCCTGGCCTGCCTCATGCTGCTAGGAAAGAAGGCATCAAGTGGTAGGAAGAAGAACAGTCTTCCAATATCCTAAGGATATTAATTTGTGGAGGCATTTAATTCAGTTTGCTCGTCTCAATTTGCTTGCTTCTTTATCTTGGCTTTTGGGAGAGGTGGTTGCGTGGTTTTTTTAAATATACTTTTGCTATTCCCCCTTTTTTATTGTGTGGAGAGGTGCTTTCCCCATTTAATTGGTTTTTCTGAATTGTCATTTTGTTCATTCACTGTATATTTATTCTGTTAAAAGTATACATTTTGATGAGGTCTGTTTGCTTCCATGAGGTGGGTGGGCCATGGGACTGGACTCTCCAACTGTGCCACTGGGCTCTCTGAATATGATAATATAAACTAGTTTTTACATGGGCCTTCCTCATGTACTGTTCCCTGTCACTGGAGCACATTGATTCTCTGTTGCCTTGACTCGGTTTTTTTAGAGTAGTTTTAGAGGTTTTTTTAGGATTCTGGAGTTCCAGAAAACCCTAGAAGGCTTGCCCTTGCTTGTAAAATCTAAAGGGCTGGTTCACAAAAATATGAAATCAAAAGAAAATGGAACAGGCATACATACCCCCAAAGAACCCAAAATGTAATATATATTTTAAGAAGTTGTCATACACAACCCTAACACAAAATGTCACAAAGTCTGAAAAAAATAAATGGGGGGGGGGATGCAGGTGAGATTCAGAAAAATACAGTGAAATCAAAACAAATTGGTTTTCACATCATTGCATCACTATATGGCCATAGCTGGTTAGGGCTAATAGCATATGAAATCCCACAGCATGTAGCAAGCCATGCACGCCCTATAAGTCAATGCATATTTATTTCACCAACTAATAGGTTAAAAAAACCCACATCTAGTCTTTAACTGCTCATTATCAGGTACATGCTGATGTAAGTTTAAATTAATGTGTATCTGCTGCAGATAACCAGTTTACCCCCCCCCCCTTTTGCGGGTGTGACTGCTGTATCCCACATAGAACTGCTGTAAAGGTAGTTTTGTTTTCACTTCCACTATTTTCTAGACAGTGTCATCTTACCACAAGAGGGCACCCTAGGCTTTCATTAACCACAAGTGCACAAATTCAATCAAACTGTGTGTGTATTAGAACTGCTTAGAAACTAGGCAGGACAAGTATATGAGTCTTAGAAAAATAAGGTTTGAAGCAGACATAATCTGTAGCCTGAATTTAGTCTCAGTGAGTCCCAGGGGGCTGTTTATTCTCAAGTAACTTTAAAGAATAATGCTCTTAACTAGAAAATCAGTGGTAACCTTGTAGAAGAGCTTCCTGGGAGAAAGTTTCTGTTAAAGTCTGCAGAGGATAATTTACAAGCTGTGAAACAGAAATCCATAGCAATTATGTATTTGGGAAGAACGACCTTCATTATTTTTTTGAGCTATTCCAACTACCTGCAAAGCCCTTTAAGTCCACAGACTTAATTCAATTCTTAAAGTAACCTCCAGTTTATGAATGTGGGACACTGTAATTCTGTATCCACAAATCAAAATTCCAGGAAATGGCCCAATATTGCTGCACAATAATGTGCCCACATTGCCAGCAGTGAAGAGGATGCAAAGCTTTACATAACAAAGGCTGACTGGATGTTCACAACACAAATGACAAATACATATCAACATAGTCTAAAGCAATGGCCCCCAACCTTGGGCCTTCAGATGTTCTTGGACTTCAACTCCCAAAAATCCTGGCTAGCAGAGGTGGTGGTGAAAGCTTCTGGGAGTTATAGTCCAAAAGCATCTGGAGGCCCAAGGTTGGGGACCATTGGTCTAAAGCAATGGTTCCCAGCCTTGAGTAACCTAGATGTTCTTGGACTGCGACTCCCAGAAACCCTGGCCAGCACAGCTGGTGGTGAAGGCTTGGGAACCACCCTCTTGTGCTCACAACCACTACAATTTACAAAGTGGCACCAAGCAAGAAAAAAATCTCAAAAGCTGACTCCTTTTTTCATCAGTTAACCTTACTGAAACACAGAGCAATTGTCAGGGCTATTTTTTAACTGTGAATGACAGTGATCCCAAACAAGACCAGGAGTGGATTCTGGGATAAAGAAAAAGAAACGTTAATATATTTTAAAAAATATTTTTAAAACCAGACACAGAATCCATTTCCCAGCACAAATACCTATTTCACCAGAAGGTGTTAAAATGCTCTCCTCCTGCGAGTCAGCTAATTGGGCCCTGATTGATAGGCTCAAAACTTCAGGTTGCTTCAGATCTTGAGCTGGTTTCTCCTCTGAAGACGTGTGTCATGGGTCTGGTCTGAGAAATCCTGAGAGAATGTGTACTAAAAGGACTCAGGACTGGGACACTCACAAACTCTCTTGTGACTGCTTTTGTAATGCAGAAATGCTTTGAATATGCCTAACAATATTGTATATGAATTCCCTGGAAATACATGGCAAAATGTCCTTTTCTGAAGAATGATCACGCCATATTTTATTTAAACCATCCTGGGTGGGTGGTTGTTGTTGTTTTTTAAAAAAAATCTTCAAAGAAAATCTGTCTTTTTATTATTTCTTTGATCTTTCATTCCCCCCCCCCCAAAAAAACCATATCTTTTCCTGGTCCACAAAGCGACAACAGTTTGTCTACTTTGCAAAGTTCTTGCTAGCAGGTTTGTTCCACACATGCTGTGTGTGATATGAAATCATAGTTTCTCCCTTTTGAAAGAATTTCTTAAAAGAAACAATATTTCAACCCCTAAGAACCAGGATTCTTCCTCCACCACCCCCAAAAAAAGAGATGGTAAAGCCACTTTTTAAATGCCTTACCTTGAAAGCTCTCTCAGGGTTCTCCAACTTGATGGCGCATAACACATATTTCAGAGAAGTGAACAGATGGAAGGATGTCTGTGTTCTGGGCTATGCGCTAATTAAAGAAGTGCAAATTAGTTTGCTTCATTTTAAAATACCAAACAAAGCTTCCCCCAGTATTTATACCAAGGGTGAACAACTTTTTCAGCTCTGAGGACTAAATGTGATGTTAGCTCTCAGGCTGGAGCCACACACGTACACATACCCACACACATACCCATTCCAGTAATCCTGATACTTACACTTTTTCATGACTGCTGGCACAACATAGAAAGGACTGATCTGTATCCAGATCGGAAGTGGGGGGGTATAGACTGGAAAGCATCAGTCAAGAGAAGAACTGGGGATAGCAGGGCACCCCTTAACATGGACCTTGGAGGCTAATTATTGTCCCCAGGGCACAAACTATACACTCTTCTCCTCTACCCAAAAATTATAGATGGAGAAGGAAGATGCAAAGAATATATCTGCAATGTCTCTGATACCACCCTAAACACACGAATTTTGGAATTTTATCTGATTTCAGAAACTAAGTGTGATTGAGTCTGGAAAGATCCCAAGAAATACCAGTGATCTCCCACTAGGGCTAGGAAATAATCCTGCATAAAATATTGAACAGACCCAGTTAGTCAGAATGACAGTATTGGGCTAGATGCACAAAATCTTGGATTCACTAAAAGGCAGCTTTCTATGTTCCAATAATACAATGCTCATATTATAATTCTTTACAGACATGAAGTATTTCATGAAATGCAGAGGAATAAATGTTACATTTATATTATAGATTCCTTAAGTGTTGTTATAATTGAAAAAAATATTTTGGCTGTGAGGCGTTTGGAGTGGGTGGACATCTGCCCTCATGCCTGCAGGACCTCTTGTCCTAACTGAACACAGAGATCTGGCAGAAGCAGGATTTGGGGACACATCTGCTGCCCTGGCTTCGATCTGCCAAAGGGAGGCAAAAGGAGGGGAGAGAAAGGGCAGGGTGAAGGAGGAGATGAGTTACTCCAGATCCAATTCTCCTCTGGCATAGACGCTAGTCACTATGCCAAGACAAAGCCTGAAATGAGGTGTGATTGTTATGTTCTGTCAAGTTGCTTTCAACCTAACGGAAGGTGAGAATGCTCCTAAGACATTTCCCAAATCCCTACACTGGGAGGACTTTGGATTCAAAACAGCTTCAGCTAACCTAGTGTCAGCTGAGCCAGCCTTCAGCCATCATGACTATTTAAGGTTGCGCCCTCAGTAGGAAACTTACTGTACAGCTCTTTAAGCCTTGGTTGTGGGCAATCCTTCGAATGACAGTTTACAAATATACAAGCAGAAGGAGGTGAACCCAAATGTAGCAAGTGATAAAATCGTTCATCAGATTCCCAGGCAGAGTCCTCAGTGATGAGCTATCTCAGCGCACTTTTTTTTTCTAGCCCTGTTCAAGCATTGTAGCACATGGGTTAATTGCCATACTTTGAAAGGGAGTGCCTAGCCATGCTCCACTCCATCATTGTCTTTTTTTCACTGATCTATGAGTGATATGTCTGAGAAGTGTCTGCTCACCTGTAGGCCTAAACACACAAAGCAGGAACCCTGGAAAATCTGGGTTCTTGCCTGTAAAACTATGAGCCCCCCAAGTGTGGGATCAATGAGAAAACCCTTGTCCATTCCCATATCCATACATTTGAGATTGTTTTGCTTGTCAACAACAGGCTCTCTTAAACTGTAGGGATGGGGTAAAACAATATACTCCACTCCCACAAGCTGCAGTATCGAAACTCAGTAAATAAATAGATAACTATTTCTAAATAGTCTGGCAAAAACTGGATAAACCTATATTAACATAAAACAGTTTCTAATGGGTTTATTTTGATATATTTTCTGAGCTGAGCACCCCATCACAAGATTTTGAAAAATGCAAAATCTGAACGAAAATGTTGTTCCCATAAGTATAGGAGGAGCAGGTTGTTTTGAGTCCAGTCGTAATTCCCAAAGATTAATTCCTCAAATACCTCAAGCTGGAGACATATGCTTCCAAATTCCTCCTTCAGGTCAATCAGGGTCTGAGGAGGGGACTGCAAGTCCAAGATTCTTCACAACTGAACCGCATTCATTTCTCCCCATGAGAAAGAAGCGCATCTTATGTACTGAGACATCTGGGCAGGAGTCAGGGAGAGAAAGATATTTGGCTTTCCTGTTTGGCCCCCTTGCTAATACCGTATATTAAGGAATTTAAGCTATAAACAAATTCCAACGCTCACCTTTGTATATGAAAAAAATTAAGTGACTTGTGATAAACAGTTATGGTTTATTTATGTAATTAATATCTGGACACTGTTTCCATCTTAGTCTCACATTTTTCTGCCATGAAAACTGAAGACTGCAGTGTTTTTGGTCTCCTAAACCAATGTTGCTGGTTTACTCTTTCTCTCCTTTGGTGCACAAGTGTAGCTCTTTTTCCTGCCTAGACAAAAGAAATTTTTTTATCAATATCCAACTGACACCTGAAAAATAGTGTGGAATTCTATTTGCCTGTAGTAAATGGGCTCCAATTCCATTCCTAGCTGTATTAGGCCAGTAGGAAAATTAAGGGTTGAAGAAACATGGGCAACTCACATTGGAAGAAATACAGTACACAGAACTATAATTTTGTACTCAGAACTATATTCCATTTCACACTTAGTGTGTTGAGCACTGTAGACTGAAACAAAGAACCAAAATGGCTGCCCTACAATGCTCTCAAATCTGCACCAAATGTTAAGGACTAAGGGCTTGTCTACACAGGTGAACTGGAATGGCCAGAATCAAGCTAAATAAAGTTGCTGAATGGCAGTTAGAGGAGAAGATAGGCACTCCTCCCCCACCTCATAAGTTAGATAATTTAAATAGTGATCTGTTCGAACATTAGGGTCTTGCTTGATCTAGGCACTATCATGTGATAAGAACCTCCATTTTCAAGGGTTTTTGCTTGCATGTGTAGCACACAACTAACACAAACTGTTATCTGGAAGTTGAGTCATGGCAACTGGACTTCTTTCTTGTTACATTGAAACGTTTCACTAATCATCCAGTCATCTTCTTCAATTGAGGAGAGTTGGTGGTAGGGCCCTGATATATCCTCCACTTTGGTTTCATTTTCCCCTGGTCTGAATAGGCTGATTAGAAGGACAAAGGACTGGGGGTGAGGGATGATCCCACTTATGTAGTCCTTCTCCACCCATTGTTATTAATGGTCATTAGCAGTGGTCTTTCTGGTGTGTGGTCCTAATCTTTCTGGGGATGGATGAAAGGGTAGGATGACAAATAGGAGACAGATTGTATCTAAGGCCTCCACCCCTGTTGAGTGAGGGATTTTCTAGAAGAACATGTATGGCCTCCCTGACCCCTCTTTCAAACTATCTATCTTCCCAGTCCAAAATGAGTACATCTTGGTCATCAAATACTGTAAGTGTCCTTTATCCTTCAAATGAAGGATTGTGGTCCTGAGCCATTGCCCCTGCTGTGCTGAGCCATTCTCCTGTTTAGTGGCTGTTTGGTTTCTCCAGTGAAGAGCTACAAGCATTTCTGTTTGCATTGGACCACATATACTGTATTGCTCCTGTTATCTTTTGCATGGACCAGTTTCTGCCTTAGTGTGTTCGTAAGTTTGAAGTACACAGATATGTGGTGTTTACCAAAAATCCTTTTGAGCTTTTCAGACACACCTACCATGTAAGGAATGACCGGGTTCTTCTGTCAGTTCTGGGTCTCAGACTGTTTGATTGTCCTCCTGGGTCCAGGCATTGCCTTGTTAAAGGCCCATTTTGGATATCAACAGGCCTTAAGAGCTGTCTTCAGATGTCTGACTTCCTTCTTCTTGGCTTCTGTGGAGATGGGGATGTTTCTTGCTCTGTGGTTTAGTGTCCTTATGACCCCTAGTTTGTGTTGCAATGGGTGATGAGAGTCAAACTGCAGGTATTGATCAGTATGTGGTTTTTTTTGTTGTTGTTGTTGATTTCTATTCCTAAGCTGCTGTTGGATCCTATGATGACTGCACAGTCCAGGCAAGCCAGCTGGTTGTCTTTGGTGTTTTCCCTGATGAACTCGATATTTGGGTTGCTGATATGGAATCCAGTTTCAACCTTCTAATTTTTTGTTCAGGCTGTTGATTAGCTCTGCTCCACAATAACATCACTGTACTCTCATGCAGTGATAATTACAAGCCTGAACATCCCATTAAAGAATTCTAGAACCAGTGTGGTGAGAGGTGACATTGCTAAAGGCATTCCTTAAATATCTCACATATCTTGACAACTTTATTAGGGTTGCCATGAGTCTTGATGTCACATGACAACAACAACCTACCAACTGTTCTGACAAAACTTAGGTCTTTAAAAGTTCACCATCAAATTAGCTTCCCTTCTCTGTTCTGCAGAAAGAAATTATGTAGGACAAGGACAAGGAACCTGTGTGATGCTGGATTCTGACTCTCATCACCCACAGCCACATGACCAGTAGTCAGGAATAATGGGAGTTATACTCCCATTGACACATGCAGAATGCTGGTGTCTCCAAGCCTGATATATGGATGAATCTTGTAACAAAACATTCTGTTAAAAAAGATGAGAACCAAATTATGCATGTGAATCTAGTCTAAAATATGTCCATGCTTCTGAAAAATCTTTGTTTATACCCATGAATCATTGGGTCAAGAGATATTAGGAAAGGACTCTATTACGCACCTGTAGAGTTGTAACTGGAAGTGAGAAAATACAGAACTCTCAAAGCAAAACACTTCTTCAGCAACGCTCTGCTGTTGCTATCAACAAATCTATAAGCATCTCTCGTCCCCTGGCATGTCTGCCAGTGTTTTGTCAAGATGTTTTACATGAACCTAAAGTGAGGGGGCAGGGGATGGATCATATAATTTTATTAATGAGCACCACGGAGGGCCATTCCTGGAAATGTCAACTGCTTTCAGTCCACATATATGTCAATAGAATAATCAAAAGTTCAGAAATTATGGTCTAGTCTGGGCCTTTCTGCTGTCCCTATTAAAATAAAATAAAATAAAAAATTTGACCACAGACATAGCAGATAAATCCTGCAGTTTAAATATAGCATGCCACTCTAGCATACTTGCCTGCTTTATTCTACATTTGAAAAATGTTGTTTGGTTGGCTGTTTGGTTGTTTGGGTTTAAAGGCCATAAATATCTTCTTCTTTCAGAAAGAAAAGGAAAAGAAAGGGGATCTGTTCTCAAGAATTTAACAATTGCACAGAATCGGGGCATATGACCTACTAGGCTACGTACATTTTTATATGTCATTCATCACTTCTGAGGTAGTTTTCAAAATGGTAGCTCTGTTGGTTTGTGCAAGCATATCACACAAGAAACAAAACAAAAGCGAAGAAGAAGAAGAAGAAGAAGAAGAAGAAGAAGAAGAAGAAGAAGAAGAAGAATTTATTTATTTATTTATTTATTTATTTATTTATTTATTTATTTATTTATTTATTTATTTATTCACTTAAGACCAGTCTAGAAGGAGGAGGAGGAGGAGTGGCACCTTAGGGACCAACTGATATATTTTAATGTGAGCTTTTGTGGACAAGTCCACTTTCTCAGACAATACCTGGAAAACATTTATACATGACCTCAAGACAATTATACAGTGGTTGGTTAGTAGACACAACTTGCAAATCATGTGAGTCTGTGTGGCATTTCCTATCTTGTAATGACTTAAGACTGGGTTTGATATTCATTTCTTTTCCTTTGAAGCTTTGTTCTGTGAAAAGTAGCAATGGTTAGTGGAGAAAGGAACCCTAAGCTGTAGATAACAACAGCAGAAACAATATAATTGTTATGGTGTTATACATATGGTAATGAGTTAAGAATCCCTGACTTTTACTTTAAGGTGCAATAACATTTTAAGACTAATTGCTATATTTTAGTGTAAGATTTAGTGGGCAAGTCCACTTCTTCAGGCAATAAAGGATATATGAGATAGTCACAAAGGTTTTTGTACTAAGTGGAGGACCTTTTGCCTTCCAAAGGTTTTGCACCTCAACTGCCAGAAGCACTACCACTATGGCTAATGATAAGGAATGATTGGAGATGTAGTTCAAATCATCTGGAAGATGAAACATTCCCCAATCTCATTTGTTCTGAAAGTTTTATCCCAACGTTCTAGTGCTTATATGTTACTCAGGTTAGCAAGCAACAATTCCGAGCCTTTGGTTCCATAGCCAGATACCCAAACTGAGTGATCCAGCCAGCTGCCAATAGCAATAAAGGCCTTAAAATAAAATGAAGCTACAAAAAGCAGATTTGGGTACTGGACTGAAGGAAATAATTTCTCCCTCCCTCTTTCTCTCCCTCCCTCCCTCTCTTTCTAGCTGCACGAGATTGCAACCTTGACACCGTATGGCAGAACAAATCAACATTCTATAAGGCAATTCTAAAATGGGACCAGCCTAAACAAAAAATTATAACTTTGAAACTGGGCTTCTGGTCAACACTAAATTGGATGTAGCATTGGCAGACAGTCTGCTCTTCCTCTATGCTGAATTTTGGGAAGTTTGGGGAAAAGATTTTGAGTTATGAATTTTTAACAGTAAAACTGTTTAACCCCCTCATTCAGAAATAGGCAATCCCAAAATAGATCAAACAAATAAAAAAAAATCTTGCTTATCTTGAAAGAAGTTCCTTTCAATTGCCCCCCCCCACCTCCAGAGATTTCATCATGGCATTTGATAATCATCCATATTTTCCAAACAATAGATACCTAGAGAACTTGTTCAAAAACAGCCCTGATAATGGCTTTGTGCTTGGGTGAGAAGTGGTTAACTTATTTTAAAAAGGATCCAGCTTCTGGGATATTTCCTGCTTGGTGTCCCTTTATGAATGGTAGTGAGCACAAGGGTATCTAGTCCACTATTTTGATTGCTGACTTGGGGGTCATCAACATACAGACTGCCTTTGCTATGTAAAGTCTGGCATCCTTTTTCCTGCTGGTCATGTGGGCACAATATTGTGTGGCAACATTGAGCCATTTCCTGTTGTTTTGAATTATGGGTACAAAAACACAATGCCCTGCAGTCATAAACTATAGGTTCTGGGAGGGGACAGCCTACCAATTTCCATACACAAGAATAAGACTGACCAAAAAGGGCAGGGGGGCTGGATAGTGCTCACAAGAGCAAATGACCATGCAGTATGTCCTATCAAGGTGGTGGATATGTTTTTACATCACCTGCCTCAGTCTGTGGGCTTGTTATTATTCATCCAGTCAGACTGCACCTCTGCTAATGCACATCCAGTTTCAGTCCATCATGCGCTATGGGCTGGGGAATTTGAGATCCACTCTTTCCTAACTAAGGCGGTGGCATCTTCAACAGAGTGGGCTTCTCACAGGACAGGGTTAAAGCATTAGATCAGTGGCGGTCAGCAGCGTACAAGGGGTACCTAAATTGGCACAGTTCCTGTAAATGTTCACGTTCTTTCTTTTCTTCTTCAGCAAAAGAGGAGTATGGCCCATATGGCTGTTTTGATACATGTACTTGTATTCTGGGCCCAGCAGTATGTGCCCCAAACAGAATGAGGTCTGATTTCTGTTTCTCTAGGGGAGAAATCTGACCTAATACCTCAAACAGCAATATATCTTGGGTTTGCTCTATCTGTCTACAAAGGGAGCCCTACTTTTTTTCAAGCTGACTGGATTTAGATCTCATGTTTGCTTTAGTATGCTTTGCTTATCATTCAGATCAAAATCCAGTTATGACACACCATTTATCTTGCCACAATTATCAATTCATGATCCTCAGAGGAAGTAAAGAATGGGGCCAACAGAGGCAGACACGTCTCATAAGCAGGGGAGGCTTTTAAAAAAACATTTGAACTTCTTTTTTCATACAAACATAAAGTTTTCTAAAGCTAGAAATTTTGATTTTAATGTAGAGATCAATTGAACCAAAGAATAAACTGGTCACACTGACAGGGAGAGATTCTACAGGTTGTAGTATTAAAAAGAAACAAACACCTTTTCCAAACTCTACCAAACAGATTGTTGAAATGTCTATAGTGCAGGAGAAAACAGAAACCAAGTGTAATGTAAGAGTAATGGAAAACAGAGGTAGAAGTTCTGATAGAGCCAACAACAGGAAAGAAGGAAGAGGTGGGAGAAAATGAATTTGCATGTACCTAGGCTTTGCTTTATTTATAAATGCAGGTTATGGAGATATGCCTGAGCATTTTTAAACAACCAACTTGGTTCACTCTTCCCACACTAAAACACGTATAGGAATGCAATTCTCTGTCTCTTTCTACATTTCAGGCTGATGGGGAGAATTGGATGGGTGATAGGGGAGTGATTGGGGAGGCAATAGGGAGGCAATTCAGGAGGAGGGGACAAATCAAGTGGGTTGATGGTTGATGGGGGTGATGCAGCTGGCAGGAGGTGATCGGGGTGTGGGGGAAGGCAAGCATGGAGCTTGCTGTCTGATATAGCGCTGTACCGGATAGTAAGATTTTCTTTTTTAAAGGCAGCAGGGGCATACATGAAGGTGGAATTGCTTTCAATGAATTGTTTCCACTTGTGCCTCAAAATAAATGGACCTTTGCCAGAGGAGCAGAAAACCCTGTTCCCCCAGCAGACTAGCCCATCCATGCACATGCCTCCCATGTACGCTAAAATCTGAATGAGGTTGTTTTCAGCCCAACCCGATAAAAAAGATTTGTTTTTTGTCCATAGGATCAAGCCCTAAGTTGAGCTTTCTCACTTAGCAGGAGGCATACAGGCATTTGAGGCAGCAGAACTGAGGAAATATCTGGAAGAAAGGACAAAATAATAGCTGTCTTCTCTATCTTCTTTATCCGGTCACTTCAGTAAAAGGCATAGTTCAAAAGAAGGAACCTGTAGTTCTTCCAGTGTGTTGAGTTAAAACTCCCAACAGCCCAATCTAATGTAGCCAGGATTGAAGAATAATGGGAAATACCATCCAGCATCTTCAGCGCGACATTTTCAACACTCCTGTTGTAACCTGCACTGAATGGCTTGCATAAATTCCATCTCAAGAGCTTCCCCTTCTTCCAGCCAAAACACTTTCATATCACTTTGGCACAGTTGAGAAAGGGAATGTTCATAACACTGCTGGGTTTAGTCGTAAAACAAGTGGGCGGATGTAATGTTGGATGCCTCCTTCATTCCACAGCTGGTGCCTCAGTCATAGGCCTCTGATAGCACTTACTATGAATAGAAAACTGGAAGATTCAGAAAGTCCTGAAAGTGATTCATTTTCCACATTTAAGGGGAAAACACTCTTTTTTTAAAAGCAGAAATCATTTATTCATATATTTTTCCTACATTCCTTGGAATAGTTTCTGAATTACTCATATGACCAATTACTGCGAAATCCATAAGTTCACATAACCGTCTCCAGCTCTCATTTTAGTTATTGGTCTGCCTGTCTGTTTAAAATATCCTCTTTCTAAAAATCTATACAGATACCTCCTTTTATAATTAATAAGACTATAAATTGTCCCATTTGACTGCTATTATTTGCCGCTACCCACACTTTTTGCTTAATATGTAAGCATGCGGCTTTGCGTTTCAATGTTCCTGAAGCCATTTTGGGTTCCAGATGGGGAATGGGTCACAGTCTACATATAGATATATCCCTGCTTCCAGCATATTTATAATTACTAAAATAAAATCAGAAGCTGGAGCTTAGTCCTCATGGTTATCTTGAAAGTAATACCTCACATCTATCAATAAAAAATACATGTATTACATGTACTGAATGATCTCTCTCTCTCTCTCTCTCTCTCTCTCACTTTTACATCAGCATGGCAAAATGGCAAAATAAGGATCCTATATATGTTACCTGTAAACTTATTCTTTGAGTGTGGAGTCAAAATGTCACCACATACTGTACATTCAGAGGAAAGACCACCGTAAGGCGGAGGAAAATCCCAGTTTCTGCAGAAGTACAAAGACCTTTAGGAAGAGGAAATGGGGAAATCCTCCCTCCAAAAAGGGAGACTGACTATACTCAGCAGCCGTGGAATGCAGATTGAGCGTTGAAAGATGGAACAGAAACAAATGGGCATATTCTGTAAAAAGGCATTGACAGGTCACTTATACCCTGGTCAGAAGCGATTCATGTGGCAACATTTTGTTGTGGACTCCACTTATACTTACCATTTGTCAGTAAAAATCCAGGGGGTTTAGTATCTTGGGAGAAAAATATTTAAAGAACAGTGTTAGTGTTTATTCCAGGAAATATATATACAGAAAACAACTCATTAAAAAGTATAGATGTGTCCAGCTGTATTTCTTTAACAGGGCTCTGTCATATTTTTCTTTATATAAAGAGAGGTCTATTTGATGTGATCAAGTATTGTTAGACATGTAAAAATGGGGAAAAGGCCATTGTATAAGTGCCTGGAACAAGTTGGCCATTCCATGTCCAGAGTTTCAGAAGTAAAATCTGAGATCAGGGGTAGGTCCTTGTGATGTCACATCAGGGAGCGGAACTGATTCTGGGCCAGTAGATTGTGAAAACAAAACACAGGGGGAATCCAGTAAGCAAGCATTGGTGCCATTTAAAGAAGCTGCCATCTGCATTGTGCCGTTCATGGAATATTTGACCAGGATTTAATCATAGGTGGTCAAGTGATGCCTGTTTAATAATCAGAGAGACTGAAACACTCTGGAATGGTCACACATGAGTCATCCTGACAAAACTAAATTGCTCTTTACCTACTCTGTCTGTGAGCCTCATCGTGCTTAAGAGTGAGAAAAAGGCGTAATTTAAAGAATGTTTTCAGGAAGGCATTACAAATGATTAAAAGCTTTCTGGTCACATTAAGCATTTCTGATATCCATGGTCACTAAAATATTCATTCATCAGTACTAGTGACCTGACAGTGTTGGCGAAGCTCCTCTTTGGTTATGAGATGTTTCCTTTTCACTACCAACTCATTTCTGTGCAGTTCCAGAAATATGGCAGCTTCATCCATGAGGCAACATGACCTAACTCCTGTTAATCAATGTCCACCAACTAGACACTGTTGCTTAGTGTAGTAAATTATGCTAGATTAGGCCCATTGAATCAATGGAGATTTAGTGAGTTGACTCCTCCATAAATTCCATTGGTTCTAATGGACCTATTCTTCTGACTTACCTTAGTGTAATAAATTGCAATTAGAATTGGCCCATTTGAATCAGTGGAACTTACAGAGGAGTTAACTCACTAAATCCCCATTGGTTCAATGGGCCTAATCTAGTGTGATCTACTACACTAAGCAACAGGACTTTGGCCACTGTCTACGCCAGTGGTGGTGAACCTTTTTGGGCTCGCGTGCCCAAAATGGGGGGGGGGGACAGGACTCAGCAGGTGGTGTGCTGCCGCTGCAATAGCAGTGGCGACGGGCCCAGATCTGGAAGACCAAAACTGGAAGTGGTGGTTTAAGGGGGAATCATGGCAACGGACCCAGAGGACTTGGAACCAGAAGTGGGCAGTTTAAGGAGGAATCTTGTTGACAGACCTGGAGGACCCGGAAGTGGTGGCGGAAGGGGGAATCCCGGCTGCAGCCACCTCATGAGGTTTGGCTATGCAGGGGGGGTGCAGGGAGGGGCAACATATGGCTTGTGTGCCAGAAGAAAAGTCTCCGCATGCCAGCTATGGCATGCGTGCCATAGGTTCGCCATCATTGGTCTATGCCATTACTGAAAGTCCACTATTTTGTCTTCTCTTAAATGTTCTAAAAGTTTCACCAACTTTCAGCATATCCTCTCCCATATCTTTGTTCAATACAGAGTTTACCACTTGCTACATCATTTCGTCTATGACCTACCCTCCAAGTACTTTATCATCTTGCACATCATATTAATCTTTCATCTTTTCTGCTGTGTCAAAATCCTTCCTGAATGAAAGTTGGCCACAAGACTGAGAAACAGATCTTGTCATGCAAAAGCAGACTGCTGCAAACACACCCAGAGCCTACAACAGTTGGGCCCACAATATCTAAAGGACTGCTTCGCACATGAATCTGCATCCATCATCAAGAGCTCTTCTTCCCACCCGCCTGATATGATCAGCAGAGTTAGAACTGGTTACCTGAGTCTTCACCATTGTGGCATCCCTAGAGAATTCCAGCTGATCCCTTTTAGCTGAGCAAACTCTTCCAGTCAGTCAGGCCTCCACTCTAATACATATTTGCCTCCTAAATGGGTTTGTCAGTTGCATCTGTTGCCTGGTCTTAGGTTTTCTACTGAAGATGGTGGTGGTGGTGGTGGAGGAGGTGGTGGTGGTAGTGGTGGCGGCAGCAGCAGCGGCAGGAGCAGTGGTGGCGGTGGTGAACTGTATGCTGCTTTTGAGAAAAGTAGATAGCTACAAGAATAAATCCTTTATCATGGATACACTGCTTCAGGAAACAAAAACCTAATATAACATTGTCCTTTTCTGGAATAGCACATAGTTTAATCAATTTCAGTTTGCCATGCAGTTCTCCATTAAATCCTTAATAGTGATAGCACAGAACTGCAGAACAACCAGATTTTTACATTAGATACTATGACTTCCCTTGTGAACGACTGGATTTATATCTAGTGTTGCCAAGCCAGCAACAACTCATTTCCTGAGATGTAGTATCAAACCATGAGACCAGGGAGTGCAGGAAGGGGTGCTTTTGATGTCATAGAAGACCCTTGTAATGTCACAAAGGATGAGCAAAAAAGTATTGGGGAAATTCGTTCTGAGGCAACTGATGGTGGAAACTGACAAGTAAAGTGGCCACAGAATCCAGTAAAGCCAAGACAAATAAAAATTCTGCTGGCCTAGCCAGCAGCAAAATATGCCCAGTGGCTACAGCAGTTGCTACCATTTTACTGGGGCTTCAGTATCATGTAGCCTTATATTGAGCACAATATCGTGCACATGTCAGGTTGGAGATTGTTTGGGGTTCTGGAATTCTGAAAGGCTCATTGTCAACCCACAGGAAATTTGTTGAGGAATGTTGAAACTTTGGTTAAAAATCTCTAGCTGCACAGCAAAAGAGAGCAGAATTAGCTTCCCAGTCTTCCTAGGGTAGGCCGTCCCTTTTTGTTTGTCATTGACTGGCACTTACAGTCTCAATAAATCTCTCTAAGAATTTTGTAACAGAAAGAATAAAAAGTTTGATCAAAAATAGCATACAGTATTGTACAAAAAATGACTGCTTATAGGAACAGGCCTCAGCAGATTCACAGTCTGCTTCCAGTGGACTCCTGAAGACTGCCTTCTCATAGCACTCTAACTGCATAAAACTGCAAACTAACTGCCAGCAGACTAACTGCATACTAACTGCCAGAGATGGAAAATATACTTAAGCAGGGAGTCATGTCTCTCTTTAAAATAAGACAGCAATCCCAGCCCAGAATGGCCCCTCCCAGGCAAACCTACTCAAGACAGGACATGAGGCTGAAATAACTCCAACAGAATCCTCCTTGCCAGGCTCAGCAGCATAGCTGCTAGACGTCTTGCAATGGGAAGGTTCACAAGGTGCAGAGGGGGTCCTCCTCTCTCTGCCTTGATCCAATGGTACAAGAACCAAATTTTATACATCCACTGGGTCTCCCAAATCTTGATCCTCTTGGCTTTTTGGTGCTCATCACACATACAAGACTCCCTGAAAACAGCTGGGAATTGATGGAGGTGGGTGTGCAGGCATTGAAGACATCGTACATACATGAAATAAATTTTATCCTCCTTTCTGTGTTCTCACTTTGTACTTCCTTTCCTTGCCTGCAGGCTGAGAGAAGCAAAGCTATCTCCTGAAATCTCTAAATACCTGGCAACCATATATGTGTCCTTGTAGAACAGGGCTACACACCAAATATTTTGTACCACAGAAAAGATTGTTTCTTGGCAGAGTAAGGCTGCCTCAGCCAGCAGATCCTGTTGAAGGAGGAAGTTGTTTGTCACGCAGCTTGCTCTGCATCCCCTGAACTGGACTGCTGCTTCCAGATATGAGGAACTATCACCAGTATTAGCAACAAGTTCAACTACCATCCTGTCAACTATTTCACATGGAATAGATAGGAGGACTGTCTTCTCTTTGTCTCAGGCAACAAAATGTCTTGGCCCATGCTGGCTGGGTATTTTAGAGCTGTAGTCTAACATTTGTGTCCAACATTTGAGACCTATTATCTCATTCCTCCCATTATTTACCAGACACAAAAAGAAAGGAAGAAGAACCTAATTCACACTGGAAGATCACAGTCTACGCAGAACCTCTAAAATTCCTGAATAGGTTTCCAATGCAATATCAAATGGGCATCACACATGCTTCACACTTCCATGACTTCATGTTGTCATTCACTAGCAATGAATCCTGCTCCTGAGAAGTTTAGCCTAGCTTGGACCTCTGTATAAAATTAGCATACTTAATGAATTATTGCATTTCCTTGAAGAAGACAGAAATGCAGCTCTTATTTCATGGGTTTCTGACCAGATTAATGTATTCCTATTTAACTCTGAAAGCAATCATGAAAGCCACCACAGAAAGTGAATACAGTGGTGCCTCGCATAACGAGTGCACCGTTTAACGACAAATCCGCATAGCGATCTATTTTTTGGGATTGCTAATGCGATCGTATTGCGATGTTTTAATAGCCTAAACATCACATTGCGATGATTGGTAAGTATTTCGCTTACTGATCTTCGCATTGCAATGTTTGCGGAACAGCTGATCGGCGGTTCCAAAATGGCCGCCGGGTGCCCAAAATGGCCACCACAACCATTTTCGCGCAATTTCCTCGCTTACCGAGGTGGCGAAAATGGCGGCGCTATGGAGGATCTTCGCATAACGGTGAGTTTTCGCCCCATAGGAATGCATTAAACGAAGTTTAATGCGTTTCTATGGGGTTCCCCCCGCCGCATTGCGATGTTTCCGGATAGTGACGATTAATCCTGAATGGATTAATGTCACTATGCGGGGCACCACTGTATATATGAAGTACCCCTACAAAAAAGTGGGTGGTACATAAGTATTAATTCCAGAAGTAAGAGTCACATTAGATCTCTGAAACTTAGGAGGAGGAGGTGAGGAGGAGGGAAAAACAATATTGTAATGAAAGTATATACTGTAGTTTGGAAACTTTAAAAGTAAAAAACTGGTACTGAGCAAGATGAAAAATCATTGGTCTTCTGGATGTTTTGGACTACATTTCCCATTATCATTTATCATTGCCCTCCTACCTGAAATAACCATGCGAGACCAGGTATGTGGGTAAAACGTGGGCCACGCTTTATTGAAGTCCATTCCATTTTCATAAACATTGCCACTCTTTTGGCAAAAAGGGTGTCCTGCTGTAGTGCGGATTCAGGTTAGCTCTTGATTATCATGTGACCATTTAACAGCCAGCCAGCTGCGCTCCGGCCTCAGTCATCCTTCATCTTTACCATGGGATAACTATCGGCCTCCATTTTCCCGGACCCTCTTTCCCTCTGTCTGGGCCAACCGTGGGTCTGAGTGTGTCCCCAGCACATCCCAAATTCCCAGCACTGAGATTGCCTGATCGGCAGTGCTGCGAGTTGAGATGCGCCACCATTTTCTACCATTAACATATAATCCAAGTTCCAATGTCGTTCGAATCCGCACTACCTGCCCCGCATGACTGAATTTTAATAGCGCCCTTATGAAAGCCAGTGCTCCTAATCCGGTGTGGGATAGGTGAAAAATCCCTGCCTCCACCTGCCAATCAGGAGGCGGGTCAAAAATTCCTATCCAGCCCCCAACAAAGGGCAACCAGCTAATCTCGCACTAGCAGGCGGGTGGGATAACGCTCACAACAAAGGAAGAGGGGGAAAAACGTGGCCACCCACTTAAATATGCCTTGCTCAGCCCATGCCCCTCGTCTGTTCTCGGGTGAGCCTTGCAGTCTCATGTGGCCTCTAGGAGGCTGGCAAAGGCAACACCTCCTGGGGGATCCCTTCGGGGGCCCTCACAGCGTTAGCATTGCCCTCCTACCCGGAATAATCATGCGAGACCAGGTATGTGGGTAAAATATGGGCCACGCTTTATTGAAGTCCATTCCATTTTCATAAACATTGGCATTCCTTTGGCAAAAGGCGAGTCCTGCTGTAGTGCGGATTCAGGTTAGCTCTTGATTATCATGTAACCATTTAACAGCCAGCCGGCTGTGCTCCGGCCTCAGTCATCCCCTTCATCTTTACCATGGGATAACTATCGGTCTCCATTTTCCGGGACCCTCTTTCCCTCTGTCTGGCCCGACCGTGGGTCCAGGTGCATCCCCAAGGCATCCCACCTTCCCAACACTGAGATTGCATGATGGCTGGGGCTGCAAATTGAGACGCGCCACCATTTTCTGCGATTAACAATGCCATTCGAATCCACACTACCCACCACAGCAATGGGACTAGACGCACTATGTCCCATGCTCCCCATGAAGCCACTCCAGCTCCAAAAGCAGGCCCCCCCTTGACATCTTCCAAAAAGATGTCCAGGCCCTTCTCTGACAGGTGCACGCCGTCAGGCCGAAAGAATTCTGGCATGTCGAGCCTAATCCTGTGGTGTCCAACCACTGATCCCAGGCCGCTACGGATTGCTCTGCAGATTTCCCTGTTAACACTCCTTCGGGCAGTGTTTACAGGCCAAAACTGCCTTGCCCCCTTAAATATGCCCTGATCAGCCCACGCCCCTCGTCTGTTCTTGGGCAAGCCTTGTAGTCTCGCATGGCCTCCGGGAGGCTGGCAAAGGGAACACCTCCTGGGGGATTCTTTCGGGCCCTCTCCTGGCATTAGCATTTGCACTAATGAGTGGCACTCACAGGACTTGCCACTCTGTGGGGTAGCAGAATTCCACTGGGCTTTTGGTGATCCAGAAGACCTTTAGAGGAGGATGCAATTCCTCCCGCACATGCCTACTTTGGGCGAAGGAGACCAAGAGGCATTTCTGACTGTTTGTCTTACCTCCCAACGTTTTCCTAGTTGATTGTATCCTGGGTTTCCCCGCCCCTTCACCCCATAAAAATGGATGGAAGAACAAAGTGAATTCACAGAACAGAAAAGTGGGAATGAAGATAACCTTTGGGAAAATAGTACTGTATAGTATCGTCCTCCATCACATACGAGATGCCAGGGCAGGCAGAAAATTTAACTCACTTAGGTCAGGAAAGTAATATGAGCCAGTTCTGATGATGTTATTCCAGATGCTCTGTGCAGAGACCAGATGCCACGCGCCTTTGTGTTTTGCTGTATTGCAATTCCCTAATATTTTGAATGTCTCATAGCAACCAGAGGTCGAGACTCCAGCAGATGACAATAGAGTTCCACTAGAGAATGCAAGACAACAGTGGATGACTTCAAACATGGGCAATGTTACCACAGTAGACCAAACAGAATCTGCGTAGAAAACCACCTGGTTAGTATAAAGATTCCATAGCCTGGGCTGTCTGAAGCACATTCCACTGCTTCTTTGTTATCATCTTCCTCTTAATCTTTTCACTTTGCTAGCCTCTGGAGAAAGCACACAGCCATAGCATGTAGCAAATGCAAAAGGGCACATCTTGCTAATTTTATGTCGAGCTCCCCACCATCTTGTATGCAGAACCTTCAAGATGCAATGTTCTTTGCTATAAATGCTTGTTCCGCAACTTCACTGCACTGTACTCCTTGTCCATATATGGAGCCCAGAAGCAACTATAGCCACTGTTTTCTTCTTCTCATCTTTGTGTTCTTTACCACTTCCAGTTCTCAATTTAAATTGAACAGTTTTTAGTTTGATAACGAGCCCATTTCACTGCAAAATGAGGAATAATACAAAGCTTTGGGGCAGGTGACTGTGCTAGAAGGAACTACTTAAACACACACATGGGGAGGGGGAGCAATAAATGACAGTCCTAGATTTAACTGGATCAGATTTGGTGGCTGCGAGAGGTGCTGGCTGAAGCAGCTGTTGATTGCCATTTTTTTTTGCCACAGAAACCTTCTCGGGGACGTCTCTGGCAAAGTGTGAGGTTTTTACCCCCTTTTGGCTCCCCTTGATCAGTCACAAAGGTAATAGGTAGAGAGCTCCTAGGCAGACCACAGGGAAGAGGTTTTCACTCTAGTCCACCTTGGAATGATATATGTGCTGTGTTCTGCTTGGTGAATCAGTCAGGGCTGGAGCTTCAAACACACCCCTCTCTTATGGCTATATATAATGTTGAGATTTCATTTATGGTGCTGAACTTTTTTCCCCTCGTCACAGCTGAGCTGTGGCGGGGCAGTTTTTAGTCATGAGAACCCTGGTTGGATGGAGTGAAGGTCATCCAAGCCTGGAGCATCCATAGATTGTTTCCCCCTATGGGAGTGGGAGACAGAGAGACCATATGCATCCCAAGGTTAGGGGCTGTTGCATGCACTTCACCCCCATGTGATAGGTGGGGCCATACAGTATTGTACATCCATGTTGCTATTCCAGGTTGGTTTTACCATATGCAATTATCAGCTGGCAGGTGGGCAGGACTATGGGGAATTCATGTTCCTTGCCAGCACCATGGTTATGCCAGCAGTAACCAATAAAGGTGTGCCCACTGTTGTTCCAATGTTGTGTGCTGTGTTTGTTATCTTGGGGTGTACCAGCCCTTGACACCTTAGCAGGCATATGACCCAAGCACATAACTTAGAATTTGTTACTTCAAGTTACATAGGTCACCACTGTGTCCACTTTAGAGGTGGGAAGACTGAGAGGTAATGAGTTACTTCACCCATACTACTTGCTGTATCCACAGTTTAAGCCTGTGTCTTCTGGGGCCATGTCTAATACTCAGAACTACCCTGGCTACTGTAGTAACAAAAATATTTATGGTATACTATTCACAAGACACTACGTTGAGGACATTGAGGGATTTCAAAGATCTTGTTATCTATTTCTACATGTTACAGTGAAATCATTGTACCAATATGTCTAACTAATGTAGCCGAAGTAACATCATCAGAGATCTTGTAACAATTTTAGTACAAGTATGAAAAGCAGAAGGGCATAGCCCAAATTACTTGTGGTTGACACAGCACAAGCCTATATATGGTGCTCTTGTAGGGTCTTTATTAAATGTAAGCCTCACATTTTTAAATAGGACTTACTCCTAGTTTTTTGGGTACAGAATTATAATTGATGTTCTTCTAAAAGCAAAGGAAGTTTCAGTTCAGTCTTAAACCTATTCAATCAGAAGCAAATCCAATTGGTTTGAACTGGACTCATTTTTCAGGCAAAATTTCATCTTTAAATTTGGTTTAGACATCTTGAAACATTGAACTGAACATTTTTATTTTCAGTGGTGACTCCAAAAGGGTTTAGCCACAAATGTTGGCTGCTTTAAGTGTTAGTATAAATGTTCATTTGTTTTCAAGTTGTGTTAAAATATTTTTGTCTATGTTGATGGAGCATTTTTATTACATGATTTTTCATATTGTTTCATATTGTTTGCTTTTTAAAATACTTTGCCTATGGTGTCAGGTGTTTTCGGCTTCCTTCAAGAGGGAAAAACATGGTGCACATAAATATGATTGTGGCAGATTAAATCAGGGCTAGGGACCCTGAAGACCTCCCAATGTCATTCTGTCATCCCTCACAGATACAGCATGATGGGAACTGGAGTCCAGCAACATCAGAAATAAGTTCCAGCACTGGTTTACTGAGACGACTTACCTTCATTCTAGTTTCCTTGTTCCATTAGTTCAGGATCCCCAAAACTCTGAGGCCCATTTTTAGTCAGTTAAAATTAGAAGCACTCTTCATTCTTCCAGCTGAACAAGGTCTACCCTAGCTTCAGAGGAGCCCCCCCCCATTTGTGTCTGCATGAGTCACTATTTTCTTTGCTGTTCTTTTTGGCCATGTAAGCCAGCTGCTGAAATAGCAACTGAATAATCCACTTGTTGCCCCCATAGCAGAGGAGTGGCAATGCTGCCCAAACTCAGGGAAGGCTGGTTAGAAATAAAGACAAGTGAATAATTCAGACAACAGACATCTTCCTCTGTGGGTGGGGATTTAATTTGTAGCTGGTGGCACATTAGCTGAAGTTACCTTGCAAAATAAAAAAGGTTATTATCCTAGTGCCAGTGGGGTTCCATCTCACTCCCAGCTGGGTAGTCTCTCACCAGCTACCCCTTCTTGTGCTCTCTTTTTCTTTTCTTTTCTTCTTTATTTTCTTTTGCTTTTTCTATTTATGCATAAAATGTGGTGTTACAAAATGCCCTCTCTGGTTAACAGCACTCGCACTAGTTATCTGAATGAATTTCCTGTACATCCGTGCGACAAGTTTCAGGAAACCACACAATATGTCATGTAACAGCAGGTGACATAAATGTGTAGTTTGGCATTCAAGTGTCTTATCATCTTGACTGACAGCCAGCACATCCTTTTGAATGGCATGTCAAAGACTTATTTTAAAGATTGGAGACTTATTGTAATTTGTGATACCATAACATCTTACTTGTGCATAGCCAATAAGATTCTATAAAACCAACATAAAATGATTCAATGACAAAAGAAATACAGTAAAGGAACTCATTGGACAAAGTCATTTTCTACTGAGGGAAGTCATTACTACTTCTCATAGAATTCTATGGATCAGTTTATAGCTGGTCTACATCAATTTCACATATGGTCAGCCATGAAACTGGTCCATATCCTTCTGCGATTTGGAAGCTGAATGAAATATCAAATTTTCATACACAACTTTCCCTTCCATGTTACTGTGTGTTTTTTATATCTCACCCCAATATGGGCCTTTATGTATGCACTTTTCTGAGGTGTGAAAATTGTATTCAAATATTGGGAGCAGTGTGGAATATGAAAGGTAACCCTGAACTAATCTGCGAATTAGCCTGGGACTGAATGCAATTTAAGTTGGTTTGCTTTAAAATGTGGATTATTTTTTAAAAAAAGAGAGCATTGTTGGATCTATCCAATCTTTATATCAGTCTGAAGATTTTTTTTTAAAAAAATATATAGCCCCCCCCCCAAAAATATCACATTTATTTTTGTACTCAGCTTTCCTTAATATACACATTATCTGGAGACCCACAATTTCCTCTCCACTGCTTAAAACAATGATAAACATTTAATGCCATGGGCTTAAGAAACTAGTCTACTAGCATGCCTTTCTGGGAACTACTATCCAAGAGAAGCAAATGCAGGTCACTATTATATAGTTGATATGGACAAACCATTCATGTTTTTTTCAGAGGGAAAGTGACACTCACAGTAGTCACTCCCCAAACTGGGTCTCTCTGCTTGCATGACCAGCGACTCCCAAACACTCACCCATAACACTAGAGGCATGTATGGTGGCCCATTAGGGTGGATTTCCCAGGACTGCAAACAACAGAGGGTTTTTCAAGCATTCAGAGGACCACAACAGCATGGTTCTAAACTTGTCCCTGGCTTAGCAGTCCACATCTGTTGCACAGGTTCAGATTATGGGAATCCACCCTTGGTTTCAAAGAAACCACTACATCTTTCATTTGCCCAAGAGGAAATGACTTTTCAGCTCACTCAAAGGTAACAACCGGGCCTGTGAGAATTTCCAGTTTGCATATAATAACCAAGACAATTTTGGATGCCTCAAACTTAATGTGCAGCTTTTGGGAACAGACAACGGCTGTGAATGTAACTGATTTCTTAGAAGCGCATGTCTGTTTTTCTGGTCTGACCTAAAAAGATAGCATATGAAATGGATGCTTCTTGAAGCAAAATGATTTAAAAGAAACAGAAACTTGTTTCATTCTTACAGGAAAGTACTCATTGAAAAAAAAAACATCATTAATTTCCAAAATGGCTAAAAACCATGGTTATATATGCAGCAGAATAAAGAATAGTGCTGGTTGAGATGCTTTTTTAAAAAAAAAAAAAAATTCCCTCCCTCCCTCTCTCTGTCCCCTCCTTTTTTTCTTTTTTTCTTTTTTTTTGGCAAATCAAAAGTAATGACGCAGTGGGGCAACATGGATCAGAATCCTATGGTGCTACTAGTGGGTCTTTAGAATGTGCATGCATGGGCATATGCATATGTGTGTGTAACTGCATGCATGCCACATACAAACACACAACCCCATATACAATGCCAGGGTGCTATTGAGAGTAGGACACATGGGGTGTCCTCAGCCTTTCACACAAGGCAATCTCAATCTGGAATGGGGCCACACACTTCCCCAACAGTTAAAAGGCAGAGATACATCTTTAGTGTAACATTTAGCTTGGCCCCATGTCTTCATTAGCAGAAGACAGACCTGTATTTGAAGGGCTGCCAGAGGGAGAACCTCTTTTTCAAGATGCCTTCTATATGAAGGGGTATCCAATCCAAGCCTTCATAGCCTTTAAGATTTAATGATAATAAGCAATAAAAAGGGAGATCAGGGATCTTGATGGGCCAGGAGAATGATCAGAAATGTGGCTCACCAGGTCTTCTCTTCTTGGTTGCTGGGCATTATAATTCTGTTTGAATTTTAAAAATAATTTCTCACATGACATCTGTATGTATAAATTGTCGTTTTGTTTTGTTGTTTCGACTCTTTGTGACCCCATGGACCAGAGCATGCCAGACCCTCCTGTCCTCCACTGCCTCCCAGAATTGGATCAAATTCATGTTGGTAGCTTCAATGACACTGTCTAGACCATCTTGTCCTCTGTCGTCCCCTTCAGGATCTTTTCCATCATCAGATGACAAACGTAGGAGACTCAGCTTCAGGATCTGTCCTCCCAGTGAGCACTCAGGGTTGATTTCCTACAGAATGGATAGGTTTGTTCTCCTTGCAGTCCAGGGGACTCTCAAGAGCCTCCTCCAGCACCACAATTCAAAAGCATCAGTTCTTCGGCGGTCAGCCTTCTTTATGTTCAGCTCTCACTTCCATACATCACTAATGGAAAAACCATAGCTTTGACTACGCGGACTTTTGTTGGCAAGGTGAGGTCTCTGCTTTTTGAGATGCTGTCTAGGTTTGTCATCGCTTTCCTCCCAAGAAGCAGGCGTCTTTTAATTTCATGGCTGCTGTCACCATCTGCAGTGATCATGGAGCCCAGGAAAGGAAAATCTGTCACTGCCTCCATATCTTCCTCTTCTATTTGGTAGGAGCTGATGGAACCAGTGGCCATGAACTTGGTTTTTTGGATGCTGAGTTTCAGACCATTTTTTGCGCTCTCATTACAAGGTTCTTTAATTCCTCCTCACTTTCTGCCATCAGAGTGGTATCATCTGCATATCTGAGGTTGTTGATATTTCTTCCGGCAATCTTAATACCGTTTTAGGATTCCTCCAGTCCAGCCTTTCTCATGATGTATTCTGCATGTAATTTAAATAAGCAGGGAGACAATATACAGCCTTGTCATACTCCTTTCCCAATTTTGAACCAATCAGTTGTTCCATATCCAGTTCTAACTGTTGCTTCCTGTCCCACTTATAGATTTCTCAGGAGATAGATAAGGTGGTCTGGCACTCTCATTTCTTTAAGAACTTGCCATAGTTTGCTGTGGTCCACATAGTCAAAGGCTTTTGCATAGTCAATGAAGCAGAAGTAGATGTTTTTCTGGAACTCTCTGGCTTTCTCCATAATCCAGCACATGTTAACAATTTGGTCTCTATTTACTCTGCCCTTCAGCTTGTACTTTTGGGGGTTCTCGGTCCACATACTCCTGAAGCCTACCTTGTAGGATTCTGAGCATAACCTTGCTAGCGTGTGAAATGAGTGTAATTATATGGTAGTCAGAGCAGTCTTTGGTACTGCCCTTCTTTGAGACTGGGATGTAAACTGATCTTTTCCAATCCTCTGGCCACTGCTGAGTTTTCCAAACTTGTTGGCATATTGAGTGTAGCACCTTAACAGTGTCATCTTTTAAGATTTTAAATAGTTCCACTGGAATACCATCACCTCCACTGGCCTTGTTGTTAGCCATGCTTTCTAATGCCCACTTGACTTCCCTCTCCAGGATGTCTGGCTCAAGGTCAGCAACCACACTATCTGGGTTGTCTGGGACATCCAGATCTTTCTGGTATAATTCCTCTTTGTATTCTTGCCACCTCTTCTTGATGTCTTCTGCTTCTGTTAGGTCCCTACCATTTTTGTCCTTTATCATGTCCATCTTTGCACAAAATGTTCGTTTAATATCTCCAATTTTCATGAACTGATCTCTGGTTTTCCCCTTTCTATTAATTTCCTCTATATCTTTGCACTGTTCACTTAAGAAGGCCCTCTTGTCTCTCCTTGCTATTCTTTGGAAGTCTGCATTCAATTTTCTGTAACTTTCCCTTATCTCCCTTGCATTTGGTTTCTCTTCTCTGGTATTTATAAGGTCTCACTGGACAGCCACTGTGCTTTCTTGCCTTTTCTTTGGGATGGTTTTTGTTGCTGCCTCCTGTAAAATGTTATGAGCCTCCATCCATAGATCTTCAGGCACTCTGTCCACCAACCCTAGTTCCTTAAATCTGTTCTTCCCTTCCACTGTGTATTCATAAGGGATTTGGTTTAGATTATACCTGAGTAGCCCAGTGGTTTTTCCTACTTTCTTCAGTTTAAGTTTTTCTGTAAGAAGCTGATGATCAGAGCCACAATCAGCTCCAGGTCTTGTTTTTGCTGACTGTACAGAGCTTCTCCATCTTTGGCTGCAGAGAACATAATCAATCTGATTTTGGTATTGCCCATCTGGTGATGTCCATGTATAGAGTCACCTCTTGTTTTGTTGGAAAAGAGTGTTTGTGATGATCAGCTTGTTCTCTTGACAAAACTCTATTAGCCTTTGCCCTGCTTCGTTTTGAACTCCAAGGCCAAACTTACCCATTATTCCTTTTGAATCCGTACTTTAGCAGTCCAGTCCCCTATAATGAGAAGAACATCTTTCTTTGGTGTCAGTTCTGGAAGGTGTTCTAAGTCTTCATAGAACTGGTCAATTTCAGCCTTTTCAACATTGGTGGTTGGTGCATAAACTTGGATTACTTTGATATTGAAAGGTCTGCCTTGGATTCATATTCAAATCATTCTATCCTTTTTGAGATTGTATCCCAGTACTGTGTTTCCCACTCTTTTGTTGACTATGAGGGCTACTCCATTTCTTATACAGGATTCTTGCCCACAATAGTAGATATGATAATCGGACTTTCCTTTCACTTCCAGTCGAATCCGCAGCTGAGACTCTTTTCAGTTTTGGCCCAACCACTTCATTAGCTTTGGAGCTACTTGTACGTGTCCTTTGCTCTTCCTCAGTAGCATGTTGGATGCCTTCCGACCTGAGGGGCTCATCTTCCAGTGTCATATCTTTTAGCCATGGAGTTTTCTTGGCAAAGATACTGGAGTGGCTTGCCAATTCCTGCTCCAGGTGGATCGAGTTTAGTCAGAACTCTCCACTATGACCTGTCCGTCCTGAGTGTTCCTGCACAACATAGCCCATAGCTTCTCTGAATTACTCAAGCCTCTTCACCAGGACAAGGCAGCAAGCCATCAAGGGGATATATAACTTAGCATATGCAGAATTATACAGATAAAAGACCTCCTTTGGCACCCTAAATTTGGCCCTGAAATGTTTTTGTTCAGTCTCCCATGTCATTCTCATCTTCATTCTGCTGCAAATGCAGATCAGGCCTGAGAGGGAGGACAAAGACTTTACAAAGTGAACCAGAAAATTGTATATATTTTTTATTTTACTTTCTTCTCCTTTTTTAAAAATTTTCTTATGCGTCGTGAGCAGATAATTAAGATATGGAAACATCTCACTCACATGATACCTTTAACTCATCCACACTTAACTTTTTAACTGACAACATTTTGGAGTAAACAAGGCTTTCTCTCTTTCACAGAAGATAAGTTGACTGAGATGGAAAGATGTGGGTAGGATTCCACAGAGAGTCTTCTGCTTGAAGTGGGTGTTTGCGTACATCTGCTTAACTATTTGAGGCCCCACACTCTCAGCATCACTGCTTTGAAAGGAACTATTGCAAAAAAAGTTCAAGGGGGGAGGGACTAGCTATATTATTATGTTGTTGTGAAAACAATTACGAGTCATGTAGTACCTTAAAGATTAAAAAAAACTATGTTTGGCAGTGAAAGGGGTCACCACTGGCACCCTGGGTGGGTTATCTGTCTTGCCCCCCCCCAGCCCCAGAGGAACCTGGGAAAGACCTTGGCTTTCAGGCCATTGGAAGGCAAGAGAGAGGGACAATTGGTGCCCACCAAGGAGCCAGCTGATAGGAGGCAAATGCAGGAGAAAACAGTGGTGGAAATAAAAGAGGATGAATGGGAGGACTCAGGGGCTTTGAGAGAAAGAGTGGGAGAGGTAGAAACCTTGGTGGAGGAAGAGGCTTGGGGAGAGGCCATAGAGGCTTGGGATCCTCACTTTTATACCTCTGGAGAGGTCAAGAACCATTGGGAAGAGAAGCCCAGGGACAAAGCCCCTGAGTTCTGCCAGTTGGACATAGAACGGGCTTGTGGATGAAGGGTCTCTGTACAAGTGCCTTCTGAAGCCCTAGCATCAGACCTTGGCATGAATGACAGCTGATGGGAGCAGCAGTGTGCACTTTGACTCAGCTGAAGCACTGGCTACAAAAGAGCCAGTGCAAAAGGCAGAGGAGACTCAGGGGGAAGAGGGGAGCAGAGCCAGCTACCTCTCTCCTGGTTATACTGGCTGTCACTGAAAGGATTGTGGCTGAGGTCTAAACTCATCCTTCCCTCCTGCCTCTCAAGGCTGGAATTCCTAGGGCCACCCAGACGCTAACAGGGACTTCTTTGGAAGAACATCCCTTCTGGTTTAGTCTGGGGAACTCAACCCCTTATGAAGATCATGGAGGGTATTAGAGCTACAGAATCCATCGTACCCAAACAGCAAGGGAAAGACTGTTTTAAAACATACTCAATGCAAGAATCTATCAGGGGGAAAAATAAACAAGAGCAGGCTTTCATTACATTCCTCCTTTAACTTGATTTTTCCATCCATCTTTCTCCCTGCCACTTCACATATCAATCATCTTGTCTGATACCATTGCCTGGACAAGTCCTGGTATATATATATACCAACTAATATACATAGATAGATACCAACTCACTCAGATTACTGGGCATCTTCCATTTCAGAACACATGCAGTGACTCAAGAGAGAAATATATACAGAAGTCGCTGAGATGAATGAGTGTTAATTGGTGGAAGGCAAATATGTGTAATGGAAAAAGAATCGGAATACCCAATGACGGCCTCTCTTTTTCACCACTGCCCCCTCACTGCTACCAGTTTCATGTGTGTTTAGTCGTTTAGTCGTGTCCGACTCTTCGTGACCCCATGGACCAGAGCACGCCAGGCCCTCCTGTCTTCTACTGCCTCCCGGAGTTGTGTCAGGTTCATGTTGGTTGCTTCGCAGACACTGTCCAGCCATCTCATCCTCGGTCGTCCCCTTCTCCTCTTGCCGTCACACTTTCCCAACATCAAGGTCTTTTCCAGGGAGTCTTTTCTTCTCATTAGATGGCCAAAGTACTGGAGCCTCAGCTTCAGGATCTGTCCTTCCAGTGAGCACTCAGGGTTGATTTCCTTTAGAACTGATGTACCTGCGCGCGCGAACGGCGCCGGGTAGCGCCGTTGAGCTCTGTGCGCCCCGTTTGCTCTCCCTGCCCGGAAGGACGCCGACAACAGCAGGGGCCACGTGATGCCAAGCCCGGGCTGTGACGCTATAAAAGAGCGCCGGCCCGGACGCATTTTCCCTTTCGATTTTGGCAGGAGAAGGAGAGGATCGGTGGCAGAGGCTGAGTCCGGTTTGAGGGAGTGGTTTGGGCGCTTTAGGCTGGATCGGTTCGGGGGGGGAATAGGAGAGTGTAGGAGTGTGTGTGTGTATGCGAGAGTGACTGGGGTTTTTTGGGGGGTGGCGAGCAGTAGTCGGGAGAGGGAGCGAGGGGGGATTGGCTTGCCTAGCCGTGTGTGTGCACGGCAGGCGGGCCTCGCCTGCAGCCCGACCATCAGCTGTTTGGCGCTTCGCGCTTAGGGAGCTCCCTCGCTACGCTGCTCAGGCAGCGTTTTTCAGCTGCTTCTAGGCGGCGGATTTTTGGCTGGTTCCGCTGGCGCCTCCCCCTCCCCTCTTTTGGAGTGTTTGAGACAACGAGGGGAGTGGGTTTGGTGGCGCGGGGGGGGTCGCTTGCGGCGCTTCTTCTTTTGGGGGGCTAGAGGGAATTTACACCCCCTCCTCCTGTTAGGAGAGCAGAGCGGACTAAGGGATTGCCCCCCTCCATGACAAAAAAAAAAAAAAAATTCAGTGGCAAGGGAATAAAGGAGGGTTTGGAAGAATTTCTGAAGGGACCTATTGTGGCACTTCCCCCTCTCACAACCGGTAATTTTAAAGAGGTGGTGAGGTGTTGGTGGGGCTGGTATCTGGCAGCCATTTTGTGCTCTTGTTGTTGGGGCCGCATGGTCTATTCTCGGCAGCCATCTTAGGTTCTTGGTTTCAATTTCATTTAAAAAAAAAATAAAAAACTTTAATTAATAGAGGAAAATTAGACTGGGGGAGTTAGTGGGGGCTATAAAAGTTAGCATAAGCAATAAATAAATAAATAAATAAAGAAAGAAATAGATTTAATAAAAAAAAATAAAAATAAAAAAAATAAAATTTAATTAGAATTTTTTTTAAAAAAAAGTTAAATATATATATATATATATATATATATATATATATATATATATATATATATATATATATATATATATATATATATATATATATATATATATATATATATATATATATATATATATATATATATATATATATATATATATATATATATATATATATATATATATATATATATATATATATATATATATATATATATATATATATATATATATATATATATATATATAGTAGTGTTGGCCAGGGGTGGCAGCTGCCATCACTGGCATATTACGCTGGTCTATTGTATAGTGGCTTAGGGTCTGTTAATAATTACGTTGAGGGTACAAAAGTATAATAAAATAAAGAAGTCAATAAGGGTGATAAATAAAGGAATACAGAATACTTTACAAATACTACCGCCGCTACTACTGCTAATACTGTTAACAGAAATAACAATTAAAGTATATACAATAAGACATAGAGAAAAGCACATGGAGTGGCTGATATATAGGTTGCACGGGCAGGATTAAATTTTATAGCATTCTGAAGGTCTTGGGTTTGCCAGGTATAATGCCACCGAAAAAAGGAGGTGGAAGGAAGAAGGGCAAAAGCCCTGCAAAGAAGACAGCTGTCCCCCAGGTGTCTCCGACTCAGTCTGAGTTTAATGAGGAGGCCTGGGCTGTGATTAAGGAATTGCAAGCCAAAGTAAGGAGCCTTGAGGGCAAGCAGTCTGGGGGACAGGCCGTGGGGGAAGGCGGGGTTACCCCACGTCGCTCGACCAGAGAAAATAAGGGACAACGTAAGTCAGATATGAGAGCTATGAATATGGAATTAACAAAGCGTATTAATGCCATTGAATCTGAGCAGGTATATGATCTCGAGGAACACAATATGGATGAAGAGTCGGAGACAACACCATTAGAGGCTTGCGGGCGTAAGCGCATGAGGCTGGATCCAGCAGTTGGTCAACAGCTGGGAGAAGGAACGTCATGTGGGTATGACCCTTATGACGAGCCTTCCTCGAGTGGTCAGGGGGCCGTGGCAGCTGCAGGACCAGTAAGGACAGTGTATGGTGAGTATGAGAGTTCGCACAACACAGGTAGTTCTGCGCCACAGTGGCCTTGGGTCGGATGTACACAGCAGTCTGTCACAGTCCCTAGTACAAATTCAACAACGGGGATAGCATGGCCGGGTGGTTTCTGGCCCCCGGTGGGACCGCAATGGTTCGGGTGGGGAATGCCATTCGCCACCCCGACGAAGACTGCGTTGGCTGACGATGGTAAGAGCATGGGCACACCTGTGTATCCATCAGTACCCAATACGGGTTATAACACAGTCCCTATAACAGCTATGCCGTATACTGACTACAGTACGCCTCTGGGAGACCATCTGACGCCGGCGGTTAAGGAGAAGATTTGGCGCGGAGATTTCATTGATTTTTATGAATTGCTTAACCGGGAATTTGAGGTCAAGGAGATTGACAAGGATGACGAGAAATTGAAGGAAAAACATAGGCGCAAGAGACCGGATAGGAATTGGACCAATTGGGTTACAGGATTCACAATATATGCTGGGGTGTTGGTGAAAATGCAGCCTTGGAAGGCCTCAGCTTTGTTTCAATATTTTGATATCATGCGTAGGGCAAAGGCAGAATTTGAAGGGCAGGCGTGGTTGAGGTACGATGAGGCATTCAGAATGCGGAGTGCGATTCGGCCAGAATTACGCTGGGATGAAACGCACCCTGGTCTATGGCTGCAGCATATGTCACCCGCCAAGACAAATCTTGGCGATAGATTTGATTGTGGACATCTAAATATAAAATATTCCGTTAACACTGGGGCCCGCCAAGGGGCGGGGCAGCTGGTTCAACCCCGGCTGCCCTGCTTTGAATTCAATAATAAGGGGTCCTGTAATAAGGCCCCATGCAGATTTAGACATGAGTGTATCTCTTGTGGGGGAAAGCATCCAAAAAGCAACTGCTTTAGGTCAGGAGGACAGCAGCAAAACAGGACGGGTGGAACCAATAGGAAGGCAGATGGGGGGCCTCCTGGAAAGGGGGCCCACACCAATTAAAATTGATGTATTACAAAAAGGTTTAGCATTATACCCAAAAAGGGATGATGCTGAATATTTGTATTTAGGTTTTAAGTTCGGGTTTAGAATTCCAGCTTTGGGAGTTAGGAGAGCGTTTGTGGCAAAAAACCTCAAATCAATACAAGGTTTGGAGGACGTGGTCTTGGAAAAAATCAACAAGGAGGTCAGAGGAGGTAGGGTCTTGGGGCCCTTTAGGGAGGCACCCATGGAAGATTTGAGGGTGTCCCCTTTAGGGATTGTCCCGAAAAAAGCTCCGGGTGAATTTCGGCTGATTCATCATTTGTCATTTCCGGAAGGGGAGTCGGTAAATGACGCTATACCGGAGGAGTTATGCTCAGTGCGTTATACCTCGTTTGACGAGGCAGTAAGAATGGTTAGAGCTTGTGGTGTGGGAGCTGAGCTGGCCAAGGCAGATGTAAAAGCAGCCTTTCGGATTTTACCAGTACACCCCGATGATTTTAATTTGCTGGGTTTTCGATTTCAAGGGCTTTTTTACATCGACAGGGCCCTCCCCATGGGATGTTCAATTTCGTGTTCAACCTTTGAAAAGTTCAGTACTTTTATAGAATGGTGGATCAGACAACGTATGGGCTGTAATAACGCAGCGCATTATTTGGATGATTTTCTTTTTTGTGGCAAAGCCAACTCAGGGAGGTGCCAGAGATTTTTAGAGACATTTAGGGAATTAGCTTCAGAGTTGGGATTGCCATTAGCGGAAGAAAAAACAGAAGGGCCAAATACGACTCTGACCTTCTTGGGGATTGAGTTAGATACAATACTACAGACTTCACGGTTGCCTCAAGACAAATTAGAAAACGTTAGGAACGTGGTGCGTACTTTGCTAACAAAAAAGAAGGTGAGCTTGAAGGAATTGCAAGAGGTGGTGGGCCATTTAAATTTTGCATGCAAAGTGGTAGCTCCAGGCAGGCCCTTTTTAAGACGACTTTGCAGCGCCATGTCAGGATTAAAGAGGCCATTTCATAGGACTAGGGTTACGAAGGGTATGCAAGAGGATTTAAGGGTGTGGGAGCACTTTTTGGATCAATTTAATGGGACATCATTCTGGAGGTCGGAAATCAGCTTAAAAGCGGACGTCCAGGTAAATTCAGATGCAGCTGGTACTCACGGGTTTGGAATTTATTTTAAGGGTAGATGGTGCGCAGGAACGTGGCCGGAGGAATGGCATAGGCAGGGTATAACGAAGGATTTGACGTTTCTAGAATTTTTTCCAATAGTAGGAGCACTGTGGCTTTGGGCAAAGGAGTGGTCCAATGCAGTGGTGCGCTTTTGGTGCGATAATCAGGCTGTAGTGTTTATAGTCAACAACCTGACGTCACGTTCAGAGAGGGTTATGAGATTAGTTAGAGCATTTACATTGAGGGCATTGCAGTATAACATCGTGGTGCATGCCCGTCATGTTCCGGGCATCGATAACAGCATAGCCGACGCTCTTTCACGCCAACAGATCCGGCGGTTCAGGGAGTTGGCACCGGAAGCCAGAGAGCTGCCAGAGGTGCTTCCATCAGAGGTATGGCAGATTGGCGTTCGGAGGCGTCGAGAGCGATAGGTATGGCACTTGCCCCGAGAACATGTAAGAAATATGGAGCAGCAAGAGCGGAGTTTGCGGAATTTAGAAGGTTAAGGCAACTGGAGCAGTTGTGGCCCGCACCGGTGGAGCACATTCAGCAATTCATTGTGGCACTGCGATTGAGGGGACTGATGCCGGGTACCATTAAAGGTAAACTGGCGTCCTTGAGCTTTTATGCTAAGGCAAATGGTATTAGGGATTTGTCAGGTGACTTCAGGATCAGGAAGATGTTGGAGGGTTGGTCTCGGGAGATAGGAATAAGACAGGACAATAGAACTCCCATTTCGCCGGCGATCCTGGAGCAGCTGGGCGATATATGGGGCACTCTGTGTAGAGATAGGTACGAGGAGGCTCTGTTTCATGCAGCAGCGTTGTTAGCCTTTTTTGGTGCCATGAGAGTTAGTGAGTTGGTGGCTTCAGGTAAAGGGGACGCATCGAAGAAAGCATTGCAGATGGAAGACGTAGCAGTCGAGGAGGGACAGGTAAAAATTAGGTTGAGAAGATCTAAGACGGACCAGCTTGGGCATGGTAGAATGATTGTTTTGGGGCAATGCAGCATAGGGAAAATATGTCCAGTAAAAGCATTGCGGGAGTTTGTGATTTGTAGGGGGATTACCAGTGGCTATTTCTTTCAGCACAATAACGGAATACCTCTCACTAAATACCAATTTTGGAAGATGACTGACATGGCGCTGGAAAGAGCAGGGATTAGGGATATGAGATTTGGTACCCATTCATTTAGGATAGGGGCGGCTTCAACAGCAGCTGCTCTGGGATATGATGTCGATAAGATTAAGCGGTTAGGGAGATGGTCATCAAATTGTTATGAAAAATATATCAGACAACTACCTAACGTGTAGGCAGTGTTTTTCTTTGTCTTTCAGATGGCGAGATGCTGGAGGTGCGGAGGAACGTCTTGATTATCGGCCATAGTTATGTATATTGGGCAGCGCGTTACGCTGCATCTTCCCGATGGGGAAGTGATTTGGGGCTTGGTGCCCTGGCATCTATATCCTGGAAGGGCATGCGGGGCATGCAATGGGTGCAATTTGGAAGATTAACCGCGTTTGGAAGCACTCCTCCAGACATCTTGGTTGTACATCTGGGGGGCAATGATTTGCCCCGATTGCCTGGAAAGGCTTTGATATTGGATATTTTGAGGGACCTGCGCAGACTGCACATGTTATACCCTGCCATGCGGATAGTCTGGTCAACAATCATACCGCGTTTAAATTGGCGTGGGGCAAGTAATGTGGATAAGGTTAACAAGGCTCGTCGCCAGGTTAATAAGGAAATTTGCAGAGGCGTCAGCAAATGCGGCCTCGGATCGGTGGTGAGCCACCGCAGAATCCATATATACAATTTGGAATATTTCCATGAGGATGGAGTCCACCTGTCGGATGCAGGTTTGGACATTTTTTTGGACGATGTTAGAGGGGGCCTGCTGTTGGAGCTTGGTTTGTCTGATGGGTACATGGGACATAGCTGACGCTAGTCCTCATGCTTTGGCGGGTAGTGCGGGAATAACTGTCACGGTGTCTCCCTTTGGTAATTATCAATAATCAACAACGCTTCAGTCCTGACGGTTTCTGCGGATCGTGCGATTACAGGACCGAAGGCGACTGAGGTGCTTGTACACTTGCGAACCAAAGGTCATCAAATACGATGGCTAGAGGTTCGGGGTGTTTTTTAGGCCTTATAGGTTCCTCCGGTCATCAGACAGCTGGAACCTGGGGCCTGGGACTCGCCCATTGACGATAAGGAAATATTTGGAGTTATTTCCCCGCACTACCGCAGGCCCCCTCAAGTTTTGGAACTGGTTCGTTACTGGTTGAATTAATTTGGCATTAATAAAGTGTGGCCCATAATTTAAACCCAATTTAGTTGTCTGCGTCGTTATTTCCGGGCTTGGGGAGCAAGTACCTGCGCGCGCGAACGGCGCCGGGTAGCGCCGTTGAGCTCTGTGCGCCCCGTTTGCTCTCCCTGCCTGGAAGGACGCCGACAACAGCAGGGGCCACGTGATGCCAAGCCCGGGCTGTGACGCTATAAAAGAGCGCCGGCCCGGACGCATTTTCCCTTTCGATTTTGGCACCCACCCACCCACCCCGACTTCTAGTGTGATTTTGGTCGCCTTATTGGGGCCGGATAGGAATTTTTGACCTCTATCCTGATTGGCTGTTGGATGGGGGGATTTTTCGCCTATCCCACACTGGAAGGGGGTGCTTTGTTTGGGCAAAGTTTGATGGTGGTATTTTATATTCGGTCACACGGGCGGGTAGTGCGGGAATAACTGTCACGGTGTCTCCCTTTGGTAATTATCAATAATCAACAACGCTTCAGTCCTGACGGTTTCTGCGGATCGTGCGATTACAGGACCGAAGGCGACTGAGGTGCTTGTACACTTGCGAACCAAAGGTCATCAAATACGATGGCTAGAGGTTCGGGGTGTTTTTTAGGCCTTATAGGTTCCTCCGGTCATCAGACAGCTGGAACCTGGGGCCTGGGACTCGCCCATTGACGATAAGGAAATATTTGGAGTTATTTCCCCGCACTACCGCAGGCCCCCTCAAGTTTTGGAACTGGTTCGTTACTGGTTGAATTAATTTGGCATTAATAAAGTGTGGCCCATAATTTAAACCCAATTTAGTTGTCTGCGTCGTTATTTCCGGGCTTGGGGAGCAAAGGTTTGTTCTCCTTGCAGTCCAGGGGATTCTCAAGAGCCTCCTCCAGCACCACAATTCAAAGGCATCAATTCTTCGGCGGTCTGCTTTCTTTATGGTCCAGCTCTCACTTCCATACATCACGACAGGAAAAACCATAGCTTTGACTATTCGGACTTTTGTTGGCAAGGTGATGTCTCTGCTTTTCAAGATGCTGTCCAGATTTGTCATCGCTTTCCTCCCAAGAAGAAGGCGCCTTTTAATTTCAGGGCTGCTGTCTCCATCTGCAGTGATCATGGAGCCCAGGAAGATAAAATTTGACACTGCCTCCATATCTTCCCCTGCTATTTCCCAGGAGGTGATGGGACCAGTGGCCATGATCTTAGTTTTTTTGATGTTGAGTTTCAGACCGTTTTTTGCACTCTCCTCTTTCACTCTCATTACAAGGTTCTTTAATTCCTCCTCACTTTCTGCCATCAGAGTGGTATCATCTGCATATCGGAGGTTGTTGATATTTCTTCCGGCAATCTTAATTCCGGCTTGGGTTTCTTCCAGTCCAGCCTTCCGCATGATGTATTCTGCATATAAGTTAAATAAGCTGGGGGACAATATACAGCCTTGCCGTACTCCTTTCCCAATTTTGAACCACTCAGTTGTTCCATGACCAGTTCTAACTGTTGCTTCCTGTCCCACATATAGGTTTCTCAGGAGACAGATAAAGTGGTCAGGCACTCCCATTTCTTTAAGAACTTGCCATAGTTTGCTGTGGTCCACACAGTCAAAGGCTTTCGCATAGTCAATGAAGCAGAAGTAGATATTTTTCTGGAACTCTCTGGCTTTCTCCATAATCCAGCGCAAGTTAGCAATTTGGTCTCGAGTTCCTCTGCCTCTTCGGAATCCAGCTTGTACTTCTGGGAGTTCTCGGTCCACATACTGCTGAAGCCTACCTTGGAGGATTTTGAGCATAACCTTGCTAGCGTGTGAAATGAGTGCAATTGTACGGTAGTTGGAGCATTCTTTGGCACTGCCTTTCTTTGGGATTGGGATGTAGACTGATCTTTTCCAATCCTCTGGCCACTGTTGAGTTTTCCAAACTTGCTGGCATATTGAATGTAGCACCTTAACAGCATCATCTTTCAAGATTTTAAATAGTTCAACTGGAATGCCATCACCTCCACTGGCCTTGTTGTTAGCCAGGCTTTCTAAGGCCCACTTGACTTCGCTCTCCAGGATGTCTGGCTCAAGGTCAGCAACTACATTGTCTGGGTTGTCCGGGATATCCACATCTTTCTGATATAATTCCTCCGTGTATTCTTGCCACCTCTTCTTGACGTCTTCTGCTTCTGTTAGGTCCCTCCCATTTTTGTCTTTTATCATGTTCATCTTTGCGCAAAATGTTCCTCTAATATGTCCAATTTTCCTGAACAGATCTCTGGTCTTTCCTTTTCTGTTATCTTCCTCTATTTCTTTGCATTGTTCATTTAAGAAGGCCCTCTTGTCTCTCCTTGCTATTCTTTGGAAGTCTGCATTCAAGTTTCTGTAACTTTCCCTATCTCCCTTGCATTTTGCTTCCCTTCTCCTCTCTGCTATTTCTAAGGCCTCGTTGGACAGCCACTTTGCTTTCTTGCATTTCCTTTTCTTTGGGATGGTTTTCGTTGCTGCCTCCTGGACAATGTTACGAGCCTCTATCCAAAGTTCTTCAGGCACTCTGTCCACCAAATCTAGTTCCTTAAATCTGTTCTTTACTTCCACTGTGTATTCATAAGGGATTTGGTTTAGATTATACCTGAGTGGCCCAGTGGTTTTTCCTAATCTCTTCAGTCTAAGCTTGAATTTTGCTATGAGAAGCTGATGATCAGAACCGCAGTCAGCTCCAGGTCTTGTTTTTGCTGACTGTATAGAGCTTCTCCATCTTTGGCTGCAGAGAATATAATCAATCTGATTTCGATATTGCCCATCTGGTGATTTCCATGTATAGAGTCGCCTCTTGTGTTGTTGGAAAAGAGTGTTTGTGATGACCAGCTTATTCTCTTGACAAAACTCTATTAGCCTTTGTCCTGCTTCGTTCTGAACTCCAAGGCCAAACTTCCCTGTTGTTCCTTTTATCTCTTGGCTCCCTACTTTAGCATTCCAGTCCCCTAGAATGAGAAGAACATCTTTCTTTGGTGTCAGTTCTAGAAGGTGTTGTAGATCTTCATAGAATTGTTCAATTTCAGTCTCCTCAGCAATGCTGGTTGGTGCATAAACTTGGATTATTGTGATGTTGAATGGTCTGCCTTGGATTCGTATTGACATCATTCTATCATTTTTGAGATTGTATCCCATTACAGCTTTTCCCACTCTTTTGTTGACTATGACGGCTACTCCATTCCTTCTACGGGATTCTTGTCCACAATAGTAGATATGATAATCATCTGAGCTGAATTCGCCCATTCCTGTCCATTTTAGTTCACTGATGCCCAGGATGTCGATGTTTATTCTTGCCATCTCCTGTTTGACCACCTCCAGCTTCCCAGTGTTCATAGATCTTACATTCCAGGTTCCTATGCAGTATTTTTCTTTGCAGCATTGGATTTTCCTTTCACTTCCAGGCACGTCCACAGCTGAGCGTCCTTTCGGCTTTGGCCCAACCACTTCATTAGCTCTGGAGCTACTTGTACTTGTCCTCCGCTCTTCCTCAGTAGCATGTTGGACGCCTTCCGACCTGAGGGGCCCATCTTCCAGCGTCATATCTTTTAGCCTTTTGTTTCTGATCATGGGGCGTTCTTGGCAAAGATACTGGAGTGGCTTGCCATTTCCTACTCCAGGTGGATTGCGTTTAGTCGGAACTCTCCACTATGTCCTGTCCGTCTTGGGTGTCCCTGCACGGCATAGCCCATAGTTTCTCTGAGTTACTCAAGCCCCTTCGCCACGACAAGGCAGCAATCCATGAAGAAGACCAGTTTCATAGCCTAATTTTTTTTCTTTATGTGACTTGACTATTTCTTCTGACTCTTGCATTCCATAAGTATGTGGTGTCCTCCCTCGGTTCTTTTTGTGGACAGTTGCCATTTGAGTTTTTTAGAATGTGAAATGGAAGCTTCAATTAATATCTGCTGCCTAGACTCTGCATTTTTATTCCTGTGAATAAAATGGAACTGCAATGAGCAACACTGGACATAGATATTAGACCTACTGTATGCATATTGATGTATGAGAGCACACTCCTCAATGGCTGCAACTGCCTTGCATTTTAAAATGTTAAATATGCTGTGCTTAACACAACATGTTCAGAAAAAGGTTTCTTGTGAATTAAAACTGATTGCACTTTGAGAAGTTTTTTTTCATGTTTGTGTATTGGGAAAAGCACACTTTCCCCCTCATTACAGAATAATGTGCATGCTTTACTATGAAAGGGTAATTATTACTTCTGGACACTTAGCAACATTCTGAAAATGTCCACAATTTGGAAGGATATTTTATCACAAAATCCTGCAGCGTAAATCTCTGAAGGATGTATAAACTTGTAAATGAAGCATTGCTGAAGTAGGCATCATATCTTCTGGGCTTGTTAACATGACAGCAAAAATTCTCCTGGGGCCTGTAAATTTAGCAGCTGACATGGCTTTTTCCTCTTCTTACTGAAACCAGTGTCTCTGCTTCCTTGAGCTGCTTCTCTCTTTTGCAACCAACAGTCTTGATTTGTGCATATGAAATGTCATCCTGCACTCAGGGAGGTTGGGGACTTGCATTTCTGAACTCTAGTTTCAAGTAAGAAAAAACCTCAAAGGTCTTTAGAATTCAGACTCCCTGATCTAGAAGATGAGCCCCATTTGTTCAGAAAAAGAGCAGTGGAAGGAATAGAGAGAATCTGTCTGTCTTGATGACTCAGCAGTAGCAACAGTTTTACAGTATATAATGAGAGTAACCCTGAAGTGACAGGAGAGAGGTATTGTGTACATGCACGAAGCTATTCTTTCCTCTTTAATACGGTTTTTGTGTTCTCTAAATCAGGCATTCTCAACCTTTTCTGAGCCTCACCCATAAACACAATATGAAGGAAATATAGGCCAAATCAGAATTGCATAAGTTGCATGACAAGCCTTATAAGGTAGTGTGTGAAGAATTATTTCCCATCTATGGCCTCCCTCAAATGTGCCAGCCCCCACCCCAAGAGGGCCATGTGGCTGCTCTAAATCAGTGGTCCCCAACGTTGGGCCTCCAGATGTTCGTGGACTACAACTCTCAGAAGCCTTCACCACCACCTCTGCTGGCCAGGATTTCTGGGAGTTGAAGTCCAAGAGCATCTGGAGGCCCAACGTTGGGGACCACTGCTCTAAATGATTTCCTGGCACTACAGTGGTGAGATTTCTGGTCATAATGGCAGAATGTGATTTTTCCAACCAAGCCTTAACATTGTGCCACAATGGGAATCCTATTGAACATACATAAACATTAAAAGTACTCAAAATGGTACTAAAATAAATTGTCAAGTTTTGCTGCTCATGACTTATTAAGTCACAGACAGTATCAGATGCATGCCCATTGTGATATTTCTTGGTCCAGTCAGTCTACACAGAGCTATTTAATTATTAACAGCCATTGTTACTGTTTTATGTTGTCACAGCACTTCCATCTTAGGGCAACTGTGTAATTATCTCAACAAAGTTCTACCATTTACAACCCTGCTCAGATCTTGCAGCCTCAGGGTTGTGGCTTTCTTTATCGATCAGTTAACAACTTTAGACATTGGTTAATGGGAGCCACTGTCGGAAGGACACCAACAAATAGTCAAAGATGTTGAGGAGAGGGAAAAATGTGTCCTTTGCCTGTGTCTTAGGTCATGTGGGAGAAAAGATCTATAGCATAGTATCTTGGGGGTTACAAAATAAATTGTAAAGAAAATGAAGAGCTTCCAAGGATTGGATTGAACTCAAAGGCTTCTAGTTGCTCCCCTTCTTCGCATAGTAGAGTTAATAATGTAGTAGTATGATTAACTAGTATTCTTTTTTTTTACTTCTGAGGCATGTGAATACATCTAAACAACTCCGTCTTCCAAAAACAGTTAACTGAACATATCTCATGTCTTCTGAACACATTTCAGTTCCCTATAAAAGGGGATGAAGACGTCTGGTTAATAAGCCTGACTTTGTGTGGTTCCTTGTTTACCTAACAATATCAGCACAGACTGCACCGACAGGAAAGCCACCAGACAGATGACATATATCACAGCAACTGTTTGGAGAGCCACTGTGTTCCTGTGGTTGAGCACATCTCAACACAGATGTACTCATAGGATAGCTTTTACATAGTTTTGTGACCGCAGTGTCTCTCCAGCTGCCAAAGTTGAGATTTTCATTCATAAGGTACCTCAAAACCGGATATCATTTCTATAGGTTGGTTATAGAGGTAGTAATAAATGAGTTCTCTGTTATAGATTAGCCAGTGTTATATCCAATCTTTCCCCTTTTGTTCTAACCGAAAAGTTCAGAGGTACCCTGAAAAGAGATGAGGAGGAGGTGGATGATATGGATAGATGAAAGTTCTAAGGAAAATATATTTTCCCAGAGCAGTCATTTCCAAAGCATTTCTCAGAAGACGTTTTGAAATATTTAATAAACAATCCCCCCTTTTTTTGTAAAGGAAGTAGCAGAAGCAAAATCAATGTCATTGCCACAAATAAATTGGTTTGGAAGTAAACTCTTTTAGTTTTCAGTGGAAGTTGGTTCAGTGGAAGGTCTGTTTGGCTGCATAGTCAAACAGTTACTTGTATGGGCAGCTTTTGTTGAAGAAAAATAATAGAATCATAGAATAATTGAGTTGCAAAGGGCCTATGCAGTCACAGAGTCCAACCCCCTGCTCAATGCAGAAATCCAAATCCAAATCTGGTTGTTCAGTTTTCTCCTGAATGCCTCCAGTGCTGGAGTTCTCAACACCTCCTGAGGTCATTGACTCTATTGTTGTACTGCTCTAACAGTTAAGAAGTATTTCTTGATATTCAGCGCCTAAATTTGACCTCCTGTATCCTGAACCGATTATTATGTGCCATGCAGTCTGGAATGATAGATAACAGATCTTGCCTCTCCTCCGTATGACTGCCTTTCAAGTATTTAAAAAGTGCTATCCTACGTCCCTTTAGTCTTCTTTCCTCAAGGTTGAACATGCCCAGGTTTTTTTTCACTCTCCTTATAGAGCTTGGTTTCCAGCCCCCTGATCATCGTTGTTGCCCGCCTCTGAACTTGTTCCAATTTGTTGCCATCTTGAAGTGTGGTGTCCAGAACTGGACACAGCACTCTAGATGAGGCCTAACCAATGCTGAATAGAGGGAGACTAGTACCTCACAGGATTTCGAGACTATACTTCTGTTAATGCTTCCTAAAATAGCATTTGCCTTTTCTGCAGCCATATTACCTTCTTGCCTCATATTCAGCTTGTGACCCACAACATTTCCAAGATCTTTCTTGCTTATAGTGTTACTGAGCCAAGTATCCCCCATCCCTAATAGGTATTCCAGTACTGGGAGACAGATATTTCCCTTCCCTTCCTTTCTTTTTGTTCCTGACTGGTTATATTCCACAGCAATAGACAAGACGTAGGGAGACGTCCCCTCATATGTCATTTCTTGACAAAGAGAAAGGATTAAAAGTGGAGAGAATATTCCTAGATCTACCAATTTTGTCCTTGTGTGTAATGTCTCAAGAACATCAAACTACAGGGATAGTTTACATTTAACATTACATCACAAAAACCTAAAAAGAACTAGATGAAAGGTTGAGACTAATCCTTTTCCTATGGTAGGTGTGAACTTTGGTACTTGAGATTTTTGTAGGACAATTCCCACAGTCTTTTATCATTGGGAATAGAGGCTGAGGATTCTGGGAGTTGTAGTCCAAAAAATCTGGAGTGCAAGAAGTTCACGATGCCTCACCAGTAGGAACCCCACAAGTAGACTATGAGAGCAATTCATCAACATGGAATCTACAATACAGAATCCTGTTTATGCAAAAGCAGCCAATCTACTTTTCTCTTTTGTGAATTGATAGAGAGCTCAGATCATAGACTGAAGAGTCATTCATTCATGCTGCTCAACAAACTGCAGATACAGTAATTGCGAGTGGAGCAGGAATCCCTCGATTTAACCACATATTAACCTAAGCCCTACGAGACCCAAACAAAGAATCAAAGCACAATTCTTGGAATGGAATTTTGTTTTGATTATAGGAAAATGCAGGCATATAGCAATCTGTTACCATCACAAAACCTGTGGCCCTCATAAAATGTTCCGTTTATGTGGGCTTGTCCCTGTAGTAAATTACGAACCCCTACAGAGCCCATTCATTACCTCCTTGCCAAAAGTCCTCTCTCCCATGAGCCCTATATGCCAACTTGTTGCAAACGTATTTCACAAAGTGACTTACAATATTTTTTTTCCAATTCAAAACATTGTGCTTCCCGAAGAACAACATAGCTGCTAAGAAGAAAGCAGAACTGGCCATTCATCAGTGTTCTATTATAATTTTAGACATTTTCCTTGCCTATCTTTGGATATAGTTGCTAGGCAACAACCAAGCCAAAAACAGAGGCCAAGGTCCTACTGCTACTCCCAGCCACAGCAGACCTGCTAAATCATTAATTAGTTTATTCATCTATTCATCTTGCCTTTGCAGACCCAAGAGAGATGGATTGTTACACCATCCCTATCTGCCTGAATCAAAATACATCATATCAACAGCCACAATTTATTGAAGATGAAGATTAGGCGTGGATGGTAAAAAGGTCACAGCTTCTTTAGTTACAAAGTGCAGCATGAGGAGCAGATCCAAACATCAGATGACCCACCTGTCCACTGATTCTCACCAGCTCACCCTGATATTAGGCAGCCATAGACTGACACCTCCTTCAGAATACAACCCCAGATGTAAGAGCACCAGGAGAAGCAGTTTAACAGGCTGTGGGGCCTGCCTCTTCCACACCCCCACTCCATCGTCTCCCATGAAGGGAGCAAATTATTATTATTAGTTTTATTTATATGTCGCTTATGCACAAAAAATGCTCTGCTACCAGAGATGCTGTGACAGAAAATAGCATTGCCTTTACAGAACATATCCCAAGCATGAATCTCCCACCCTATTACCTAATAATAACAGAAAACATCTTCATATACAATAAATACAGAAATGTTATCCACATGCACATGTCTAATGAAGGGAAGGGTAGGTAAGTGGATGAAGCCCTGAGGAAGACTGCTGTAGAGGAGTCCAAGCAGTTGCTTATATACTTGGAGGTCCAGAGATGAGTTTCTTCAGTTTGACAGTCAAGAAGCTCCTCCTTCTCCTCTGGCTGTGCTGCTCCAGAAAGTGAGCACAGAAGAAGTCCTCAAGTGCAGCCACCTGGGAATAAAATGGGGGCTCTGAAGGTGGTGACTGCTTTTTCTCCTCCAAGGACTCACTAGGTAACAAACAGGGCCTCAGAAAGGTCCTGCCATTAACAACAAGAATATGGTTCACTTTATTGAGTCAGTATGCCTCATGTTCAGGAATTTCTCTTTTACTTTGGCCTCCACATTTTTGTCTTTTCCAGAGATTCCTGCCACCTCAGAATTTGTACAAAGTATACAGCAGCATCAGTTCTCTCATTTTTCCTTCTAGTGAGAGCCCATGCCTATTTTTTTCTTTAGAATCCATCTGGATCTTTCATAAACAATTGCAGTCGTACTCAGTCTAGCTCCTGTTAGTACTGTGCAGAAGATGGTGATGATAAACTACTTCCAGATGCTTTATATTTAGAAACCACTATGTTAAGGCTTCAACATTAAAAAAAAACTAAGTTCATGGCCACTGTCCCCATCACCTCCTGGCAAACAGAAGGGGAAGCTAAGGAGGCAGTAACAGATTTTACTTTCTTGGGCTCCATGATCACTGCAGATGGTGACAGCAGCCACAAAATTAAAAGAGGCCTGCTTCTTGGGAGGAAAGCGATGACAAACCTAGACAGCATCTTAAAAAGCAGAGACATCACATTCCCGACAAAGGTCTACATAGTCAAAGCTGTGGTTTTTCCAGTAGCAATGTATGGAAGTGAGAGCTGGACCATAAAGAAGGCTGACCACCAAACAATTGATGCTTTTGAATTGTGGTGCTGGAAGAGACTCTTGATAGTCCCCTGGAATGCAAGGAGATCAAACTTATCCGTTCTGAAGCAAATCAACCCTGAGTGCTCACTGGAAGGACAGATCCTGAAGCTGAGGCTCCAGTACTCCGGCCATCTAATGAGAAGAAAAGATTCCCTGGAAAAGAACCTGATGTCGGGAAAGTGTGAGGGCAAGAGGAGAAGGGGATGACAGAGGATGAGATGGTTGGACAGTGTCATCAAAGCAACCAACTTAAATTTGACACAACTCTGGGAGGCAGTGGAAGATAGAAGGGCCTGGCGTGCTCTGGTCCATGGGGTCACGAAGAGTTGGACACGACTTAACGACTAAACAACAATGATAAGGCTATGCAAGAGCATGGTAGAAAAGGTTTTAAAATATGCAGCATCTCTATTAATTCCCTTTCCTTGACAGCCAATTGGTTATCAAGTTCCTGCTGGAACAGAAATGTCTTTGCCTGCCAATAGACTGACAACAAAGCGGAGTCTGGCCTAGTCTTCCTCAGGAGGAAATGTTGAAGCCATGATGAAGCCATCTGAAAGGCCCTCATGAAATATACTTTCTTAGTATGACCAAGGAAAAGATAAAATCTAAAACACTTAAAACTTGGAGAGGCATATGTAGGGAGATGTATATGGGCCCAGATTATTTTGGGCATTAAAAATCAAGCCAGCACTTAGAAATTGAGTTGGGAAATAGTAGCCAGTGAAGATGTTCCAGCTAGGAATTTTGGTTCTCCTTGTGACCAGCTCCAGGCAGCAATCTGGACTCAGCATATTATACCTACTAATAACTTTCCAGAGGCAGCCCACATAGAGTGCATTACAGTAATGCACACAGGATGTAACTAAGGCAAATGTGACCATCGCCAGATTAGTCAACTCCAGAAGCAAATATAGCTGGTGCACTAGATTTGACTTTAGATATACTCCAGACCACTGCTGAGAACTCAGTGTCAAAGATCAAGGTGTATACCCAACTTCCAAGCGTGAGTTTTCAGGAGTGAGTGTAACCGCCATCTGGCCATCACTGAATTTCTGTTCCTTAGACTGCCTTTCATCTGATTAGGAGCATTTCTATATTGCCTGGATTAAGCTTCATTCTTTTTACCCTAAAGCAGTCTGTTACTGTTATCCGTGCCTGGTTCAAAGCCAAAACAACTTCCTCAAATATAAATGAAAAGATGAAATGGAATTTGGTTTTATCAGGATGCTGATGGCGCTGAAATCCAACTCTCCAGACAATATCTCACATTGGTTTCATGTAAATGTTGGATAGCATGGTAGCAAAATAGAATCCTGATGATGTGAAAGCCAATGGCCAAGGTATCAAACATAGGACCCACAAGAGTACGTTCTGAGCTTATCCTTCCAGTAAAAATTAAAGGCAGTACAAAGAAGTGCTTCTAAATTTATTCCAGACTGACTACTAGATGGTGGATAGTACTGAAAGACACTGAGAGATCCAGAAGAATTATCAGGAAAGCATCCATTTTCTAGAATAAAGTATCCCTCTGATTTGTCCCTCGAGGTGACTAAAGCTGTTTTTGCTCCATTAACCAGGCCAAAAGCTAGACTCAAATGGATCTAGATAACGCATTTCATATAGGAACCACTGAAGGCATGAAGTCATTATGCTATCCACTACCTTGCCCAAGAATGGAATAGTGGGTTGTGGTCAGTAATTATCCAGCAGTTGGGTTGAGGGAGGACCTTTAAGCATAAGTCTTATCACTGCCTCTTTAGGCAAGATGGAACCTTGCTTTGCTATGAGGAGAGCAGAACTCCTGTACTTAATAATTAGAAGAGTGTGGAAGAGTGTATTTCAAAGATGTCACTTGCATGATAAGATACTCAAGAAATTACCTCTTCCAGACAACTGTTCAAGGCACAGATAAAGATAAAAACCCTGTCCTTTTTTTATATGTGGCCTTCCTACCAATGGCACAAACATGTCTCTTTAAAAAAAAACTTAATTGAGCATTCTTCATAATAACACGTTAATGGACTATGTGGTGTCAGATCAGGGTCTGTGACGACCTTTTCATTTTTAAAAAGTGTAGAGTTAAGTACTGTTTTCATTCCACCCTAACTACTCATCCAGGAGACTCTTATATTAAAGGCATCAGACTCCTTAAAAGTTTTCACCATCCTGGACAAGGAGAAGGTTGTAGGTTTGCATACCACAGTTAGCTGTTAGGGGTCATCTTCTTTTCAACTTATAGCCCTCAGTATTCTGTAGCTTCTGGAGGCTATTCAGTTCATATTTGACTATTATTTGCCCCACTTTTGTTTTCTTTTAATTTAAGACAGATTTTTCTGCGTCATGAGAAACCACAACAGTGTGCATCAATATGCTTGCTGAGTGATAAGCATACATTCATTATTAGGAGGCATAATGATAAAGACAGTGATAGATGTGCCATTTAAAGAGAGGAAGAGACACATTTTATTCCCTAGAACACTTTTCTCCGGAATGATGATGTAACACATATTCATCTTCTTACTTCTATGAATAGCAGGAGAGACAGATTCAAACAGTGACACCTTGATGACTGTTCAAAATATTGTGTACGAGGATAGAATTATGAATAGGCTATCCCTAGTATTTGGTTTTCTTTTAGATTTTTAAGAGCAGACAAATATTAATATCTGAATATGTACTTGAGGGTTAGTTTGACATAGTGTTCAGTTGTTGTTGTTGTTGACCACCTTTTTTCTGATTTTTTTTATTTAAAATATTTATAACCTACCCTTGTCCTCAAGAGGAACTAAATATTAGAACAGATAATATTAAAACTTAAAAACAAACAAACAAAAACCAAGCAGCTCTGTTTTTAGGAATTCCCTCTTAATCACTGAGGAAAAGAGCCTAGTGAAGAGAAAGGACTTAGTGTCATTTGCAGTCTGTGGGGGAAGAAGAGGTTGGGCATGATCACTGAAATGTGAATATGTACCTAAGTTCTTGCAGCACCAACTGGATGTTGCTTTAAACATCATCAACTGGCATCTAACTTATGATGACTATGAATGTGTGACTATGTCCTATGATTCAGTGGATGGTTGTTTTTTGCCATGTTGTTTTTCTAGAATGCCACCTTTGTTTGGGAGTTTTCTTAGGGAGAAAAAAATTAAAAACAAAATGGCAGCCATCACCAACCAACTGAAGTTCTAAGGCCTCTGGTGAGCTTGTCCCAAAGTCAAAACAAATAGAGTCCAAATTATCAGTCATAAAGCCATTGTGCAGAAAGTTATAAAACCAGCTGGAGTACCTTCCTTTTCTAAAAGGTAGTCAAGATTAAATAGGAACAGTTTTCACTGAAATAAACTTTGAGTGGAAATGCTACAAAAAATAATAATAATAAAGTTTTATGTTCAGTTCCAGTGTGAAAAGAAATGCTATTCTCAAATTTTGAACTATACAGAAAGAATAGGATAACTAAAATTCAAGAACTTTTATCTAACCCATACTGTTTTCCTTCTTTTTATGAAAACACATTGCTCTTACTTTTTTGTATTTTTTTAAATAAAAATTTATTTCCCAAATCTAGGAAGGGTGCATACTGAAATTATACTTTTCTAGGAATCTACATTTTGTATTAGGGATCAGATCTGTCAAGACTGATTTTCCTCATGTTTCCTCCACTAAGCTCCTGTTCCAATTCCTTGAGAGGGGGGAAGGGCATCACAGACACCCATGCACATTTTTGTAAATGTTTTCATTTCTGTGTGCCTTTTTTTAATTGTATGAATTTTTAGACTCATGCACACATTGAATGAAACACGTCCATGAACATTTTAGAAACATGCACATTTTTCTTTGCCATGTTTAAACATGTGCACAAGTTGCCAAGCTAAGAATGCAGTCTAAGTCCAGATTTCTGAAGCCAGATCGCACTCAGGTCCACACTCAGCTCTGTGGGGAACAGATGAATTTAATATCAAGCAAACAAATACCCTCAACTTCATCTGTTCCTCACAGAAACCTATTCGGATCCTATCCACCTTTTGTGGGGAGCAGGCACGTGATTTGGCAAAAGTTAAACATGTGAAACTTTTCTTGACATCGATGGGAGAACACAAGCAGTTCTTTGATTAAGCCAAAACCATAACAATTCAAGCGACAATTGAACTTGAAGAACCTGTCTGTATTTAAAAAAACAGCAACAACCCAAACCACTTATCTTCTGATATGTTTCTGTCACCCAAGGAACCTGTTCCCATCCAGATTAACCACAACCTCAAGACAGTGTTGTCTCTTTTTTGAAAACAAAACTCTGCACACGTCATTCAATAGCGAAAGAAAAAAAAAGGAAGTTCCTCCAATGGAGTGTGACAAACAGATGTCTTTCGCTCAGAAAGTAACTGACATGCACCAGTATATAAATCCATCCTTGGACGATCATCCAGTCAAATCCATCAGGGCTGTAGCTGTAAAAGGCTGGCTTTCCCATGACAGAAATGCAAAAAATGCCTTGGCTATTCTTGTGGTCAGCTAATTCAACTAAGATGAAAGATGAAGACCATGAGGTTACAGAAGGCAAGGATCATAAGAAGAAGCACAAAGCTTTGTAAGTACACTTGCCCTTCGGAAATGGGTTGTAGGCAACATAAATGTGCATCATCTTCAGGCTGAGGAATAACTTCTTATCAATACAGTTCATTGGGTGGAAAATATACTCTGTGAAGGATCTACCACTGCTAAGCTTAAGGCAACCTAGGATATAAAACATTGATTTTTAAGGATAGGCAGAGTTACAAAATTGTGGAGTTTATGGACTTTGAAAAGCACTGTAACATGCTCGTCTGGATACTTTGAACTAACAGCCATTGAAATTATTTATGGATAAATATGCCTAGGTTGTAATGCTGGAAGTGGTTGAGTGTGTGCCTCACATGCTATAGTAGATGTGTTAGTCTTGAAGGTGACATGGGACCCTTGGTTGATCTTGCTGCTACAGATGGATTTGGTTACCTCTTTGGATATTGTTTCATGTGTCTATCGATGGGGGGATTTAAAATAGTTTTTCACAAGCCTGATAAATGAATATATGATGCTTTCTGAGAGCATTAGTGCATTCTTCTCCCTCCCTGACTTATGAGCAGAGCAGGGTATGAATGTGCTGCCTCAACCAAATCACAGAGTGAAAAAGACCCTGGTTCCCTCGGTTGTACTGAATTGCAGTCTGGAATAGCTTAAATTTGTGTCGTGAAGATTACTTTGACAGATATTGGAAAACATTTTTAGAATGTGAATGTATCTCCAGGGTATCTAAGGCAGAATGTATTAAATCATCTTGCATAGGGAACGAGGCACTCTCCATTCTGTGTTTCACGAAAAGTATTCTAAGATGTAGATGTGGTTGCCTTTTTTAGCATATGACGTGCATGTCTATGGATGGTCGTAAGAGTAAAACATGTCTCTCTTAGTCATCTTCACCGTAAATATATATGGCTGGGATATACTGTATGTCTTTTGCTGGCATACCTCTACAAAAGGTGATGTACACAAATGGTACTATACAGCTATGGTCAAACAAATCGCTAAATGCTATTTTATCCTGGTTTCAGAGGTGTAGAACTGAAAAACTATTTGATGTCACTGGTGCCACACATGGAATCAGCTGAAATAAAATATTCTATCTCCAAAGATGTAATGTAAGTATTACATAATATTGTGATATAAGAACACAGAAACTTATGGATTATTGTTCCTCCCTTACCTCTAGGAAAGGAGATTTTTACATGGAACACATTGTTCCATGTGAACACACATGAGGATTGGAATTTCTATTCATACTGTTATGCTTAAGTAAACCCTGTTAAATTAATCAAATTCATCTTTTGGTGCAAAGAGGAAGCTCTAGGAAAGCCATATCAGTAAGACTGAAAAGCTATTCTCTTAAGAAAGCTGGATCGCTCAGGGGTTTGGAGCTTGATTTCCCAATTGGGCTTCCGTGACAGGGGCTGGAGTCAAATGATCCATAGGATCCTTTCAGCTTTGCAATTCTAAGATTATTATAAGATGTAAGGTCAAACCGATATTAAATGCTATACCTTCATTGATGTCAGAATGGTTTCTTCTTCCTTAATTAACTCCAATGTGAGGACCTTGTCCTGGATTTAAAGTAAGTCCTTTCACCACCACCCCTGTAATACTGAAAGAAAGAAAGAATCTCTCCCCTGTACACCTGGGCTGTAAATAACAATAAGGAAAATAAGCCACTGTTGCCATCTGTGACAGACTCTTCTGTGGTCATTTCCAACACTGGACATTTTATATGTATACTGTATTTATACGTATATGTATATTTTGAGGATCATCAACCTCCACACAAAGCACCACATGCTGTGATCTCAGGTTCCCCCTTCCACTTCGTTTGATGGGATGATGATGGGACTGACGTCACTTCAAGTGACACACTTTGACATCATGTCTAGCTACACCCACAGTCAAATACTTTGTGTTAAAGCTGTACAGTAGTAAATCTGCAATAGAAAAAAATTGTTCTAAGTCCCTCCCTTTTTTTTTTCTTTAAGTGTACATGCTCAGCAGCTTTGCTGGTTTTGGTGTCCTGGAAGCTGTGATTGAATACTGTAATTTCTTCTATCTTTGAATAAAATATTGTTGTCATGTTTGACCAGGCAGCAGCAGCAGTTCAACAGCCAGAAATTCAATACTTTGCTGCTTTTCTGTCTGTCGTGTAGCTTTCAAAGGTATCAGAAACAGAAAATTAAAAGATCGATATTATGTCCTTTCTAACTTATTTAATCAGGGCATCCTGAGAGACAAGTAGAGAACAGAGAAACAAGAGATGGTTTCACCATCCAAACTCCTACCACTGCACTGTGCAACCAGGGGAATTAAAAATGTCAACGGATGTACATTTTTCCATCGTTCCAGTTTTGTGGAAGGGTCTTTCCCACTCCGGACAATCTGTCACCTACTGCTAGACATGATACGGATCATTTCAGCACATTAATTCATTCAAACTTCATATCGTTATGAGTCAGAGAACAGAATCACTTTCCAGATAAGGCAGCAGATCTTCAGAGCCTAGTCATACTTCATAGGAAGTCAGAAAAGGTAGTCAATACCATTCTAGTACATATTGGCCAAAGAGTCAGTCAGTGAATAAATAGTTCCTCTTATCTGGTTTCCCTTTTATGCATAACTGTGCTCATTTGATTCACCTCAGTTCATAATATTTCTGTGTCATGAGGATGACACTGCAATAAATGGACTGTGGAATTAGAACAATCCAGTTATGAGTTCAAATCCTCACTCAGCCATGGAACTTAGCAGAGTAAAACAGAGTCAATAGTGAGTATAGACCATTGCCAAAGGACAAAATAATAATCATCTTAGTACTGCAGAGTCAGAAGGGACCCTATGGATTGTCAAGTCGAGCCCTTGTCAAGGAGCTTCAGTAGGAAGATGACACTTCAGTTGAGATGAAGAGTTTCATTGCTTTCCTCATGCCTGCTATGTCTCTGATTTTAAAAAAATCCTCCTCCTCCAGATAGTCTTGGTCCTGTGGCTTCCAACATCTTGTTTCATTGTCTCCTCCTTTTTTTAAGGAGACCCAGGAAAGAATCTGTTACTCACCAAAAGAGATAATAGCTAGCTAAATAGACCAATAGTCTGATAGGCAGCTTCACCTAATTTTTCTTAAAGAAAAGGTGGAATACACTTACAAGGGAAGGAAGAAGGTGGTAAGGTAGTAGTGCTGTGCACTCAATTTAAACAATATATTAATTCTGAATTCAGCCTACCTAATTTGAATCAATCTCTATGAAGTCTCATTTTAACCAGAATGGCCCAGATTCAGTTCTGGAAGAAAACAAAGCAAATTCACAAATAGTTTCTGATTTCAGAAGACACATTGAATTGGATAGAGCACCCTACAGGCAACTAGGGTTTTCAAAGCAAAGTTTAAAGGTGTCTGATATACTGGAAATTAGCGATCTGAATTTTGTCAGACTCTTTAAGGTCTATCGCCTCTTCTGATTTCATATACATCAGTGCTTTTTTTTAAGTTGGCCATTTTGGTTTTCCAATGCAGGGGCTTTACAATTCTACACATTTATTTGGATCTGAGCCACAAATCTAATCATGGAGGCACAAATTTCTCCAGACCAGCTAGAGATATATTCTGCAACCCCAAAATGGCCTACAAATCAAATTGGGGGATCCATGTGCAGCCTTAGGTAAACAGAGATTAGACTGGCAGAGAGGGAGGTGGACAGAAGGAAAAATAGATTTTTTTTAAATGCTCAGATTATTTTGATATTTTGTGTTCCATATGCATGGAACTAAATCCAACTATTGTTCCTAAACAGGGTTGATGTAATTACTGAAACTTGCATAAGTGTTGAATTGACAAGTGCCTTTCATTCAGGTAGTGCAGCTGGGATTAACAACTGTATTTAGCCCATGATTCATACGCAGGCATCAATACATTTGGGGTGGGGTTGGAATTCTTCCCTCCCTTTGAAGAAATAAAAAACAATTGAGCAATCACTTTTTCCAACCCACTGTAATATACTGCAGCTCAGTCATTTCTGTTGTTGTTTCAGGCTTCATGAAGAAGAAGTTATACAGTGGTCCCAGTCTCTAGAAAAGCTTCTGGCAACACAGTGTAAGTACTTGACTATGGCAGTATCATGAGTTGGAGTACAAAATCTTGAAAGGAGAATCTTGAACAAAACAGTAGAACTGTCACTTTCAGAAGAGATAATTTGGATAAGTAGCATCTTTCCTGGCAGCCACACCATTATTCTGAAACTCAAAGAGTAAACCAAATATCCTGTGCAGTGCATATTTAAAGCAGGGATGGTGCGTGTGCAGCCCTCCAGATGTTTCTACACGCCTGTCCTCTCTCATCATCAGCTATGATGGCTGCAGTCCAATAACATCAGGAGGGCCATTTGCCATCAGTGCAGTGAAGGATGCCTTCTAAACTGTATCCTAATCTTGGAGATTAGAGATGGCACATGTGACGAACACGGGTTCGAAAACACGCGTGTACGCTTGGACAGAGAGCAATCAGGAGTTTGCACATGCTAAAATGAGCTGAAAGAGTCCAATTCAGCCAGCCATGCTACAACACTCCTTCTCACAAGTCTGCCCACATAAGAACACCCTGGTACTCTCAGATATTATTGTGAAAAGGTCAAGTGGGCTTTGTAGTCCTTAGACTTAACTTGCACCACTGACAGGACTCTAAGTAAGCTAGGCCGAGGCAGCACTCTCAGATGACCTTATGGCAAGTGTACTGTTCAGGAAACCAAATGAGTTTTATAATCTTTATTTTATTAAAGAAAAAGCATGTTACTAGATATTCAAAGCCAAATTAAACCAAAACAAATAAACTAGCATTGTGCTGTTTAGTTACAAGGATGTAGTGAGGCAAAGAAAACATGAAAAATAGAAAAGTATTCAAAAACCCAAAAAACCATTAAAAAGAATAAAAACAGTTCCAGTCCAGGAAATCATTAGTAAACAATATAATCCAAGTTGGTTATAACAAGGCTATAGTCCTCAGTGATACTATAGAATAAAAATCCCTAAACAAAAGTAAAAATCCATTATATGTCCCATAGTCCTTAGAAAAGAAAAATCCAGTAAATATTCCATAGTCCTTACAAAATTACAAGAGCATAGTCCATATGGAGTATTCCAAGAAAAGAAGTCCATAAAGAATATTCCATAGGTAACAGTCCATAGAAAATAGTCAATGCACAGTCCTTAGGAAAATCCCATAAGTCCATAAGTAATCCAGCAAAGCATAGAAACCAGTCCATGTAGGTAGGCCACCAAACTCTCTCTCAAGACATCAGGGTAAGTCCCATACGGCTGAAACGTAGGTCACGAATCACTGAAAGGTCGGTCTTGGAAAGACAAAGTCCATAGGTAAAAAGTTCCTTTTTCAAGAGTAACTGGCAAGGGCCTAATGCACCTTCCCACGATGTCATCCAATCAGAGTTCGTTACTAGGCACACAGTCCTGTTACATCACATGAATTCTTTCTCATACACTGCAGATGTTATTTGGGTTTATGGTGGTTTCTCAAAGAGTCACAACAATTTCCATCTATCTTATCACACAGAGTCCTTCTCAGGCCTTCAGAATAACATGCTCTCTGCTCGCCTAGAAAACAACTTGTCAGCATAGCACAGATATTATATACAAAGAAACAAAATGGAACCTCTCTGGCTCACTTCATAATTACAAAACCCATATGCCTTTAAAAGATTTTAACTTAAAAACCCATCTCATCACAAGCCCCCTGAAGATTAACAAAATTCCTAAACAATTTACGTTTTAATTTTGATAACTGAATAAGATGAGATGTCATAATGAAGCATTAACAAAACAGAGAAAGATATTAACATGAGCATAAAGTAATACATTTCAAATATGATTCTAAAATAGCAAAACAATTGATACATGAGAACTATTATAATTACAGTATTTACCATACATGAGAGAAATTTGCGTTAGACACTTCTACTAGTCTGAAAAACAGAAGAACAAACAAGTTAATATACTTAATCAAATACATCACTCTGCATATGCTCAGATAATACTATAGTCATCAAACAGTAAAATAGTGAAACAAGGTTTAACATCATAATAACTTGACAAACCAATATACTGATATGAAGTAATAATAGTGAAAACACTCTATGTATGCTCAGGAACATTGTCATACAGAATATCAAGAAAATCAAACATCAGAGCTTTATCAATTCTAGCCATTTTCTCCCCTTGCATCTGCACTAAGCACTCGAGATAAGCAATGGGGAATTAAAGCCTCTTTTACTGGTAGATGTTTAACATCAAAATCATATGTTTGCAATCTGAAATACCACTGCATTAATCTTGGGCTTCGATGTCTCTGCTTCTCTAAGAATGACAAAGCATTTTGGTCTGCTTGAATTGGATCAGGGCTGTAAATTACAAGGTTGCCTACATAGCCAATCACATAATATAAATCACCAAACAATTCATCAACCAATTTCTGAAAGGTAACATAGGTATTTTCCATTCCAGGTGCTAGTTTTCTGAGTTGGTAAATTCCCTGAGGGCAAGTAAATGATGTATAAGGGCGATGTTCCTCTTTAATTAAAATCTGGTAAAGCCTTTCAACAGTTCCAGACACTAAATTGCCCTTAGACCCTTCTAGATCTACAGGAACAGAAACAGCAGTAAATCCTTCATTGACTGTAATAAAAAGTTTCACCACATCAGTTTCTCCCGGTGAATTCGAGAAGACGTTTTGGGGTTTAGCAAACACAGGCTCCAATATCTGTCCTGGGCCAAATTGATCAATGCCTTCACCCCTGGATCCCTGTATTGCTGAATTAGCTGTGCTATCAGGTTTGGTCACAAGAGGCCGCTGTTGCAACAAAGTTCCCTCGGGAGTACTCTGCATAGCCTCAGAAACAGTATCAGTCTTCTCACCACTTCCTTGGAAAATAGGCTGTTGAAAATAAGAATGGTCCCAAAACTCTGCCTTTCTTTCTGAAGATCTTTCTGAGAAGATTAACTGTGGTACTGGGCCAAATTTTTCAGATATGATTTCAGTCTCTGGAGAAACATCAATACTTTGTAATCCCAAAAAGTTAGCGCTTCCCCCATCGTTGGTTGTGTTAGGGACAGTCTCACAATGTGAAAGTCCATGCTGCAAAACCGCTCCACTATCACCTCCTATGGCCCTTGGCAAAGACTCTGAGAAAACCTTCACTCCTCCAGTTTCCTCAGCCGACTTTTCCGGTACCTTGAGTAGGCCACCCCCTTGGTATTTTTCTTTACTTCCGAACTGCCATGAATTACATGGGGTCTCTGCCAACCTAACAGGGTCTGCTTTCGCTGTTCCCTCTGGGCTAAGAGAAGGGGGGTTGTTTGAGATCTGACATGCATCAAGATCTGCTGACACAAGTCCTGTTGCTTCTAAGCTCTCAGTCCCAGCAATTGCTTTATTACTTTGGAAAATCCCTTGCTCTCCTTCTTCTAGCAAACTCATAGTCTCCTCCCGAATTATTTCAGAACTTCTCACCTGTCCTGTGCTCTGAAAAGGAGCTGAAGATGGTTCTGAGCTGAATTCCAATGCACTGCCATTCTCTGAAGCACTGCAGTTTTCCCTTGGGTCGGCCGATGTTATTCCCCGGCAAACTTTCTCCTGCATTACTCTCTCTGCGCACGGCTCCAGGGCCTGTAAATCCTCTGTTTGGACGGACGATGAATCGCTGTCTTCTCTGGAATGCTCCTTAGCATTCCACTGGGCCTCGTTAACTCTTTCCACACAGGAACCCTGCTGAACTTGGAAAAACCTTTGCATCAAGCCAGGTTCTGTGCTAAGAAAACGTTTTAAAAGGATGTTCTCCTGATAAAGCTCACGTATCAGGAAATCTCTTTCCCTAATTTTCTGCTTGGCTTCCTCGAAAAATCCTGAAGCCATTTCTAAGAGTAAATCCACGGTTTTAGACTGATTTTGCTCCTCCATTCCTGCTGGCACTCTAGCCTAGGCTAGGTCAGCAATAACAAACAAAAAGGAGAGAAAAAAATTTAAAAATCTCCTCTGCACTTCTGACCAACTGCTGTCCCTTCTGCTATCCTAAGATAGGCGAGAGACCAAACAGCTGCCAAACCAAAATAAAATTAAAAATGTCTTCTGCACTTCTGACCAACTGCTGTCCCTGTGACCCTAAGGTCTGTGAGAAGACAGACAGCTGCCAAACCAAAATACTGAAAAATCCAAAAGGAAGAGAAAAGAAAAACTGTGATCACTCTGTGAACCCTAGAGTTACAGAGATGATCAATGACTGAACCAGGTGCAGATAGATACCTCTAGGGCCAGGTCATCCCGACAGATGCTGAGATCATAGGGCATGACTCTAGGCCAAGCCAGATGCAACTAGGTACTCCTGCCAGATCCTAAGATCATATTGGGGAGACCCAGAGCTAGACTGGAACACGGCCAAGTGCTCCGGCAAATCCTAAGATTATAGGAGTACACTTAGGCCAAAAACAAAAACAAAATACTTGGATGCAAGTTCCAAAACAACATAGCCAGAACAAAGTGGCCAGAGTCATTTATGCAATCCTAAGATTGTGAAATGACCTGCTCAACTTGGGTGCAAGCACTCCAAAAATAAAGGACATGCATCTTGGAATTTCTTCACTACAACGTTGTAACAACCTGCACATGCCTACTGCTTAAATTCAATTGTTTCCTAACAGTTTGCTTGTCCCACTGGGAATCTCTTTCTTAAAAGAGCACCCCAGATTCTAACACACATTACCACAGCCTGAAAATTTAACACCTCTCACCACAGCCTTTAGATCTAACTGCTGGCAAACAGTGTTTCCTAGGAAATTACTGTTTACACCCAGGGAAGCACCTAGCTCCTTGAAGCCTCAGTGTCCCACTGCAATCAAAACTTAGCTTGTGGATCAGAGTCACTCAAGCTGTTAGATAGAACAAAAATTGGTCATCCTGAGGTACTACAAAACCCAGCACGTGGTCCATCGCGCAGCTGCCACCATGTGACGAACACGGGTTCGAAAACACGCGTGTACGCTTGGACAGAGAGCAATCAGGAGTTTGCACATGCTAAAATGAGCTGAAAGAGTCCAATTCAGCCAGCCATGCTACAACACTCCTTCTCACAAGTCTGCCCACATAAGAACACCCTGGTACTCTCAGATATTATTGTGAAAAGGTCAAGTGGGCTTTGTAGTCCTTAGACTTAACTTGCACCACTGACAGGACTCTAAGTAAGCTAGGCCGAGGCAGCACTCTCAGATGACCTTATGGCAAGTGTACTGTTCAGGAAACTAAATGAGTTTTATAATCTTTATTTTATTAAAGAAAAAGCATGTTACTAGATATTCAAAGCCAAATTAAACCAAAACAAATAAACTAGCATTGTGCTGTTTAGTTACAAGGATGTAGTGAGGCAAAGAAAACATGAAAAATAGAAAAGTATTCAAAAACCCAAAAAACCATTAAAAAGAATAAAAACAGTTCCAGTCCAGGAAATCATTAGTAAACAATATAATCCAAGTTGGTTATAACAAGGCTATAGTCCTCAGTGATACTATAGAATAAAAATCCCTAAACAAAAGTAAAAATCCATTATATGTCCCATAGTCCTTAGAAAAGAAAAATCCAGTAAATATTCCATAGTCCTTACAAAATTACAAGAGCATAGTCCATATGGAGTATTCCAAGAAAAGAAGTCCATAAAGAATATTCCATAGGTAACAGTCCATAGAAAATAGTCAACGCACAGTCCTTAGGAAAATCCCATAAGTCCATAAGTAATCCAGCAAAGCATAGAAACCAGTCCATGTAGGTAGGCCACCAAACTCTCTCTCAAGACATCAGGGTAAGTCCCATATGGCTGAAACGTAGGTCACGAATCACTGAAAGGTCGGTCTTGGAAAGACAAAGTCCATAGGTAAAAAGTTCCTTTTTCAAGAGTAACTGGCAAGGGCCTAATGCACCTTCCCACGATGTCATCCAATCAGAGTTCGTTACTAGGCACACAGTCCTGTTACATCACATGAATTCTTTCTCATACACTGCAGATGTTATTTGGGTTTATGGTGGTTTCTCAAAGAGTCACAACAATTTCCATCTATCTTATCACACAGAGTCCTTCTCAGGCCTTCAGAATAACATGCTCTCTGCTCGCCTAGAAAACAACTTGTCAGCATAGCACAGATATTATATACAAAGAAACAAAATGGAACCTCTCTGGCTCACTTCATAATTACAAAACCCATATGCCTTTAAAAGATTTTAACTTAAAAACCCATCTCATCAAACTGACGGTTTGGCGGTTCGTGCCAGTTAATTTTTTGGCTGAACAGATGTTTGGCAGTTCCCAGCCCCACCTCCACTGGCAGGTGCCCACTCAGCTTTCTGGCACTTTTATATTCAGTCAGAAAATACCTTCTCTGAAGTTTAGGATGCCTATTTATTACTGTAAAATACTGGAGAGGGATTCATCCCATCAAGTTTCAATCTCCTGCCTTTGATCCTTGGCTGGGTTTTTGTGAAGATCCGTTCATGGTTTTTTGTATATCAGATTTTTATTCAATCACTGATACAATTGCAGCCTAGTGAAACACCATCAGTTTAAAACAACCAAACAAACAAAAGCTGGAGAAGGATTCATCACATCCAGTTTCATCTCCTGTCTGATCAGTGATTTCATTTTGATGATTAACACAACAGGTGATTCTTGCGCCAGTCTGGTGGTGTCATGATGGTATGATTTAGAGAAGTCTAGGGTCATATTCAGCAGAATGAGTAGAAGGACCTCCAAACAAGATAGACTTGGCATTCTACATTTGGACATAAGAAAATAATGCACAGTATCATCCAAATTTGGGATGGGTCAGCTTTAGCCCTTCAAATGCTTTAGCCCATAGTTTCTGCTGCCTTAGCTTTTTCTTCAAGGATTTGAAATCCAGCTCTTCTGGGGTGCTGAGCGTTGCCCACCCTGATTTAACAAGCTCCAGCTCTAACATGATCCTTCAGCGGAAACTATTCCTATAGCATATGGGGTGAATATGATGTGTGGTTACCTTATTTTGACTGCCTTGAACTCCTCGGGCAAAGAAAAAAGATATAAAAAACATTTTTAAGAAAACCTTGTATTAAAATGTGTAAGTTTTAACAAGCCCCACAAAACTGAGCAATGAATTGATCTGGTGGGCCTTCCTGGAGGGGGAGAAAGAGGGTATTCTATAACCATAATGTCCCTGCTGGGGAAGTCCAGCCCCAGTATCATGAGACCTCAGCAACTGGTAAGTTACTGCTTTGAACAGCACATGGTAACTGATTCAACTGTAGTGCCTTTCTTTTTTTTATTTTGACTTTCCTCATTTAGGGCAAGGGCTAAAATATTTTTTTTTCCATTGGCTTTTTTATTCCAGATGGTAGAGATGCTTTCAAAGAATTTCTGAAATCCGAATTCAGTGATGAAAACATTGAATTTTGGCTGGCTTGTGAGGATTACAAGAAAACCCAGGCCGATCATTTACATGGCAAAGCAGAGAAGATTTACAAGGAGTTTGTTCAGTCAGATGCTGAAAAGCAAGTGAGTTGTAAATTCTTCAGGCAACCTCTGGTGCATATAATCGGGCTGCTACGGGTTTTTTGAACTAGTAGAATCAGTTTCATATTAGGAATGTGTTTATTTAAAAGCACCCAAACTTATTTTTATAGCGTTGTAGTGTTTCTACTGCTCCCCTCCTGAATCATAAGATGATATGGTTTCTGATTAAGGACTATGCCACATAATTTTGTTTTGCTTGGTACTCATTGCATGTAAAATCTACTTCATTGAGGGACTCGGCAGAGTGCTGACTTTGCTCCTTCTCCCTCTTCCGTTTGCTTCCAGAGCTGACACTCAGATGGCTTTTGGAACAGTGACTGGTAGCTGTAAAGTAAATCGCAATGTTCTTGCCAATCATTGACAAGACATATTGGAGAATCCCTTTTCCCCTTTCTGTTGGGTGGGAGGAGGCAGAACAAGCAGATTCTTCATGGGCAAGTCTATGCCTATAAGCCAGATTTTCAACTCCTGACTCACATGGAGAGTATGCATGGATAACAGATCCACAGCTCTCCCTCCTTAGACTCTTCATCCACCATATATGGTAAGATGATGAAACCAGAGATGGAGGGGGCAAAGTTAAACTGCTTTCTACTCATGTTCATAACATGTAAGAGAAGGTCATTCATCTCCAAACAATCAGGACAATGCAGTTGATATGTACCAAGGGCAGCTTCATCAGCCATAACATCTCTTCAGTATGGTCCTCATGTGACCATAGGGGGCCTACCCAAGTACAGCAATGAATTGAGCAACCAATTTGAGATGCCAAAATTCCAGTGGGATCTCTCTCACCTATGTACATGTCTTTGTTGGAATGGGGCAGAGAGGGGGGTATATTGCTTTCCATATCTGCCTATGGGAGATGAATAAAAATGGAGAAATATTTGTTCTTTCATATTTGTTGGGATCTCTGGAGTTGACAAATATGAAGGGACAAATATTAAACGAATCAGTGATTTTTAACCAATATCGCAATTCAGTTTTTTATTCATTCCCATATCAGAAGTATTATTCTGTATCTAAAATCCTGTTGTGCATGATTGCTGTACAGCAGCAATCATGTCTTAAGCAGTCACAAATCACCATTGATGAAAACCTTCCTTTGGTCATTTCAAAGAGGACATGACTTTGTCACATTGTAGACAAGTCACATGCACCTCAACATCTCCTTTAAGCAGTGGCAATTCGCTGCCAATGATTATGCAATCCCTGTTGTACATATGGAGCTGCAGAACAGGATTTCTACCTGTGCCTCGGTATGTGTACAGTGAAATAATACAGAAATTTAGGATTGGGGAAGCAGCAAAAAAAAAAAAAACAATAAAGTGGAGCCAACCATGGTTTCCTTTACATTAACAGTTATATGTGGCAAGTGTGCTTGCCACCTGAAGTGTGAAGTGATGGTATTCTTGGAAGATACATATGTTCCATAGAGTTCCTTAAAATGAATGGAAAAAATGGCAAGACTTAAGAACTCTATCAGACATACAGTAGTAACAGTTGCTTAGCGGTGGTTAAAATGGAATGGAAGCCTCTTAAAGCATGGGGATGTCAATGAGATGTATTTTTTAAAACTCCTAAAGCCCTTTTTCCCCATTCCCTAGGTAAACATTGACTTTCACACAAGAAAAAACCTAGCTGAGAAGGCTCAAGACCCAACACCTTCCAGCTTTGATGAGGCCCAGAGACTTGTGTATGTGCTGATGGAAAGAGACTCATACCCAAGATTCCTAAAATCCAGATTCTACCATGATCTGCTAAGTAAAGGTGAATGCAGCGGTCTCAAGTGAAGATGCCAAAGAGAATCAAGAATGGCTCTGAATCTTCATTGGCACTAAAGGCAGTTCAAGTGTGGCTGGGTATCAGCACAGGAAATGGGACAGTAGGGACTGGAGAACAGAGGGGAAGTTGGAAAAATCAGACCATGGTCTTGTCTGCCTGAGATACCCTGTGGAGGGAAAATACATACTGCATGTCTTTAGGCACCTGTAAGCTAAAGATTGCTGCCATCATTATGATCTCTTCCCTCTCAACTTGTCTTGACATTCACATTTGGCAAAGGTGCTGCCATATGGGAAGGATGAAAACTCTTAATGCTGTTGCTGAAAGAAGATTGTGTGTACCAGTGAATATCAACAGTATTTCTTTCTTTCTATCACAGACTGTAAAAGCAAGGAGCTTGTTTACTATCTAATAGGTTGCAATACAAAGGTAGTAAAAAATAACAATTGTATACTGTCAATTCTGACTTGTGGCAGATCTTTCTAGGGTTTTCTAGATAGATAATGCATTGAAGTGGTTTACCATTCCCTTTTCCTGAGGGCATTCTACAGCTTGCCCATGGCTACACAGGCTGGCTCTTCTGCTAGGAGGCACAGTGGGGATTCAAACTGCCAACCTCTGGCTGCACAGCTAGATGAACTTTCCAGCCAGTTCACATAGCTAGTAGATTGTGTTCAATTTAGTGGGCTATATAATGTGTGCACCCAGTGATAGCTTATGATCAGGGCAGAGGACAATCCTTGAAAAAATTCTGGAGTGAAGCATTCTTCTGTCATGGTCCATGATCTGCCCATACCTGCATTCAATACATGCTTATTAAATAGTGCTACTGTGGTTTTAAGAGGCTGTATCTTAAGAATAGAACCAAGGCATGTTCAAATCTACCTTCAGAACATGATTCAGGTTCCCATTATTGTAGCACTGAGATGTGACCAGGCTATAAAGAGCTTCTTGTCAGTTGCTGGATTCTGATCTTGAAGATATTTGACTTCTCCAGGATAGACAAGAGCGTATGAGGAGCTTTGCTCCTGATGCTGAGCTACAGATGCTTCTCACTCAGCCATGACTTACTTGGTATTTTTAACATTGACTGAACATCTGTAGCTATACTTTCCACCTTCTGGAGGAGGGAAACTGGATTTGTTTATGATCTGCCCCCATGAGGCTTCCTGCGTTTTGGAGGAAATTATGAGGAAGTAATAGTGTTAGAGCTTTGAATCGATCTTAATTCTCAGAAGATTGTTTACCTCAAAATAAGGTGGCAAGGTCTGTAGCACCAGGTAAGGATTACTTGGAGGAACTCCACCAGCACCACATTGGGCCTCTATGATCATTGCATGGAAGAATCCCTAAATTCATCAGGTCAGAGTTTCAGTTTAATACAAGAAGCAAAACTGACTGTTCACACTGACAGTCACTTTGAAGCTAAAACAAGTGAGTCTGAGGATGTAAAAAACTGCCTCCATCCTGTCCCTTCTTCCTAACACCTGTGCATCCCCAAAGCCTCTACACAGTTTCTGTATCCTTGGAACAATGTATGAGAGGGCATGGATGAGGACAATCACTCTAAACTGGGTAAACCTCCACCCAATTTTGGGAAAATTCCCCCCTCACAAGAGATTTTAGCTCCCATTCCTTTTTGTTCAAGAGGGCCCTCTGATCCTTTGGAGAGATGATGAAGTGTGGTGGCAAAAATATACATGTCTGCATGGAGACCTCTTTACATTTATTTATTTTAGGATTCAAAGCAGTATGTTTCAAAATCGCAAAGCCCATCAAGCAAAGTGGTGATTGCTGCTCCAAATATAAACCATCTGTGATAATTATGCTTTAAGAAATGTAGAGCTTTAGGAGACTGAGTATACTCTGTGTTTCTTTCAATCCCCCAAAATTAGAATCCTGTAAATAAAAGGTAGCAAGTTAATTATTCTATTTTAGTGGTTTGTGACATAATAATATTTAATTTATTCCAAATTGTAAATTAATTGCATTAAATAGCAACTATATAATAAATGTCTTCCATTTTTGTGACTGTTTTCTCCTTATCAGTAGCAAGTATTTTGAGGGGAGGTTTGAAGCACCTGACATCTGCTATGGTATAGTGGATAAAGTGTTGGTATAGGACTCAAAAGGCCTGGATTCAAATACCGTTTGGGGGATAGCACTGGTAAAATCACTCCTTAAATATTTCACAAACCTTGAAACTCCTACTAGAGTTACCATATGTTGGAATTAACCACATATAACACATTAAAAGCACCTCCATAACCCTAAGTCTGGAAATGCTCCTTTTTGGTTTGCAATCTCTAGACTCCCATGACTAGAAGTAACATATAATCGTCACACCCTGCTTGAGAAAGTAACAAGGTTCGCCTAGAGTGGACGAGTCGCCCAGATAGGCGGGGTATAAATCAAATAAATAAATAAATAAATAAATAAATAAATAAATAAATAAATAAATAAATAAATAAATAAATAAATAAATAAATAAATAAATAAATAAATAAATAAATAAATAACAACAACAACAACAACAATACTACTACTACTACTACTACTACTACTACTACTACTACTACTACTACTACTAATAATAATAATAATAATAATAATAATAATAATAATAATAATAATAATAATAATAATAATAATAATAATAATAATAATTTGCAAAAGGAACATCATTATGCCTTGTTACCCCAAGAAGTAATGTTTCACAGGTAACATCATTGGCTGTTGCATGTTACTTTCAAACTCTGGTTCAGACACTTTCATACTGATGCTTCATGACTGCTCTGCTACCTTCTTAAACTTCTGGTATAAACAGTTTGAAACTCAGGCTGGGATTTTTTAACATGAGGGCAAATACATATGTGCTATTTTTAAAAAAAATGTGAATTCTTTTATGCTTAAAAGTTTAACAAGCTACAGGTGGTAGTGTTGTTGTTTTTTAAGTCCTGTCTCTGGTCTTCAGCTTCCCTAGAGACTACGAACACAAGAGTGTTGTCAAGCCTTTCTGAGCACAAGATATGTTGTTGATATGTGTGTGGCTTGGTGGCTCAGAAGTAAAGAAGAAAGGCCTTCTGTACAACATAACAAAACATAACAAAATCTTCTCAGCTGATGAGTTGCAGGGCTCACCTCAACTTCACAGCCACCATTCACATGTTGTAGTGCTGAGTTGTTAAGGTCTCCACCACAGGGTTTATTTATCAAGAATGACAGTAACTGGTGAGACTGACCAGCAGGCCAGCTCCACACTCCCATGGTAGAATTTTTCATAGAAAAGTGGAGAGTAATTTACAATGGCAACATAAGCATGAAAGGGCAGTTTACATTTTTGGGTTGTTGTTTCATCCTTTCAAGTTAACTTTTGTATTACTCTGGACGGCCTTTGCCAAGATGGCTCACAACGTCTGAGTTCAAAACTACTCAAAATTTTGGCATAATAATTGTTCTTGGACTCCCAAAGTCAAAACTATGGAAGGAGTCACATGGAGTTAGAATTACTGCTGTTGCAGTTGTCAATCTGAGCACAGACCTTTAGTTAGTGTTATTTGTAGGCTGCCTTTCTCCTGATAAGTGGACTCATTTATGCTTTTTAAGAAGTATAAATAATAATGAAGACTGTTGTTGATCATACCTTCCTCTTATCCAGACAAGAAGTTTCTTTTCACACTCTCAATTTTCTCTTTTAATTCATGGTGTGTGGGGTTTTTGCTTTCTGTTTTTGTTTTTCCCTTCTCAAGTTGGAATCTTGATTCGTTTCTATCTACAGCCATTAGTTTCAGCTTATGAGCCAATGTGCAAACTGGATCAAGTAAATTTGGGGGCTGACACATGGGAAACAGGGAGTGATCTTTGGCAAACTTAAGGTCTTTCGTCTAAATCCAATTGCTAGTCCCAACAAGAAAAGTCTCATTGGTGAAATTCAGTAGTAAGTCACTAGAGTAAGTCCATTGAATCAATGGAACTTACAGGAGTTGATTCACTACATTCTCACTGATTCAATAGGCCTACTCTAGTTGTGACTTACTGCTGGATTCCAGCCATTCAAACTGTGGGAATTATCATACATTTTGAGTTACCATTCAACAGTAAATTAAGCAGGCCTATCATAGATGGGACTAATAAATAGATTTGGGCCATCATCTAAAGACATGATAAAAATCAAAGGATAAGGTAGGAAATGCAGACCTTGAATGGAATATGACATGGATTATACCAGGTAGATAAGCAAAAATAGAGTAGAAGTAGAGTTTGGAAAAACTACTTTTGACCTGCAATGCTCAAAGTTTTCCAGCCAGCCACTAGTAATCCAAAATAAACATTTCCAAAATATGAAGGAAAACAAGGATAAGGTAATAGTCCAGAGAAGAACCTGGTTAGATACGGGGAACCTCTTCTTCTAAAAATATGTTTTAAAGTCTTTGGCCTTACTTTCTGTACTGCAAATGGTTCATGTGATTTAGAGCCCTCCTGACTGCCTTATGTCTATGGTATGCAAAGTGGGAGGCAATGTTGATGACACTTAAAGCAACATCAATTTGTGATATGAAGGCTATAGCACAGTTCAGTATCTTCAGATCTTGGTATGTGTCGGTTATGCCGTTGCTTCATGCTAGAGGCAGTGGAAGATGTTAACACTGAAAGTCAAAGGAAGAGAATTCAAATGTAATTTTGAGCAAAATAATTTCCAAAATAAGGGGAATAAATATTCTTCCCATATCATGGCATGAACTTGATAACATTAATGGTCTGTTGTTCAACAGCACTAATCTTAGGGCAAGACAGGGCATTTGCTTTCCACAATGTATCTGACTGGTAATAGAAGTTACCAATAGTTTACCCATCATCCATACAACACTCCCCCTTTCTTTGGTTACAGCAGTGACATTTTCCATGATTTCCTGTGTCTTTTTGTTTCTCCAAAAGGCATTGTTCATTTCTGGTCCCAGTTTGTTCTGAAGGGAATAGTTCAGCACCATGATACTTCACATGCAGTTTATTTTCACATTCATCCTCTCCCAATCAAGCAAACATCAATCAATCAATCAATCAATCAATCAATCAAACAAACAAACAAACAAACAAACAAACAAACAAATACTGGGGGAGGAAGTTCCAACAGGATGGGGAATTCATGCATATTTATGGAACGCTTTCTAAAATTGTGTGGGGAAAAATTGGTTGTCAGAGAAGTACCTTATTAGGGCGAAGTTTGGAAAACCATCGAAGGATACTCTCTGCTCTTTCATGTAAATTAGCTGGGAGAAACGGGTGTGGAATTTTTGTCCCATCTGAAAGGAAAACACATTTTATTTTATACAACATTTTATAAATATTATGGAGTGAAAATTCTTAGGATAAAAACACCTGTCCTGGTCTGCTGGACAGACACAATCCTTTCTAACAGATTTCCAGAGTTTTGAAATGTTACCTTTCTGGACTCTAAAATTTAGAATCCCCTAGTCTGTAGATGGAAGAATCTGGAACTGTGGTCCAAAAAGGTAACTTTTCCAACCTCTGAGGTTTCCTGTTATAATTAGTAAAACATTAAACACAATATTGTTTAAATACACGAAGATTAATGTGTTCTTAAGAGGCAGACATAACAAATTGCATCAAAACTACCCAGTGAATTCTTGGTAGAGCAAGGATTTGAATCTCAGACTTTCCAGTTTACAGTTAGTCACTCAAAGCTGGCTTACTTATTTCATCTTTTAATTTCATCCTTTTTCCCACTGCTACTGCTGCTATGTGAAATACAATAGAATATTTATGAGAATACCAGGTTTTCTCATAAAACCATTTTTCAAATCATGAAAAGGGTGAGATCAGTCCAATTCATTTTTCAAAACTGGTGGCATGTGATATTAATTCAATTTTTAAAAAGTCCACCGTCAGCTGGTAACTGAAGTTAGTTATGAAGTCATGTTCAAATGCCTGGAGAAACCCTAGAAATTAGTGATATTTAATTGTGCATCCCCTTTTGGCACAAATTGCTTTGTGACAAACATCTCGGAATCTTTCAGCTATGATGCATTAAGACGATGAGAACAGGGGCAGAGTCACCTTTGGAAGCCAACTCACTCCTGATGCATTCCAGCCTCCTTAGCAACACTATTGTGCTTTGTTGAAAATTAAATGTAATCTCCATCAGCCTGCCATTATATATACTGTTGCTATAGCAAGACAATACAAACCAATACAAAGTCAGAAAGGCTAGAAGCGCCAGGATTTAAAGTTATGCACACATAAATATATTGAATTCATTGGTGAGAGGATGAGATTGACATAAAGCAGCCAATGAATGTGGTTGAATTGCCAATGGCATATGAAGAAATAACAGCAGCATGTTGAATTTCTTCCATTCCCAACCCTATTTGCCCCAGATGGTAATAAAACACACTGATTTTCATCCTTTGTAGTTAGTATTATGGCAGTGGTACATGGTGTTGGCACTGGAGAGAAAAGAAGTAGTCTTTTACCCATACCTTCCATATTGGACTCTTCAAAAACATCCTGTGAACTATCATTGCAATGGTGTTAGTTTCACACCATGTTTTATAACACACCATCATTGTTTTGAGAAACAACATCCAAAGTCCATATAGCCAGGATGACATCTCTTCTAGGAGAGAAGGAGCAGGAGAAGATGAAAAAGGAGAAGAAGGTTTAGCATCATAACCTTTGCCATTTTCAAGAGGCTCAGCATCATAACTTCTATTCAATTCTTAAACATCCAGGGATGTTAAGGAATCTTGCCAGAATGTCATTTATGACTTTTTTAAAAAAGCTATTTCAACTACAGCAGACTAGTATGTTTCAGTGGCATCTGTATGTATATCTGTTTGTTATGGAGAACTTTGGGAAATGTCCATTTTCCCTGGTGCTGCAGAACAATTTAAAAACCCCACTGCCTCTCCAATGAACCATAAAGCGAGAGCTGAGGATTGTCAGAGGGTGGGAATCAAAGGAAAGGGTTCCGTGGGCTGTGGTGCAGATCAAACCCCATCAGATTTGGAGGCCAATGGGAACACTGGCACCAAAACAATCAGCAGTCTCTGTGTCACCATTTCATTCAAACAGAAGTGCAAAATACTGTAGTCACAGCCACAGAGACATAGAATGTGTTACTCTGTTCCAACACAACCAACCAAGGACTCTTTTGTCACCTTAAAGACTAACACATTTTATTTAGCATTAGCTTTTGTGAACTATAATTCACTCTTTCAAATGTATCTGAGGGAGGTGAGCTGCAGTCCACAAAATTGTGTGGCCAATAAAACATCATAGTCATGAAGGTGCTACTGGTGGGGTAGCACGGGGGCAGGGGGACAGGGCAGTTGTCCTGGGCGCAAAATTCTTACAGGTGCAAAATTTCAAAAGAGAAACAAAATTAAGTACTAATAAGTAAAAGAGAGAGAGAGAGAGAGAGAGAGAGAGAGAGAGAGAGAGAGAGAGAGAGAGAGAGAAAATGCACACCCTCCCCTCACACAGAAAATCTCCATCTCCTCCACCGCCTGGTCCTAGATAGGCTGGTGGGCTCGCTTGCATCCAGTCCCACCTGTGCATGCAGATGTGGTCTGCCTGTTTCTCTTTCACTTCTTCTCCTCCTCCTCCTCCTCTCACCCATGGGGCCCAGCTTGTTTTGGTGCGGCTGGTTTGTGGGGTTCCTCCTCCTCAACAGCCTGGCCAGCATACTCTTGGCACTGCCCCTGAGCCAGCTTCTACTGCCCCTACACTTGGGGCTGGTACGGGTACTGGTGACAGAGCTGGCCAGACTGCTGGGCTTGGCATGCAGCCTCCTGCTCCTGTTCCTGCCCTTGGGCACTGCCTGCTGGCTGCTTCTGGCCCAGGATGCACCAAGCAAGAAGATCCTCACCCAGGGCAAAGCAGTCCTCATCACCGGTGAGGCCTGAGTCAGATATCTGCTGAGAGGGAAGGTCAGAGCGGGATCCGGCTTAAAAGGAGGAGGCAGAATGCTGTGACAACTCTCTTGGGCATGTAAAGAGTGCTTGGGAACAGGGTGGGCCCAGAAGGACATGCTAGAAGAGCAAGGCAGGTGGGGTGGCCATAGAACTGCTCGCTCCGTCTGGCCTGGCCACTGAGAATGGCCACTGAGGAACCAATTTGTCCCATTGGAGCATCACTCGAGGACCCAAGGAGAGCTGCATCGCTGAGCTCTCCTGCCAGCAGGTTAGCATCTCTTGCTCAAGGGGTGCAATACTTACCTTGCCCCAGGTGCTGGCAACCCACTGGGTACCACAAGGCTCCTGGTTGTTTTTCCAAAGGCACAGTTACACTACAGAACAAGTGACATTCTTCTGTGATAGAGTACAAATGTAACATATAAATGTTAATAAAATGTAATAAATAAATAAATAAAATAAATACTACATTTATACTTTCACAAAGAATTCATAGCATAGTAACTTGGTACAAGTCATTTCCAAACCCCGGTCATGTACTACACAAATATGAGCTAGATCTTACAGTTCTGGTATAAGATAGAAATATACCGTATTTTTTGCACCATAAGACGCACTTTCCCCCCTCCAAAATGTGGGTGGGGAAGTCAGTGCGTCTAATGGTGTGAATGCAGCAATTTCGTCGCTGCTGGCCCCGTGGGGGGGAGCGTCGCAAGGGTCCGGGTGAGCCTTCCAGGACCCTTGCGAGGCTCCCCCACGCCCCCACGGGGCCAGCACCGGCGAAATCGCCAGCTTCCAGGTGGGGGGACGTCGCAAGGGTCCTGGGAGCTCACTCAGATCCTTGCAACGCTCCTCCCACCCACGCACCGGCCAGCACTGGCAAAATCGCCAGGTTCTGGGAGTGTTTTGAGGCTTCCCAAGCCTCAAAACACTCCCAGAACCTGGCGATTTTACCCCCCCTGGTCCCATGGGGGGGGTGGAGGGTGGCAAGGGTCCAAGGGAGCCTCCCAGGACCCTTGCCACCCTCCCCCCACCCCCCACGGGGCCAGCCCTGGTGAAATCGCCAGGTTCTGGGAGTGTTTGGAAGCTTGATAAGCCTCCAAACACACTCAGAAGCTGGCGATTTTAAACACCCCCCCGCTCCGTGGGGGGTGGGTGGACGGTGGCAAGGGTCCAAGGGACCCTCCCTTGGACCCATGCCACCCTCCCCCCACCCACCCCCACGTGGCTAGGGGGGGTAAAATCGCCAGCTTCTGGGAGTGTTTGGAGGCTCCCCAAGCCTCCAAACACTCCCAGAACCTGGCGATTTTACCCCCCCTGGTCCCATGGGGGGGGTGGAGGGTGGCAAGGGTCCAAGGGAGCCTCCCAGGACCCTTGCCACCCTCCCCCCACCCCCCACGGGGCCAGCCCTGGCGAAATCGCCAGGTTCTGGGAGTGTTTGGAAGCTTGATAAGCCTCCAAACACACTCAGAAGCTGGCGATTTTAAACACCCCCCCCGCTCCGTGGGGGGTGGGTGGACGGTGGCAAGGGTCCAAGGGACCCTCCCTTGGACCCATGCCACCCTCCCCCCACCCACCCCCACGTGGCTAGGGGGGGGTAAAATCGCCAGCTTCTGGGAGTGTTTGGAGGCTTGGGGAGCCTCCAAACACTCCCAGAAGCTGGCGATTTTACCCCCCCCGGTCCCATGGGGGGGGGTGGAGGGTTGCAAGGGTCCAAGAGAGCCTCCCAGGACCCTTGCCAGGCTCCCACCCACCCACCCCCATGGGGCCAGGGAGGTTAAAATCGCCAGCTTCTGGGAGTGTTTGGAGGCTTGGGGAGCCTCCAAACACTCCCAGAACCTGGCAATTTTACCCCCCCCCGGGTCCCATGGGGGGTGGGTGGAGGGTGGCAAGGGTCCAAGGGACCCTCCCTTGGACCCATGCCACCCTCCCCCCACCCACCCCCACGTGGCCAGGGGGGGTAAAATCGGGAGCTGGCGATTTTACCCCCCCTGGTCCCATGGGGGGGTGGGAGGCTCCCTTGGACCCTTGCCAGGCTCCCACCCACCCACCCCCACGGGGACAGCAGGGGCAAAATCGGGAGCTTCCAGGACCTTTTCTGAGCCTGGAAAGGCTCAGAAAAGATCCTGGAAGCTGCCTATTTTGCCCCCTCTGTCGCCCGGGGGAGGCAGGGTGAGTCTCCAAAGGGTCCTAGGGTGTGTTCTAGGACTCTTTGGAGACTGACCCTGCCTCCCCTGGGGGCCAGAGGGGATGAAATCACCACCTTTGGGGGCTCTTCTGAGGCTTGGGAAACTTCAGAAGAGCCCCAGAAGGTGGCGATTTCACCCCCTCTCGCCCCCGAGGGAGGCAGGGGGAGGCTCCAAAGGGTCCTGGAACACACCCTAGGACCCTAGGGTGTGTTCCATAAGATGGACCTCTCCATAAGGCTCACCAAATTTTAGGAGAAGAAAGCAGATAATTTTTTCCTGTTTTCTTCTCCTAAAAATTTGGTGCGTCTTATGGAAAGGTGCGTCTTATGGAGCGAAAAATACGGTATCTTTCAGTTTTCTTCCACAAAAATAAAAGCTTCTCAGTCATTCTCAGGGAAAGGGTGAAATGAAAAGGAGACACAGAAGCTTTGGTTTATTATTATGGTTTTGAGACACCTTGTGATTTTTCACTAAGCTGCCTCCCACATATCAAGTCACTGAAATATGACCAAAGTTCTTCCTAATTTCAGACACCAGGGGAAGCATGTGACCCCCCCCATGACGTCTTCCCACACTCCAGCAGAAAGAGAATTCAATCAGCAGCATGGGCCAAAAGTGAAAGAAGAAGTGGTGAGATAGAAGCAGAAGCAGTGGAATGATTTTTACTGCAGCTGGATAGCATTCTTTGTGTTTGCAAAAAAAATTAGACCTGCTGCTGAGCAGCCCACTGGAGGAAAATCAGACCCCCGTGCACTCCAGAATTATTTCCCGCTCACTATTTCCAGCGACAGTCCTGAAAGCATCTCAGATCTTCTCGTTGTCCTGAATCCCTTGTCATTTTCCAATCTCTCCCCCTCCCCACTCAGGATGAACCTAGTTTGATTTCAAGAAATAAATAAATATGAGTAATTCCAAAGCAATGAGACAGGAGAAAGACTTCGGGACACTGCATAGGTTAACTTTTTGCCTCCATTATGATTTCTTTAAATTAATTTTTCTAAAGTTACCTCTAGACCAGAGTTCTCCAAACTTTTCAGTGTGAGGGTCACATCATATATTTTACATATTTTTGAGGACTCAAGGAGGGAAGCCTGACAGAAGCGATCCCCCACCCCTGCTGTCTTTGCAAAGGCAGTAGGGGTCAGGGATCGCTTAGGTACCCCTTCCCTCTTTGTCCTATGCCTGAGCGGGGTTAGGAAGAGGAGCAAAGCCTGATCTAAGCAATTCCTCCAACCCCACTGTCTTCCCTCCTCTTCCTATGCCCGGGCTGAATAAAAAAGCACAGCCCACAGTAAGTGGCCTGCCGTCCATAGTTTGGAGAACCCTGCTCTAGACAGCCATTAGGAGATATATCCACTCAAAATCTGTATTTCATAAATACAGAATGCCTATATTTTCCACATAACAGTTAATTGCCACTACAGATGAATTGGGATTTAAACTGAGGGATCAGTATAGGGGCATAAAGTTGAAAAACCCCATATTGCAGCTTGAACCTACCTCCTACCTCCAAACAGGAAATCTGCTTGAATGAACTCCTACATAATGTTTGGGGTTTGGCTCTCAGACACTGGTTCTTCATGTTCCTCATAGCTGGATACTGGTGGCATAGTGAATGTGCTCCGTGTATTAATCTGAACTTCACAGGATCTACTCCAGGTGCTGAGACCTATGCCCAAAATAAAGTCAGTACCTTGGATAGCTCTTTTAAAGTTTAGGCTATAAATGGAGTATGTTCACTATTTCAGTGACATTGGAGCCACCAGATTTCAGGGGGGGAAATCACCACAAAATGCCTTTTCTTTTTCTACATAGAGCTGTCTTGGTCCTGGTGTGCATGTTTGTGTGTGCGGTTCATCACTTCACTAAATGCTCAGATTGGTGATATTGTTATTGGGTTGTAATTTGTGTTCAGCATTTTGAGTGAAGTATACACTACTCCTAAAGACATAATATAAGGGTTATGGATATATTTTTGTCAGGAGAGGAATAAATGGTTTCTGTGGCATGGGACACTTTCTGTCTGCTTAGGTTGATATGCCAGTTATGTCCATACCTCAGCAAGAAGAAGCTTGTCTCTGTATTCCCTTCTCTGGCAGTCTTTCTTTTGGATTGCTGCCACATGATGAATATGGAGCTGCTCTCCAGAAACTATTAGTCCAAAATAGGACTATGGAATTTCCAGATGAGAATGGGCAATAAAAAGTTATTACATGAATACGGAACCAGTTCAAAATGCCAATCACATCTTCTACAGTGTTCATTAGTTTAGGGTCAGGATACCTTTAAGATTATATCTTTCTATATTCCCACCCCAGTCCTTAGCTCTTCTTCAGAAGCTTTCCCCTGGTTGGTTCCTGTCCCCATCAGTAAAGTGTGGCATGTGAAAGAGAACTGGTGGCACCCTGGTTAATGAATGCCTTCGCCGGAGGAGCTTACCTGCCACCTGCATTGTTACACTTTTAGCAAGAAGGAACATTTTTTTCTATTTCCCAAAGGCTGTTCAAATCTGTTCTGTACTTTAACTCTGTAGTAGGTTCATTGTTTTATTTCTCACCATGACTAGAAACCTATTCAAGCTGTGAGCCCCCACTAGCAGAAATCCTCTAACTTCCTCCACCACCATGTGGGGGGACAGAAGAAGAGGAGGAGGGAGTGAACATTTATTTTGAGGTCATCCACATAAGCCCTGGCTTTGGAAGTCCTTGGACTAAGGTGCTGTGGGAGGGGTGACCAGGGCAATATTTTTGCTACTATTACCACTGTGCCTTGATCTTAAGAGCCCATCAGCCAATACACCACCACACTAAGGAGGCAAACAGGTAGTGAAACAAAACATGCCCATCCATGTCACTATGTTGAGTAGGCAAATAAGATATCAGCCATTGTGGTTTAGGCTGCATTGTTTATTATTACTTTATGTTTTGCCTTGAGTTTTTGAAACATGATTTATTTTGATATTGGCCATATGGATAGCCCATATACATGTTGTAAGTAAGTCTATATATTATTTTTTATACATACAACTGTATGCAAAACAGAGAATCCAACACTCATTCCTTTCCTATGGAGTGCATTGGGATTTCTGACTCATCTCTCAGCTATTGCACTAATACCAAGTGGAAGACATTGAAACTCTAGCATAGATGTTGTTGTTGTTTAGTCATTTAGTCATGTCTAACTCTTTGTGACCCCATGGAGCAGAACATGCCAGGCCCTCCTGTCTTCCACTGATTTCCTGAGTTGGGTCAAATTCATGTTGGTAGCTTCGATGACACTGTCCAGCCATCTCGTCCTCTGTCGTCCCTTCTCCTACTGCCTTCAAACCTTCCTAACATCAGCATCTGTACATCAGTACCCCTTCATGGATTGCTGCCTTGTTATGGCAAAGGGGCTTGAGTAATTCAGAGAAGCTATGGGCTATGCTGTGCAGGGACACCCAAGACGGACAGGTCTTAGTGGAGAGTTCCGACTAAACACAATCCATCTGGAGTAGAAATTGGCAAGCCACTCCAGTATCTTTGCCAAGAATACCCCATGAACAGAAACAAGCATAGATAGGGAATGCAAATAGAACAGTGAAGGTCTCAATCAAATGAGCGTCTCACAAATCCTCTTACTAACTCACCAGCCATGAACTATTTGCACTCATATTCTTTAGGATTTTCACATAACCTATTAGGAGGGAGGGGAGTAGATGGTCTTCCTTTCAGCCTCCTTTGCAAGACTCTGGGGTTTGAGCAGTTTCTGCAGAAGCCCTTTTGGAAATGAATGAAAGCTGGGCTGTCTCCATTCTCTACTCCATATACTAATACATAACCCTGAATCAGCTCTTGATTTAATACGATAGTGTAATCACACCATCAGTCTGAATTGTTTGTTTTACAAATTCAGCCTATTGTTTTACAGATGCAGCCTATTCACCTTGACCCAATTTATGGGTCATTCACCACAATTTGTATGTGAATATTTATTTATTTATTTATTTATTTATTTGTTTGTTTGTTTGTTTGTTTGTTTGTTTGTTTGTTTGTTTGTTTGTTTGTTTGCCGCCCATCTAGACATGGTCTACTCTGGGCGGCTCACAATATTTGAAAGTATCTGTAGGTATTTGTATGAGTCTGAACAGTGAGAAAACATGAAAATGGGAAAATCTTCTATCCAGAAAGCTATCCAGTCACACAGACCTAGATATGACATTTTTTTTTACATTGGCACATAAAGAGTGATAAAGAATATCAGAATTTTCCAATGCATACTTCATTAAAGAAAAGGCAAAAACCAAATGAGACAAAAAAACCACCTCAGTTTAATCTGTTATATTTTGCCACTGGACGCTCTGGAGGAGTACATTTTTGTCCCAGCCAGTGTATGAACAGAGTCAAGAAATGTTCCATGCTATGGCTGGTTGGTTAGTTAGTTTTTATGGAACCAAGCAGCAGAAGTGGCTTGTTCTAGTTGTCAGTTAGGGCATGTGTCTACCTTTTGGGCATTGTTATCAGTCACATTGGTTCAGAGGGTGTAATTGCTTGAATTAATGCAATGAGTGACCAGGAGCAGGTTTTATGCACTTCCTTGTTTAAGGGGGGGGGGAGAGCAAACAAGCACTCACAGTTGTGTCAGTTTCCCTCATCCATGCATTCCTGTGTCTCCTAATCATTTTAAAAACTTGGTGCCAGCACTGGTGTTCTAGGGCAGCCGGAAACTAAGGTGGGGGGAGCAAGTAAGAGAGGAGGAGATTGGTAGCCAGTCCATGTTTGCAGCTTGTTAAGGTAGTTCTACTGTTGCCCTGCTTCTTGCAAATCTGGATGGCTACAGTTGAGCAACCTTAAAAAGGTGTAACGAGTTCAGATTGGCAATTTCCTCGGCTCTCTCTGCTGAATTGTGTCTGATGCATCAAAGCAAATTCACTCAGGGAAATCCAACTTTCCAAGGGAGACTTCACAGTGGACCACTTTGCATTTTTCATGCTGTGTAGTTGCAACATTAGTTGACCATATTCTGGACAATTCTGGGGGAATTCTCAGAGAATTCAGAATATCCTAATCCAACCAACATTGCACTTCACTTTGAATTAGAAAATACCCCAGAGGTCCTTAAACTGAAGCTTGTAATTTATGTGCATGAGGGTTATTTAAAAAAAACCCAAATAAACATTTCAAGAAATTCTGAATTTGCTTTCAGATCTGGGTCAGGGAAGAAGCTCCATTCATGGACAACATCTGCCAAAAGTACTTGCCACACCTGGTTTTTCTTATAAACTTACTTTACAGGAATGCTTATTTGCATTTCAAGCCTCTTTCACTTTTCTTCCATACTAAGAATGACTAGATGTTTACAATGTGTGAGGTGCTAAAATGGAAGTTGAAAGGTCAAAGTATGCAAAGGTCAAAGAAAGTAAAAGGCTACAGATAAACCCAGCAGCCTCACACTGAGGTCTCTGGATCTGTAATGTTGAGCCCAACTTCCTCCTTGTGCTGTTGTCACTGTTCTGTACTATTCATCAGCCTTGCTGCACATTATTATTTGCTGTTGACATGAACAGGAACAATACCATATAATAAGGATATGAATCTCATGGATTCTCACTCTCAGAGAGAAACTGAGCAGAGAAAATCATTCTTCTTTCCTCACTGGGAGATTTCTCTCTGTGTGGGTTTTATTTCCCCTGAGAAATCTCCTGGGAGTTTTCTCAGAGGTTTTGCCATCATAATTCCCCCCCTCCGGCCTGGAAGAAATGTCAAGCTTCAAAAGAATTGTTACATTTCCACACAGAACATCATCTTTCCAATAAACAGGATTTGACCAGAAAGAGAAAAAGAAATACTGAATATTTTTCCCCTGCACATGATTGTCTTAATTCTGGCAGAATGGCATCTTTCTTGCCCAGTATTCCTTTGGAGAGGGCAAAAGGATGCCAGGCTGCATAGGATGACTACAAGTTCTGTCATGAATGGCATCTTGACTATTTAGGGTTTACCTGGACAGGAGAGAAGAAACACCCAGCTCCACTTGACTGTCACATTTCCTGAGCAGAATGGCATCTTTCCTGGGCAGGATTCTCTGCACAGGGCATTGAACCGAGGATAATTTGGCAGTTTCCTGGGTGTACATACAAAAATGGGGAGACAAGGAAGCTGAAAAATCTTGTTGATCCAGGGCAACATCTTGTGGGGAGATAGCTCTGTGGTGTAGGTTTCTGGCCTCTGAGTCAGAGGTTTCCCCATTGTGTCTCCTTGAAAGGGGCTGGACTTGATGGTCCCTTCCAGCTCTACAGTTCTAAGACAACAACGACAATGATCTTAGCATGGCAAAACTCAGAAAAATCACCAAAATGAGAAGTTTTGCAAGTGCTCATGGTATTCCCACCACCTCCAAATTAGGTATTCCTTTATGCCATATCTATGACTGGCAACACACTGGAGAATTTCAGTGTTCTTTTCTTCAAATTCATATGTCTAACTTTACACAATTCAGAAGGAGGAAGAGAAGCGGAGCTGGTCTAAGATATTGTACTAATTGAGGCAGGGCTGTAACAAACAGTTTTGGCTAGACCATAGATATAATAAGTTACAAGTAATGAGTTAAAAAGGAATTATTTCCATTTGGCAATCACAATCACAATGGATGTTCCTTTTTTCATAGAAGGAATTAGGTCCAAAGTGCCTTGTGTGTGTGTATGTGTGTGTGTGTGTGTGTGTGTGTGTGTGTGTGTGTGTGTGTGTGTGTGTGTGTGTGTGTGTGTGTGTGTGTGTGTGTGTTTGTATGTGTGTCTCTTTCTTTCTTTCTTTCTTTCTTTCTTTCTTTCTTTCTTTCTTTCTTTCTTTCTTTCTTTCTTTCTTTCTTTCTTTCTTTCTATTTAAAGTTGAAAACAATAAGTAAACAATGGTGGTTAACGGCATTAAAATATGATATTTAAAAACAAGGAACAATGAATAAGGTCTTACATCATTGACAGACAATATTAAGGCAAAGATCAATAACTAGACAAAAAAATTAAAAATCCCACTCTGAGAAATAGAAAACACAAAAATAGAAAACAGAAGTAGTACCAAAAATCCAGTCAAAGAGGTAATACATAACAATCTATTTAAAAATCACACACAGATAGCTAGCTGTTCTTCTTTACTGAGAGAACTGTGCAGTATGGGAGTGGATTTAAATCGAAGAGAGCAAAAGTCATATGAATTTCAAGAAAAAACAAAGGAGGAGGGGATGGAGGGAAGGAGAAGCCAGCTCTCATCAAGGGAATGGCTGTAGCCCCTTTGGGTTCCAGATGTGAGAGGCCTTTGGAGGGATGTGTTCTCAGCATTGAATACAAACCTACAGATATGAAGGGAATGAGAATTTGTTACTAATGCACCATGGCTCAAGTTCCTTTTAAAAAGTAACATTCTGAACTTTGGTTTTGGTGATCAAGACTTTGCTGCCCTATTGACGAAGCTTGAACCATGTACAATTGGTATGTGCACGGAGAAGACAGAAGAATTAGGAGGAACACCTGAACCTGAGTATGCAACAGTCAAATTGCTTCCATATAGGTAAAGGTAAAGGTTCCCCTTGACATTTTTAGTCCAGTCGTGTCCGACTCTAGGGCACGGTGCTCATTTCCGTCTCCAAGCCATAGAGCCAGCATTTGTCTGAAGACAGTTTCTGTGGTCATGTGGCCAGCAAGATTAGACACGGAATGCTGTTACCTTCCCACTGGGGTGGTACCTATTTATCTACTTGCATTTGCATGCTTTCGAACTGCTAGGTTGGCAAGGAGCTGGGACAAAGCGACAGGAACTCACTCCGTCATGTGGATTCAATCTTATGACTGCTGGTCTTCTGACCCTGCAGCACACAAAGGCTTCTGCAGTTTAGCCCGCAGTGCCACCACGTCCCTATTGCTTCCACATGGCCCACACTTATTTTGTGTTTCTGCCTGGAAAGCAGTGGTAGTTCATATCCTTCTGGCAGTGGATACCAACTGGTAGGTTCATGTCCTTTCAGCAGCAAACTTTTGCACCCTTTCAATTTCAGCACTTTGCGTAAAGTTCCACTCACCCCACTTGAGTTGCAGCTCTGACTTGAGGCAGAAAAACAAGATGATGTCTCCCATCCTATTTCATAAATCTGAATAGACTGGTAAATTCTTTCAACAGCAATGGTGGCCAGTGTCCTCGATGCACCCAAAGCCAGCTTGCTAAATTAAGGAACACAATTCTTTTCACCAGTTCCTTACTGTTGTTTCCCTGCTTCTACTGCCTCACCTTGTGACCACCTCTCACCTTGTGTTATGACAGGGTCAGGCCTGGATAACAGAAAAGTCATTGACTTTTGAAATTGGTCTTATATGTCCTTCTTTGATGTTTCAGTATCATCAGTCATAAAAACACAGGCTGTCCTCCCATATCTTCATTTCAAGGGGAATAGGGTGAGCATACAAGACAGAATAAAGGGACTGATGTTCCCATGCAGATTGCATGCAGCTGCATTCTTTGAAAAGTTGTTTCCCTGAGGTCTAAGTGGAAAATGCTCTCAATATTGCTTTGAGTAATAAAGTGTCACATTTACTTTGTTGACCAAAGTGTTATTTTGTATGGCAGGTTCCATGTGTGTTTTACGATGGTCCGAACACGCTGTATCAGAACAGAATGGAATTACACAGTGTCATTTCAAGTATCTAATAATAGATGGTACATCTGGTCAGCCACATGTTCTGTTTGAAAAAAAAGATAGTGAGAAGAAAAGATATGCTGTAGGTGAGACAGAGGAAAGATAAAGATTATCCTCCAAGTATTCCGCTCCATCACAAAAATTACACTACAGTGTTTAGTAATATTTTGACAGTGAAACGAAACATGTGCATTGCACAGAACATCTCTACAAGGTCTGAATGCAGGCCAGGCCTGTTCTAGAGATGTAGTGGTCATGACTAAAAGAAGATAAGCAATCCCCCATCTTCAGCACCATTTTAAAAATACATACAATTCTTAGGGTTCCTTGCAAGACATCCATGATAAATAGGAACAGTTTTTTAATTTATGCTTGCCAGTCCTTTCCTCTTAAGAAGGAAGGAAGGAAGGAAGGAAGGAAGGAAGGAAGGAAGGAAGGAAGGAAGGAAGGAAGGAAGGAAGGAAGGAAGGAAGGAAGGAAGGAAGGAACGAACGAACGAACGAACGAACGAACGAAGGGAAGGGAAGGGAAGGGAAGGGAAGGGAAGGGAAGGGAAGGGAAGGGAAGGGAAGGGAAGGGAGTGCTGCCTTTGAGCAGTATGGAGAAAGATTAAGTTTTCCCCCACACTTAATGCTGGCACAGATAGAAAGAAATGAGCAACACATGCCCTTGTGTCATCTGGCATTACAATTTAACAGTCAGAAGAGTGAAAGTACAGAAGAGAGAAAATACGATGTAGGAAATTAGAAATAAAAATAAATGGCTGGCCAGCAGAGCAAATTTCTCCCCTGTGTGAGGCAGGACTTCTGTGTCCTAAACTAAACCTAAATATCAGTCTTGGGCTCCACGACTCTTCTGGTGATTCCCTTTGCCCAGCTGGGTTTAGGGCTAATCTGTGGACACAAACAGCATAGTCGGCATGGTGGGTAATAACAGTCCTTAGAAATGCCTTAACATTTCAGCCAGCCAGCCTCTTCAGTGCAGCCTGTTTCTCTGACTCAGCTAATGATTTCAGATATGCTGCAGTTCAACAGGAAGACAGAAAAAGAAAAGAAGGTGCTATTGTGTGTAGAATTCAATTTCCTATAAACGCATGCACTGAAGGTAAAGGGTGTGAGGAGATGCCTGCTGAAGTCTTAGAAGCTGAAAAGCCTTCTAAAGCATGGAACTGGAAATACATACACAGTGCCCTCATCTTCTTTGCCCTACTAAACACTGGCAAGATAGCCTGATTTGGATTGTGGCTATAACATGGAAAGAGAGGTGTACACCCTCTCAAGTCAATCCTTGATGGCATCTTCTCTGAGCTGCTGTTAGCACTAACCGAACAGGGTATCCGTGTAGCTGTTGTATCCTCTCTCTCTCTCTCTCTCTCTCCCTCCCTCCCTCCCTCTCTCTGATTTGTCTCATCTAATTTGATCCTAAGACTTAACAGATTCTGGGCAATGCACTGTGGGATCAAAATGTACCATAGCTTCCATGGGATCAGCAGTTTCTCAGACCCAAGTCTTGTTCCGGGATACAAAGGACCAAAAGATTAGACAAGACTAACGTAGACAAGGCTTGCACCGTATAAACATATTCCTTCCATTTACCCACCTCTTAAGGAAGAAAGAAATGGAACACTTAAATGTTTGACTAACTAAAGCAAATATCATAAATTTCAGGAGTCTGCAGACCCCATTCCAGTTGGTAAATTTAACCATCCACTTGAAAAGAGAGATACACATTTAGTACTTTGTTGGAAGAGTCTGAACTGTTATAAAAATAGTAATGTACCTGCCCAGGCTGCAGTTTTTCATTACTGAGATCCTGGTATCCAAAGATCTGTCTGAGGAATACTGCAGTCAACAGCTGTTCTCTAACCAAATCTATCAAAGAGCTATATTTTAAGACATTACACTCCATGTTATACTGCAGTTGACTCCTTGCATTTACCATTGCTGCCCCAGCCCAGCAATAAAGATAGTTTAACTATTTAAACTAAATCCCACAAGTACAAGGGGGCCTAACATAGTGTGATATTCTTCCAAATCCAGACCATTCTAGAGCAGGGTGAGCTCCTATTTCTGTGTCATGCTGTCCACTGTACAGCACACCTTCAGGTGCTCTGTGATTAGGGTACCCCCCACTGTCTCAGCCCACCAAGCTTCGTGACCCTAAGTGAACTGTTGGCCGGGAGGTCCCCCCATGAAAAATCACCTCTCTTCGGATGCCCAACTGGGTCCACCTGACAGAGAGATGGAATAATTTTGCACCACATGTCCTCCATGAACTCATCCTGACTCTTTGCATTACCCACCATGGTCTGGGGCTATTTATATGCCCCAAGCTCACCACCCAAGCTGAAAATTTTGGAAAAGAAAAAGACCCATACCCAAATCAGACAAGTGAACACCATCACTTCTGTACAATTCTTACAATTTTTTAAATTTTTCTTAAGCTACAACATAAGCATAAACATAAAATGCATAAACCAAAATACAAATCAACTGTGTTTCCCACCACCATAGTTGGGACCTCTTGCAGTAATGCTCTTCTTCCTCTATCTTTCTTCTTCTTCTTCTTCTTCTTCTTCTTCTTCTTCTTCTTCTTCTTCTTCTTCTTCTTCTTCTTCTTCTTCTTCTTCTTCTTCTTCTTCTTCTTCTTCTTCTTCTTCTTCTTCTTTTATTGTCCTCTTCTCCAGAACTGCATTGATTCCTGATCTGGAGCTTTCCCTTTTCCTCTTGTTAACACATATTCAAGAGGGCTACAGGGACGTGGTGGCGCTGCGGGCTAAACCGCAGAAGCCTGTGCTGCAGGGTCAGAAGACCAAGCAGTCGTAAGATCAAATCCACATGATGGAGTGAGCTCCCGTCACTTGTCCCAGCTCCCGCCAACCTAGCAGTTCGAAAGCATGCAAATGCAAGTAGATAAATAGGGACCACTTCAGTGGGAAGGTAACAGCGTTCCGTGTCTAAGTCGCACTGGCCATGTGACCACGGAAGATTGTCTTCGGACAAACACTGGCTCTATGGCTTGGAAATGGGGATGAGCACCGCCCCCTAGAGTCAAACACGACTGGACAAAAATTGTCAAGGGGAACTTTTAACTTTACCTTATTGATTAAAAAGCCTTATAATATTCTGATCCCATTCCATCAAAGCCTGGAGTTTTACCATTTTTTAGTTTGTTAATAACCTCTGTAATCTCTTCATCATTTATTTCTTTTAGAATTCTCTTTTATCATTCTCTAATAGTTTTTACATTTTCTTTAATACAATTTTCTGTATCTTCTTTCGATGTACTATTACCTTTATATAAATTTTGGTAAAATTCTTGTTGTTGTTTGTTGTTTAGTCGTTTAGTCATGTCCAACTCTTCATGACCCCATGGACCAGAGCACGCCAGGCCCTCCTGTCTTCCACTGCCTCCCAGAGTTGGGTCAAATTCATGTTGGTAGCTTTGATGACACTGTCCAACCATCTCATCCTCTGTCATCCCCTTCTCCTCTTGCCTTCACACTTTCCCAAAATCAGGGTCTTTTCCAGGGAGTCTTCTCTTCTCAAAAACGTCTTGTAATACCTTTAATTTTTCCTTCATTAGGCTACAATTCTTTCCTGTTTTATCTCTGATACAACTCCTGTACAATTCTTGCCACTGATCTTTTATGTCAGGATACCATATCACTGTCCCGAGCCCAGCCCTCATAGCTCAGCTCACTTCATGATTAACACCATGCCTTGAACAGTCAATACATCTAGGATCGCAGTCAGCCTTCCACACCAGCCTTGGTACAATGTTTGACCATATCAGTTTCATTGTAGGAAAATTAGACTTCATGGTCTGCAAATCCTGAATCACTTGTAATATCAAAGACTTGCCTGTTCTCATAGTCAAGTCATTTCCTCCCAAATGAACAACAAATACATCTGGGGGTGTATCCTTAATATTCAGGAAGGCTCGCTCTAAGAGCTCATCCCAAAGCATACTCCTCTTTCCTTTCCATTCCATTGTGGCCAGAGCTCACAGGCCTAAATTACAGCCCCAACCAGTCCGCAGAACGTGTTTCACTGCCCAATGAGCCTAACTGTGCCCACAGAAAACAACTCACAGCTGGGTGGTAGCCATTCCGAATCCTGAAAGAGAAAACAAACACATCTATTGCAGGAGAGTTTTGAACCTGTACAAGGACCACCATCCCACTTTCTTTATTTGCTCCTTACCATAATGTAATGCTGCAGCTGTGGATACTGCACCTATTCTAAAAGAATGGGTGCCAAATTTTCAACCGACAATGGCTGCCTCCTGAAAGCCATGGGAAGTAACAGTCAAAAACTGGTATTTCATGAGGGCTGAGCCTTCACTCATCCCTCTGCACCTCCCCACTCCCAAAAGACTAACAAAAATGGGGGGAAGGCTCTGTCCCTCCACCCCTCAGGAGGTGGCATCATCAAGCTGTGATGCTGCTCTCTGGGCAGGAGAGTAAAGTGTCCCCACCATGGTGACTCAACACCATGGTGGAGCGAACATTCTTCTAGTTATCATAATGATTTCCAGTAATCTCAGAGCCATCATTGGCTGTGGCAGTTTTGATTTAAACAGTCCAATAGATCATAGCATACACAAACATATGCATGTGGCAGCTTAATTATTCGTACTGTTCTGGAAAACAGGGAGGAGAATAAGTTATTGGAGGAAAAGGGGAGTAGGACAAAATAAGAACCAGGCTGGCCTGCTCAGTTTTTGCTTCTCACTGCAGCTTGCAGGGCAGAATTCAGCACATGGAGTTTTTTGCAGTGTGGTGATAAGCACAGGATGAATAGAGATGACTAACAAGAACAGCCCATTACCATTCAAACAATCACATACTTTAGATAGGACTTACTTCAGTGCTGACAACGTCTGATTATCAGAGTGGAAATGTTTCACATCCATAGCTTACAAATTAGCTTATTTTGGTTTGTGATTGGTTATCTGGAGGTAAGTAGAAGCTTTACTTGCATGTATGATTCCTTGGTCATCAATGTTAGACTCAGGCTTGCAAACTGATGGAATCACTTCTTTGGAAAACTAACAAGATTTCAGTGTATATTGATTTGCTGTCAGTATCATATGGTTTGGCCCTTAGAGGACTTAGGTTGGAGCAGAATTCTCTCTTTATTGGTTCAGAAGATATCTGGAGACCATGAGGTTCTAGTACTCCCACAGAATACTCTAAATATATAAGGAATTTTAGAGACAAGTAAAGTATTTGATCCAAATCCCCTAACCTCCTCCTGGGTCGTAGGAATGGTTTAACCATCATAATCTTAGAACTGCAGAGTTGGAAGAGACCCTATGAATTGTGGTCCAGCCCTTTTCAAGAAGGCACAGTGGGGAATAGAACTCCCAACCTCTGTCTCTTCAGCCAGATACATAAACTGCTGAGCTATCCAGGAAATATTAGATATATGTCTTCCAAATAATATTAATGGATGGATAAATCAGGAAGAAGGGAAATTCCTATAGTCAATGATGCACATGCTTGTGTCTATATACAACAGGACTACTTTATGAAAACAATGCTTATTTGTTTGTTTTTGAAAGAACAAAGAGAGGCCTGATACCAATCTGCAGCATATTTTTGAGTGTGGCCTACAAAATAAAAGGTACATGGGCAGTAGTTTGTGGTAAATGGGAAATGTATGCAAGTAACACAGAGAGAAACATTAAGAGTGAACCAACCTACAGCAGAAGGGAAAAGGCCATGAGAAAAGGACAATACAGTGGTGACTTGACTTACGAACTTAATTGGTTCCGGAAGATGGCCGTAACTCAAACTGGTCATAGGTTGAAGCACAATTTCCCATTGAAATGCACTGAAATGCAATTAATCTGTTCTAGCTAAAGAAAAAAAATCACCAAAAAAATACTGCAAGACTCATTGGAAATGTGATTAATTCCTTCTGGATGGGGGGGGGAGAAGAAAAGCAATCAAGCATGCAAGACCCATCAGAAATACACAGAAAACAAAGGGATCATGTCAGAAATGACAGAAAACAAAGGGAGCAGGTCAGAAATGCACAGAAAACAAATGGAGCAGATTGGAAATGCACAGAAAACAAAGCAAAAAGCAAGGGAAGCATGCAAGATCCATCAGATAAACAAACAAACCCCCAAGACCCATTGGAAATGGGGAAAAACACTCCAAAAACCAACCAACCAACCCCCCCCCAAGACTCATCAGAAATGAAAGGAAACAAAAAACAAACAAACCCCCCAAGACCCATCGGAAATGGGGGTAAAACACTCCAAAAAGCAACCAAACCCCCCAAGACCTATTGGAAATGGGGGGAAAAACCCAACAAACAAACAAACCCCCCAAGACCCATCACAGCACAGACCCATAACCCCCCCAGCCCAAATCCACATTGCAGAAACACCCAGAACAGTTTTTAAAAAGCAGAAAACAGCACCTTACTTTACCAGTCAGCCTCCTCCAATTGCACACTCTCTAACCACTGAGGCGAAGAGCTACAAAGAAGCACCTCGTTGCCACCTACAGTTAGCAATCTGAATTTCCATGTTTTTCCCCTGCCTTTTTCTGTTCGTAACTGGAAGCTCCGGCTACAAGTCTAAGCAAAATTTTGCAGCCGGAGCTGGTCGTAACTCGAAATGGTTGTAAGTAGGGACATTCGTAGGGGGCATCACTGTATAATGAATGAGAGAAACTATATTCACGAAGGCTTTCACAGTCGGGATCTAATGTTTGTTCTGGGTTTTTCGGGCTCTTTGGCCGTGTTCTGAAGGCTGTTCTTCCTGACGTTTCGCCAGTCTCTGTGGCCGGCATCTTCAGAGGACAGCAACCAGAGCACAGGTTGCTGTCCTCTGAAGATGCCGGCCACAGAGACTGGCGAAACGTCAGGAAGAACAACCTTCAGAACACGGCCAAAGAGCCCGAAAAACCCAGAACAACCAATGAGAGAAACTGCTAATAGAGAATCACAAAAGGGAATTAGTACAAGAAGCTAACTAGAGTGTATGTTCTGTTTCAAAGTTTGTGATGCTCAAACAATTGCAAAAACAAAGGGAAATAAGTAAGGAGAAGACTTTGATATAGGCATAAACAGTTGTTTCCATGGCCATAAAATTGGAGCAAAACTGCTTCAAATTCTATAGAACTTACATGTGGACCTTCTTTGTTACTGGCCACAACGTAACTACCAAAACCTGGAAATAATTTGCTACATTACTACCATTACTTGTAACAACATACAGTACTGGGAATAATAAAACACAGTCAATGTGGTGTGATAGATACTGTGTCAAAGCGTTTAAACACAAAACAAAACAAAAGGGGAAAAAGACCTTAAAGACTAACTCCTATATTTTAATATAAGCTTTTGTGGAACATGTCTATTTCAAATAACATAAGAATACGGGGACTATATGGCAAAACAAGTCTAAAATAAAGGGACAGTGGTGTTTGGTTCCATTTCATACCTAGTAATGATTCAAGATTCCTGTTTGGCATTCAGTTCTTTTGAAACTTGATTCTTTAAACAGCAACAATGATTAAAGGAAACAACAGCAAAAATATATTGTAGGGAATGGCAGACTTTACCTTTGAGGTTTTTTCTTAAAATATGAGTGGTTAGTTGGGAAAGAAAATAACAGTAAATAACCGCAGAATTGCCACATTTGGTAATGGCTATATATTTTATTTCAACTGTGTCCCTCCAGATTCTTGTTCTGTAATTTTTCTTCTCCAGAATAGCAACTTCTACTGTATATTTTGTGCAGAATATCCTGATAGTCTGTAGTGATTTGAGACATGTTTCTGTTTATTGTAATTTCTGATGTCTGATGTATGCCTACAGTATTGATTCTTTTGCATAGAGATTGTCTCGTTTGTCTTATGTAGAGTGCAGAGGGGAAATTTTAGCAAAAGATGGCATAGATCATATTAGTGAAGGAACAAGTAAAGTGCTCTTGACATTGTGTGTGACATTGTTGGGTCATGTGATCATGTTGGCAGGGTAAATGTGGGGGCAGAGGGGGCATCTGGGTTATAATAATTAGGGGATCATGAAGAGTTGGACATAACAACTAAACAACAACAATAATAATTAGACTTATTTTTAAACACAATGATGTTGGTTAATTTTCATTTTATTTTATTTTATTACACATCAAATACTTTTCTAACTTGTTACTTGTAATGGGGCCAGATAAATGTTCCTTCCTACCTCAAGGATGAGGTGGGTCAAGGTTACTGTTTCTTTTCTCTTTTGGAAGGTTTAAGCAAGGGTTAATCCTGTTGCTTCTTTCCAGTACAAGTACTGTACAGTGTGATATGATGCAAGAAGTATGGCCAGATGCCTGCATTTCCTGGGCCACAGGGAACAAATGGAATTTGCAAGAACAGCTTTGGAGGGTGATACATTGTCAGGCTGCACTTTACTCCTCTCTTCTCCAGCCATGCGTAGGGAGAGCTGGCAGCTGGCCATAGCTTCTGCACTGTGTTTTGCTCTCATCTTACTGGAAAGAAGGAAGGAACAGGATCCTGCTCTATTCTCTAGTGCAGGAAAATTGTTGGTGTGTATTAAAATATAAGGAAAAGCAAAACCACATGTGTCATTAGAGTAAGAGGGAACCCTTCACCCCCAAACAAGGAAAGCAGAATGTTACCTGCAAGTTACACAGAACATTGGCTTTTTTCCTACATTGATAGCACACCAGAATAAACAGGAAAATGTTAAAGTTAAGATATACAGAATCACATGTCTCAAACTGAGCTATTGGAATGATTCCCTATGCCTCCGCTCATTTATCTTCTATATAACCAAGTATCAAATCGGAACATGCCAAATTAATAGACTTGTTCCTCCTCTGCACCACTAGAGCAGATCTCCATAGTGAGTATCCTATGTTTCTTTCCCTAGGTAATGCAGAGGTGGAAGCTGCACAATATGGTATATACACTTACCCATAGAAAATTCAGGGATGGACCAGAGGAGAAACTTATGACAAGACGTCCTCTAAGACTAGCCTCCCAAAGGCAGTCTTTTGCCTAACTGGTGTTTATCAATTTTGCAATGCCTAATAAAAGTAGGAGAACGCCAAGTGCCATCTTACAGATTTCAGGCGGAAGTGCATTTTCTGTGAAGGCTGTGGGAGCCACCATAGCCCTGGTAGAATATATTGTAAGGTTATTTGGCCAAGGAACCTTTGCAGGTCTGGAAGCCATTATAAAACACCTGGCTATTGGACTGCCTTATCCTGCTCTGCCATTTAGTGAGAAACTTGTAAAAGTAGGTGGTTTCAAATACTGTAACCAGTTTGAATTAAGTCACAGTGGCAAAACTCACCAGGAAATTCAGTAGGTACCCTTGCACCTCAATAGTTTTCATTCTGCAGTTGAGAATAAGTGATTCCTCAGAGAACAGAAATTAACTGCAAACAAAGCAATGCCAGAAAATAATATGAATGTGTGATTTGTGAGGACACCCAAAGACAGCATTGTTGTATATGATAGTTGCCATCTAAAAACATGCTTAATATTCAGCTACACCTCCATTTTAGGCATGTGTTCATCACTCCCAGGTCTGGCATCTATTAATTTTGTTTCCCAGCAGAAATTGTTGGCACCTTCAACTAAAATCTGTTTTCAATCTGCAGGACATGGCTATTGTGCACTCAGTATACAGTAAGCATATTAAAAAAAAAACTAAACAGGGTATAAATCAGTTAATCTCTGTACATAAATTGTTCAAAACATCTGGTAATCACCTGCAAGATTAATCCAATTAACCAAACAAACTGGGCCTATTCTGCTGGAATGAACGTTTTTACAAAGCCATAAAGACACCACTAAACAGCCGAAAGAGGACTCAACTTGTTCAATGGCCACATAATATTGACTATCCATTGCCACTGGGGTGGAGTAGAATATCCTGAAACAGTGCACGGCTGTTGACTGGAGATCTGAAAAGCAGCATTTCATAGCAGGTCTCTCTTGTCACTTCCAAACATTTACAGCTGAGCAGTTTCTTAAAAATTGCGCAATTGTTTCCCAAGGACTCATATCCTTAACTCTAGTATTAGGAAGCGGAAGATCTGGTTCAAACCCTGCTCAGTCATGGAAATGCACTGGAGACTGACTATGAAAAACCACACTCCTTAACTATTTCACATACCTAGAAAATCCTGTTGCGGTCACCATAAATTGGCTGGAACTTGTCAACACCTAACACCACCAACATCCTCACATAGAAATAGTTTGTGCCATGACACCTGTCTTACCTCCTGGGTGTGCCTTCTGTCAATCAACCCTGACAGATAGCTTGAGCCTTCACCTGGTGGTACTGACGAAAAAGGCAACTCATGTTTGAATTGCCCTTGTGGGGCATAAACTCAATAATGGATAAGCTGCCCCATTCATTACAGATGACTTCAACCCAATGTTTCCTTCAGAGAAGATCAGAAAAGTGGGCCAATTCACAAACCAGTTTTCACAATCACCCCCCCTGCAGTGTTAATTTCCAAATGCATAGTAACTGCTTGATAAATTGATTTTCTGAGCACATGTGGCAACATGGTTTCAGTTTAAGAGCAATATTAAAATGGTTTTAACTCAAGAAAAGAAAAGAACAAGGTGTTCAAGTGCATCATGCTATCAGATTGCATCACTGTGATAAAATTAGTTATAATTTTCTTATTTTCTGTTGGAATAGGAGAGCAGCTCCTTAAGATATTGGCAACCACATCCCTTCTCCAGCCATTGTACTATCAATTTGTTTAATTCATAGTTCTGAACTTGCATCCTATGTAAATGCACATGATTTCTGTTCAGGGTTGCAAACAGATGTAGAACAAACACATTTTTGTGATTTACTATGAACTGAGAAATTCAAGCATTTTTATACAAATATTTGCACACAAGTTACATGGGGGGTCGAAAAACACTGGCTGAACTCTGGAAGACTATATAACAGCATAAGTGATGTGTGGCACCAACATTTCCAGTCTTAAAATATCTTACAATTTTAAGATGCCTTAAAACTGGATGAGATGGCAGAAGTGGCTACAGGAAACAATTGGGCAAGAGGTAAAGCCATAGAGATCTCTTAACATAATGCATTATTTCTTTTGCACTCTCAGACACACTTTTCTACACACATATTATATTTATTTTAGAACTTGCGATCTTTCCCATCTGACAAATATTCAGGGAGACTTAACATTCTGAAACATTCAATTACCCAAAAAAAGCCAAAACCAAAAATCCTCCAGTTTATGAATGTGGGTTAGAATTAGATCTCCTAAATGTCCTCCTCTGATTTCTTCCAGCCCCTCCTTTGATTGGCATACATCATCCACTGCCCTCTCATTTCCTGAACATTCTTAATGGAGAGTTATCCTTGAGAATGATCCATTGAAGGTGGGCAGATTTATTTCTGGAACTCTAAGATTTGTAGTCCAAAAACACAGATTTGCATACCTCTAAAATCCACATCACATCTCAGATCTTAGAACTGGAACTACAGTGCATGAAAAGCAGTAGGAACAAATAAAAGAGCTCACTTTAGAGTTTTTTCAAATACATTTCTGGAGAGAAGCCGAGGAGTAGCAGGGCCTGTTACCCCGGCTGCAGTGTTTTGCAATTCTACACAAAGACACAATCATGTACAACCTGGTAATGCTGTGAAGATGCAAGACTGCCTTGAGGGGAAGAGCAATTGTGTCAGTTTACCTTAAGAGCCTACAAACAAAGGGCCCCTTTTCTCTGTTCCCATGTTGCCCATTCTGTCCCTGCCGCCCTCGTTATTAGGATGCTTGGCATTTTAAAAAAAATTCAGAAAAAGAGAAAATGATATACATATTACAATTGTAGAATGACACTGAATCTTAGAATGTACTTGTGACACAAAAAGCCTTGCCCCCAGCTGAGATGAAATAAGTATTTTACAGAGCTGTGTGTGAAACAGAATAAATGATACTTTATGGTTTAAGTGTTTACTTAGAGCTTTGGTGTGAATTCAGTGTAGTAAAGAACAGGCTAAACAAACTATTTTTATTCCTTTCGGCAAACATACGCTGGCTGTAAAATCCATCTTTCTGAAGCTGGAAGAGAAGAAGAGGCCTGTGGTCTAACTGTAAGGAAGTCTAAGCCCATCACAATCAGCCAAAATCTTCCTTTATATCTGAGCAGCATTAAAGATAAGACTGGTTGGGTTTGCTTATGATTGGTGTAGGCCACGCAGTACCACTTACAGAGTTTGCTGTAAGGAGAGAAGAAACGGGGAAGGCTTTTTGGAGGGATTCTGTGACAAAGCAGGTGGTCTGTTGTTTGAGAAAAAAAACTCCAGGCTTGCTCGGGAAAGAGTTCAAGTATGAGACAAGTAAGTAACTGAATGAGTACCACCTAAGATTTCCAGGGGAAATCTGAGAAGAAAAATGTTCTGCAGCAGTTTCCTGCACAACAAAGAAAGACATTGAAGTGTTGTGATGCCAGGCCTTAGAAAGGAATTCTTCCTGAGTGAATAATGAAGAATGGAAGCATCAGGCCATAGTGAGATGATTGTGATACACACACACATAGAGAGAAATCAGAAGGAAGATCTGCCAGAAAGAGTTCGATGAGTAATCCTGGGAGTTGTGATCCAGAACATTTGGAGAGCTGTGTTCTGCCCTCCCTTGGCCTTGGGCCTCATGTGGAAAAAGTCATTTCCAACATCTCTGTTTAAATTATTTCCTCTCTTACTTTATTAGTAACTCAAATTCCCAGTTCCACAGCCTGTATTTGTGTTAGCTTAATACATTTGCTGACCTGCCAGGCTAATTGCTGGCAGTGATAGATGAATGTCAGTTGGCAGAGGATAGCCGTAAATGTGGAGCAATCATAGGCTATCCGGCATCATCTAGTCTTAATAATATTACCTCTCAAGTAGAGGAAACAGGAAGACCGTCTCTGATAAAAACAGTGGAGAAGTAGATATATATTGAGTAACAGTGGAACGTAGGTGGGAAGCTGGGTATAATTCCTGTTGTGGGAGTCTAAAAGCAAAGATAAAACCGATAAGGGCACACTCTTTGAAAATGCTTTCATACCGCATGTGCTCTCAACATGATCAAGCCCTTCATCTGAACAAAGACTGTTCTGAGACATTCATAGTCAATATAGAGCCTAGCCAAAGCTGAGTGAGGGCTAAACCAGATGTTAGGAAAAATTTGCATCTTCCTGCAATTAACCTATTTTTCCTCATAGATCTGTGTCTCTGCAATCACACTTGCTATATTCCAGTAATGAGCCACACACATAAAAATGTGCTAAAAAGCAAGATATGTAGCTGAGACATTTGTGCAATGAAAACCATTGTTTTTCTCCACTAGAAATAATGCCTAAATACAAGCTAAGAATCAAGGAGGACCAGCTGAGGTAATCGGCAAAGGAGTCTAAAGCGCATAAAAGGGCAAAACTTAAGAGCTGAGCTAATGACGTCTTGTCCCATCTTGCATCTTTAGAAAATGATAGGCAAAGTGCATCTGGACTGGCTGTGGAGACAGAAGAGTGACATTCTGGAGAATTTGAAGGTACAACAGAAGAAGGACGTGCAGCTCAATCACATAAATCTATTGGGAAGAAAGAAGCCCCGAGACACACTGCAGTGACCAAAACCAGATCTGATAGGGAGTTGCCTTCCACAAGTTCAGATGCTGCAGGGAGTTCTGTACCGGGTGAGTTTGCCATTGCACTGGACACTAGTGGGGCACTAACAGTTAGGCCTTGGGGGGTTGGACCACACTGGACAAGTCAGGCTGGGATACAATTAGTCACAGACACTCAAGATGGGCCAATGAGGCTAGGCACTTACCAAGGACCAATTCCTAGTACTTGGTGGCCTCCTTACCAGGTACCATCTTTTGCCAACCAACCAGGGCATGCCGCCGAGTTGGAGTTTGGCCTTACCCCTCAGTCTTGGACACAGGTTATAATTCTGTTCCCCTTAAGGCTTTGCCTTTTAGGAATTACTCCCTCCCAGTGGGCGATCACTTGGCACCAGCTATGAGGGAAAAAATCTGAAGGGATAATTATGTAGATATCTTTGAATTATTAAAAAGAATTGTGGATGCTAAAGAAATCAAGAAGGAGGATGAAGTAGAGAAGGAAAGGCCTAGATGCAAGAAGCCCAAACGTTCTTGGGCCAATTGGCTGCCGTGATTTGTATCTATTTTGGAGTCATAGTTAAGGCACAACCGTGGTGGGCTTTGTAATTCGTACAGTATTTAGACCTGATTTATAGGACATATATGGATTTTCTGGGTCACTCTTGGTTGGCCTATGATAAAAATTTCCGTATGAAAGCTGCTATTCATGCCAACATGTGACGGGATGAGCCACACCTGGGGCTTTGGCTGCAAAACATGATGACAGCCCACCTGGCGCAGGGTGATGGTTTGATAGCGGTCATCTTATTAGGAAGGAAGGCCAAGCAAACATTCTCCATGCTGTAGAGGAGCAGGTGGTTCAACCCTGCCTACTCTGTTGGGAGTTGCATTTTCGTTTACCAGTTATAGGCGAATGTAAGGCAATGTTCGCCAAGAACTTGAAGTTGGTAATAAGAATTGAGGTTATTGTTAGGGAAAAAATAGATAAGGGGGTTAGAGAGGGTAGAGTTTTAGGCCCCTTCCTCAATCTGCCTGTGCTGAATCTCCAGGTGTCCCCTTTAGGAATAGTCCCTAAGAAGGCACCTGGGGAATTTAGACTGATACATCACCTATCCTACCCTGAAGGTGATTCTGTGAAGAATAGTATCCCACAAGAGCTCTGCATGGTACCCTATACATCCTTTGATGAGGCAGTACATATCATACGTGCCTGCGGTGTAGGTGCAGAGCTGGCCAAGTGTGATGTGAAATTGGCATTTCGTATTTTGCTAGTGCACCCGGAGGATTTTGAGCAGTTAGGTTTTTTCATTCGTGTTTGGCCCGTTCAGTGAGTCTTTTAAGTTACTTTGAAAGAGCTGCAAGAAATAGTAGGGAATCTGAATTTTGCTTGCAGGGTCACCACCCGCCCCAGATAGGGCGTTTTTACGCAGGCTCTGTTCCACCATGGTTATGGTAAACATGAAGCATGATTTGAGGGTATGACAATGTTTTTTAGATAATTTCAGTGGTGTGTCATTTTGAAGAACGGAATTAATTTTGAGGAGTGATTTCCAGGTCCAGAGTGAGGTTGGTAGATGGTCATATAACCGATACAAGCGGGGTCATTGGGACTTGGTATATATTTCCAAGGTCATTGGTGTATCAGCACCTGGCCAGACGATTGGCACACTCTATGCTTGACTAGGGACATGACATTTCTATACTTTTTTCCTATTTTGGGATCCCTATAGCTATGTGCTGAAGACTGGGACAACTCAGTAGTAAGGTTCTGGTATGACAACTTAGCAGTTGTACACGTGTCCTGTTTAATTTTTTTATTTTGTTGATGCACACATAAGCATGCCTCTCCCATGTCCACTTCAGTTCAGACATCCTAGTACTTTATCAGAGAGCATCCAGTGTTTACAACTATTTTTAGCAATGTAAGCTGCCTTCGGTCATTTTGGGGAGAAAGGTGGCATAGAAATATTTTAAATAAATAAATAAAATAAAATAGATCATATGCATAAGCAGTTCACTTACAGTAAGTGATCTTAAATATACCTAGTCCACACAACTGAGGGCAAAAAAATGGATATTAGATGGGTCCCATGGTCCCATGGTGAGAAGAGGAAAATTCTTGACCAGTGAAAGAATCTGAGTACCACGACAGGAGTTTCTCTGTTCTTTGATATATACAACTTAGGTTGCTGTGTTAGAGGTCTGACCTCCAGGACTTCGACACAGGTTTTCTTCGACTTCTCAAACCTGAAAAACTGCCTCAGTCACCCCTCTCCATCATATCTGAGCTCTACTTAGAAACTGCCTATAATCTGTTTCTGATCTGTTTTGCGCACAAATGAAAATAGCTTGTCAGTCAAAACTCAAGAATCTCACAAAAAAATGAACGATTTGTGATTTGATCAGTAGCTGTGGATGTTTCATTGTGGGACAGAATGTAGTTTATGTATATCTCTGGACCTTGTCCTTTGTCAGAAGAGGTTTCATAGTTAACAAGAGGAAGTGTCATTGATAAAGCAGTGGAAAAATGTTGTCACAAAACGATAGCCTTGTCTAACAGTAGAGACAAATGTTCATTAATAACTCTTCAGTCACTTCATTTGATCAGCAAAGATAGCTTGAGAGAAGAAGCATCCTGTCTCAATGGTTTGAGATCCAACCATTTTACATCTATGTAAAAAAAAAAAATTCACACTAACTACAATCAATGTTTGAATGTAAATATACCAAGACTGTGTCATACAGCATTACAGGAAGTGACATTTCCAGCTGCAGTCACGGAAGGACTTGATTATTTCAGAAAAACCATGAAGATCTTTGGAAGTATGCCAAACAAGTGCCATTGCTGCAACAACAACAAACTCTATTAACAGGAACCCCCCAAAATTATATGCATTTGATTTTAAACAGAAGCAAGACATTTCTTTTGCAGCCACCAAAAATACTGAAACCCTGGAGGATATTGTGGTGAGTATGCATGCTGCTTAAACTTGTCACTGGGAGTTTTAATTACTTTTTTAAAAAATGTGCTTTTTTACCGTTTCCAGCCAGACTCATCTATGTACGTGATCATCCTTCCTTCAGAATTCACCATAAACAAAATCTGTCTAGTCAATGAATTGACTAAACAAAGGTCAATCTAAAAGTGTGTCTCTCATTTTACAGGGCTTTCTGATCCAAGATTTACCTGCTTCTGCTAAAGACACTCTGATTCCTGTTGATAGTAGTTCTGTGAAAATGGTGAATTGTTTTTCTGTAACATGCTACACTGCTTTGGGGAAGGAAAGCATGTGAGCTTGAAAATAAACTTTGAAAAAATATTCTGTGGGTGGATATGACTGATCACTTGTGTACAGCTGGTTCTACCCTTTTGGTAGTGGATTGTATTTGTTTGTTTTTCCCCTTCTGGCTGCATATTTAGTTGTGGTTGGCAAATGGATGGCCATCATTTAATCTCTCAGGAACTGCATTACCTAGCTGTATGGGTGATTTAATAAAATTAGCAAATATTATGGCTCTGGTGATGTGCCGTGATATGAAAGTCCCATGTGAGATGTTTGACTTGGGATGGCCTGCTAACTGTGCATGTATGGACAACTCGATCAAATCGTGATATACATGTATACATGAACTTGTCCTTAGTGTGCACACACTTCTAGAAATGATAAGAGGAAGTGTTCAAGACATCTTGGTTTTGAAGAATGTACTTTCATAGTCCTTATTTGAGGAGGGAGAATGTAGAGCAAATGTGTTTGGTTTTATTTATTTGTGACTGGACTTCGAAGCAAAGGTGCAGCAGGACTAGTGACGCTCAGAGGAGGTTTTTTGTTGTGTCTCTGCATGAATCAGAGTGTGAGGTGGGGGTGAGATTGCCTTCTAGTCAAGAGGGACACCTCAATATAGTATAATAAATGTGTAGCCTGTATAATTAAAAATTGTAAACCGCCCGGAGAGTGCTTGTAGCGCTATGGGGCGGTATATAAGTCCAATAAATAAATAAATAAATAAATACAAAAAGGAAAACGTTGTGGCACTTTTAGATATAGTTCTAAACGGTGATGCAAAAGCAAACAGTCTTAGTGTGTTAGCAAGTAGTTTGCAGGAAGAGAACAGAAGGTTTCAAGACATGCCTCTCAGGAAACACAAAACAAATCCTTTGTTCAACAAGCTCTAAAGCCCTAGGTATTTGCTCTGATACCTTTACAGTAGTTCACAATTCATTTTCCGAGAACCAAGTCGTCTCCTTGAAAGCAGAGGTTCTCGTACAGGTACCACTGTGAGAAAGAAGTGGATTTTCCATTCATTTCAGCATAAAGCCCATAATCCAAGACTGAAGAAAATGAAAACAGGGCAGAGTTGTACATGTAAGTGCCTCAGGCCTGGGGGAAGAATTTACACTGACAGAATTTATCATAGTGAAGAAATTTAAATAAATATAAAAAAACAGGGAAAATGTAAAAAAAAAATGCATTTTCCTCATTATTGATTTCGATTTTTCTTTTCACTATGATCAGCAACTTTTCCAAAACCCAAAAGGCCCACAGAAAGCTGTTTCAGATGGGTTCAATCTCCCTTTTTTTCCCTCCTGTTTATCACAGAGGAGCATGGAACTTACTGGGATGTGCAGCCACACCTCATTTGACAAAAACAGTTTCCCTGGAAGCTGCTTCCAATCAGAGAGCACCAGCATGCTAAACTCTGCCCCGTGCCCAGAGACAAATCACAATAAAAAATAAGCCAGCCTCCAGGAGGCAACAGAAAAGTACAGAAAGGCACAGATTTGTAGCTGGACTTACTGAGACAAGCCTCATATACTATGAAGGACAGAAAACATTCACATATATTTTGGAGAATGAATGCCACATATGGGGCAGCTCTGAGACTATTCTGTTATTTTAACTTTAAGAAATGCATTCCTAACTTCATGTACACATTCAGCAGCAATATAAACAGATACTCTTCCCCTGACCTCATTAGCTCACACCCCAGCTACTGAGGGACAGAGGGAACAACATATGCTCCTTAGCAGATAGAGAATGAGCTTGCTGTATGCCATAAGACGTTGATTCTGATTCATCTAAAGATAGTCACAGCTTCCTGTTAAAGGAACCCTAAGGTTTTCAGAGGTGCAAAAAAAGTTGAGATGAAAGGAAGAGGTCTAAGCATCCCAGTGAGAACTGAATGCATTCAATAGCCCCAGAAATCTCAGCATCTTCGGAGAAAGAAACAGACAACTAGAGGAACAAAATAGAATGGAATGTCCTGGGAAAGGGCATGGCTTGTTGACTTGTTGGATGATATCAATTAGGTATGTGCACTGTCTCACACATATCTATGGAATATGCCACTCAAGAGTATTTGTATGATTTTGAAGTGGTTACATGACAGAGGGGAAAGCTGTTGTTCACACACAGGATGGACATAGCACCAGAATGGATCCTTGATATCCCATTTGGCACTTTAGGGTTAAACAAGTGATTTGAATTAGGAAGAGGAAAATCCAAAGTAACACAGTATGCTGAGCTTCTGGCACCAGAGGGGAAGAAGGATGACAGCTGAACCCTCCAATACAGCCCAAGATTGATCCTCAATCCTCCAGTCACTGGAGCTCTAAGGAGGGTTCAGACTAAGGTGACCACATGTACTATATATGCTCTTGTACCCCTCTGCCAACCATTTCACAAGCAATAGGCAGAAGTGAAAGACTTGTGTCACTGTCTAGATGATATTTTTTTTTTCATTCTAGAACTACATCATTATTTCTTCATTTCCTTTGTTTACTAAACTTTGCTGAAATATTATTATGCTATTAATTTTCTGTTGGATCCTAAAATATTATTGCGCTATTAATTTATGTTAATACTCAATTACTGCTGGGTAATTCAGTGGCTTATCTAGTATCTGGCTGTGGAGCCAGAGTTAGGTGCTTGTTTCCCCAATGTGACTTTTTGACAGGGGCTGGACTTAATGCTCATAGGGTCTCTTACAGCTCTGCAGTTCTAAGATGATGATGATGGTGATGGTGATGGTGATGGTGATGGTGATGGTGATGGTGATGGTGATGGTGATGGTGATGGTGATGGTGACGGTGATGGTGATGTAGTAAGCAGATGATACTAAGAATACTACTTTTTTTATTACATAACCAGTTAGACTTCTTATCTGAAGCTTAAGTTACTTTTTCACTCAGTCTGTGACTCAGGTTAACAAGGATGGTCAAAAAAATTAGAGCCAACACATTCTGTGAATAATCTTACAACTGCAGAGCGGGAGTGGATCCTCTGGATCATCAAGTTCAGCTCCTGTCATGGAGGCATAGCAGGGAATCGAAGCCCCGATCTCTGCAGCCAAATGCCTAAACCACTGAGCTATAGGATCCCAACCAAGCATTGTGAATATACTGACTTGAATCAAAGTGAATGTGAATTCCGCTCACATTTCCAGACGTATAATATATAAGGAACAATAATAATAATTTATGTTGATTAGGCAGCAGATTTTACTAGTATAAGAACATTAAGTTCAACAATGTACAGTATTTCATAACATGAAAGGCTAAACAAGAACACAAAAAAACCCAGTAAGAACAATAGAAGGTATATATTAAGTCCATATTTGGGCTAATACCAAAGACAATAATTCAGAATATATCCTACTGACAATGAGAGCTAGATGGGTTTTTTCCCCCACTGAAAGGTAACCTTTATTTTTATCTGTTCATAAAAATAAGCATATACAAAATTTAGCTCATTTGTGTCATTTTGTTCTGTTTGGGGTACTTCCAAGTGAGGTCTTTACTGTGTATTCTTTCGGCCTTCTTATGGTCTCTTGAGGTGGGGACTTCCTGGTGGTGACTCTTCCCCTTGCAACCTTCTCCTCCTCCTCCTCCTCCTCCTTTCTTTCTTTCTTTCTTTCTTTCTTTCTTTCTTTCTTTCTTTCTTTCTTTCTTTCTTTCTTTCTTTCTTTCTTTCTTTCTTTCTTCTTATGACAAAATAAGTCCATTAAAGAGGAGGGAAAAGGAGTAACGACCTCATGTCAACCATCTGGAAGCACCTTGAGTCTTTAACCTAATAGCGCTCCCCACCTCCAAAAATCTCAAAATTGTTTCTCTTCTTCATCCAAGGTTATGAGTCCTGGCATCTGTTGGTTTTGCAAGACGTCCAGAGATGGTGCAAACAGAACTGCTTCTAAGTAAGTACAGGCCAAAATAAAATAGATATTATCAATGCAACAAGACTATCAGCCTGTGAAAAGGGAATTTCTTCTACTTATTGAGTAAAAGCTACTCTGGAAACTTTTTTTGGCTAAGGAAAGGAGTAATAATGCTGTAAGTAAATAATTTACAAAACGTTTCCAGTTTTCTCAGAGACAGCCTCACTACCACTGTGATATGATGCCCACAAACAGGAAAATGTGAAAAGCTCTTCCACTTTTTCATCTTCTGATTCTACAGGTTTCTCATCACATCCATTTTCATATCAGGTCACCAGAACTTTTTCTTATTCTTCTACCCACATGGGAATTTGTGCCTTCTTTTCCTAAGGCACACACTTTTTGTACACATTTGACTGAATGTTTCCATATTTACACAATTATCTAAATGTATCTCAACCATTAATTGGATGGTGGTGAATAAGTAGCAACATTTTTACTGTCCAAGGGTTAAAAATAGAGATGGGCATGCCCCTCTGTTCAGAGGTTCAAATCAGTTCGTAGGTGCAGTGCCACGGATCTTGCGTTTTCCCTTCCCCCACCTCTCTGGCTGGATTCCCGCCCCCCTCACCAGCCAGCACGTGCTATTTTCCTCCTCCTCTTTGGTTGTTTGACCAATTTCCAGCAGGAGCACAGGCTTCCCTTCCCCACCTCCTCGGCTGATCACCCACTCGGACAAGGAGACAGGATAGGCAAACTTGTGCTCTTGCCAGAGACCAGTCAAACAGCCAATGAGGAGGAGGAGGAGTGTGTGTTCTGACTGGTCAGTTGGTCATTGGCTGGGGAGGTGGGGAAAGAGAACGTGTAGCATCTGTGGTGCCTTGGACACAAACCAACACAAACCTCCGAAAAAGAAAAGAAAAGAACGCTACATTCATGGATCCTTTACCCCCACCCACCTCAAAAAGAACTATCCCAGGTAAAATTAGCGATGAGTAACTCCCAGCGAAGCCAGCAGAGGAAATTAGTCATGCTTAATCTTAAGCGGAAATGATTCAGTATAAACATCTACTTAAAGATACAAAGTCCCAACTAATCAGTTGCCACAGCTTATTACAAAGAATCTCATTAAAAAGGACCAGTATTAAAAAAACGATCAAACTATCAATTTAAGCTGTATATCGTATAAAGTCAAGACATGGAAGCAACAGGAAATGTTCTGCATACTGCTTGTAGCGTTAGGACAAGCCTTTACCTCTTGTGTAAATCCTAATGTACTTTTAACCAGAGCTTGGAAGTAATGTCTTAAAAGTAAGTTTTTTTTTTCCAGAGATGTAGCCATGCATCTGAAGAAAAGGATAACAATCTGTGAAAGCTTATGTCATGTAAAACTTGATTGTCTTTGAAGTACCACAGTATACCGTGGTCTGGTTGGCTCTGTTTTCCAGTGACCGGATGACATGAGCAAGATCACAAACCAGCCCAAGCCTGCTGCATGCTCAGTCTGGAACTTTTTTTTTTTTTTTTCCCAGCAGCAGGGCTATTCCTTTTTTGGAGCTGTGCTACAGCAATCAGGACTGGATCACATGTACTTAGAAGAGTTACTTTAAAGGGTGATTGTGGTGGAATGCCCATGTCCCACCTGTCCGTCATGTGGAGCTCTAGAGCTGGAGCCTATAAGAGGACAGGAGGGCAGAGTCAGAGAGGCAGTTGGAGAGTGAAGGAGAGAAGAGGTTTTGAAAGTTTATGAGAGACATTGGAAAGTTGGTGTAGTTGGTTGATGTGTTAAAGAATAGTTAAAGGACAGAAGTATAATAAAATAGATAGAAAGTCATCAGATCTTACTCCAGTGCTTGATGTGAAGTAATACAAATAAAGACATGTGTTTAATATCCAAGTTTAATGAGTGCAACCTAATAAAACATCTATGAACCTACTTGTGTGATTCAACAACCAAATAATAAATAATCAGTTATATTTGACAACACGTGTCTATGTAACATTATTGGTAAAGTGTGGATAAAGATCCACTGGTGGCAGTTGGTGAAAGGAGAAATAAGCAAGTCATGTCCAAAGGTGAACCTGGGTTTGAGGGAAACAAACCAGGGACACTGGGGGTGCACGACAGTGATTTTAAAGACTGCCCCCTTTCCAGCATGATTCAATACTGCTGTCTGATCACACCCTTATCTCTACCTGTCAAAGAGAGTCTAAGGACTGTCTTTTACAGGCAAACATCTAAACCACAACAGATGTTGCATGAGGGGAATAGTGAGGATACAATATACTGTTACCTGCTCCTGACTTTTCCAAGTGTTCCAAAGACACTGGTAGATCTTCCAGAGACAGTACCATGCTGGTGTGGGTTCCTGTGCAGGCAAGGAGAAGATACTGGAGAGTGATGGTGTTCTGTGTAAGATCTGTTTAAAATCCTACGAAGGAGACAAATGGCAGTCAATTCCATGTAGCCCCAGAATTTTACTGCCTGGGGCAATGGATAGTTCTACTGTACATTCGGAAGCCAACTGGGCTAACTGTTGAATCTTATTTCACTGCTAAAGGGCAGGATAATAACCCTTAACAAGAAAGCCTGACTAGCAAATGCACAAAAATAAAAAATAATTTAAAAATTCTGTTGGGCAGCCTTTGACTTTGCAACAGGAATGGGACAATTGTCAGCAGCAGACTGTCACTGGTTGAAGACCACCTTTTTCATTGCAGAGTTTGACTTTATCTCATTGTATGTGAGCCAAGCACACTCTGAAATTGAAAAAGGATATATTTAATCAGTGGTAATCTGTTGCTGCTGATGATATCATTCCTGTTGCATAGGCAGAGCTGCACAGCAGGATTCTGACCAATAAATCTAGAGTGCAATGTTTTGATATAAAATATCAGCTTCAGTCATCAGCAGTAGTGATGGAAGTGTATGTTTATTTGAAGAGTCCCCATGGCTACTTCAAATAAGTAGAGTCCAAAGATGCAAGCTGCTAGATTAGTACATATCAGAAAATGAACAGCAGGTCTTTTGCAAAGTGAATAGCTCTTATTTACCCACTGAAGACCAAACTACCTTCAAATACTTGGCGTTTCAAGAGGGATAACATGCAACAATATGGTCTTTCTAGAAAAAAATCCATTTATCTTCCAGATATTGTGAGGATTAAAGCTAAGCTCAGAAAGAGAAGGGAAACCTGTGAAGAGAGGAGAGAGGATGCTATGATCTTTGCTATTGAGAACCTTCAGCATGATCAATCAGTTCTATAGGTTGGACATTTCTATGTCAAACATTAGTTACCATATCAGCTATTTTATTAACCATCGTCATTATCATAAAGGGAGCAATTTTTAAGTGCTCATCACACCTCCTATAGCTTGCAAACTTGCTTACCTTGTTTTGTGATTGTTCATTCATAGGCAAACACAGGCTTCATTTGCAAGTATGATTGCTCAGTCACAAAGTTCTGCCTGAAGAATCTGTCTGAAACACTAACAGTGAGCTCTGCCCCCAAGCTCACTTCAAGGCTTGCAACCCACCTGCCCACTCTTGTTTCTAGTGTGAGTTTTACTGGTCACCTTTGGAGCCAGTTAGGCATTTTTTGCCTACTCCTTGATTGGCTCTTGAGAGCATGTTTTTTTCACCTATCCCACAAGCATAGGGCTTAGGGCCATTAATTATGGGCAGTGTTTGTCATAAGTTACTATTGCAGGTAGTGTGGAATGTAGATGGATCTCCAAGTTCCCCTTGGAGCTCAGAGGAGGTTATAGTGCATCCGAACTCCCAGCAATGTGGATTGTGAGATTGCAGGTGGGGGTGGGGGAGGATGCACTGGGGCCACTCATGAGCCAACGGCCACCAATGGATAGAGGGCTCAAGGCCCGGGGATGATCATATTATGGCCAACAGAGGCCACACTGTCTTCAGAACCACATGACCTCACCCTACTTTGCCAGCCTCACGATGTCTCCTTTCTTTCGACTGGGCAGGTAAAACAGCCCTGCATTGGGAGTTGCGCACCTCACGGAGAGGCTGTTGCCTGCCCAGCCCGGAATAAAGAGATGAGACATGTAACATGGGGTAACTGGGCCACAATTTTATTAATTTGCATTAATATTAATTAAGTTCCCCCTTCACAAGGGGGCCTACCACAGTGGAGTTCTGGTCTGTGACCAGAGTCACTTTTGATGTTCTGGTCCAGACCCTTGCTTGTGTGAATTCCTATTCTGAAAGCGTGCTGTCCTACCTTACAGCATGCCCCCAGGGATAATGTAACTGGAATAACCTGCTTCCCCTCCCCTCAGCTAACTTCCGCTAATCCCAACCCGAGAGGAGGGGTGCTTGGCACCCCCTGCTTGCCCACTTTAGAATTCACCTGAACCTGTTCCTTATGCACTACCTGTCATGGCAACAAGGCTACAACGTATGCCCCATGCCCCCCACCATGCCAAAAATTTAGGCCTGAAGGCCCCCTTGCAGGTCCCTCAAGAAAATATCTAACCCCACGTCGGACAAATGAACATCGTCAGGCCGATACAACTTGGACCTGGGGACTCTAATAGACTGGTGTGTGATAACCAACGCTAAACCCTTTTTAATGGCTCTACCAACTTCCCTGTTCACTCCTTTTCTTACCTTATCTATATGCTTAGGGTCACAACTAACTCGCCACATGTGCCTAGGAATAATAGCTGACCAATCGATATGGGTCACCAGACAGCTGGCTGCAAAGACCTTAAGGTCTGCCAAAATCTGCAGTACCAAAGACTCGGCCGGCTTCCGAGCCAAGACATTGACACCAAGGTGGATCACCAAAATGTCTGGGACCATCTGTGGGGTATCCATGGGCACCATGTCAAAGAACCTGTTCCATAGCAGGCCTCATCATCCTCTCCAATCCAATGCAGCTACAGCATCAAGGCCCAGGTTCCAACTGGTCTGACTGGCGTACTTCGCAGCCCAAAACAGGTAACTGTGCCCAAATAACAGAACACGAACACGGGCCAAAATTCTCTGAGGGCCTGTAATGAAAAATATTCCAAATGAAAGACAGCAGCACCTAGAATTGTAGCAAGGGGTGCACATAATCATGATACCTGCATGAAGCTCACCTTCCAACCTTCTTAATATCCTCCTGTCCGTAGCCCAAAGCTGCCACTGTAGATGCTGCCCCTATACGAAAGGAGTGCATCCCAAAGTCCCACCCTTTTATCCCAGCCTTGCATTAGGCCTGAAAGGTGACTTTCCAAAATTGATACTTTGTGAGGAGCGATTTATCCTCATGCTGCAGAAAAACGCCATCGTCAACCCCTGTAAGCTGCAAATAATTTCATGTAGCATTTACGGGGCAGATTTCCGTTATACAACACTGCCCAAGCACAACAAATTTTCCCTTTCCCTGTTGATCAGTTTTTGATCTGCATAAATGAATCACTAACTGACTTTCCAATAACAGCATGCCCTTCCTCTGCAAAGAGGATAGGGATTTGTCAGTTTTTGCGGCAGCAAACAACTCGCTTACTCTAAGGGCTCCAAAGAACGTGATAAGCATTGAACAGGCCAGCCTCAAAGTGATTCCTACAAACTAAAGGCTTGCCAAACTTGCTAAGATGACTGAGGAAAATGGCGTACGAGCATCCTTCACACTCCCACGCTCCCTACCCCAACCCTCTTATCAATTTCTTTATGTGAAAATCCACAGAGTACCTCTGCACCTCTGAACTTTAGCATAAAATGCCAGAGCAGACATACGCCCCTGGATTGACTGAGGTACTAACCCTTTGCGGTGCAAGTTCACCGTAAATTGTATCATATGGTCATCCATTGGCAGTCAATCCTCCCAAAGTCCCTTTTTCTCTCAAAAAGAGAAGAACTTGGTACAAGCTGCTGCATAACTACGCTTCATGCTAAGAGCTACCACTAGACTCATTGCTCTATGTGCCTCAGCCCACCACGATTCCATACCTCAATCAGCAGCATGTCCGGTTGACCCTGTGACCCTGGTGCCAACACCCTGAACCGGTCCATCTGTTGATGGGACAGGGCATCAGCTATGGCATTGTCAATACCCAGAACATGAAGGGCCTGAAAAACTATATTTAACTGTAAACAATGCAGCACCATAGCCCTAACCAGCTTCATTATCCTCCCTCACCTAGATGTCAGTGAATTAACTATGTGGAACACCACCTGGTTGTTGCACCAGAAAGTGACCACTGAGTTGGCCCACTGCTCACCCCATAACCACAAGGCCCTTACAATTGGAAACAGTTCCAAGAAAGTGAGATCCCTGGTAATGCCTAGCATGTACTGGCACACCAGTGCCCTCTGAAAAAGGTACCATAACCCAGTGATCCCGCAGCATCTGTTTGTACTTGAAAATCTGAACCTAACCTGACTTTGTCCCTCCAAAAGGAAGTTCCACTCAAACCCTGGAGGAATATAATAATAGTGACAAGGAACGGAGCTGGGCTTCCAGAGTGGAGCTCCAGCCTGTTATTGAAATGGGATACCTGTTGTTCTTTTGGGGGAGGATTTTGAGAGGGAGTAATTGGAAATAGTTATGGACCATCCCCCCCATCCCCCTTTATTGATGAAACTTTATTTATTTATTTGGCTTTCTTTCTTTGGCAAGGGGAGGGAGCCTTTGCAGGCTTCTCTCTAGAATTTTTTATATATAAAACTCTAGAGAGAAGCCTGCGAAGGCTCTCTCCCCTTGTCAAAGAAAGAAAGCCAAACCCCACTGGGGCTGATCCGATGCCCAGCCGCTGCTCTCCGTCACTCCTCTTTGTGCAACCATGTGGTCAAAACCGAAACTGCCTGGTCCTCACAGCACTGCCAATCGTCCCTACAAATCCAAAGCAGCGAAGAGGCCGGCGGTGGGCTGGGAAGCCTTCTTAAGGCTTCTGATCTCACCCTACTTTGCTAGCCTCGCGATGTCTCCTCTCTTCCGGCCGGGCGAGTAAAATAGCCCTGCATCAGAAGCTGCGCACCTCACAGAGAGGTCGATACCAAACAAAGAATGGAGTGGAGTCCCCTCATGTGGAGCTTTGCTTGCATTCCAGAGATACAAAAGCCCCATGGAAAAAACATGGAGGAATTCAAACACAAATATACTGTAACCTGATATGTATCTTGTACAGAAAGTGAGCATTTGCTTGCTAACAATCACTACAACAATCACCTTAGGCTCAGGGACTTCACTAGAATAAACTAAAAATTATCCAAGGCAAATATCAGAGATTATTATAATTTAACAAGGCTATAAATCCCTGCACACAGCTGTTGTACTAGAGGCAGGTTTATATTGGAGGCAATCTTTTATTGGAGCTCTGCATCTCAAAGCTAATTTTGCTTTTAATCAAGACTGGATTATAATTTAATGTTATAATGATTAAATGGCTTTAGTGTGCATTTGGGAACTGCTGTAAGGCCAAGAGTGAAGACACGGAAAACCACTTCTGAGTTCTGAGGCCAAGTTTGGGCAACCCATGATAGCTAATCCCTTCCATTTCCTTAATATAAAACATACAGTTGTTTCACTCCTCTCTTCATTGCGTCAGTAAACATAACTAGTAAATAATAATACATGTAAGTCAGTGGTTGTTTTGTAAAGCAATGGTCAGATTCATGTTTGTCAGGTTCCAGCAATGCAACAAGAATGATATCATTGTCAGCAGCATACTGGCATTGATTAAAAATTCTTTTTTTAAAACTTTTTTTAAAAAAACTTTGGGATCCTTGTGACTTCATCTAATTGCATGCAAGCTATGTGCAGTCAGAATTTTTTAAAAAATGAAGTTTTCAATCAGTAACAATCTGCCACTTACAGTTGTGTATTGGCTCTGTGAAATCTTAATTGTGGGGTTCCACGGGGCTTAATTATCTCCCCAATGATGTTTAATATCTACATAAGGCCACTGAGTCAGGTCATCAGGGGGTGTGGGGCTTCATGTCATCAGTATGCTGATGACACCCAGCTCTACATCTCCTTTTCTTCAACAACAGTGGATGCTGTTTCGTCCCTTCAGCGCTGCCTGGAGGCTGTATTGAAATGGATGCTGGTAAATTGTCTGAGGCTGAACCCGGACAAGATGGAGGTCCTGAGGGTGGGTGGCCCCAATGTCAGTGGTTTGGGGAACTCCCTCTCCTTTAAGGGGTGACTCTCACCACAAAGAATTTTGTTTGCAGTCTGGGGGCCCATCTTGACCCAGCGCTTACCATAGAGACTCAGGTAGTATCAGGGGTTCGTAACGCCTATTTCCATCTTCAGCAGATTGTGCAGCTGCATTCCTATCTTTATGTGGGGGCCCTCACCACTCTGGTCCATGCGCTTGTAATCTTGAGATTAGACTGCTGTAATGCACTCTATGTGGGGCTACCTTTGAGATTGATGTAGAAGCTTCAAATGGTGCAGAATGCGGTGGCCAGACTTTTTATTGGGGTGAGAAAACATCAACATATCTCCCCTACTCTGGCTGCCCTGTATTGGCTGCCCATTAATTTCTGCACTGATTTCAAAGTGTTAACGATTATTTATAAAGCCCTAAATGGTTTACGGCCTCAATATCTGGCGGAACACCTCCTCCCACCTAGATCTACATGAATCACTCACTTTAGTAAAGATGAGCAGCTGAGGGGCCTAATGCTGAGGGAGGCCCGAAGAGAAAGAACAAGAAAGTGGGCCTTCTCAGCAGTGGCCCCTTGCCTCTGGAACAATCTCCCCCCAGAAACATGTCTGGCTCCCTTGCTGGGTGTTTTTAAGAGCCAACTCAAGACCTGACTCTTTAGGCAGGTCAAACTAGGGTGGTTTATATGGAGATCTGCAGGGCTGGACCTATCAATGCATAAAACAGCCACCTCAAATGGCAGGAAGGTATGGGAGAAGAGACCTGTATGTAATAGCCATTGCCCTGCCTCATTTGAACTGACTGCTGACTTCAGGTAGGGTTGAGGATCCTGTCCCACTGCCTGTATTGAAGGAAGACTCAACTGATTGGTATATTTGAGTTTTATTCATGGAATCGAAGGGTACACCATCTCATACTTTATCTCATTCAGTTAAATGCCTTGGTTTGGCTCTAGTTATCTGATGTATTCTTTTCAATATAAATCAGGTCAGATCCAACTTATGATGACCCTTTACAGGGCTTTCTAGGTGTATGTAGAAGTAGTTTACCATTCCTTCTTCTGGGACAGCATACTTTGCCCAAGAGCACCTACAAAATGCAGTGGGCAACTGAATTCCCAGCTCCTGACTCTGCCACCAGACACTCATTGAGTATCCAGCTATGTGCAATTATGTACCATAAAGCCACTTCTGACTTATGGTGACCCCTACCAGGATTTTCTAGGTATACCACATGCAGACATGGTTTACCAGTTCCTTCCCTTGTAGCACCCTAGGACTATGCAGTTTGCTATACTGGCCAACTCTTCTCTCAGGAGAAGCAATGGGGAATCAGACTCCCAACCTCTAGCTCCACAGCCAGGTAGCCCAACTCACTGAGCTATCCATCCAAAGGGGGTCCTTTTAAGCATAGTTGAACTTCATTTCTTTTTATACCCCCCCTTTTTTCCAGAAAGGCCACCGTTGCTTGTACATAGTTCATAGGTGGCCTCCTACCTAGGCAATTCATAATTATGCCCCAATGGTCCTTGTGATGTACAGGACACTGCAACATAGGACATCCCTTGCCCCAGACTTTCTGATTTTGGTTGTGAAGTTACTAGTCATTCTAAACTCAGGTGCTTTTATTTCTCACAGAGTAAGCTTAAAGGAAGCGCTACAGTGGTCTCAGTCCTTTGAAAAGCTAATGGCTACCAAATGTGAGTAGTTATATATTTACCTATCACAGCACTAAAGCAGTGCAAGATTTGATATGTTGTTAACTGGATATATGGCGAAAGGACAGAAGGATATGTTTGACAGTGAAATATTCTGTTCTGTGAGATGAAATAACCTACATGCATGCAGATTATCATATATAACAGCAAAACAAGAACTGTCTAAAGAAGCCCATTAATATGTACAATATACTCAATCTCCACTCCTCTTTTTGAGGTGGAAGAATTCATAGGACTTCCACAATCAGTATCAGGATGACAATAGGCAAACATAGGTGAATATAATGATTTGGATGAATGTCATCTGGATTTCCAGCACTAAATGACTGAAGATGATGTATGTTAATACTGGAGACACTCGAGGCTGGTGATTCTGATGTTACTAAGGTGACGAGTCCACTCTGGATTTTAGTTCTAACTTTGCTATGCATGTTGAATCTTTTCAGGGGAATATGATTTGAAAGCTAAAGTTCAGGCTAAAATCCTGAGCTGAATCACTTCCTCACTGATAGTGCCACCAACCTCTGCTGTCTGGTGAAATGGGTTGTAGAAGTATCAAGAGCTTGTCTCTATGGAGATATTGTGTTGATTTTCCCTTTGTCTTTCCATATCTTATTGCTTACAGAAAGGAATATTCCTTTCATGCCACTCCAACTTACATCAGCCCCAACCAGCATGGCCTATGGTCAAAGATAATGAAAGTTCCCAAGTTTTAGTTTAAAGAAATGTGTGGACCTATTTCACCTTATTAAATGCCATCCAGGCATGACATGAAGCCGCTGCTCATACTCGATTAATAGTATTGGCCCTACCATTAGACAAGTGAGAAAGCTACCTTCGGCAGTAGATACTGAGTGTTATGAAAGAGAACCACAGTGTTTCAAGAGCCATCAAACCAAGCACCCACAGTCTGGTTCTGATATGTGGATGACACCTTTGCAATTTGGAGTCACGGTGAAGAAAAACTGGAAGAATTTCTCAACCATCTCAACAGCATCCACCCAAATATACAATTCACCATGGAAAAAGAAACAGAGGGCCAACTCCCGTTCTTAGATGTCATGGTCCTACGCAAAACTGACCTCCGACTGGGACACAAGGTCTACAGAAAACCCACCCACACAGACCGATACCTACACAAAAACTCCAGCCACCACCCACAGCAAAAAAAGAGGCATAATCAAAACACTGGTAAAAGGTAAAGGTAAAGGTTCCCATTGACAATTTTTGTCCAGTCGTGTCCGACTTTAGGGGGCGGCGCTCATCCCGCTCTTCAAACCATAGAGCCAGCGTTTGTCCAAAGACAATCTTTCCGTGGTCACATGGTCAGTGTGATTTAGACACGGAACGCTGTTTACCTTCCCACCGAGATGGTACCTATTTATCTACTCGCATTTGCATGCTTTCGAACCGCTAGGTTGGCGGGAGCTGGGACAAGCAATGGGCGCTCACTCCATTGCGTGGATTCGATCTTACGACTGCTTGGTCTTCTGACCCTGCAGCACAGGCTTCTGCGGTTTAGCCCACAGCGCCACCACGTCCCCTCTAAACACTAGTAGACCCATGCAAATCGGAACTGCGAAGCTCTGTTTCTCAGCACTGAACTCAACCATCTGAATTGGGCCCTACAGGCAAATGGCTACTCCAAAACTGAAATCACAAGAGCTATCAAACCAAGTAAACAACATCAAAATGAAGAAGAAAACCAGCCACCCACAAATAAAGTATTTCTGTCATACATCAAAGGGGAAACTTTTGAAAAAACACAACCTACAAACAGTATTCAAGACCACCACAAAAATACAACAAATGTTACGGTCAGCAAAGGACAGAAGGGGCCCTCTCACCACTGCAGGAGTATACCGGATACCTTGCAGTTGTGGCCAGGTATATATTGGAACCACAAAATGAAGCATCAACACCAGAATCAAAGAACATGAGAGACACTGTAGACTAAAACAACCGGAAAAATCTGCACTAGCTGAACATGCCCTAAAACAAACTGGACATGAAATTCTATTCCAAAATACTGAAATACTGGACAACACCAGCAATCATTATGTCAGACTGCACAGGGAAGCCATTGAAATCCACAAGCACCAGCAGAACTTCAACAAAAAAAGAGAAAAGTGTGAAGCTCAACAAAACTTGGCTCCCAGCTCTCAAAAATACAGTGTGCAAAAGGTCAACAAACTCTACCCAGCCACAAGGACAGGGGATCACTACACACAAAAGACCAGCTAATGACACCCATCAACCACAGGAACAGATAATCTCTTCTCCTTAGCACAACAATACACCCACAACAATGCACACTAATCACCCATCTACAGAAAAAGACGAAAGCCTATCTCATAGCCATAAATACTGCACTCCCAAAGCCTACTACACCAGAGCACAGAGTGCTGTCCTCTGAAGATGCCGGCCACAGAGACTGGCGAAACGTCAGGAAGAACAACCTTCAGAACACGGCCAAAGAGCCTGAAAAACCCACAACAACCAAGAATATCTCTCATTCATTCATTCATGTCATTATTTGCTGTTTCTCCTTCAGGCAGAGAAATGTAAAATGTAATTGTACATTACACAGAAATGAGGAATGCAAAGCACATTTGCCAACCAATTAACAATTCTATCTCCTTGCAACTGCAGGATCATGGGATTTTATCACTGAGAGTGAAGCACAATTTTTCTAAAACCTATTTTGAATGTTGTAGGCACAGCAATACTTGAACAGAGCTTGGAAAGTAATGAAAAAAAATTGTTATGGTTATCATTCGAAACTTCCAAAGAAGTTAGTTATTCATATAGGTACATGTTAAGGGAGTGTGCGTCTGTGTCTTTATCTTGTCTCTTGCAGAGTAAAGCGCAGATAAACAAACACAACAGCTTCTTCTTTCCAGCAGTGTATTTACAAAATATATACAGGATATACATACATACAGCACTTCAGTGGCTCAGTATTCAAACCAGCAGCATGACATGCAGACATCAGTATACAGGAGAAGAGAAAGACTGTACAGTGTTCATTTCTTATATACAATTCTGGTATCAGTCTGGTCCAATCCCGTCTGAGGTGACCTCATGCACACAGGTGTGGCAATCTTCATATTGCAGTGGATTGCATCAGCCAGGGATGAAGGAATGATGTCATCTTATTCTTGTTCTGCACACACACATATTATGTTCAGGCTATATAAAAATTATATACCTTAACACTCCTCCTAATTTTTAAATTGCCTGAACCCATTACACATTCCCAATACATCTATACACATTTCATGCTTTTGAGCACACAACGGTTTAGTCAATATATCTGCAAAATTTTCTTCAGTTTTGCAATATTCTAATTCAATTAGTTTTCCTTTTACAGCTTCCCTTACGTTATGATATTTAATATCAACATGTTTGCTCCTGTTTTTTACTCTATCTGTTTTGGCCATTTGTATACAAGTGGTATTATCTTCCATTACTTTTATTGCATTATCTGTTTTACAAAGTCTTTTGTTAATTGTTTGTACCAAATTAATTCAGAGCATAAATCTGACAATGCAGCAAACTCTGCTTCAGAAGTTGAGATTGCTACGGAATTTTGCTTTCGTGATTTCCAACCAACTATATTACTTCCAAATTTTATGACAAATCCAGTCATAGATTTTCTGTCTTTTTCATCGTTGGCCCAGTCACTATCCACATAAGCTGACAGTTTTAAATTTTTTGATGGTTGCAAAGTTAGATGATAATTATATGTTCCCTTTAGGTATCTAAAAATCCTTTTAAATCCTTGCCAGTGTTTTTCACTAGGTTTTTCTATATATCTACTGAGTATGTTTACTGATGCCGCTATGTCCGGGCGCGTCCAGTTCGCTAGGTACATTAGTCTCCCTATTGCTGAGTGATATAATTCTTTGTTTTCAAAATCTTTACTTATTTCATCTTCCTTTTGAAAATCCACTGTCATGGGAGTACTCACATTCTTGCACTCTCCCATACAATATTTTTCTAACATTTGTTTTATTTTGTGTTCTTGACTTAATTCAAGTCCATGTTCTGTTTTCTTTATTTGTACACCCACTTACTACTTATTACCTTATGCTCTGCTGGTAGTTTGGTTTCAGTGAACACTTGATGTTCCTCCATGGACTTCATCTCCTCCTCCATGGCCTCTAACCACTTATTCTTCTCATAATCAGGAAGCTTCAAAACATCTTTATAGTTTCTGGGCTCAATATAAACATTATACACTGTAATACCACCCACTCCATATCTATTGGGTGGCACACCTTTATTTGCCCTCTGGGACCTTCTGGGACCATGTGTATTTGTGTGTGTTTCTATCTGACTACTTGTGTGTGCTTCCTCCTCTTCGTGTTCTTCCTCATCACTACCTTCTTTTTCTTCTTGATCATCTGTAGTAGCTCCTCCTTCTTCATCACCAGCACAGGACTCCACGCCTTGCTTATGTGTTCCTGTCTGTCTTAATTGACTTTTTCTTTCGTGTAGAGGGATGTATAACTGTGAGTTTGCGTGTACTTGGTCCCAGTTTTCCCCTTCATTAAAACTGGCTGACCTAGAGATTATCACACTTCTATCCCCATCAAAAAAACGGTATGCCTTTGAATTGGGTTCATACCCCACAAATGTCATTTTTCTTGTTTTATTTTTACCTTTTCTTCTGAGTTGTTTCGGGATATGCACCCATGCCGTGCATCCAAACACCCTCAAATATTTTAAACATGGTTTCTTACCGTATAACATGAAATATGGTGTGTCATCTATCGAGGAAGAATAAATTCTGTTAATCAAAAAGTTAGAAGTTAGTATCGCTTCACTCCACAGACCGTGACGCAACCCAGAGTCTGCCAACAATGCATTTTTCATCTCTTGTAACACTCTGTTCCGTCTCTCAGCAACACCATTCTGAAATGGGCTATATGGGCTCGTTTTTCTATGTCTAATTCCCAGACTTTCTAACCATCTTTGAAACCTAGTGTTTGTAAACTCCGTACCTCGATCCGTTTGCAACTGCGCCACCTTGTGGCCAAATCTCCTCTCTACTGAAAACAACCATTTTCTAAATGTTTCAAAAACTTCTGTTTTAGATTTTAGTGTATAACAGTAAGAAAACCTTGTAAAATCATCCACTAGAACCATTGCATATTTCGCTCCTCCTAATGATGGAGGAAATGGTCCCATTAAATCTGCATGAACTAATTCAAATGGCCTGGTTGTGACTCTGTCACTTTTTCTCCCTTTTGGGGCCACATTCGTTTTGCTTCTTTTACAGACATCACAGTCCAAGTAATTTTTGCATTCCTTTATGTTTATATCCCTGGCAAAATGTTCCATTTTCTGTAATGATCTAAAATTTACATGACCCAGCCTCCTATGCAATAAATGTATACAGTTATCATGTTGTGGTTTGTTTGTATGTATCATATGTGCACTTTCATGTGTCTGGCTCTTTAACATGTACAGATTGTTTTCTTGCTTCACTTTTGCAACTATTTTACCATTTTTCTTAATTATACACTCCTGTTTCTCAAAAGTGACAGTGAACCCTTGCTCAGCCAACGCTGATACACTTATTATATTAAACGACAATTCAGGAGCGTAAAATACCCCACTTATCTCAGTTTTCAACGAAGGAATGTAAACAGTTCCTTGTCCTTCGATGGCCGTCTCTTGTGAATTTGCCATCATCACACTTCTGAGGCTGGTTTCATCTAAAAGACAAAACAAATCTCTGTTATTAGTCAAGTGCCCTACGGCGCCAGAATCGATCAGCCACTCCACTGCTTTTGTCTTGCTGTGAACCTTGTCCCTCGTTCCTCTGGTAACCAAGGAGACCGGCCTCATGTCGTCTCTTTGTTGAAACCGTTTGGAGACTTTCTTTCTACAGTCTCTGTTGCTTGGAAGACTTCCGCTTTTGTCACAGTTCCGTTGCAGGTGATTGGTGGATCCGCAGAGGAAACAGGCTTTCGTCATCATCACTCTTCCTCTTTGCTCTCCGTCCGTCCGCCTCCTGGGCACGCTGCCATCAGAGTATCTCTGTCTCTCGTGGTCAGCACGCACGTGGCTTGCTTTTTTGTTCAGCATTCTTTGTTTTAAATGCTGTTCCTCCTGCAGAATTCGGTTCGTCACATACTCTTCTGAAAGCTCCGTTTCTGGCATGCTTTCCAAACTTGTTACCAGCATGGAGTAATCATCATTCAGAGAACTTAGCAAAATATACACGCGCTGTTCCTGAGGGAAGACAACATTCATTAATTGCAGTTGATTAAACATGTCCTTCATATTCTTTAAGTGTTCCGAAGCACACTCATCCAGTTTCATCCTGCATTGGAACAACCTCCTGGTAAGGGAAATCCTTGTGCCTGTCGTCTCCCTCTGATAAATGCCTTTTAGTTTATCCCAAACTGCTTTTGCTGTTGTCAGTCCTTGAATGTGGGTCAGAAGTGAATCTTCAATGGCCAAAATGATCGTGGCTAAAGCTCTCTCATGCTCTGCCTCTTCCTCCTCACTGGGCTGCGCTGGGGGGGCTCTAACATAACGCCACAGAGATTCCTTTCTCAACAACATCTCGGCTTTAACTGCCCACGTTCTATAATTATTTTCATTCAGTCTATTTATGGCCAGGCCACCTATATTTCCTCCCGTGCTGTATGCCATCCTTGCAGCTCTCTGTATCCTTCCCTTCCCTGGGTTTACAGACGAACTGGTTTCTGACTCACTATCACTGCTGCTTAGGCTCTCCTCCTCTTTCATTTACTCACCACCTCCCGTTTGCAGCGCAGCGGAATGTTGCTGGGCGCATAACCTCTGTTAAGGGAGTGTGCGTCTGTGTCTTTATCTTGTCTCTTGCAGAGTAAAGCGCAGATAAACGAACACAACAGCTTCTTCTTTCCAGCAGTGTATTTACAAAATATATACAGGATATACATACATACAGCACTTCAGTGGCTCAGTATTCAATCCAGCAGCATGACATGCAGACATCAGTATACAGGAGAAGAGAAAGACTGTACAGTGTTCATTTCTTATATACAATTCTGGTATCAGTCTGGTCCAATCCCGTCTGAGGTGACCTCATGCACACAGGTGTGGCAATCTTCATATTGCAGTGGATTGCATCAGCCAGGGATGAAGGAATGATGTCATCTTATTCTTGTTCTGCACACACACATATTATGTTCAGGCTATATAAAAATTATATACCTTAACAGTACATTTGAAAGGTATTCTGTTACTTTCCTGATTCTCAAAAGTAACTAACATTGCTGTATTAACAATTTTTTTAAAAAAATCTGAGTGTTTTTCTTTCTGCAACACAAACCACAGCATGAGCTAGCATTTGACCCTTGTGATGATTCTACTATTTAGAATGCCCACACTTAACATAATTAAAATTAAAACTTAAGAGTTAGGCTGTGAAAGGCAGTGACTGTGTCCCTTGTTAATTTACAATTGCAAAGGAATCTAGTTATACTTGCATTACCAAAAAAGGGACTTAATTGCAAATAACACATAAGAAGCTTAAACTTTGTAGCTAGTTATTTCAAAACTCTGCATCTGACTTACCTGTCTGATTTTCAGATGGACCAGTCATCTACCAGTCCTACCTGAAGACTGAATACAGTGATGAGAACATTGACTTCTGGTTTGCTTGTGAAAAGTATAAGAAAATTGCCTCACAGAGGAAAAGAATTTTGGTGGCACAGAAACTTTTCAAAGAGTATATCAAGCCGCAGGCTCCAAGACAGGTACATTTAATGTGCTGGAGAGGAACACAGAAGGTCTGGGTTGTGTGTTTTGTTTTGTTTGTGTGTATGTGTGTGTTTGTTTGAGATGAATGTCTTTATGTTGTATTTACAGTAATATAAAAAGATGAAGCTGTGCAGTTGTTCCATAACAATCCCAACACATCTCTGCAGCCACTTCAGAATGAAAAGATGCAAATCTCATTGTCATCAAAGCACAGGCCAAAGCTTAGGCTTCTCCTGTAACATCCATTTCTGTCATTACAGAGAAGTCATAGTCTCTCAGAGGTTGTATTTCTCTGTCCTGTTCTTCTGATAGAGTTGGCCCACCCATTAGGCAGAATGAGGTGGCTGCCTCAGATTGTGGACGTTGGGCGGTGCTATTGGCATGATGAGTGAAGAGAGATTTTGTCACAGTCCCCTCCTGGCTCTATGGCTTGGAAATGGGGATGATCACCGCACCTTAAAGTCGGACATGACTGGACTAAATGTCAAGGGGAACCTTTATCTTTACCTTTTCTGGGGGCACCCTGTGACTGTGCAGCTTGCCAAAAGCCACACAGGCTGGCTTTTGTCCCTGAAGGCATAGTGGGGAATTGAACTCCCAACATCTGGCTCTGCAGACAGATACCTAATTCACTGAGAGAAAGCCCAGGTAGAATCACTCCATTTTCTAATCTGTGCAGGCAAAGTGGATTTCTCTTCCAAAAAAGAATTCATTTCCTCCATTTTATCTGAGCAGAAATCATAAGAACCCCATCAGACTTAGACCAAGACACTTTGCTGCCTGAGGCAGTGCAGGAAAAGATGTCCCTCACCTGCTCATCTGCTCAAATCAAAGTGCATTGTTTCAAAGCCAGCCAAGTTATTTTGCCACCCAAGGCAATAATCCCATAATCCTTATCCTTGGCAGTAAAATACAATTGAAAAGTACAGCACTAATAATTTGCTGACTTTTCATATGACTCTGAATCTGTTGTCTGAGTTGATTGCCTAATATTAGAGATGGCCTTTGAAATAAGCTCTCCCTAGTTGGTAGATTTTTAACATACATGCCTGCTGAAGAATACTGTGTGTTGAGTGGGAGGAAGCTGATGTGTTTCCAAATCAGATCTACTCTTGGATTAGCATGCCTCACTGAGATCTTTATTCGTGATTATGCCACTGCTCTTTGAGAAAGTGAACTCCCCACTTGGAAGAGAAAAGGCAGATCATTCTGGAATGAGGAGAAACATATCCAAAAGCTGCACAACCTTGGAAATGTGACAGTCTTGTTCTGCTGGATCATGCAAGGTCATTTTTCTCAAAAGGGAGTCATTGCTGCCTTTTGCTTCCCAGCATCTGGGTTCCATAACTCTCTGAAGCAATTTTATACGGAACTAGGCCAACCAAAAACATGTAAGTCATTTCTCTTGAGGTCAACTCTGTCATTAGATAGAGTGAATCAGCAAATTCACACAGCGGACACAGTGGGGGCGGGGAAGGACAAGGAATGATGGTCATGTACTGAGACATGTGCCATGCAATGTGTCATCTGATTCCACTGTCATTCCGACTGGCTTCTGCAACCCAACTGAGGAAGGGTGCAATTTCTGCCCATGCTTCAAGGACCAACATCTTTTGTGCCAGCTCTGCTTCTACCGCAAGAGATGCAATATTGGCAACTTCTATAAAAGCTGAGAGTGCTGTCCCAGAACAATGGGTGTAGAAAGTTCTGAAAGCTTTTACCACATGATATGTTACTTTCATCTTGTCAATATCTCAAAGGAAATTAACTTTGAAATGAACCTTTAATCTACAATAATTAGAAGTCATTGAACCCTCCCATTCATTCTAGTTGACAAGGGCTCAATAAAACTCTCATTCTCTTCATAAGGAAACTCTGGGATTGTTTATAGTTCAGCCGTGGGATGACAGCTGGTGTAGAGACTTACATAACAGTCACCACTCAGTGAGACTGGTAAATTTCAACTACTGCCAGCTGTGTTAAGCATGACAAATGAGAGGTTTTCCCTCCTACAATGCTTATATTACAATTTTTCACACCATCAATAGATAAATAGGATTTCCCTTCTGCATAATCTTTGACATGTCATCACTTCCAAATGTATCTATAAGTACAGCTAAGGAATGGGGCTAAAGTTCCTAAAGGGACTTCATAAGGAAACATGAAGCAACAGAATCCCAATTATCAGTATGATCAATTATGAAAATCCTTGTAATGTATTACACGGTTACGTTCAAGTTCATAGTTTTAATAAAACTCAAGTATCATTTCATTTTAAGTCATTAAAGTTTCGTGTAGCCCTACCTACACCACCTACCTATTCACTGATTTTGCAGCCAACCACCCAACTGCTGAAATAATTTGAACTAGTAAGAACAGAAGACAAGCCCTCGTAGAAAATCCCATGTTGTTGGAATTTTGTTTTGTACAATGAAACAACTACTTTATGAAAAATGAGAGAGATGGAGGCAGAGAGGAGAAAAGGACAAGTTGTATCCATCATAACTTTTCTTGAGGAATTTGAGGAATCTATTTGAATGATGAAGAATAGGCTATTCTGTGTATACATTAGTGCATGTACATAAAGAAAAAGGGCAGGGAAACATATTGGCCAAATTTCAGTTTAGAAAGAGCCCTAGGGGCTGAAGGGTGGACCAAACCAAAAGTGGCCAGTGCCACATGCAGTCATTGCCAATGTGGGCATGTGCCCACCAAGCATGTCAAGCACAGCTCATACATTTCTACTTAGGAATAAGGACTTGTCTACAGAGGTGCATTTGAGCAGGCTAGTGCAAATTAAATAGGGTTTGAGAATACATTAAATAAGGTTCCTTAAAGACAGGTAGAGATGTGGTGCTTGCATCTGAATGGTATACACCTCTCAAATGACCCTATCTGGTTTCATTAAGAAAGCAAAACAAAAGGACAAAAAATCTCTATACCCACTCCTGTCTGCTCCCACTTCTGGAAGGAAGATTTCAGTATTTTTAAAGTGATATAGATGTCAGCACTGCCCCAATTAGTTTTTTTTAAAAAAAATCTTTCCTTTCTCTTCTCCATCCAGCCTCTAAGAAAAGTCAAATGAAAGGGGGAAAAATCTCTGTCCTTGCCCCCTCCTGTTTCCTCCTGTGTCAGAAAGTTTTCAATTTACGGTAAAAAAAATCTAAGTGATGTAGCATATCAGAGCTATCCTAATACAGTTTAAAAAAAAAAAAAACTTTCTCTGCCTCTTCATTGAGCAATACCATGAAGTGGCAAAGCTGTCTTCTTAGGTCACTCAACAATATGGGAAATGGAGAGGGAAAGGCAAATGTAAAGCTACAGGCTCTGCTTGGGTTTGTTTCCCTCAACTGCATGTGCTGGAAATGAACCAAAATGGAGTGACCCTACCCACATTCAAAAGCAGTAGCCCCTGACAGAGACCCAGAAAGGTACAGGTAGGAATGCTTTGAGGATGGACTGGTTGCCTCCAGCAATTATGTCATCTGATCACTGGAAGAAGGAGCAAACCAGCCTGTCCTCACAGCACATCAAACAGTGGAAAAATCCCCCTCTGATCACACCCAATGTCTAGTGCATCCATTACTGTGCTTTAGAGATACGTACTTTCACTCTATGTCTGTGTCAGCTCATAACCTACAAAATGGAGATTAAAATGCTGCAACAATGTGACTGTTTCCACCTTAACTTATTTTCTGTTTCTCACTAAAGCATATGACCTTGTTCTACTCTCTTGCTTCTTACAATTTTAATGGAAAAGATGTTAACACACCTTATTGAAAACTATTTTTTTCTAGATTAACATTGACAGTCCTGCAAGACAACGTATTATCACAAACCTCCAAGACCCAACTCAATCCTGTTTTGATGAAGCCCAGAAGATTGTTTACATGCATATGGAACGGGATTCATACCCCAGGTTTCTTGGATCAGAAATCTATAAAAACCTGGTCCTTAGTCTTTCAAGTAGAAAAGAACCTTTGGAATCCTTAAGAGAGAGGCAATGAGAATGTGGAAGTGTTACCACCTAATTTTGAAGCTGAGCAAACAAATCAAGACATGAAGGCATGAGGATTATGCATACAAAACAGATCACTGTATCTTGGCTTCACAATTCTTGCCACTTAGGGTGGGAACATGAAGGTTAAAGTGAAGCATAAAAATCAAATGCAAAAAGAAACATTAACACGAGCTTTAACTGGTTGTTTTTTTTTAACAATCAGTTTGTATTTTATTTTTGAACTTTTAAATCACTATAGGTCCAGTGGTTCATCCAGCTGAGTCAAAGCACTAGAACTTGGAAACTTTATTTTTCAGACTGCAAAGAATCCTCCATTCATCATGCTTAGTAGCCATGCTGACTAAGGAATATTGTAAATAGTGATGGTGGTGGTGGCAGCGGCAGCAGTAGCAGCAGTAGTAACAAGAACAACGACAACTTTTATAAACTCTGCAGCCTTGCACCTTCTTTGCTCTGGTCTAGAGTCTGATCTTGTACAGAATAAATTAACAAGATCTCTGTTTTTGAGTTTATACTGGATTCTGGAGTAGCTGTCCCTCCAATATTCACATTATAGAGAATGGGAGGGGCAGAAAGGGTCCAATCCATTTGCCCTTTTTGTAGTGGCTTGCCACCTGACTGCAAGTTGTATGATGGGGAAATGATTTAGCTATGCAAGAGTGGAGCAACCTTGAATCTAGAAAAAATAGCTTTAAAAAAAAAGAATAACAAAAACAATAAAGAATACAGTCCCATGCCCACCTACTCCAAAATTACACTGGGTTCAACTGAGCTTACTTCCACTTAAGCATATGTAGGGTCACGGCTCTATAGTGCATTTACAACATCTCTGAAATCATGTCCTATGGGCTTCAGGGCAGATCAAATGTCCTCTGAGGCCAGGGACAGACACTTCCAACAGTGAATAAGGGGAGATGAGCTTGAATCTCCTCTCCCTATATCAGCATCAAGAGCCACAACTCTTGCCTTGCTAAAGTTGGGAATAGAAAAAGGAAAACAGTGATGGATCAGGGGTGTGGCTCTGATTGCATAATATCATAGAATCATAGAATAATTGAATTGAAAGAAGCTTATAAGGCCATTGAGCCCAACCCCCTGCTCACTACAGGAATCCAAATCAAAGCAGATCTGACAAATAGTTGTTCTATTTTCTCTTGAATGCCTTCAGTGTTGGAGCTCTCACCACCTCCTGAGGTAATTGGTTCTATTGTTGTACTGCTCTAACAGTTAGGATGTTTTTCCTGATAGCCAGCTGAAATCTGATTTCTTGACCTCCTTGAGCCCATTATTACCTGTCTTGCACTCTGGAGTGATGAAGAACAGATCTTGCCGCTTCTCTGTATGCCTATCCCTCAAGTATTTGAAAAGTGCTATTAGATCTCCACTCAGTTTTCTTTTCTCAAGGCTAAAAACATGACCAGTTCTTTCTGTCTTTCCTCATAAGGCTTGGTTTCCAGTTCACTGTCATCCTTGTTGGCTTCCTCTGAACTTTTTACAGTTTGTTGGCATCCTTCTTGAAGTACAGTGTCCAGAGATGGGCACAGTACTCTAGATGAGGCCTAGCCAGTGCTGAATAGAGGGCAACTAGTACTTCATGGGATTTGGAGACTATATTTCTGTCCTAAAATAGCATTTGCCTTTTTTTTTTTTGTTTTTTTGTTTGTTTGTTTGTTTTGGTAGCCATATTACACTGTTAGCTCACATTCAGCTTGTGGTCTTCAATAGTTCCAAGATCCTTCTCACTCATAGTATTACTGAGCCATGTATCCCCCAACTTGTAATTGTGTGTTTGGTTTTTTTCCCCCAAGTGTAGAACATGTCCCTATTAAATTTCATTCAGCCCAGTGCTTGAGCCTATCAAGATCTCTTTGAATCTTGTTTCTGTCTTCCAATGTGTTAGCTATTTTGTGTCATCCACAGATTTGATAAGTATTCCCTATACTCCCTCATGCAAGTCATTAATAAAAATGTTAAACAGAACTGGGCCCAGGACTGAGTCTTGTGGCACCTCACTTGTTGCCTCCTCCCAGTTTGAGGAGCTATTGATAAGCAATCTCTGAGTAGGATTCTGTACTATAGTTATTCTATCCAGCCCATATCCAAAGTCATCTTGGGAGCATCATTGTCTTAGAACTGCAGAGCTGGAGGAGACCCTATGGATCATCAAGTCCAGCCCCTATCAAGGAGACACAGTGGGGAATCAAACTCCCAACCTCTGATTTCACAGACAGACGTCTAAACCACTAAGCTATCCAGCAGATTATAATGCTTGCTTTTTGAACAGCAAAAATAGTGGTGAATGCTCTACCAGCAGGAGCACAGCTGTGAAGATCCTAGAGTCCTGCAGCCTCAGGCAGAAAGCTATACTGTTAGAACTGGGGGAAAAGTCTTTAGCAAACTATCAGTCAATTGACAGATAACAGAAATAACATATTCTGTTTCCATATGTCTGACAAACTCCATGACAGCTTACTTTAAAATATAATAGTTAGTATTTAAGGTGCCACATGTTTTTGTCTTGTTTTGTTTTGTTTTCTTTGGATTTTGCCAGAAATAACAAAACAAGACTTTCTTACGTCATTTCCCAAGACTTCTACAGTTTGTGCCAGAAGCTTGAAAAAAGTCAAGTTTCACCCTTTCTTTGCATTAAAATAATAAAATGGTTAGAAAATGAATAAACTGCCAACTTGGAAAAGATTCCAAAGTAATAGGTGCATGAAGACAGTAACTGATTGATTGGTTGGTTGATTTAATATAGCCCACCAATTAGCTCTGCCTATTCCATTTCTCATTTTGAACAACAACATGACACAAAGGAGCAGAAACAGTTTCTCAGATTTCAGTACAAAAAAGGAGGACAAGACATTTGAATTAAATGTGGTGCGAGAGCTCCCATACCAGCTATACTACTCCTAGAACCTTGGATTGGTCTTCACCTTAAGACAAATATCCATCCATCCATCCATCCATCCATCCATCCATCCATCCATCCATCCATCCATCCATCCATCCATTCATATCCCACCCATCTAGTATCAGAGCAGTACTCTGAGTGGCTCAGAACAATTAAAATACCACGACCCAATGTCACCCAAGACATACATTAAAAAGAACCAAGAAACATTTAAAAAAACCCAGGGTATCCCAAAATAGGGGGAAAATAAGATTAGTTCATGGACCCGCAATGAGTCAATTGACTGCTCTTGATCAGTGAAATAATGGAAATGGAAACCATGACAGATCTAAGGTATGTGGTCATTACCTAGGAGTTTTAATTGCCCTCAAAGGCTAGTTGTGCCTTTCTTGATGTTAGTAAACTGTGCTATTTGTATTCCCTCTGACTTTTGAGTTAATAAGGCAGTAAAAGCAGTTCATTAACCTCAGCCAGAGCAAAGTGAGGTTGTTTCATGAGTCACAATGCCAGCAATTTCACATATGTGATTAACCAGGCATCACAAAGAAGGACATGTATCTAAATTAATTTTATGAAAGGTCTGTTTGCACTCAGGCAGATGCTGACTATTATGGTGGAAATCCTGACATTCTGTTGCTGTCATTCCGGGTTATCTGCAGACAAATTTACAGTGCTAGGGAAAGGACCCTTTTCTTCCCAATTAAATCTTTTCTTGGATTTGCCTCCTGTCTATGAAGCATATGTCTGATCTTTATGAAACTGTGTGATGTTTTTCTTTGGTGGTGATTATCACTATTTCTAGCCACAATTAAATTATGTAATACACTCTCCATTTACGAAGTGAGAAAACATGGAAGAATCAAAATGAACTTGCTGATGTCAGAGTTGGAATTCACTACTAGTCAGAGTAAACAAAACAGTTCCTGAAATTATACTCACTGACTGTAACTTTTAGACCACATATAACAACTTTAACCTAGGAAAGAGACCAAGTCTCTAAAAAGGTTTATGTCAGCTGGGATAGCCAACTAGGACTTGGATGTAGAAAGACTGTCCTGGCCAAGTCTGGTTTCAAGATTAAGAACCATAAGAAATTAGAGGAGGATTCATTGAAGTCACCCCATTAATAGAAAGCACCTGTAGAGGAAACTGAGCATACACAGAGGTCATCTAGTCACTATCTTCCTTCCTGTGGCATAATGTATAACATCTTAATTTCATTTGCAGCTGCTTGGTTCAAAATGTACCTAAGGACACAAATTAGTATATACAAATTTCATGACTATCTGTCTCTTTTGGTCTGATGAAAGAAAAGGAAGATGGACTGTTGTTTTGTGGCACAGGCCAACTTCCTCTCCCTGGTTAAATTCTTAGGCTCTTTGATATCAAATAGAATAAATCCTGCAATCATTTTGATGATTTCTTGCCCATTGAAGGAGGTGGCAGCACTGAAACCAACCTTGGCAAAATATAAAATTTGGGAACGTTTAAAATTTTGAAATAATATTTTGAATGTGATTTCTCTTACCTCAGCATTCAACATTTGAGGTGTTCCAGATTTGTTAGCATGCATCAGTTGGTATTTTTTTTCATTATAGGTGTCCAGTATAAAATATTTAAATACTGCTTGCTTGGGAAATATAAAGAACATTGCAGCCTATCTTTCAAAATATACTGCATATTAACTATATATACATAAAAACAAACAAACCCTGAAGTCTAAATCCTAGGAATGAATCCAGCACCACAGAGCAGTTCACATAAGTCACGAACCTAATTATGGGATTTGAAAGAACAAGTTAAGGGCTTGCATATACCACTTCACACATGCCTCTGCATCATGCAGAACAAATACAAATAGTATGTGCAAACACCCCAGATGCATGACACATCCATTCCTTCAGGAGAAGGTATGAATTATACAAGAGTGATCTTACATATAAACTACAGAATATATCCTACAGATGATAGAAAAGAGGTCATGTATGGACCCAGGACCCAGCTGTCACTCATCAAATATGCTGTACAATATTTTGATGCCCAAAAAATGCAGCAATAGTCTCAAAAATGCAGCAATAGTCTAGTTTCATAGTGTTACAAAGGGTATGGCCCAATGTAAATGAATTGCTTTGAAATACAAACAAGGACATTGGTATTCTACACTCAAATGTCACTAAGAACCCTATAGCATCAATTTTATCAGTCTACCATTTGCTCAGGCTGTATGGAATAGATGTAAAGGGAGAATTTAAGTTTCATTAAAGTTTACAGGAAATAGCCTTCATAGGTCAGGGTGTGAACCACAATGTTCTTCCTTTTGTTCATCTTACTTTAAATACTCTGATCCACCAACTGTTTACTCAGAAGTCAATCTGATTGAGTTCAATGGGACTTACTTCCAAGCAAGGGTGTCTAGAAATGCAGAATGTGGCACCTGTTTAGCAATCCATTAACCACAAGCTGTGTCTCTTATTTCGGTGTTGATTCTGGCAGACATGGTTCACTGGAAATGGCTAAAGAGTTAAGAATGTTTTTGTTTATTCTGTCACATAATATTTGCAATGGAAATATTCCGACATTTGCAATGGAAATATGAACAGTTGTCTCTTACTGGATATCCTTTGCTTATGAGCGGATGCGCAGCAATGCCTTTATCAGGTCATATAGTTCATAATAACAGACGTTCGTCAAAGCTGCAGACACAAAGCCTGTGACCCGCTTGCATTTAAACATTGTCAGGAAAGGCACTTGAACACCAAGTTCAATTGCACTTTCCATTCACCTCCTACAACCTGCCAACAGAAATGCCTCACATAACTGTGAAGAGTTTCCAAACTGCTGTGCAGGAGATGTTCAACAATGGATGTTACCACAGGGAGAGCTACCCTTCATTCTGCATATTCATTTCCAGTAACAGATTCAGCAATACAGACCCATCAATGTTTAAATGCAGTCATGAGTTTTAAAATGAATAAATAAAACTACAAGGCAAAGCAACCAATAATAATACAGCAGTCAACCCAATTCAAAGATCATATTGGTTACATGAGGGTATTAGCATATACAACTTTTTTAAAAAAAAACAGCTCCCAGAATTCTCCAACCAACCCAGGCAACAACCATACCGGCTGGACAATTTGAGAAGCTGTAGTTCTAAGGAGCCATCCTCCCCATCCTCCACTCTGAGCATTAATATACTAGTAATGCTTTTCAATGTGAGTTTTCTACATGTCTGATAACTTTGGTGTATTGTTCCCCTCCACGCCAGCTTTTAAATGAACAGCACATTTCCAGGGTTGCAGTGGTGAATTTTGAATTGCATAACAATACCCAGAGACATCCTCCCAGAAATTACTCCCCCAAAACCAAGGAACTTTGCTGATTCATATCAACAAACCATTCCTTGTGGTTTTCTTTCCCACCAAGACTGTATCTTACAGTCATTCTAATCGGTCTTAATTGCCCACTTCAAACTGAGACACTAAAAAATACTTAGTAGCCATAGCTACTAAGTATTTTTATGGCTATGAGATAACTCATAGCAATATGTAATATGTGGTTCCCAGGATAATTCCTTCCATACCTACCCACCCATCTACTGTGAAGATTGCAGTTATGCTTAAAGGAACAAGGAAGTGCTTGCATGCTTGCACTTGCTCTCCCTGTGTGTGTGTGTGTGTGTGTATGTGTGTGCGCGCGCGTGCGTGTGCGCGTGTGCATGCATGCGTGCATGCGTGCGTGCGTGCATGCGTGTGCGTGTATCTGTGTGAGTGAGTGAGTGTGTGTGTGTGAGAGAGAGAGAGAGAGAAGTGGGTGGTGGCACTATCTGAGTTAATACATCCTAACAGAGGTAATTAAACCCTGTAAAAGGATACAAATGGCCTGTCATGAGTGTGCCTCCAAACTGGAAGAACTGCACAGCTGTGGCTCAAGCAGAGGCACAACTGACAGCCTCCAGCAAGATCAGGTAACTCTGCTGCATCTTTGTATCTGATACAAGGAGGGTGATATATGATTGCACTGGATCATTCTGGAAAGTGTTGCTTCACTGGGTATTATCTCCTTTATAGTGACCCTTCCACGCACACATGATCCAGTCCCTATCATTCCAGCTCAGCTCCAAAAAACAACTGTGACACGGGACCAAAGAGATTCAAAATGGGCCCAAAGCTCATTCAAAATTCCCTGCACATTGTCTGGTTACCAAAAAATAGATTAAACCAGACTATGTCGTAGTGGTCCAAAAAGTAAGCTAAATCACCATCTGGTCACACCCAAAGTTGATTCAATGATCCAACCATGCAGGTGACAAAGAGATGTGGCTGAATGATATGAACTAAATGTCAGGAGCTTCAGCAACTATTTACAGTTCCCTAGAATGGTCAAGCTGCTGAACACCTTATGGGTACCTTTCCATAACATAGTCTCTTCAGCCCTCAGACTAACTCCACCTATCCAGCTGGCCACTGGATCCTTCCAGGCAGAAGTATTATAAAAATCTTCTGCCTTGCTTGAACAACATGATCTTCCAGAACTTCATTTTCATTTTTCTGCCACTATAGTTATTCTTTAGACCTGATATTTGGCTTATCTCTCAGTCCTTTGGTTTGTCTTTTGGTTTGGTTTGCTTTGTCCTTTGGTTCTGACTGATCCTACAATCTTGAATCCTGATATACACCACTGCTGTGGCTCATTGTAGACTCCTTCAAATGACCCAGTCCTCCTGACACCAGATCTGATGAGAAAAACATGCAGAACAGTGAATCAGACAGAGACACTGAGACAAACTAAGCAGTATGCTCAACAGAGTTGAGAAGAGGCATTACTCAAGTGGTGAAAGACTTCATGGGACACAAATGTCTTCACCTTCTTTTCTTACATGTAGATGCTTTATTTAGTGTTTGGCCACAGGAAGCTAAACACAGTTTTAATTTGCATAACTGATGATTGAAGCATGTCTCCATTCCATGGGGTGAAGGGAAAGGGGTTAATTACAGGGACTGGTCATTCCTCTTCACATCTAAATGGACCCTCAGTGGTCAGCTTTTCCTCTGCATAGATGTTTGGGACCTTTGAACATTTAAATTAAATCCTTGCAGCATTCATACCTCTCTTTTACAGAGCACTAAAACATATTGTGGCAAATTAACCTTTGAGAACCAGTGGGAGAAAGTATGTGCGCAACCAAAATAAAAAGTGATTGAAAGCAATGTGGTGCATTTAAAAAATTAGCATTAGAGATGTGGGTTACTTTGTCAGAGCTATGATTACTCAGCCACTTAATTATGCCCTAACTGGTAATCTTCTCTGTACAAACACATGTACAACAATTACTGGATTTCTTTGCATGAAATGGGGTGATGTGGGCTGAGAATGGGAGATTTTTGTCACACACAGGAGACTTACTGTTCATTTCTTTGATACTCTTTTAATCTATGTGAAAAGATGTATATTAATGTCTCTACAACTCTGTAAATACAAAAAATGTACGTAAGAGGGAGTAAGAGTTCAGGGGGGAAAAAAAACAATAATGCATCAAGTTGCCATCCTCCTGCCCAGTATGAGAGTCATGATGAAATGTTCGGGTTTATGAAGGGTTTGTGCCTTGACTACCTCTTTTGTTCTAGACCTTAAAATTATGACCTGACCTGTAGCTCCCAATTAATAACCAGTTCCACATGCTTTTCATTCCCAAGGAATAATATCAACTTTAGCTGATTCATTTCTTTACATTTGAGTAATAGACTACCTGACAAAGAGCTTCAATGCAGCATGAAGAAAACACCTTGCTAGACAAATACATCAGTCATCCAGTAGCATATAGGCTGATGTAAGCTAAGTGTCAATATTTGCAAAAAATTATTGTGTCCCAGAACACCAGCAACAATGCCATTGACACCATAGGCCAATATCCCATTCAAGGACTCTGCAGAGCCCTACCCATTATTCAAGCTGACATGGTGAACATGCTTCTAAGGAAATGAATATATCCACTCACCTACCCACCCCCATCATGACATCCTCTATGCTTTCAATATCCACTCTGATCAGCAGAGGTTTCTGCTCACATGCTGTTGCTCCATCTGTGAGCAAGAGCCATGGAGCATTTGGGTTATACAATAATAATCACCATAATGTTAGAACTGCAGAGCTGGATTCTTGCTGATTCTTGCTGCCCTCTCTTCAGACTGGGCACTGACAGTGTGAAGAAGGCAAAGCTAGAGCCCCCGCCCCCTGCATGTTCATATTGCTGGCTTGAATAATGCCTGAACAGGGCTATGGTTTATTTGCAATTGGTAAAAAGGGGGTGAATTCTATTAATACTACTTGCGTACTGTTGTTCATCTAACACAAGAAGATGGGTTTGTGTTTGCGTATGTACCCATGCTTGTTCATAAAAATACAAGAAGAGCTGTATAGATCACACCAACATGTTTTTCCACACAATGGTCAACAACTGTAACTATTGCAAGCCCACCAACAGGACATGAATGCCAATTGTGCCCCTTCTGTTCCCCAGCAACATATATGTCATATACCTATATATCAGGCCTCTGACAGTGAAGGTGATATATGAATAGCTATCACAACAACAGCCACTGATGTACCCAAAGCTCTGTTAATTTATCCTATCTGTTTTTAAAGCTATCTGAGTTAGCAGCCATTAACTACGTGTATCACACAGTGATGTGATGAATAACATCATAAAAGCCAATATGTCTTCTCAGCCCACATATATAACTGGCCTAGGAATTGGGTCATCGTTTTTGTTGAAGTGATGAAACTGTACATGGCCATGTCTTCTCAGTCTACAGTTCAGGGGAATAGCAGTCATATGGCTCCATGCTACACCATACCATACCACCACCACTGTTGCCTTACACAGAAGTAAAGAAGAATCCAACATAGCCTTCTGCCTGATATGTCACATTTCTATGTAGTGGTGATTTGGGGGCATGAAGAAGCACATAGTCATGTGAGCTCCTCAAACTATAATATAGAGAGAATTGCCATCTCAATGAGTCTCATTAGGAGGCATTCTGTATGATCTCTCTGACAAGCCAACCTAAAGGCAGACCTACAAGGTAAATCACAGATACTTATATATTGTTTATGGCTGACAAGAGTTTTCTAGATTTGTCATATCTAACAATATCCCAGTAAAGGGTTAATACCAGAATGAAAAACAATCAGAGACAAGCATTTCAAGATTCATCTGGGTATCTTAAGTACAAGTATTTTCCTTGTTGCACTCATTCCAGTAACTCTCAAACTTGTATTTACTAAGCTTTATTTTTACTACATTGCTTCTAAGTTCCATAATTCAAAAATAGCAAAACCAAAATATATTGAAGACAAAAGTTGTGAGGAAAGAACAGTAGGCGTTAAATAATTAAAATCCATTCTTGCAGCTTTTGAAAAGATGGAGGTATTAAAACTTCAGAATGTATGAATCAAATACAAATGGGAAAAAGAATGTTTTAAGTTACATTCTTAAACAACAGGAACACATAGCCCCAAAAAGTAGAGAATACATCTCTAGAGTGCATCATTTAAAAATAAAAAAAAAATCATGATTTTATTAGCCTTTAGAAGCCTTAAAAGCCTTCTTGTAACACCACAGAAAAACATCAAAATTCTTCAGAATAAAAGAATCCTATTAGTTGCAAAAGATCCTAGAACTGGCTTCCTTGCATGCAAGCGTTCTAGCAGCTATTTGGGAGACCATGTGCATGGATGCCTTCTTCTAGCAAACCAGGAGAGCTGCCACACATCAAAGGAAAGCAGGCCTGAGGATAGCCATCTACATACTGTATCAGCAAATAGTTACTTAGAAACAATGAGTGGTTGAAAATGCTTGGGTCCCCCTGGATTATTGGTCTGTCAAACTCTTCATCTCATTACTTTGTGTTCCAGGTGCTGGGGTTCAACTTCCAATAAAACCAGTTATCTCAGTCAAACAAACACATCACCAGCAATGAAAGGGTAAAAATATGACCCAAGCTATAGCCACTACAATAATGTGTGAAGAATGTTGAGCCAATGGTAACCCTGACTATACGAAAGGAAACTCAAAACATACACTCACAGAGAGAGAAAGAAGTAAACAGTAGACCTTTAGGTAGAGTGGGCGGCATATAAATTAAATAAAATAAATAAATAAACATATAACCATGTATCACTCCCTTCACACATGGGCCATATTAAAGAGAAACCTTGAACAGAATAGGCATTTGCCCTTTTTCTGAGAAGAGACATACTCCACACATAGAGATCTAAGCACTTAGACTTCCCCTTATTGCAGAGGTTGGCGTATTCTGGGGGCCAATTTTCTGTCCCCAAGATTTATCATGGGTACACACCAGTACCATTTTTAACTCGGGAAGATAAAAACCAGTGTTCTGGAAAACTTCCCACTTTGCATCTTCTTTTTCTTATAAATCATCACTCTTGGTGGCTCCCAGCAGGAGAAATGGATGTTTCTTTGGCCATTTTGACAGTGCAGGGGGACATCGGAGAGCTCTCAGAGGTTGAAGAGACCAAACAGCCTTGAGGTCCACTGTTTGCCCACCTCTGCTTCACAGACAGTGCAAGGCCACTTGAGACAAGCAGGTGGTGCTACTCAATCGTGGGTTCAGAGCAGAGGCATTGTGCTATTCTATGTATGGTTACCCTTCAGGCAGAGCCTATGTGAAGGAAACTGTGGTTTCTATTTTAAATGTAACCACAACACTTGAAGTTAGCAAGTCTGGGAGGCCACTAGCACCTGCTTAATCAGACATCTGATCAAACAGAGACAGTAATATGTCATGTCAATTAATTGCTCTGGCAGCAGGGAGACACCAAAACAGTTTAATACAGCAAACTAATGTTTGACCACTGGCCTATTATGCAGCTTTGACAGGTTGCAATTGAATAGTACATTGGTGGTTATAATGAAAAAGTAGATTACTTGAATTAGCCATCCGTCCCCTCCACCTCTGTGGTAAGGCATGCCCATTAGTCAACTGTGTTGATTCTTGTTCACTCTGGTTTAAGTATGCCATTTGTGTTGTTAATGGCACTTTCTCCCACCTTTTAAGGTCAGGTGACTTCATATCACAAGAGTAGATTTTCCTTCTATTAAGGACTTGTTTGCTTTAGATGTTTTTCATGCTGGAATACAATCTTCTGCATCTGTAACCCACATCTGTTCTGCAGTAGCATATTTAAGAGCAGTTTGGTGTATTGCAACTACACAGAACCACCCTGTAATAAATCATTTCAAGTTTCCAAACGTAACAGATTTTCCATTTTGGATGATCATAGACACAAAAAGTTCGGGGGTTGGCATCTGGAAATCAAGATTGTGAACCTTATCTGTCTTTTACTAGATTTATTAAATTTCATTAGATGTTTTACATTTTGCACAAGTGAGCTGATTCAATTAGAGTATTGCTGCATTGAAAGCATGCAGGCTTAATACAGAACTGCAGAGTACAAAGAAGTGAAAGGAAGAAGTAGCGCAGAAGCAGAAAGATTAGAACATAGATACAGATACATGAGGGGGTAGCTTTGGCCCTTTTGGCTTAAAGCTCCCATTGGTCCCACCCTCTATGGCCAATGGTGCTTTGGTGGGTGTAGTCAAAGGTTCAAGCCACACATTAGGGAAAAGGTACACCTAACACTATCCTTCCTAAATGGCACTAGTAGTTATATAGCTTTGGTGCTCCACAATCAAATTCTCTGAGCAATCTGAGACTATGGTTGGTTTAAATCTGCTTTGGGCATAAAAGGCCAGCCTGTACTCAGGTGCCACAAGAAGAGATGGGCTAGAGGCAGAAGCTTATGAAATGTCAGCTTATTTTCAGTTTTTGTGGGGAGAGTCGCTTGTTATAAGCTGGCCATTGTGTTGCCAAAAGGCAGGACTAGACCCTAAGGCATTTGTGGACTGGGACGAGGCATGTGTGCCTTACCCCCAAAATATGGGGTCATGAGCCACCTATGACTGGAAACAACACATGCCAGTACCATGGAAGCAGATTTCAAGTACATGTTATGCAAGATATCCTTAAGGTAACTGCTGTTTTTTGAGAGACTGGAGTTCTCTAAAGCTGTGGATGTTTAACCAGATATTAGATATCCATCTGTCAGGGATGCTTTAGGAACATCTTGCCTGACAAATCTTGCACCAACTAAATGACCTTCAAGGGCCCTTCCTGGCCTATAATTCCAAAAACAAACCATTGCAAAGCACAGGTGACTACAGGGTATTGGATTGTTGTTGTTTTTACTGCATTACTCTTGGAACTTGACTCACAGTCTCCTTGCCAAGAAAGAAGTTGTAAAGAAGAGACAGGTGTGAGATGGAAGTAATATTAATGTGACTGCTATTTACTAAAAAAAGCATTTATTTAATATGTTCATTCATATTCTGTCAAATGTTGATGTACGTATTTTGAGGAAGGAGAATGTATTAAGTTTTATTTAGAAGGACTGTATGAAAAACTAGCCACACAGATCTGGAACAGGATTGTAATTTTCAAGCTCAAACAAGATCCCTAGGACTCCAGTATAATTTTTTAAAAAAATCACTTAATTATAATGATAATCTTAGAACTGCAGAGCTAGAAGGGACCCTTAGGATCATCGGGTCCAGCCCCTGTCAAGGAGGCACATGTTGATCTAGTGATTAAATCTGCACATGCAGAAGACTTTGTAAAAATATTTCGCTGGGAAGAACACAAAAGCAAGAACTTTCACATTCGCACCCTGTTCTCATCACACTGGTCACCCAGATGCACTTTCCTACCCCTCCAAAATACAAGTGACACACTGATATCCTAGCTAGATGAAAACAGATGCAAAAGAAAAATACAGAGGTCCTTGCCCATTCCTTTAAAAGATCAGCTACATACAACGTACACAGAACTGGTTAACTGCTATTCTTGGATTAACTTGTCCTTATCAATGGACTGTCCTTGTACTCATGGAGATATTCTCTCATACCCATGACCTGTATAAGGCATCCAGAAAACTACATCCTTTAGGAAATATAGTATGTATGTTTCTGAAGGCCGGTCACATGCTGGGGTTCAGCTTCCTCAAACCAGCTTTTTTCTTGAATGGTGAACAAAAAGTGACTTTGAGATGTTCTTATGAAGCAATCTTTGCAGCTCTAAAAATATTGTATGAAAAAATGTATCAGTTCAGACCAGAAGCTTCCAAGCCTAGACCTCCAGGTACTTTTGGACTATAACTCCCAGAATCCAGGACCATTTGTCATGCTAGTTAGAGTTTCAAAGCATTGTCATCAAAGAAGGTCTTTTCCACATGCAACAGGAAGACAATGTCTACAGATGTGGATCCCTTTCTCCATCCACATAAATCTGTTCAGGAATGGGACTGTGTGGGCTTTATCTGCAGAATTGCCCTTTTCAGACCAAGACAGCTACTTTTTGCTATGTTTCGTGGCTTGGAATGGTCCCTACCATCCTTGAACAGGGATAGGGAACCTGTGTCCTGAGGCTGAATCCAGCTAGACTGGAATCCCCATCAATCTTCTGTTACATAATACAATTCTTGGTTGACTTCCCAGCTTTTTCTGTTCCCCATTCTAGTGCTTCAGTTAGGCTGAGTTTTTTTTCTCTGAAAGGCTTAGTTTAAGATAAAATATGCTGGTGTTTTTGATCCCACCCTTTTATCTTTGGCTTCATCCACTACTGGATGTTGGAATGTGTCTCCCCAAAAATAGCTATCCAGAAAGTGGCAACACTAATGCAGTGGTAGAGAAATGAAAATAAATAAATAAATAAATAAATAAATAAATAAATAAATAAATAAATAAATAAATAAACAAACAAACAAACAAACAAACAAAGACAGACAGACAGACAGACAGACAGACAGACAGACAGACAGACAGACAGGAATGAATACTCTCTCATGGTTAGTCCCAGTTGTATGAAGAACAGGTCTTCAACATTAGCTCTTTGCAGGCATTAATATTTGGGTAATGCTCTAGTCCCCTGTGACATCTCAGTGGGTTAGGCATCTGGTTGAGAGGTCCATTCCCCACTGTGCCTCCTTGGCAGGGGCAGACTTGATGAGAGCTGGACTTCATGGGGTCCCTTCCGGCTCTGCAATTCCAAGATGCCCTGCACATGTGGAGACAGATTTTTCAGGCTTCACTTCACATCAAGATCCCGAAGGATGGTGAAGGCTCTCCTCTTCAGCCATGCTAGCATCTATGTATTCAGGGCAACAAAACTGGAGAGAGAGCAGAGCAGAGTAAGGAAGGATTATTTCCCCATTCATGTGGTTAGTATATGTAAGTAATAATGCCTGAATAGGGCCATTGTTTGGAGCACTTTTATTCCAGAGTTGCCTACATGTAGACATAAAACACTTAATGTTGTGCAGGCAATTTATACGTGATAAGTCTTATGTATCTGATATGGAAAAAGATTGGTAAATAACCCAAAAAGGTATTTTTATGTATTAGTTTGTCCGAGAAAGGTAGTGCCCACAACTGATCCAAAATCAAAGTCTCTCCAAGTGTCCATTCTTGTCTATCACTGTAACAAGGTACAATTAATAATGTTTACTCAGAAACAAGTCCTGCAAATCTTTGGTATGGTTTACTCCCAGGTAAAGTGTACAGTTCCACAACACATACAGGATAGAGGAATTCATCTTATCACTCATACATCAAATGGATATTCAGGTCAAAAAGGCACTGTTTCAAAATAATCAGCGTCTTTAAAATCTGAAATTTTATTTCTATCTTTGCCTTACTTGAAAATGAGAGGGGGATCCTTTCTGAAACAACATAATAGCTCACCTTATTTATAGCACTGTAACACCTACAATTTTATTGTGTGAAGAATACGTGACAATTTTTTTCTGGGGTTTTTGGAACATCCCTGAACGAATGCTAAATCTGGAATTGTTTCAAGGCCAAAAAAAAAAATGTTCCTTATCCACATTAGCAACAGCTTTTTAAAGATTTACCAAAAGGGAACACCAGTGACTCATTCCACAGTGCCTGTTCATGACAAGCAAGAGCTGAGCTGTCTGTGGGTGGGTGTGTTATCCACGTTGGTTTTTAGCACTATGGAGGTGGAAGCATGCTTCCATATGCTGTGAATTTGCCACATACTATAGTGCACTCACTGTTCTTCCTAGCCTGAGTGCTGGCCTTGGAGCAAAACATATTTATCAAGGAACAAGAAGGTTGCCTTTTTCCCCCTAATTTCAGAAAAAAGCTTGGCCAATCCCCTTCCCAAATCTCACATTTGATCCCCAAATTAAATTACCTGTATTTAAAACAAATGCAGAATAGGATCCTTCCACAACCATGGCTGCTTTGCCTAGCCACCAAGAGGGGTGGTGCACAGGCAAAGTTAGGGTGGCTGGTAGGGGCAAGCCAAAGCTTACCTTTAAAAGAGGAGCTTACCTCTGCTTCAGCCTCTACTCCTCGGAAAACCATCGGAAAAGGTGCTGCGAGGCACCTGAGGCAGTTTCACTTTTGCCTTGTCATCTCGTGGTGAAGTGGAAGGACTTGGGAGCAAGTGGCCAGGGGTTCTTTTTGGACAAGCCACCCTATTAATTAAAGGGGGGTTGAAGAGGTCTAAAAAATGGGGAATACCCTTAATTACTAAGAGGGGGGAGAGAGAAATCAGGTGAGATAGTGAAGGGGATAAAGCAGGGGTGCAACAGTTGCCTTTGGGGCCTCTGGGCCAGAGGCCCTGAGCAATGCCCTTGCCACTCATCTGAAAATAATCAATCAATCAATCAATCAATCAATCAATCAATCAATCAATCAATCAAAGAAGTGGAACAAAATATAAGAATATGATAATAATAATAATAAAACATAATTAAAACATTTAGGAAAGGGAAACAAGGATGAGTGGGGAGCATTATACTAATTAATGTGAATGGATCTTGAGGCGTGGGGTACAATACAAGCAAAAAAAGAAAGGGGGGAATTTTGAATAAGTATAGAAGTACTTTAAGGTTTTGGTTCAGTTTGGAACAAGTACATAAGGTGTTGTGTCAGTGGGCACTATAGGGCCGAAAAAAGGCAGTTGGGGGTAAGAAGGGCAAGCAGCCAGTTTAAGCATAGAACACCACCCCCGTGCAACTATCTAGTAGTCTGTCCAAGGAGAAGTTAGTTGACACGAACTGGTGTGGGCCATGCTGGAAATACCTGTTATAGGACGTTTTTATGAACCTGGTTAACCATGATTGTGTTGACTTATCTTTTGACATAGTGATTGTCCACCTGGGTGGAAAATGACTTGACCCAAAAGATGGGCAAGTAAGTCCCTTCCTGTGAACCTGCAGGACTCAGTGGCCAAATATCCAAGAATGTGTTTGGTGTGGTCAGCTATGCTGTTACAGATAATATGGAGAGCCAACTGTGACCCTAGATGCATTGATAAGGCACAGCGAGGAGTCAAACATGAGATCAGCAGAGCAATATTTGCAGGTCTGGATTCTGTTATAACAGATACAGATGGGTTGAATGCCCTAGTTTGTACCATGCTGGCAGTGTGCACCTATTGGATGAAGTACTGCACATTTTTCTGACAACCTCCATGGGGGCCTGAAGAGTGAAATTTTCAGTCTGTGTGGGGGGCATGGGGCATACCTGTAACCCCTATGACATGGTGGGTAGTGTCGAAGGCATGGGTTTTTTTAGGTAAGTTACAAGGGGCACCCAACAGGGTTGAAGACCACAAAGTTTATATGCTGGGAGGTAGACAAGCCAGTTCCACACCAGGAGGCAGAACACCTAGAGTCAGGAGCATCAGGTGGCCTACGTTCAGGGGATAAGCTGTGATTGTGGGAACTCACCATGAGAAGGTGTGGCCTGAGGCAAGGCCAGCCCCAGAAACAGATCATGCTTCTGCACTGCTATTGCCCCCCCTTTTGAAAAGGGATTAACCTTTTTCCTGAGTTCAATTAAGTGTGGTCCTGTTTTATATCCACTTCCTGTATGTCGCTTTGCTATTCGGGGCTGGCTGGGCAATGGAATATCTTATAAGACCATTGACAATTACTTTAGCCTACTGTACATAGGACATACCTCCCTCATTTACCAGAATTAAGAAGGAGAGGCATACAAATAGACAATTTGGCGTTTTAAATATTGATGTTGATTACCAAAGAGGAAGGCAAGATATTTATTCTGTTCCCTGACAAGCTGAAGGGGAGGCACCTCAGTAGTGAGCAGGCCACTCAAAAAGGTTGTATATTGAGGTGAGTTGCCTAGGAGAATTATGTTGCTTTTGATCTCGCCTAGTTGCCCAATTGTTCACAACTCTCCTTAGCCCCATTCATGAGAGTCCATGTGTAACAGACAGAATATTAGCTTTGGGCATATTTAATTTCCTTTCATGTTTTTAATGATACTCCACTTTCCTCCTGAAGAAGAAGCCAAAGTGGCTTACAACATTAAAAAAGACAACTTAAAAGCTAAAAATACAATAAACTATATATTGTTAAAAACGATTAAGTGTGCATAATATTGAAAGCATCTTAAAACAATTTTTAAAAACATTTTACAAATACATTATGAAAATAAAAAGACATTCCAACCTACTTTAAAAAAAAAAAAGCTTCATAGTTACTAGTAAAAGCTCTATCAGAAGAGAAAGGTCTGCCAGCAGAAAGACAGCAAATAGGGGCCAGCCTGGGGGAAGTTCCATCGTTTGGGAGCGGAAACGGAGGAGTCCCTCTTTCATGTCCTCACCAAATGCACTGGTGAGGGTTTGAGACTACAGAAAGAGACCAATGATCTGAGAACATAGAGAAGGGGGTTCAATTTCCCACATAGCTGTGCATCTCTGTGGGTGATCTTGGACCAATTACAGTCTGTAAAAGTAACCTATTTATGCAAAAGTGTTGTGAGGATAAAACAAATACCTCTCTGCATTACTTGAAAGAACAAGATCCAAATATAATGAATGTAGTAAATAATGAATGTCCTTGTTAAGCATTTATCTCATGGGCAGAGATTGATTGATTGATTATTTGCTTTCTAGTTATTTTAGGGTGGAACTACATGAAACAGCCCATAAATAGAAACAGAGCTTCCTTAAGCACTGAAAGGCAAAGGTTTTTTTGTCCATCTCTGTTGCCTGCATTCCAGTGAGCTTTGAAAGTAAATATGGCCTTAATTTAGAAGTCTGATTACACCCACACACCCACCCCCAAAATCAGGTATCTCTCAGAAAAGCACTGCTCAGGTACAACTACATGGCTACCTGCAAAGTCCAATGAGAGATGTCTCATTAAAGTCTGAAAGTTTCTGCTCATTCACCCCAATCTCACACCAATCCCCAGGAATCAAATAAAATTGTTTCAGGATAGCAACCAGCCCATCAGCCATTGTTTAGCACATGTGTCCTAAAGGTATGAGAAAGACCATTTATGTTCATCATTATCATCATCCCTTGAAATACTAGAAGCGGATAACATCCTGCTCTCAAAAGTTAAAGAACTGACAGAAAGACAATGTATCAAAAGACTGTAAAAAAAAATCTTAAAATCAAAATTAAATGGTGGAAATACAATCAAAGCCATAAACACACGGGCAGTTCCAATAATTAGATATCAAACTGGAATAATAGATTGGATCCAAAATGAACTAGAAAAAAAGGGACTGAAAAACACAGAAACTAATGAACAAGCATCATGTGCTACATTCAAAAAGTGATGTGGACATATTATATTTACCATGAAAAACTGGAGGATGTAGATTACTGCAAATACGGCAGGTAGCAGAAGGGGGAAAAAAGAAGCCTGATTATATTAGTAGAGAAAAATAAAAAGAGAATATTTTGAAAACAACAGAAACAAAGGCTCAATATAAGAAACAATTTGCAAATAAAACAGTTGGGAAAATAAACCACTACATGAACAACACCTGAGAAATATTGATGGAAAGCATGATAATAATTCAACATAGGCAAGGCTAAAACTGGGGATTGTTAATAGAGAAACCGAAGGCCTGATTTTTGCTGCACAAGAACAATCACTCCAAACCATGATGAAAGTTAAAATTCAAGGAATTGGTGCTAACAGCAAATGTCGACTCTTCAAAGAAAAGGATAAAACACTATCACACCTCATCTGTGAATGTCCAGAGATTGCACAAACAGTTTTCAAAAGACATAACAGAGTGGCAAAATTAGGTCATGATGCAAAAAAATATTACTTGCTAGCCTCCAAAAACCCATGGGAACATCAGATAGAGAAAGTGTCAGAAAATGACGATGTCAAGATCTTGTGGGATTTCCAGATCAAAACTTGAACAGAACACACCAGACATAGTAATAATAGAATAACGAAATGTCTGGATCATTGATGTTTCAATCCCAGGGGATGCCCGAGCTGAAAATAAAGAACTGGAAAAACTAACGAAGTACAGAGACGTGGCAATCAAAACATCTCGCTTGTGGATGAAACACACTCCAGTCCCATAGTCATCGGGGCTTTGGGAACAATATCAAGAAATTTCACACAGTATTATAAGTAGTTGCAGATCTCATAAATAACATCGTCAGAGCTATAAAAACTGGCAAAATTTTGTATACATACTACACTGATATTTAACAGATACTTAGGTTTTGGGTTAAAACTTGTATCTGTTGTATAACACCAGTCATCATCATCATCATCATCATCATCATCATCATCATCATCATCATCATCATCATCATCATCATCATCATCATCATCATCATCATCATCATCTTTTTATAATTTTGATTGAATGTGCCTGGTAGTTTTGAACAATAATAATACAAATAAATATAATTCTCTCCAATAAGCTGCACTAAAAGACAGAACACTCTTGGGGCAAATCTGTCCATTGTTCTTTGAGAATTCAACTTCATGGGTTCTGTGGAACATAAATCACTTTGAAAAATTACCAAGCAGCTAGGACTTCCATAATTGTCTTCCATCTACCTGAATTAATTGAAGAATGAGAATCATTGCGACTTTATCTCATTCAAATGAATAACAGGACCAGGGTGGGATTTGGAAAGGAAAAGAAAGGAACTGAAGGAACTCTAGGTCTAGAGTAGGGGTCTCCAAAGTACAGCCCACGGGCCACATCCAGCCACCTGGCCTTTTTATCCAGCCCATCTGTGTGTGCACATGGGCGGGAGGGTGGGCAGATGGGCGCACAAGGTGGGTGGGCGGGAGTGCATGTGTGCGTGCATGCGGGTGGGTGGGTGGTAGTGCATGCAGGTATGCAGGTGGGCAGGAGTGCTTTTGGGTGGGCGGGAGTCCATGAGTTCGTGCGGGTGCCCAGGAGTGCAGGCACACACGTTCCTTCCACCCTTGAAAATATCGCAAATATATTATGTGGTCCTCTGTGTGAAAGGTTTGGAGGTCTAGAGGATCTGATGTTAAACGTTCAAACCAATGATGGACATACTGCATTAGAATTTTTATTTTACCTAATGGCAGTCTACTAGGCAATTTGTTTATTTATGACTCATTTGTTCCATTTAGCGACTCGTCTAATTCCATTTGCTGAACAAATTTTTATCACGCAACTGTTTTATCTGGGAGGCCTTTTAATCTTCCCAAATCCAGCCCTTCAGCCCCATCCACCCCCCACCCTGCTGCTCTTATCTCCTATCTATGAGAGAAGTTGAAAAGATTACAGAGAGGGTGCTGGCCATACCAGCACAGGAATTCTGGGAGACAGCCCAACAGGTACGAGTATATGAATTCACAAGATACTTATATTTTCATCTGGTAAATCTACTGAAATTCTAAAACAGAAAAATGTCAGGTTTTTTTTGTTTTGTTTTTTACAAATTGAGCCCCCTTCAGGTGGTATTTTATTTGCTCTAATAATCCATCACACAAGTAGGGGAGCACTTAGCATCTTGCCTCTTTCCCTGTGAAGAGTACAAGGGAGACTCTCATAGGTACACACTCTCCACAGGAGCAGGTTCTTGCTCACATGAAGTATCTGCACAAGAGCAGGAAGGTCTCCTCTCCAGACATATCACCATTCACTTGGAGAAATCAGTCACAGAGAAGGAAGGATTTTCAGCCTTCCCCTGGTCAAGTGAAAGTTAAAAGCATGGTAAGTCATGCAGGAATACAATTTGAGCTCATTATGAATGTTTAATGTAGCATAACAATAATCTTGTGCTGTCAAGTTAATTTTGACTTCTGGCAACCCCTTTCTGAATTTTCCAGGAACACAATACACACAATGGTTTACTATTTCCTTTTTCTTGGAAAACCCTGGAACTGTGCAACTTACCCAAGGCTACACAGGCTGGCTTTTCTCCCAGGAGGAACAGTGGGAAATCAGACTCCCAATTTCTGGCTCCACAGCCAGATACCTAAACCACTGAGCTATGTATCATAGGAAAAGTAAAATGTATGCTTTACCATCAATATGGCCAGTATACTGAGATGTTGTTAGTCCCTGTAATTAGTATATAATTGGTATGGGTGTGTGTGCATGTGTGCAGACATACACACATATATCTATGGAGGACTTTTAAATTGCAAGTGCTCACAGAGAGAGTGGAGTATTCAATGTGACGTTATGCAATTATGTGCATTAATGTCTATGCATGCACACAATGCAGTATTTTCTAAATTCATGTCTCTCAAGACAGAGAGAAGTTTGTACATGAATGAGTTTTAATCAGCATGATCCTTGAGCTGGCCACAGTGACAACCTTTCGTCTGCACAGTGTCATATTGAATTCTGTTTCATCTGTCTGCTAAAATCCAGCAGAATATTAGAGAATATAGCCCTGTTGAGTTATTTTTATTTTTTTATGTTGTTATAAATAAACAAGGGGTAGAAGAATGATAACTCTGCAATTGTTTGTTGTACATGTAAGGATAGGGGTGAGTATGTCCCATGTTTATTATTTTTCCTGCATACTTTTTGTTCTTTTGTAGACCTTCTGGTTTCTCCAAGTCAGCTCAGACCTCCCTCCTGTGCACTGACAGTCCTGTTTTGGGACTATACTAGTTATAGATAAAGTGAAAGACATTTACATCAGTGCATGGAAATCATCCCTGAGTGCTCACTGGAAGGACAGATCCTGAAGATGAGGCTCCAAAACTTTGGCCATCTCATGAGAAGAGAAGACTCCCTGGAAAAGACCCTGATGTTGGGAAAGTGTGAGGGCAAGAGGAGAAGGGGACGACAGATGATGAGATGGTTGGACAGTGTCGTTGAAGCGACCAGCATGAATTTAACCCAACTCCAGAAGGCAGTGGAAGACAGGAGGGCCTGGCGTCCTCTGGTCCATGGCATCAAGTAGAGTCAGACATGATATAATGACTAAACAACAAACAACAACATGGAATATTCATTTTATTCTTCCCTCTTTATTTCCTGGAATGATTTTTTGGTATAATTTCAGTAATTTTACTATGGGCTGCATCATTTCCTTTATTTGTCTGAAAATACCATATGCTCTGTATAGTAAAACATTTTAAGGATTTTTAAGGCTGATTGGATCAGAGGAAGGGCCATCTGGTCCAGCCTTCTGTTTCCAGCAGCAGACAGACTGCCAGATGCTTCCAGGAAGCTCACAAATGGGACATGAAAACCTAGCATCATTACTACTTCTCCTGCCATTAAATTGCCAGTTATGCCAGTTACTCAAGTATTTTTGGCCCTAAAGTCTCTTTGTGTCTGGATTCATGTTTTCCTTCCTAACTGCAGAGAGCACTGAGAACCTTGCACTACTGATTAAGATCTTGGGTAACAGCAGAGGCGGAGCCATGAAGAGCATCAGTTCCCTCCTCTGCTCTACATGCAGGTAATGTGAAGGCAGGTGGTACAGCAGTTAGAACAGAAGCAAGCAGTAACCTGCCATCCTCCAGATGTTATGGAGTGCAAATCTAATAAAGCCCTAGCCAACATGGGAACTATGGGAGTTGTAGTCCAAAGCATCTGGAAAGCATCAAATCTCAACTTTGCCAGTCCTAATGTGATGTTTGACTAGTAACTACATCTGAGTCTACTAGGCTTAGAATAAAACAGGATTGTTCTGAGGGTAAAATTGTGGGAGGGAGATGGATGGATGGATGGATGGATGGATGGATGGATGGATGGATGGATGGATGGATGGATGGATGGATGGATGGATGGATGGATGGATGGATGGATGGATGGATGGATGGATGGATGGATGGATGGATGGATGGATGGATGGATAGATAGATAGATAGATAGATAGATAGATAGATAGATAGATAGATAGATAGATAGATAGATAGATAGATAGATAGATAGATAGATAGATAGATAGATAGATAGATAGATAGATAGATAGATAGATAGATAGATAGATAGATAGATAGATGATCCTCAAGGGAGCCAGCAAGACATGAGGCTAGCTGTCAAATGGAGGAGCCCAGAGAGCTGGAGCTGCAAGGGATGCTCAGGAACAATTGTCTGGGATGTACTGGGCCATGGAATCCCTGGAAGAGGTGGGATTATATTTATAAGAAGGACACATGGAGGGGAGTCCTCATGCAACTCAATGCCCCCAAAGGCAAGGGGGACAAGCACAAAACCCCCAAACCACCACTTTATACATCTTAACTGGTAAGAGATATGGAAGAGGACAGAGGCCAAGTCACCTGTGTAGCTGTAGCCAACCCCAGCTGACCCTGATGGAGGAAGTGCCAGCACAACCATCAGTGCTTGGGTGAGCAAGAGGAGAGGGGACTGAAAAGCCAGGGCAAGTGTAAATCTCTGGGGAGAAATCCACCACCACCTACCTGTCCTCATTGTGGATATACCAGCCCTTCCTCATAGGAGCAGCTTGACACCGAAAGAGCCCTGGCACCAAAGGCACATGGACTGGAACTGGACTCACTGGACCTCCTAGTGAAGAGAACTGGGAGGCAAGAGATGTTGGAGCTGGACATTGGGCTAGTTCATTTAACTAGTGCCGAGGACTCTGAACTGGTTGTACATTTCCTGGACGTTACCCAGTCCAAGTTCCAATAAACCCTGTTAAGTCTGACCTTCTGTATCAAGAGTTTATGGAACAGAGGATGGAAAAGCAACACCTCACTCATACAGACCAAGCTCACGGGACTCACAGTATGACTACCATTGCTTGAACTAGTGTGTGTCAAAAACAATCTCAGCAACTGTATACTGGTCACATCTTCAGCCACTACCAATGGCCTGCTTGGGCTTATTACAGGGTAGATTGGAAAATGGTGCTAATGCAAAAGAAAGAAGTTGTTAAGCTGCTTCTCTTCTCCCTTCTTGTCTCAACTGCCTTACTGTTTCTCACCTCTTTGCTGTTGTATTCATCTACAGTCTTTTCTGGTAGCATTTAAAGAGTGGACTATCTTGCCATATTCAAAGGAAGCTGCAAGAAACCAAAGTGCATACTAAGACAGAAATGAAACCATCTAGCCTCCTTTTGATTGGCAGGAAGAAGATCAACTCGGGACAAATAAAATGTGCAGCTGCTGAAAGCATCCTCTAAAACACATCTGGTACCTAACAGCTCTTGACTGCATTTGTCTGGAAAAGATCTTGCTCAGCCCATACTGTAGATGCTTCCTAGTGTACAGATACTTGTTGCTACTGGAAAAACGGATGGGTGAGACTGTGAAGTCTTTGTCAAACAACAGAGAGAAATATAACAGCTTTGCTTATGTTTTCATTCAGAAGATAATGATTACAAGTCAATTATCTAAAGTCAAGGACAGCCAGAAGGTATATCTGGATCTATGATTATTTTCCAGGTTAGTTGTTCTCATCCTTTGACTTTCCAGATGTTATGGGCTTCAACTCCCAGAAACTCTGTCCACCAGTTTTGCTGGCTGGGCCTTCTTGAAACAGAATTCAAAACCCAAAGCATCTGGAGGGCCAAAATTATGAACCACTGCCTGAGACAATTTTCAGAATATCGCTCAAGTAAAGAAAACTTAAGAGTAGCCAATCCAGGAGTGTATTTTTGTAAGAAACAATTTGAGCTCCGTTCAGCTCTAGTGCTTCAAAACAAGTCCAGGTTGAAAACACATATTTCTGAGTCTGTGTGGCTTTGGAACCAGGGTTTGTTTGGCAGACTTGATGATTCTAGTTTAAAAAATAGCTGGCTGGATAGCTCAGTGGTTTAGGTCTCTGGCTATGGAGTCAGAGGTTGGGAGATTGATTCCTCATTGTGCCTCCTGTGAGTAGAGCCAGCCTGTGTGGCATTGAGCAAACTGCACAGTCCCAGGAGACCCCTAGAAGCAGGGAATGGTAAGGCACCTCTGAATACTTTCTACCTGGAAAACCCTGAAAAGGGTCACCATAACTCAACATTGACTTGATGGCACATGATTATTATTAGGAGTATAAAAATAAGTACTGTAGATTCTGACACCCAACAATCAGCTTACCTCTGACTTAAATTTGCAATTGTCCCGAAGAATGGTCTACATTTTTGTTGTTTAAGTCAACAAAAGTCATTAAGTCATGTCTGACGCTTCGTGACCTCATGGACCAGAGCATGCCAGGCCCTCCTGTCTTCCACTGCCTCCCGGAGATGTGTCAATTTCATGTTGGTGGCTTCTGTGACACTGTCTAACCATCTCGTCCTCTGTCATCCCCTTCTTCTCTTGCCTCCACACTTTTTCAACATCAGGATCTTTTCCAGGGAGTCTTCTCTTCTCATCAGATGGCCCAAGTAATGGAGCCTCAGCTTCAGGATCTGTCCTTCCAGTGAGCACTCAGGGTTGATTTCTTTCAAAATGGATAGGTTTGTTTTCCTTGCAGTCCAGGGGACTCTCAAAAGCCTCCTCCAGGACCACAATTCAAAAGCATCAATTGTTCAGTGGTCAGCTTTCTTTATGGTCCAGCTCTCATTTCCATACATCACTACTGGAAAAACCATAGCTTTGACTATGCAGACCTTTGTCGGCAAGGTGATGTCTCTGCTTTTTAAGATGCTGTCTAGGTTTGTCATCGCTTTCCTCCCAAGAAGCAGGTGTCTTTTAATTTCGTGGCTGCTGTCACCATCTGCAGTTATTATGGAGCCCAAGAAAGTAGAATCTGTCACTGCCTCCATATCTTCTCTTTCTATTTGCCAGGAGGTGATGGGACCAGTGGCCATGATCTTAGGTGTTTTTTTTTTTTTATGTTGATCTTCAGACCTTTTTTTGCACTCTCCACATTAAGAGATTCTTTAATTCTTCCTCACTTTCTGTCATCAAAGTGGTATCATCTGTATATCGGAGGTTGTTGATATTTCTTCTAGCAGTCTTAATTCCATCTTGGGATTCCTCCAGTCCTGCCTTTCACATGATGTATTCTGTATATAAGTTAAATAAGCAGGGGGACAATATACTGCCTTCAACACTGGCTTTTCCCAATGTTGAACCAATCAGTTATTCCATATCCAGTTCTAACTGTTGCTTCCTGTCGCACATATGGATTTCTCAGGAGATAGATAAGGTGGTCTTAAAGAACTCTCATTTCCTTAAGAACTTGCATGTGAAATGAGTGCAATTGTACAGTAGTTGGAGAATTCTTTGGCACTGCCCTTCTTTGAGACTGGGATGTAGAATGATCTTTTCCAGTCCTCTGGCCACTGCTGAGTTTTCCAAACTTGCTGGCATATTGGGTGTAGCACCTTAACAGTGTCATCTTTTAAGATTTTAAATAGTTCCACTGGAATGCCATCACCTCCATTGGCCTTGTTGTTAGCCATGCTTTCTAAGGCCCACCTGACTTCACTCTCCAGGATGTCTGGCTCAAGGTCAGCAACAACACTATCTGGGATGTCTGGGACATCCAGATCTTTCTGGTATAATTCCTCTGTATATTCTTGCCACCTCTTTTTGATGTCTTCTGCTTCTGCGAGGTCCCTTTCATTTTTGTCCTTTAACATTTCCATCTTTGCACAAAAGGTTCCTTTAATATCTCCAATTCTCATGAACAGGTCTCTGGTTTTCCCTTTCTATTATTTTCCTCTATTTCTTTTCTATGTTCATTTAAGAAGGCCCTCTTGTCTCTCCTTGCTATTCTTTGGAAGTCTGCATTCAATTTTCTGTAACTTTCCCCATCTCCCTTGCATTTTGTTTCCCTTCTGTTCTCTGCTATTTGTAAAGCCTTGCTGGACAGCTACTTTGCTTTCTTTACTTTACTTTACTTTATTTAGATTTATACCCCGCCCCTCTGTATTTCTTTTTCTTTGGGGTGTTTTTTGTTGCTGCCTCCTGTACGATGTTATGAGCCTCCATCCCTATGTATTCGCAAAGGCTTTCCTGGCTGAGATCTAATGGTTGTTGTGGGTTTTTCAGGCTCTTTGGCTGTGTTCTGAAGGTTGTTCTTCCTAATGTTTCACCAGTCTCTGTGGCCGGCATCCTCAGAGGATAGCACTCTGTGCTCTGGTGCAGTTTGTTTGGGAGTTGAGTATACTCATTAGGAAGAAACGTTAGGAAGAACAACCTTCAAAACACGTCCAAAGAGCCTGAAAAACCCACAACAACCTCCATCCATAGTTCGTCAGGCACCCTGTCCACCAGATCTAGTTCCTCAAATCTGTTCTTCACTTCCACTGTCTATTCATAAGGGATTTGGTTTAGATTATACCTGACTAGGCTAGTGATTTTTCCTACTTTCTTCAGTTTAAGCATGAGTTTTGCTATAAGAGTCTGATGATCAGAGCCACACTCAGCTCCAGGTCTTGCTTTTGCTGACTGTCTAGAGCTTCTCCATATTTGGCTGCAGAGAACATAATCAATCTGATTTCGGTATTGCCCTTCTGGTGATGTCCACGTGTAGAGTCACCCCTTGTGTTGTTGGAAAAGAGTGTTTGTGATGACCAGCTTGTTCTCTTGACATAAACTTGATTAGCCTTTGCCCTGCTTCGTTTTGAACTCCAAGGCCAAATGTACCTGTTGTTCCTTTTATCTCTACTTTAGCATTCCAATCCCCCATAATGACATCTTTCTTTGGTGTCAGTTATAGAAAGTGTTGTAAATCCTCATAGAATTGGTCAGTTTCAGCCCCTTCAGCATTGGTGGTTGGTGCATAAACTTGGATTACTGTGACGTTGAATGGTCTGCCTTGGATTCGTATTGAAATCATTCTATCATTTTTGAGATTGTATCTCAGTACAGCGTTTCCCACTCTTTTGTTGACTATGAGGGCTACTCCATTTTTTCTACAGGATTCTTGCCCACAATAGTAGATATGATAATCGTCTGAATTAAATTCCCCCATTCCCATCCATTTTAGTTTACTGACGCCCAGGATGTCAATGTTTATTCTTGCCATCTCCTGTTTGACTACATCCAGCTTACCAAGGTTCATAGATCCTACATTCCAGGTTCCTATGCAGTATTTTTCTTTGCAGTGTCAGACTTTCCTTTCACTTCCAGGCACGTCCACAGCTGGGCGTCCTTTCGGCTTTGGCCCAACCACTTCATTAGCTCTGGAGCTGCTTGTACTTGTCCTCCACTCTTCCTCAGTAGTATGTTGGATGCCTTCCGACGTGAGTGGCTCATCTTCCAGCATCATATCTTTTAGCTTTTTGTTTCTGTTCATAAGGTTTTCTTGGCAAAGATACTGGAGTGGCTTGCCAGTTCCTGCTCCAGGTGAATCGCATTTAGTCAGAACTCTCCACTATGACCTGTCTGTCTTGGGTGTCCCTGCACAGCATAGCCCATAGCTTCTCTGAATTATGATCTAAATAGTTACCGTACTTTATTGTCATAATGGACAGATAATAAAAACGTGTTTTTGTGAGTGTAATACAAAATAATATATTTTTAAAAAGCTGAAGTAGGATAGAAGCACTGAATGCTTGCTTGTGTTTTGAAATTACATAGTTAACTTAGGCCAGAAGTCTGGCCCTCAGCATTGCCTTAATGGAAAACTACAAAGGAACCATATGCGTAAGCTGCTCTGAGCATTCTGGAGGAAGAACAGAGTCTACGTGCAGTAAAGGAAAGGAAACAACCATGCTGGAGCTGAACTACCAATGACTAAGTAGCTCCCAAATATTAGTAACTAACTTGTAAACCATTTTCCTGTGTGGAAAATTCTTTACATAAGGAAAACCGCAATGTCTGTTCTCACACCAATGCTTCCTTTCCATTTATTGCAATGCACTGAAAACTAGAGGAGCTAACTGGTTTTTCAAAAAGCGCAAATTAACATAGATAAAATCAGTAAACATGATTGAACATCCCTGTCCAATGCTAGGAAACAGAATGCTCTGACCTAATAATCCAGGCATGGGGAATTCCAGATGTCAACCATCTGTGACTCCCATCTGATTTCATTAATAGTTAACTATGTTGGCTAGATCTGATGAGAGTTACAGGCTGACTACATTTAAGGGAGTGCACGTCCTACATCACATTTGTTGTTGTTGTTGTTGTTGTTGTTGTTGTTGTTGTTGTTGTTGTTGTTGTTGTTGTTGTTGTTGTTGTTGTTGTTGTTGTTGTTACATAGCATCAATTCACCTCTGACTTACAGTGGCACACTATGAATGAGAAAACTCCAAAATGTCTTAGCATCAATAACCTTACTCAGCTCTTGCAAACTCAAGTCTGTGGGTTCCTTTAGGGAGTCAATTCATCTTGTATTTGGTCTTCCTCTTTCCCTGCTGCCTTCTGCCTTTCCCAGCATTACAGTGGTGCCTCGCATAACGAGCGCCCCGTTTAACAACGAATCCGAATAGTGATGCGGATTTAGCGATCGCAAAAGCAATTGCATTGCGATGATTCTAATTGGCGAAAATCACATTGGCCGCCCGCAACGTTTTTGCGCCGATTCCTCGCTTACCGAGGCGGCGAAAATGGTGGCCATATGGGGAATCTTCACATAACGGTGAGTTTTGTCCCCATAGGAACGCATTAAACAGGTTTTAATGCGTTCTTATGGGGTTCTATGCCCCGTATAGCGATGTTTCCGGATAGCAACGATTTATCCGGAATGGATTATCGTCGCTATGCGGGGCACCACTGTACTGTCTTTTCCAGAGATTCCTGCCTTCTCATGATGTGCCCAAAGCAGGACAGCCTCTGTTTCATCATTTTTGCCTTAAGAGATAGTTCAGGCTTGATTTGATCTATGGCCCACTTGCTTGTCTTTCTGACAATCCAGGGTTCTGTGTAGAGATAGAACAGATAAGGAGATATAATTTAATTACAATTTTAAAAAAAGAATCACACATCTTCATAAGTGAACAGAGATGCAAATGAGAAAAAAAAATGAAGACACAACAGTGATTGAAGGGAGTAGTTAACAGGAAGAGATGAGGTAGAAGTGAATCCAAAGACTTGGATTGTGAGCTCCCAGGAGTCTCTACAGGGTGCCTCTCGTACAGCTCTTTTTTGTTTCAGAAGTAATCACTCTTTTTAATAGCCCAGAAAACAGACATCAGCTAGGGAGTGGTGAAAAGAGGAAGTGAGAAATGGGACACAGACAGCTGCAAGAAAAAAAAGGTGCACTCCTTTATGGCCCCAAACTGTGGAGTACCTGTGAAATTCAACCCAGGGGGCGGGATTGGGTACCATTTTAAGCTACTTTTAAAAGTAGGGTTTGACATCATGCAATACAGCAGGAGCTGCTGCAGATTCAATCTGGTTTTTCCCAACAGGGTAGTTCCAGCCCTGAATGTCCCTGTCCCAGATTCCAAACCGACTGCAACATTTAGCAGTTTTTCACAGCACAGTGTACAATTGTGCTGTTTTGAATTAGACTGTTTCTTCCCCAGGCTGCTCTCATCTTTATCACAAAATTAATCATGGACAAAGTTTTAAGAGTTCATGTGGGAGGCAGTGAGAGCATTAACGACGGAGTAGTGCCAAAAATGCCCTGTAACATAAATCGAATTGATGCGCAGCATTGCTGGCTCAACAGCATGAACAACCGGTGAAGGAATGGTGTGTCACATGCAGCCCATGGAGCAATTTTTGTGTCCCTTCCCACCCCTTGGCCCTCTCCTTTTCTGGCAAAAAAGAGGCAGGTGACAGTCCTTGGATGCCTCCAGGAGTCGTAAAGGACCTTTCAAACAGGTAGCAGGCTCTCCTCTGCATCATCTAACATACCAAAATGCTGCTTTAAAAAAAAACTGGAGGTGGGTTTATAGTTAGTTCATGTTTTATTTTATTTTTTGTATTAGTGCACTTTTTATTCTTTGGGGTAATTTTTGTGGCCCTCAAAGAGTCCCAGGTGGTTAAAAATTGGCCTATGTACCCTCCAGATTTGTCCACCACTGATTTAAAGATTCTAACACAATCAGCAAGTCAAAACAGGGGCAGGTAATTCATCCAGACCTGCCCCTGCACAGTAGTGGCAGAGCTGCCTCCACCTCAGGAAGTGACTCACAGCTCTCTAAAGGACATAGGGTGGTATGTCCGATACACTACCACTTGCCAGCACACTGAGGAGTCTAAAGGGAAAGCGGTTTTCTAGATTGCTAATCTGAGCATCATGACTCAGTAGCCCTCAGTTTCAGTTTCCAGATGCTAATTGTGGGCAAGCAATACATACAACAATTTAGGGGCATTCAGTCTTGTAGAGAGAAGCAAGCTCCCTGCATTTCTTTTTAAAGAAGGCATCAAAGAGGGTCATGACCATAGCCCTTTTAAAGTTCCCCACTCACTCTCCTTCTTGCATCTGCCACAGGAAGCTGCTCTCCTCTGTCCTGTGAGATCAGGGCTTTCTCATGAAAGCTGGGGGGGGGGGAATTAAAGTATAGTTCAAAAGAATGCTGTTGGCCTGGTCAGAAGTGACTTGATCTGCCTAAACCATTCAGTCTATGAGCTGGTCCTGCCGCTTGCATTACACCATCCAAAGGAATGGTGTTGTTCACAGAGAACCAGAAATCCATAAAAACTGTCACAGATTCAACTAAGGATTGGGTTGGAGTATAGTCAAAAGATCACAGGATAGGTCAGATGTCAGGTACTTTCAGAAAGTAGAGAAAGCAACTGTCCTAGACAGCAGATTTGCAGTGTTGTGGAATGGTACAAAATTATTAGTTACTGAATGTGTTATTACTGTCATTTCACTGCTAGGTCTGAGAAAAGGGCCTGTGTTATTTTCGACCCCGTGTGCCAACACAGCTTGGTTGGCTTTTGATGCTATGCACATTGCGCTGGGTGGTTGGTGGCCTTTGCGTCATACAACAAAATGCCTTGGGCTAGGCCCGGCACCTTACTCAGGCTATGATAAGCCACAGTACTTGAGTGGCTGGTGGCCCACCAGAGGAGTGGTGGCTTGTACAAATTATGCAAACCCACAAAACAGAACATTATGACCTGTTTTCCAAGATGAAAACTAATGCCAGATGCCACCTCGCATTAACAAGCCTTTTAATTCTGTGATGTGAGCAGAAACCGAGACCTCCCTCCTTCTTCCTCTTCCTCTTTTGTCCTTTCCATAGCTGGCCCTAGGGGGATGTTTATTTTGAAGAAGCCTTAATAACCATGCAAATCATGAATACCCTTTGCTTTGTTTTGAACTTTGTTAAACAAAACAGTCTATGCTGTAGACCCCAGATTACAGAACATGTTTTGAGTGTGTTTATTTTCCAAATGGGTGTGTACACATGCTCAGAGCTAGTCCACATTCAGCGGCTTAAGAAAACAAAGATGTGCTGCCAGGGGATATAGCTGGTTGTTAAATAAGAAACAGACTGGAACCAAATAGTGACGTGAGGAAAACTTTGTTGGAAAGATCAGAGCCAAACTTTGCCATCTAGGTTTTTGTTTGTTTGTTCTGTTTTAAATTCCATTATTGCATGAGAATGTCAGGATCTTATCCCTTGTAAAAATGCACTACCCAGATATTCATAGGAAAATGTGTAAGTTCAGTCAGTTGGAAAGCATTTCTTTGGAGGTTCCATGATGGTATTTGATCTGTGATGCCACCTTTTCCCAAGCAAGTTACCATCTAGTGCGGCAGTCATCAAGTGACAGCAAACACATGCCTGAACCAACCTTAACACAGCAAGGTTAAGGCAATCTTTCCCTACAAGCCAATCATAGAATCCAAGATTTAGGAGGGACCCTCAAAGGTCCACGGTCAATGCAGGAAAACAGCAGCATCCCAGATAGTCACCTACTCAGAAGCATTCTCTCAGCTGTAAGCCTTGCATGACTGCTTCTTCATCTCTATGTGTGACTTGAGAATGCAGTTTAATATGGGTCGATGGAGGGATATACTGTATATATATATTGCCTATCCTGTAGTTCCTACAAGTGCTCAAGGGACAGAAGACTCTATCTCATCTTGCAACAGTCTGCCAGCCAGCCAGAGGCTGATCTACTTAACGAGGATGGCTGTTTTGGTCTTAATGTTGTTTTTTTTAAAAAAAAAAATCACTGATACAGCTGCTGGAAAATGTACAGCCATCTGAGAGTCTAATCACGTAATTGTATGGTGGGTTTTTCTTTGTTCAATATTGGTATGATCAACAGATCAATAAACTCTCTGTGTGTGTGTGAAATAATTACCCCTCAATTCTCTTTTAATGAGAGGTTCTGCAGTCTGCATGACCAGACTAGTTTTTCTCTAAATAAGACAGATTTGTGCTGTTTTTGAAATGCACAAGCAGAGCATTGGGGCTGCAGTCCCACCCTCTTATACTTAAAATCTATTTGTTAATTAAAAAATGCCTAATATAGTATCTTCTGCCTAGCATAAAATATTAAATAGAGACTTGTCGTATATGAACAGTTCTTGGGATGGGGTACAATCAGTAAAATCATATCTCAAAAATATAAAAGAAATCAATTATTGTATTTTTTCCATGTATAAAATGACACTTTTTCCTAAAACCATTCAAGGAAAAATTGAAGGTCATCTTATACACCAAAGGAGGCAGAGGCAAAGGAGCAGCTGCACTCAGCTGCCTCTCACAGTTGCCCATTGACTGCTGCCACCACTGCACAATCACCTCCTCCAGTGTGACTCGTGGGCTCCCTTTGAGCAGGGGACAAGGCGGTGGCGTGAGCTGGAGGTGAGCCCGTGAGTAGTGCTGGAGGAGGTGATTGGGCAGCAATGGTAGCAGCAGCAGGAGGTGAAGGTGAAGGAGCAGCTGTGCTCAGCCACCTCTCACAGCTGCCCATTGACTGCTGCTGCCTGATCACCTCCTCCAGCACCACTCACGGGGCTCACCTCCAGCTCATGCCACTGCCTTGTCCCTGCCTGAAGGGAGCCTGCAAGATGCACTGGCAGTGGCAACAGTCAATGGGTAGCCATGAGGGGCGGCCGAGCATGGCTGCTCCTTCTCCTCCTCCTCTAGAAAAGGGTAAAAATTGGGGGTTGTCTTTTACATTGGGGAGTTATACATGGAAAAATATGGTACTGAGGAACACAACAAATTTTTTAAAGCAATGATGTAACATCTCCCACTAAAAGGCTTCGAATATACACTGCGTAAAATTGGAGGTTCAAAAAGGAGAGAGTCAAACAACTATTGGTACTGCAGGAGGAGGAGGAGAAGCAGGAGCAAAAGGTGGTAGCTGTGGCATACCAGGGGAGCCACATGGGTGGTTGCTCTGGGTGCAAGTTCTTAGGGGCACAAAATGTCAGGGCTGCTGGCACCAAGCCTGGTCACTTGAGGAGGGGGTGGGGGCAAGGTTGGGGGGGAGCCAGAGGGGGCCCCCACTGAGACCATATTGATGCTTAGCTGCCACGCGATCCAGCACACCTTATTTCCCTGTCTGCCCCATGGTGGAGCAGCCCAGCATCAGTCATGGCCAGAGCCCCTATTGGCACAGAGTCAGCCCCTCGGGCAGTGGGAAGGGAGCTCAGGGCTGACCCTCCACCCTACTCCACCCCACCTGAAGACAATGCAGGCATAACAGTGTACCAGCATCTACTGCTCAAAGCAGCCACCCCACCTACACCTGTCACACAAAGAGAGTATACAGCTGGCTCTGAGACTCAGGTTCTACAGTCTTTGAGTGCCAAGCATTGTTTTATACCTGAAATTTAAAAGAATAGGATGCTGTCAGACTGGCAACCCAGATTTGGGGGTTAATTTAGACATATTCAGAAGAAATTGCCTTGTCCTTTTCACACATCAGCTTTTAAATTCATCAGTCTCTACTGCGTCTGTCTGTCGGATACACCATTTTGCAATTGTTGTTGAAGGGCCTGTTTGGTGCCACCATGAAGGTCCACTTCATAACATTGCAAGGGTCTTCCCCCAGGTCTCAGAAGTTGGCCATAAAATTTCAGGGAATGTGGTACTACTGATGTGGCAATCTTAACTTTCAGCCAGTAAAGACAGCTGGTACTCACTAGTTAAAGGTCATGCTCTCACTCTCTCTGTGTCTCAGACGAATAACTGAGTATATTTCTAATATACTGTGTTTAAAATTAGAAGAGTTGCTCTTATTTGGTATACACAGTTCTGTTATTTATTATCACTACTTACCAAAAAGTGTACTGTTACATAAATAATGTAACACATGCATTTGTTGAGCTTGAGAATGCTTTTTTTAAAAAAACTTGGTGGGTAGGGGATTCTGGGCATTGTTCAAAAGAGCAATTTTTCCATGATCAGTACATTCTTGTTTGTCTCTAGAGAGACTGTAATCTATCCTTCCTCCTATAAATACCCTAGCTATACCTACAAGGAAGCAGATCTCTTTTCACCACTATTGGATCTTTGAATCTGACAGTGATGACTACAGATCTGCTTCCTTGTAGGTATAGCTTAGGTATCCTTCTAGGTATGGCTTTGCCTCCATTCGTAAGGTGTCTTAACGCAGTCCTTCTCATGTTCTGCCTTCTGCAACAAGCACAATCTGCTGTTTAAAAACACATTGTTCCTATTCAGTGATTATTTATCCATTTCTTATCACTACCTTTTGAGGGGAAGCAACTTGTCCCTTCCTTGTTCATCGTTGTTTCGTTCAGATATGTCTGAAGGAAGGAAAATCTTGTCACATATGAGCAAGAGCTCAGATTTTCCAGGTTTCTTTTATGCACAGCCTTCTCATGAGCAGGAGGCTTCCCCTCTTTAGATTCAGCTCCCTCCCGGTGGAGAAATCAATGAGGAGAGGGGGTAAGGCTCACAGCTCCTGTAGGGGCAAGGTATATCGTTAATTTGCTCCCACATGTCTGACCAGAAATGTAGCTTTCCAACTGCTTCTCTTGTATTCCAAGGGTGAGAATAAACCTTTCTTTGAAGTAAGGACAGACAAATGAGTGCAAGACAGATGCTCATGATCTCCTAACCATTAACTCTCAGTGGCTGAAATCCTGTTACTTAGTGTAACAAGTTGCACTAGTGTAGGCCCATTGAATCAGTAGCGATTGGGTCAGTGAACTCCTCCATAGGTTCTACTGATACAAATGGGCCTATTCTAGTTGTGATTAACTACACTAAAGTCATCAACTCACTGATTCAATGGGACCACTCTAGTATGACTTGCTACGCTAAGCAACAGTATTTCAGTTACCATCTGCCTATTCTAAGGGATTTCCAAAACAACCTTCCCCCACAGTGAGATGGATGGCCAGCGGCCAGAACACCTTGAAATAATGGTTTCCATATTGCCCAGATCATTGACTTATAGTCTTCCATATTATGTTGATATGTAGTGTATTACTAGCGCAAGTATAGCTATTTTTACATTTCTATTTATGCATATAAATTATTACCTGCAATATTATGCACATTTCTTGTCATCCTTCTTGTCGTCCTTCTTGATGTATTTCGTCTTGTTTTGTCATACATAACTTGCTATTTTAGCAAGGGAAGCCGGGCTGCTGCCTCTGAGTGGATGTCCACCAGAGGGGTAAAGGGCTTTGAAGTACTGAACCACTTGCTCAGCTCATAAACAAACCAACATGAACTGCCAAACTGGTGGTTCATGCCCATCTCTATATGGGATCTTTCTGAAGTCTAATTTCACAAACACAATCATCTCTCTGCAACATTAGCAACCTGCTTTCTGCTGTAATTCCAGGCTATCTCTAACCATCTGTATCTGGTAAGAATATCTGCAGTAGAAGAAGAAAATTTCCAACTCTTTCTTAAAGATGTAGCTCACTTTGTGCAGTATTGGGGTTTTTGAACTGTCAACTGTATTTGCAGGCTAGTCACTCTTTTGTTTCCTCCACAATGAACTTCATATTGTATTACTCTAGGACATTGTGGTGGTGCTCTGAAGGCAGTCACTTAAATACTGATGGAGAAAATATAAAGAAAATTTTGCAACTTCTATTTCTTGGGGAGCACAGAAAACAAACAAAAATCAAAATGTTCAGGAAAAAAATGTTTGGCTTAGCACTAGTTATCCTTGTTCACCACTTTCCTCAGGGTCTCCCACATCAATGTAAATATATTCTGTCTTTCCTGCAGATGTTTATAACACAGTTCTATCCCTGTAAGCACTGTAGTATTAACAAGGCAGGCAGGCAGGCAGGCAGGCAGGCAGGCAGGCAGGCAGGCAGGCAGGCAGGCAGGCAGGCAGGCAGGAAGGCAGGCAGGCAGGCAGGAAGGAAGGAAGGAAGGAAGGAAGGAAGGAAGGAAGGAAGGAAGGAAGGAAGGAAGGAAGGAAGGAAGGAAGGAAAACAATGTTGTGTGTATTTTCAGGAAATAAGTGATGGAGCTAATTCTGTATTAAAATTCCCCATGAACATTCTTTCCTTTTCCTTTTCTTTTTCCTCATTGTTCTTTGGAATTTATTTTGATTATATTGCTTATCTTATACTTTATTTTATTTTATTGCAAGGTAGTCACGTATGCTACATTTGTTTTTGTGTTTGTTTTCTTTATATTATTCCTTCCTTCCTTCCTTCCTTCCTTCCTTCCTTCCTTCCTTCCTTCCTTCCTTCCTTCCTTCCTTCCTTCCTTCCTTCCTTCCTTCCTTCCTGTTACATATCTCACCAGTATACAACTGCAATGGCTGTCCACACTTCCAGATCTGAAAAAGCCTTTTGGAAGGAATTACCCAAAGACTTTTTCTCCTGAGTTTTAATTGAAATGTGGGCGGCTTGGGATATTCACCTATGTACACTGCTTGGCCACTTCATAACTAAGGTAAACACAGGAATTCTGAAGCTCATTTTTTTTCTCTGAAATTCTTTTCTAAAAGATTTGTTCTATCAAGCTGAACAAGATTGTTGGGGGGGGGGAATTTTCAGCACAGTTCAATTAATGCCTAGTATCCTGTGATGATTTAGATAGTGCCTTAACAACTATTTCAATTACAATTGTATTTTGATTGTTTACAGAGGCTACTTGATAAGGTCATTTGCCTTATAGTTACTCAGGAAAAAAAACATTGCTAATAATACTCCCATAATCTACTCAGTTTAGTTATCCATGTATGCATTTTATGCCCACTCTTCTCCCAGTCCAGGACTCGAGGCAGCTTACAACATAAATTAAAAACAGGTACAGCTAAAATCACAATAAATTACTACATTAGAACACAAGTAAAGAAATTATTGTATTAACAATAAACATCCCTTTAAAACAACTTAAAAATCATTTCAAAGCAGTGGCAGCTAGGGAGTCTCAGGATAACACCTGCCATTAAAAGACCCTCTAGAAAAAAATGAAAATTTAAAATGTGCTGATATATTTTAAGCACTAAAGACCAGTTTACTCTTCCCAAGTCCTTCATGCAATCATGCACATAAGTGCACAACCATACCAAGATATAAAGTGGAACTTTTCCAGTAATTATAGTCATGGAAATCTGCCAGACCCTAGTTTGCTACAGACTAACGCAAACACCTTCCTTTTATTCCAGAGCTGCATACAGGCATTTATGATCTTGCGTACGTGACCACATGATGAATTTTGCCAAGGCAAATGAACTCTAATTTTATTTATTTTATTTTCTACACAAGCATTAAATTTATGATCCTTTACTGATTCTGTCTTTCTTTGTTTACAGCAGAATGTTAATTTGGGGAAAAACATATTTGCAATCAATTTACAAAATATAGTAGTATTTATATTAAATTACTAATTAAAAATATATAATGGTATATGTTATATATAGGGGGAGGATTTCTATGATATGTCATTTTTTTTCAGCAGCCTATATTTTAGCTTATGGGTGGGTTTGAACATGTTTATGAGTAATCTGGTGAGAAAGGCTAGGTTACTCATAAATATGTTTGAATTTGCTTATGGGTTCAAATGTGGGTTGCAGGGAAAAATGTGTGCTGTCACAGAAATCCTCCCCTATAACACACTCACATGTTATACCAATATCATAGTTAAATCATTATGCTTCTTTATTGAGGCTATACTCTTAGTGCACTGATCTACTACTAAAAATTAATAAGGATTATGATGATCACAGACATTTACAGCAGAATCCTAAAGCAAAGATGTTCCAGGTGTAAGGCATTTGGAACAGGCGGAGGACTCATCTGCCAGCAGAAATCACCTTATGAATGGCAAAAAATACTTCAGTTTGAAGAGCAAGCTGCTAGCACCACTGTTGTGCCAGTCAAGATCTACCACCAGAAGAGCCAAGAATGGGTTGGTGTGAGGGAGGAGCCAAGTTATGCTAGATCCCAGCCTTCTTCAGGCCAGGGATGAAACCACAGTCAGCACAAAATCCAGCCAGGATAAGAATGGTCCCCGGTAATTTCCAACATCCCCAGGATGGCAAAAGATGGTGTGGCAGAATGCCTATGTCACTCCTGTCCATCATATGTAGCTCAAGTGCAGGAGCCTATGAGAGGACAGGAGGGGCGGAGTTAGAGGGACAGTTGGGGAGTTCGACAGAGAGAAAGGGAGAGAGAGGGAATGGAAGGGAGAGAGTTAGGACTTTGAATTGAGAGAGCTAAGACAGAGATTGGAAATTTGGAGTGTTATGGAGAATAGGAAAGAGTTAAAAGGAATAGAGAAAAGATAGATGGTCAAAGAATATTGTTAAAGTGGTTATTGTGAATAAAAGCACATAAAAGCAAACGTGTAATCAAATCAATCCAATTTAATGAACGATCCTCAACAACTGTGATTTACATCTGTGATTTACATACCAACTAAAAGATTAATAAACCTGTTGTATTGGCAGCAAGTGTCTGAGATATATTTGGTACTGGGTAGACTAGATCCACTGGTGGCAGCGTAAAAAGAGGAAGCGCATCCAGAGGGTGGACCTGTGTTTGGCGAGAACAAACAAGGGACACCTCGGGGATGTGACAGATGGCAATCAGCATAGATTCAAAGGCCCTAGTGTCAGCTCACCACGACCTCAGTCACCTTGGCTAGTTGGAACTGCGTATCTAGTCAGCGAAGTGTACAAGCACCACAGTATCATTGCTTCGTGCTTTATTTCTTTCCTTTTTTATTTCAAACACTGAGCTTACAAATGGCTGCATAGGGGGGAAAAATCAGATGGCATAAATCATTGCATCACCCTGCAAGAGAGGGGAATGTATGGTTAAAGGCTTTTGTGGAAGATGTCATCTAAATTGGTCAGGAAGCTCTTCCATCCTTTGGACAGCTTGAATGTTTATCATTGCATGCAATCAAACAAATTCACATGTGTTCCTGGTTTATATATTTGTGCCTCATTTCTCTCCAAGTCTTTCCTGTGGTCCTGGCTCAGGAGAGTTATATTGCAATCGCCTCCTCATTATATAAACCCTCTCAAAACACACTGAGGCTTATGTTGGGGGCTCATACTGAGAATATTCAAAGCTGGATAGCTCTGTGGTTTAGGTATTTGGCTGTGGAGTCAGAGGTTGAGAGTTCGATTCTCCACTGTGGCTCCTTGGGCTTGACTCAATGATTCATGGAGTCTTTTCCAGCTCTGCACTTCCAAGATTCTTATTTGCCAATTAGTATGGGTTTTTTTTTAAAAAAAAAATCATCACCATCATCATCATCATCTTGAACTGCAGAGTTGGAAGGGACCCTATGGAACACTAAATCCAGCTCCTGCCATGGAGGCACAGTGGATGAAATGCAAAGAAAATCATGACCAAGGACTGGAGAGGGTCAGGTCCAGCTGAGTGGAGGAAGGAGGGTGGGTAGGAAGAGTGTCAGAGGAGCCTCCACAAGCCCTCCTGCAGGTACCGTACTGGCTCAGATTCCAGTTGGTGAGTTCCATCATGGTTTCCAGATTAGTTTTCACACTGCCCAGGCTACTCAGGGCACCCTGAGTCTCATAACTGAGTCCAGACCTTCTTCTTCTGGTCTCAATCCATATGAAGGATCTCCTCATCAAACATGAACATGAGTTCCCCGGCCTCTTTCCCAGAAGGGAAGCTCTCCTGGCAGAAGACCAGCTCCACCAAAGTGTCCTCCACTTCCAAGGACCCAAGCATTATTACTTTTCCATAAGCACAAATAAGGACAGTGTCCTATGAGGATCTGATTCTAACTTTGACTCATCCTGGAGCCTCTCTAGAGCTGCTTCAATGTTTGAGCCCTTGGACACCATATGAAATCTATGAGAGCAAGAAAAACCACTGAGCTGCTGTAGACATTGTGCATCTGCTTCTGTTTTACAGCCCTGGCCATGAAGGAAAAGGTCTGGCTTTTAAGGAGAATCTAATAAGAAAACACCATGCATTAAACTGGAGAGGAAAAGTCCACAATGTAAGCTAAGAAGTTTTGACTCAGAACAGAGCAACAGAACCAGTTATCAGTTGGCCCACCTGCTGGCCGATGAATCAATGAATTAGTAAATTGCATGTAAATAAACATTGCTCTAGTCACTTCATGTGCCTTTCTGTGAAATTAAAGCCAGATTTAGATAAGGTCAGGGCATTTACTGTGTCGAATAAGAAAAACATGAGAAGCGAGAGATGAGGGAAAAGCAGATTACACAGTCTGCAGTTTTTTAAAACTCTTCTAGCTATTGGCTGTAAGAGCACTGGAGCCAGTTTATTGCAATGCACCTCTGATACCTGGAACCCACCTGCTGAGTAATCATCATCATCATCATCATCATCATCATCATCATCATCATCATCATCATCATCATCATCATCATCATCATCTTTTAACTGCAGAGTTGGAAAGGATGATATGGATCATCGACTCCAACGTCTAGCTCTGTAGCCAGATGTCTACCCCGCTGAGCTATCCAGCAGTTCTAAGTTGTTGTAGAATGGTTATTAACTTTAAAGAAACTAGCCTAGGGACAGATGGAAGTGTGAGTTAGAAAAGCTTCAGGGACAGCAGGAGGAGGTAGCACTATCATCATATGAATCAACTCATATTGTGCGAAGGTTGTGTGGGTGTAGTATATGAGTGTGGGTGTGAGTAGCACGTACTTTATGTTTGAACAGTGAGATGGGAATGGGTACATTGAGGAGAATGGAGACAGACTCAGAGAAGCTTTGGAAATGATTTCAAACATCCGTCAATGCCTCTAACATTTTGATTTTTGTTTCTCTGAGTGAAAGACAATATCATGACAATTACTGAGTAACTGCTGGATCAAAAATGGAGGATCACTTAGTTAGTCACTATCTCCTTCTTTGCTCCAGCAGCCCTAAAAGCAATCTGAAAACTTCATAGCATCTAACAGAGACTAATTCTATTGTCTGTTTACATCTGCAAGTTAATATTGCAGTCCTAACTCAAAAATATACCAGGTGTAAGGAACATGGAACAGACAGAAACCTCTTGTGTTGGCAAAAATCCTCTTGACACTGGGCAGAAATGCCCCTGCACTAGCATACCTGCCTTCTCCAAAATTTGTTAGCAAAGCGGGATCTACCAGAGGAACTCCTCTGCCGGTTAAGATTTCCCTCCTGAAGAGCTGAGAATGGGGTGGGCAAAGGAGGAGCCAAGTTATCTCAAATCCATATATTTTCCAGTTTAGGCACTAATCTATTTCTGTGCTGGTACAAAATTAGATCAAGGTGAAGAAAGTCCTAAATAATTTCTATCATCCTTATGATGGGAGAGGTTTGGATTCAACACAACTTAGTTTTATTGTCAAAAAGAACTTCAAACAATCTAAACACAAGAACATTTGCCATGCACATTCCTAGTCTCTTTGTTGTTTAGAATTTTTTGATACATTTGACTGTCAGGTGAGTTCTTATTTACTTTGGATCCAGCTACAGTGTGACAGGGCAGAGCCACTAAGGGGGCAACCATATTAGCAAAAAATGCAGGACATGCTATGTGTTAAGTCTGCGCTGATTCACATTTTGCCCATTGATTGCATGATGCAATGAAAACTGCAGATCAACCCAGAGTCCCACACACCCCAATCCATAGTTTTTCCTCACCAGGAGTCAGCCTTAAAAAAAATCAAATCCTTTTACTTTGATTCAAGCATGTGATTGCTTGAACTGATGGAGAAAGATGTACGTAGACACAGACACACAATGCACCTTCCCCATCAACTCTTACCTCATGCACACACAGGGCAGTGCCAGCACACACTTACCCAGCAAAGCCTCTCTCCAAAACTATTCTTTCTTTTATTTTTTATTTTTTTAAGCTTCTCCTCCTGAGCAAAATTTGTTCTCATTTTATTTATTTTATTTTTTAACAGCTTAACAATCAAAGCTCCAAGTTGGAAGCTGGCAATGAAGACAGGAAAAAGCTTGTCTTATTGCCTCTTAATGCAGGTCTTCCAAATGCATCAGCTACAGGGAAATAAGAAGAACTGCAAGAAGTTCAATTTAAGTGTGGCCACTTTAATCAAACAGACTCAAATTCCCTGGTGTGACTTCACAGTGAGTAAATTCAAATAAACTCATTTTCCCCTTACTGTGTAGCCACACCATAAGCTATTTTTCTAAAAGTTGTTTCGAAAGAAAATATGACCACAAAATAGCAGAAATAGGAGAGTTTGTGTTTCTTATCACTAATGATAACTAAAAAAAGTGACTATCTGTTAGCCAGATCTAATTGCTAGTCCCAATATAGTCCCAATTACATTGAACTAATTTCTGAAAGATTAATGTATGTAAATTCCATTGATCCAACAAGTCTACTCAATTGGATTCAAAGCTATGAAAAGACACCACCTGCATATTTGGAAAAATAGTAATAGTAGTAGTGGTAGTAAATATGATAGTGGTGGTGGTGATGATGATAATACTGCTGCAATATTTAGAGTACTGCAACCATGATGGACATTGCTCATGTTAGTTAGTGTATTGTAGGAGCTATAGTCCAGAAAATAACTTGTCCACATTCACAGATTTAGATTCATAGATAAGCCAGTGGCTGAGGAAAACTGGATTTTTCCCATGAATCGGGTGGGAGACACAAGATGCCACTAGGATGAATCTTTGCCTCCAGCAAATATTCTTAGATATTCCATAATGAATGAGTTAATAACCATGCATTTATTACTTTTGAAAACAGTGTCATATAAAAACCCAGATAATTGAGTATAATGGATAATTTCTAAACAGGAAACTCAAAGGCACAGGCATTCCACCCTACAGAACAAAATTGGGAATCCCTTATATGCAAGGAGTCTTGTTTGCCTATCAGTGTCAAAGGTATCTTAAAAATCAAAAGGCTGGGCTTGTTTTTTGAATGGATATGGGCCAGGACTAAGAGTCACTTCTTTTCTTTGGAAAATCACTCTGATCCTGTAGTGTAGTAGGTAGGTCAGAACTGAAGAACATCTCCTTCAAAAATAAATAAATAAATAAATAAATAAATAAATAAATAAATAAATAAATAAATAAATAAATAAATAAATAAATAAATACATACATACATACATACATACATACATACATACATACATACATACATACATACATACATACATACATACATACACACACAGGGAGGGGAAGAAAGCAGGGGGAGATCAGAAATAAAGGACAAGATAAGAAATCTGTGCCATCTCAGTTTTGTCATATCCTACCTGGGTTTAAACAGTTGGATCCTGGTGGCAAGATAAGTGATTGAATTGCTGTTTTCAGATGAACACAACCACACAGTATCGCCAACCACCAGAGTGTGTTGCAGGAAATGTGTGTGAGTCATTCTGAATATATAGGCTAGTAAAATCTCTGGACAAGAAAATCAAGTATTTTGTGATGTTTGTGCTGCCTAATACCTAGGGGAATATCTTACTATGTTGAGATGGCCATGGAGCCATAGGTTGGGAGCTCAGTTCTCCACTCTGCCTCCTGGGAGAACAGCCAGCCTATGTAGTCTTGGGCAAGTTGCATGTTCCATGAGAAAGGTCACTCTAAATTGGAACAAACTTGTCAGCACATTATTATTATTTTTTTTAAAAGTGTAAAGGTGTAGTTATCTCCTTGGCAGAACTTAGCCTTGCAGCCTCTACTCCAGATCTTACTGTTGCAGCCAAACAGGAGGAGGGAATTTTGCATCTTCCCCTCAGTAGCTGTGTTCCTTTCTCTCAGGTTTTCACAGATGTAGCCACCAACTCCTCCTTTACAGGTTAATATGGTGAGAGAAAAGAGTTGCAATGGGACCATCAGGAAGGCAGAATCCACCTCTGTCCCAGCTAAGTTGTCTCAAGATTTCAGAGGGAATGTACTTTCCCCATGCACATATCTCCCATAATAGCCCAGTCCTTTGATGCCTCACACAACCACCCATACAATATAGTGGACTAAGTCAGTCCACAGGCAATAACAGCAATGGAATATAAAGTCCTTGACAACACTTGACTGGTAATACTGTATAAAATAGTACTGTATCTAACGCCTGTCAGTAATTAGTCAACAGCATACAATACAGTATTGTTTAATAGTAGACATGGTCAGCAGCCTGTGACCTGGTCGATGTCCAAATAAGGATATACAAATCAGTGCTGGCTCCAGCATTTGCTCTTTTTATGCCTTTCCAACCTGATCCTTTTCTGGATAAATGACAGTATTTACATGTTTCCAAATCTTTATTTATAAAAAAAAGTACCTTCCTTTAAATAAGGAAGCTATGAGCTGGTGGGGAACTGGAGAGTTGCAAAGTTTCTGGAACATGGTAGACTGAAGGAATTCTACTTTTGCCCATGGCACACTTCTACCAGTTGTGAAAAGACCGGCAGACAGTGAAATTTGTACCATTACAAAGAAGGAAAAGTGCACAGCTAAAGGAGAGGAAAAACAGACCCTAAAATCCTAATTCTGACATAAAAAAGGAATGTCCATACAAAAGAAATGTAGCCATTCATTTACAGCCAGACACACTCTCAGTCTTAGTAGCAAACTGTTAAACTGTGAGGGCGACTACATGGTCAATTATCACAGAGCTGCTCTGCTTATAACATGGGTGAAACTGATTTTTTTTTAAAAAAAATTGTCTGCATGATGTATAAAGCTGTTTTGAATTGGTCCAGCCTATTTAAAGCCAAACTGGCTTTTTTTTCCTGCCTCCAGAGGACTGCAACTTCTTTGTGATGGGAGGATTGGATCAGGCTTTTTCCCCTCAAGACATTGTTGTAAAGATGGGGGTGGGTGGGCACTATCTGCAGTGCCAGCATTCCCCCCTCTCCACGAAGCTTTTCTTATAGAAAAATAACATGGAAAAGGTACTTCATCGTCTCAGAATACAGAACATCAAAAGTCTGAACAGTAATTTTGCAAAATACATTATTATTCACAACTGTCAGAATAATTCCATTGGGATCACCACTTTCATTCATCATTTACTACCTTCCCTTACTTTCAAGCAATATATGCATGAATGGTCCCTAGTGACATATAGTTTTAAGCCAATTTAAACTAGTTTATGTCAGCAGAAATCACTAATTCCCACCTGTGTTTCTTGAAAGAAAGGGAAGATAGTAACTGATGAGTGGTGGGAAGGAGGTGATCCCAAATTGAATCATTCTGAGTTGTGAATCATGATGTATTTTGCAAAATTACTGTTTTGATTTTTGAAGTTCTGTATTCTGAGATTATGAAGTATCTTTTCCACATTATTTTTCTTGGTCTATAGAAAGTTTTTCAGAAATATAGTAGTGTGAATATACCCGTGAAGATTCTCAGTCATCCAGATGAGGTTATCTGTAAGTTGAGTCATGGCAACTGTAGTAATGTGAAGTTTGAGCTGGGAGAATCCCCAGAGAGGATACGTGGCTGAGAGCCAGAGACGTTCTACCTGACTTGTCTGCAAATAACGTCTGGTACATTTGTGCTGGCACATACTCACTTTCTGAATCCTCCTGAACCACATAGGGGGGCACTTCCAACTCTTCTCCCCACCTCCCAGCACCCTGGCATTCAGCTAAAACATCCACCAACCCCTCCTGTAACTCTTTCCTGGCTGCACATTTAAGAATCCTAACCCACCTGGGAGATTTTTGAGACAGTTTCAGTTAGGGTTTCAGCTGCTTCACCCAAACCCTCTGGTAAACTCTAACTGCACTGCATGCTGTCACCTACACATCCTCCCCACCTCCTTTCACTCTTGCTCTGAGGTACAGGACTCCTCTAAGCTGCAACATTAAAGGATCAGCAAAGGCAGGACCAGGAAAGATGGAAGGAATGGGGCTGGGGCTGTAGACTAGAATGCAACTTGCATCACAACCAACATGAATGGTGAATTTCTGAATCAATCTGAAGCCCCTGTGAAGGTACTGCATGTCATTTCAGATGTAATACAAACTGTATCAGATTGCAGCAAATCATTCTGATTTGGTTGTCCAGTGTAGCCACACCTAAGTTAGACAAGAAGGAAAAAAAGAAGATTCAAGAACTTGAATCCTAGCTATCAACAACAGCACAAGTCTTTCACTTTACCCTACACCAATGTGTAATGTCTGGTGGAAATATATAGTGCATGGTGACCTCTGCAGCCTCCTTTGTGCCTCAGTGGTTGGAAGGGAGATCTTTGGTTTTATTGCAGGAGTTCAGCTCTCACTCTCCTTCTCCTTTGACATCCTGAGCAGAGTATTTTCCCATTTCCATTTTCTCAAATTAAATCATTGTGTATTGTTAATTAAAAACCTTTTAATTCCATCGAAGGAGGGTTAAATGTTCCATCCTGTGGGCAGCAAATGGCTCTTTGCTATGTCCAATAGTCACTCCAGAATCACACAAGTATTTGGTCTATTTTTGCATATTTTCTTCTGAAGACAACACACATCCATATTCAACAATATCTGTCTACAAGCAAGGCATTTGATCGGTGAAGACTTCAAGTGTGACCTCATGTTTGAGTGGCCTGAGATCACCTGGATGATCCTGGAGTTCTCATCCAGAAAAATAACTTTTCCAGGTGATGGTGTGAGTGTGTGGCACAAAAGACCTATGCTATGGGGTCTTGTGGTTTGTAGCATGCTCTGCTGACTCACCCCTAACTCTGATTCTAGAAGTAAACCAGCTTGTCAGTGAGAGGTGGGTCTTCAAACAACACAGACAACGGTTTAACATAAATATGTTGCATGTGTTGATTCATGGCAAAAAACAATTTATAGAACTGGCTGAACTGAGGTTGTTTTCTTTTCCTAGAACTGCATCGTTTCAGGTAGACAGTGTGAAAAACACCCTGCAAGAAGGAATTTATTTTAGGGATAAGTCTAGGCTGAATCCTTTGCCCTGGCAACTAAATTTTCTACACAGATGGAAACTGTTGGTGTTATACTGGAAGGACAAGACAGGCACTTCTCACACATAAAACTGCAATCTGAAATGGTACATTCTGTTATATGTTCACCATTTGATTCTCTGATCCCATTGAGACTAAAGCAAGTACACTTAAATTCCACCAGATTGTGCCCAATGACATCCATATACTGTAATGAGATGGCCCACTTCCCAGAGACACCATAGTTTGGCCAAAATATTACATCCTACAGGAAATAAACCATGACATGGATTTTGCTCTGTGAAACCACTATGAAATCCAGTTGAGCTTTGGTGCATGGGGTTTTTTTTTGTTTGTTTGTTTGTTTCAATCTGGAGTTTTTGTTTTGGAATCGCATGAGGAAAATAGGAAATAATTTTGAGCTACATTATGTAACAACAAACTTCATGTACTGAAGGCAGTCACAGGGGAATGGTTTATCTTGGCATCTGGCAAATGTTTACATCTGGATTAGCAAGGTAAAACCATGAAGTTGCAAACAGGAAGCATTTTATCCCAGGCAGATTAAAGATTATCCTTTGACTCATTTTTTTTTGTTATATTCAAGACAACGTGATCAAATGTGCTTTCCAGATCCAGAAGCAACACAAGTGCAACACCTTCTGAATTAGACTAGCTGACCAAAAGCAACCACGTTGGCACAGTCCAAAGTTCTTTTTCCAGCCAGCTTTTTTTCTCTTGCTGGCGACATTACATTTCTCTCTGCCACATGTTCACACTACAGGAATTAGAGTCTCAGCTCTCTCTTGCTTGCAAAGCGTTTTCTGATTTAGGGCACCATCCTAACTAATGGCTGATGACTGGTTGAACTAATGCCAAGCTGGCTGAGCCTGTGTTGAACCCAAACTACTTCCACCTTAGGAAGGCTGAAAATAAATTATGTCTACCCTGCCATAGCCTTACTTTGTGCTGCTATAGCGTCTGAGGGTCTGGGATGAGATGGCTTTGGATCTAGCATTTACTCCGCTCCTTTTCTCTCCCCTCTGTGATTTTCAACATCTTAGAGCTGGAACCCTGAGATCAGTCAGCACAAGAAGGTGGTTGAACAACAAACATAATTGTGCCACCACAAGAGGCTTCATACACATTCCAAACCCACTACTGCCATCATATCATTGAGTCTGGATTGCACTGACTCTGAAGCAGCCATCAGTTGTTGTTGTTTAGTCATTTAGTTGTGTCCAACTCTTAGTCACCCCATGGCCCAGAGCACACCAGGCCCTCCTGTCTTCCACTGCCTCCCAGAGTTGGGTCAAATTCATGTTGGTAGCTTCGATGACACTGTCCTACTCACTGTGAAAACCATAATTTTCAAGCACTGCCAGGTCATATACAGAAAAAGTGGCCAATTAACAGCACTTCCAATAAATGTATATATTTTGCTGATGCAAATGGATAAAGGAAGGACCAAAGTAGACACAATTCCACTTCCAAAATTCTATGAATTGTTTTTTCATAAGTAGTAAAATAGCAATGCCCCGCCACATCTGTATTCAATACAGATTTAAATGTAGTTGAGGGCAAAACTCTGACCTCCCCCCAACCACCCCACATGGCCTTTGGATTTAACTCTTCATTCATATTGCAGTACCTACTTTTTAAACTTTGGATGATCTGCTGAAATGACTTGTGTGTCCTGTCTAGTTTGACATTCAGAGGAAAAAGAAGGCAGGATGTGATAATTTACAGAGAGCCACTTTATACGATGCTCTTCAAAGTGATTAAGAGAACCCCACTAGGCTTCTACAGCTTATGAAGGACCTGAGGAAGTAGCTGAGTGATAATAACTCTTTTCACCATTTGGCCTATGTCACAACCATAATAATCTAAGATTTATTAGATTAGCAAGCACTAGAAACAGGTAGTGGTCATATACTGTAGCTCTCCCAAGCGAGAGAGAGAGACCTTGTCCCGTATGTAATAGAATTTACGTAAACCCAAGAGGTACACTGGCTCTGATAAAGGCATACTGAAATTTACTGAATAATTGCAGTATTTCTTTATGAGAGGTGCTATGCCTCCAGATACTTACTGCTGAGGATGCTATTGCATGCAAACCTGCCTGCAGGCTTCCCATAGACACCTGTTTAGCCTTTGAGAGAACAGGTTGATGGACTAGAGAAGCCTTTGGTCTCATCCAGCAGGGCCCTTCTTGGGTTCATATACATTATAATATTGATGTTTGCTATTGTTAAATGCCGTCATGTTGCTTCCCACTTATCAGAAGATTATGAATGCCTGATTTTAGGTTTTTGTTTGTTTGTTTGTTTGTTTGTTTCAGTTGTATTTTATGGTTTTACACTTTTGAAAATGAGTTGTATATACGTCAATAGTGTTGATAGATATCTTTATTGACAAGCTCAATGGATGGATAGTTCAGTGGTTTTCACAGTCTCTGTGAAACCAGAGACTGGGAGTTCAACTGGGAAGAGCCAGACTGTGTGGCCTTGGGCAAACTGCACAGTCTCAGGATGACTCCAGGAGAAGGGAAGGGAAAACCACTTCTGAATACTCCCTGCCCTAGAAAACCCTGGAAAGGTTCACTTGATAGCATTCAATTATTATTTATTATTACTTTTATTGACAAGATGGGGAACTATTTATGTGGGTGGCATAATTAGTTACCAGTCAATGAATGTTTCTCTCTGGTCAATCTGATTCCAAAACCTACACGGAGCCTCATGGCGCAGTGGTTAAACTGCTGTACCGCAGCCAAAACTTTGCTCACGACCTGGGGTTCAATCCCAGGTAGCGGCTCAAAGTTGACTCAGCCTTCTATCCTTCCGAGGTTGGTAAACTGAGTACCCAGCTCACTGGGGGGGGGGGGCAATGTGTAGCCTGCATAATTAACTTTTAAACCGCCCAGAGATTGCTTGAAGTGCTATGGGATGGTATATAAGCAGCACACTTAGCTTTTTTTTTTCTTTCTTTACATTACCATAATGGGAGAATAAGCTTCTCTGGGATGCCTTTCTGTCTTGGTAGCATTGGAAAAAAAAAGATGAGTGTCTGATTTCAATTGCCAAAACTAGAGCAAAGTCTGTTAAGAGCAAGAAGAGCTGACATTTATACTCTGCAGCCAGAGAACCCCACTCCCCAAAGAGAATAGCAGTATCTATTCTGTATTGTTTAGACAGATATGCATACGACTTTCCAAGATATGTGTGCGTGCATGCGTGTGTGTGTGTGTGTGTGTGTGTGTGTGTTTCCCATTGCAGTGAATTACACATCCAGGCCCATTTTTGCGAACATGAAAACTAGAAACTTTTTGCTTGCTTTTAATGGTGGGTATTCTCAAGTTCTGAACAACAGCCTCAACACACCCAGCAGTAACCCAGAAGCAAATCAGTATTATTAACTGCCATCTAGAACTTGGGAAAGTTACTTTTTTTCATTACAATACCTAGAATCCCCCAACATACATGGTGAGTAGCAATGCTGCTGAGAGATCCTGAGAGTGGTAGCTTATAGTCTAGCATTTCTAAACTCTCCTTTCATGCTGCACAATTTTCAGTGCCACTGTGCTATATATGACACAGTCATTTTCTAAACAAATGCTATTTGATATATTTACTGAGTTATTCATTATTTCAATTTTCTATACTGCCCCATTAGTACGAACAGCGGGTGGTCCACAACCCAACAAAGGCATCATTACCACTCACACAATAAAAACCACAGTACGTAATTTTTACAATGAAAACCCTGTCATTAGCTGAAACATTACCTGCATTTAACATAGAATTAAACAAATTTAAAACAAATTTGAGCATCTCAGGTGGGTAGTTCAAACATTAGTAAAAGTAAAAGGCAGTGTTATATAATTCCTTTCCCACCTTTTATTATTACTAGAATGTGCCTTTTCCTCTCCTCCAGGGAGAGGCCAAGTGTTCTCTGATGATGCAAATATTAATTGATAGCCAACAATGAAACACAGTCAGCACCCAAGCAGTTAAACCTCCTTACAACAACAGACTGCTTTTTGTGCTAAAGGTGTATCTCAATAAAAATGTGTTTGGTGCCAGCAGAGGAAAAACAGAGAGGAAACCAACCTCACTCGCTTAGATTAGTTATTGCAATGTTTCAAACTTCATTCCAAAATAGTCATGTGCCATTGCAGACCCAGCTCAGAAATGGCACTTATGGGTCTCCAAAGATATAGAGTTCACTGAACATACTGTATATCTGCATAAAATGGCACATTCTGAAGTGTGGCCATATTAAAAATGTCAGCACAGATCTGGGTCCCTGGGGAATAGCGTTGGACTCCATGGTCCCATGACTGCACACACCTCCGGATAGCAGTATCTTTAAAAGATACCCCCAAACCACCTATCACACATGGACAAGTCCATGCACACTATCAAAACAAAAGGCTCATTATAATCCTGCAGTCAGCTGAGAAGGTCAACAAAGTAAGGAACTGATTTGATATTATAATTCATTAAGTTTAGCATATAATACATTTTGTAGTATTTAAGATGCCACAAGACTCTTTGCTATTGCTGTTGCAACAGCCTAACACAGCAACCCCTCTCGAAATCACCAAAAGCTGTTCAACATAGGAAGCGACACTGATCCAAAACAAAGAACAATGGGTACAAGAGCTCAGAGTAGAATACAAAGTTCATGGGGGCATGAGATCAGCCTCTGATCCAGGGTGACACATGGTTATAATCACAGGTTTGTTAGGCAATTATGTTGCTATTCGTCCAGTGAATTCATTTGAACACAGTCGCTAATCTATTTAAGCATCAATGGACTGGAGCACAAGAGGACAGGGAGTCATATTCCTAAGGGAAATCTTGTTCTTGTTGTCATCCTTTTTAATAGTTTGCATGTGATTACTGCCCTTCACCAAACAATCCTTATTTACCCTCAACGGTCTGAAGCGTTCTTCTCTTTTTGCCAGAAATGTTGGATCCTTCTTTCTGATCAAAATACAATCTATCTCAAAAAGTCACTCAGAGTAATAACAAATTCATTGTATTTGTTTTGTTTTTAATCAAGGCACAAGAAACTATTCTAGTTGAAATGTTTTGCTCGCGCTCTCCAGAGTGTGAGGGCCTTCTTGGGGTATGGACTGGGGAAGCAGAAACAGCAGAATTGCTTCTCCTAGTGCCTGAGGCAACTGCCTCACTTTATGCCTCACAAGTCTGGCCCTGCTTAATCTACAGTGGTGGTCTGCAACTTTGGGTCACTCAGGTGTTCTTGGACTTCAGTTCCCAGAAGCCTTCACCACCAGCTGTGCTGGCTGAGGTTTCTGAGAGTTGCAGTTCAAGAACACCTGGATTACCCAAGGTTGGGAATCACTGCTCTAGAAAACTGTAAAGAAACAGTATATAACTCACCTTCCTTCCACATGTCCTGCCACTTTGTGTGGGATTATGCTCCTGGGAGCCAAATGGAAAGAAGATTCACTAGGGTGGCTTAACCTCTGTTTTTCAGCAGTGACAAGACATGACAGCACATCAAAATTGTGACTAGAAGTCCATTGGGAGCCTGATAACACTAGGAAACACCAGGAAAAAGAGTGATATTAAGGGGCATCTCTGTGTGCCTCCATCCTCACAATTCATACTGTAATTGAGGGTGAGGAATTTGGCAAATGATAACAGCACCACAAAACACTTGAAGGCAGACAACACAGGAATCCTTTCTATAGCCTAAAGGGCTACAATTTGCCTGCTCTTCCTGCCAGAGCCTCCTCATGTCCCAGCAAGGGACTGTGCTGAAAATTTAACTTTGAAAATGCATGGGAAGTGCTGAACCCTGAAGAGCGACATGTGCAGATCCAAGAGCTCTCAGAAGACATTTCTTTGACAATCATTTTGAGATTCTATTATCATCCTAGAAATAGAATGCCAACCATCATAATGTCCCAGAACACCAGTCAGAGGACATTGTAGAGGAAGCGAAAGGGTGGCCAACACACTGCTATTGTCGCCATTTGCAAATAAATAAATAAATAAATAAATAAATAAATAAATAAATAAATAAATAGATAGATAGATAGATAGATAGATAGATAGATAGATAGATAGATAGATAGATAGATAGATAGATAGATAGATAGATAGACAGACAGACAGACAGACAGACAGACAGACAGACAGACATCCTTAGGCAGGGGGAGAGAAGAAAATTATGCTACCATCACCACTAATAGCAAGCCCCACTTTTGAGAAACTTTTAGAGAATTTCTCCTTCCTCTGGAGAAATTCAGTGAAGTTACAGCCCCAGTTTCTCTCTTTAGAACAGGAAAGAACATTTCAAAAGGTCATTTGTTCACAGTTATAATTAATAAATATACAACACTATATAGTATAGCAGCACGATGATATAAAAGTCCACAATATAGGAGAATAAGAGCACTCAAAGTACAGGAATCACATAATTGGCTCTTATAGGAGCAACTCATGAAACAGGAGTACAGAGATAAAACAAGCAGCACTCATTTTAAAAAGTCACATAATTGTTTCCTTCATTCATATTACATACAGTAGCTACATGTCTTTCCATATTGTTCCATGCTGGAAATGGTGGAAAGGGGGGGTGGAATCATTGACCCAATTGGCCTTCTCCATTTAGAAGTTAAGAGCCTCACTTGTTGTTAAGAGGCTTCAGTGGATGTGGATAAGCATTCACCGAAGATAGAAAAACAGAACCTATAATTATCCATAATTCTAAAAGAGTGACTAACACTTCCCAGAATAATCATGCTTCATCTGATTATCTGGAAATTAACTTCTGTGAAGCAAGGAGCTCACTGGTGCGGGAGGAGATGAGGTGAAAGAAATGGAGCCATTCAACCCCTGCTATTTAGGGACACATCTGTTTTTTTCTTTGTCCAATGTATTAAAATGTTTTGCTGTGATCAACTCAGTTAAACATCATCCGTGAACACATGGTTGACGTCAGCAGAGCAGGGTGGATGCCAAGATGGCACTACCGCTTCACGAGTCCAGGATCAGGCAGTTAGACAATAAAGGAAAGCACAAAGCAGCTGTCTGGGATGCAAATGCAGATGTAAAAATGGGGGGGGGGAACAGCCTGAACCTAGAATATATAATCAAATACAGTGCGTAAGGAGCAGTTCAGGCGCTCATTGTGGCAGTCTCCCCACATAGGGATGACTCCAGAGAGAGTTCAAACATTCAGGCCATTGCTTTGCTCCATATCAGCTGTCCAGTTGTAGTAATCTTTATCTTCATGAAGGGAAAATCCTTCCTAAAACTAATGGGTCATAACTGCCCATGCATTATCAAGCCACCTCAGAATGTATTCTTGAAGGTTTTCTTTCTAACATTTTGCCAGTCTCTGTGGCCGGCATCTTGAGAGGACAGGAGGTAGAACTCTGTCTGTGTTCTAGTGTAGTGTGTAGGATAGTTGAGTATTTGTAGCTATGCATCTCCTGAAAATCTCTTTTTCAGGAGATTGGATGATTATGGTGATCAGGGTGTTTTTTGTTACAGGTGTATTGTTGTGATAAGAGGGAAGATTATTTGTCACTGTGATTGAGGGTGTCCTTAGCTAGTCTTTTGTGTGCAGTGATCAGCTACAAATACTCAGCTACAAATACACAGCTACAAATACTCAACTATGCTACACACTACACCAAAACAAAGACAGAGGTCTACTCCTGTCCTCTGAAGGTCCTGGCCACAGAGACTGGCGAAATGTTAGGAAGAAAAATGTCCAGAACACAGCCAAACAGTCCAAAAAACCTACAACAACCACCACCTCAGATTGTTTTGTATGGTAACAGAGATAGCTCATAGTTTGTTGGAAAAATCTAGTCACAATTCCTGATGCAGAAATTGCACATATTGCAGCTAGACTCACAGAAAAAAGAAAGCCTGGAAAGAAGTTAAAGTAATGTTTAAAATGTTTAAGCTCATGTTTAAAGAAGATGACATCATTATCCCTGCTAATAATACTAATAATAAAGGTCTAAGACTCCCACCCTATAAGTCTAGGGTCTACAACATCATCCGTAAGTACCTCTGAATGCAGCATAGCAATATAGATGTGTTCTGCTTCAGTCAAAACCTCAGAAGCCCTTTGGTGCAAAAAGGGGAATCAGCTCAATAATAAAAAAATTCTGCCTGAAGCAGATAGGCAAAGCATGCATGCACATATTGTGTATACATGCACTCTCAGTGTGTATGGTATCCAACAATATATAACAACAATATCTATTTGGCACGTGAAGAGAAAATCCCACAGATGCCTCTGATAGCAAAAACACAAAATATATCGATTTGCTGCTTTTTCCCAACCTCTCAGATCAGCTGCCTGATTTTCATTCATTCATCCATTCATTCTAAAAAGTTGCTTACAACCCTCATGGTATAAATTGTCTAAAGATGGCTTCCTGAGCTTGAAATTAATATAATATTTGAACAACCAATCCAGACAGAAAAACAATGATTAATTTTTTAAAAAAAACCGCTATGTACATATGCCTAGTAAAAGAAAAAACTTCAATAAATATTTAGACAGAAGTATCTAAGAACACGTTCCACAGCCCAGAAGAATCTATCTGAAAAGAACAACCAAGTGTGTCTTCAGAGCTCTTCAGTGACAAGGCCTGATGCACCCAATCACAATGTCAAAACAAAACAGAAAGGATTATATTTTTAGTCTGTCTAATTTCAAGTCTAAGCTTCTTAGTATGAAAAGTCTACAAGACTTCTTGTTTTGTCTTCTGCATTCTCCCATCGTTAGAGTCAGACCTGCCTCGGCAGCTTTTTCACTTGTATAATACAAGTGTAAATCCCTTGAATTGTAGGATACTCGACACTGGCGATTTATTGCAGAGTTTTACACAGATAAAATAGAATTAAAAACCAGCACCCACATGACACAAAGCTAAGTGGTTAGCCCACCACAGGAGTGAAAACTGCCTCTGTCTTTTGTGAAAAACTTGTCATCCAGATGACACCTATTTCACCCACAGGAACCAGCAGGGAGCTGCTTGGAAAAGCTGAAGATCACAGCGTGTGTTTGTGTTCTGTGATGTCAAGTTGGACCGAATAGAGCATTCAAGGTAAGCAAAGTAGGTGTTCAAGGAGCGGTTTGTTTGTTAGTTTTAAATTTTTTATTATATAAATCATGACAATCCATCATGTTACAAGTAATAAATACAAGGCTCAACATAGTAATCTATCATCTTACTTATGAAATTTAACTGTTGGCCACCTGATATTCCCCACATTTCACAAAGTCACATTTACACCATTCCCCGTTTCATCTTAGAGAAATATCAACCAACAATCCAAATGCCCCAAATTGTTTTCTGAGCCACGTGTCTCCATGTTTATTTTACTGGCATATTTTAATAAAGGCTTCCAGCTTTCGTTGAATTGGCTACGCCTTATTTCTCCTCTATATAATCTAATTATGAAGATAATCTATAGAGGTGTTGTTTTTTCCAGTTCCACCCCCCCCCCAGAGAGTTTATATGGTCAAGTAAGGATTCAAACCCTATTCTCCAGAGTCCTAGTCTGCCATTCTATCCACTACACCACACTGAGAATCCCTGCAGATCACAGCAGCTCTAAGCAAGTTTTCCATGTTGTGTAGCTATATTCTCAGTTATCAACAGAGGCATCCTATATCGAGATCCTGTCTAGTCAAGTGGTTAATCTTTTCACATTGTGCTATACAGAAGTAACTGGTTATAACTAACATAAGCAACTGTAATTAGTTATATCTGGGAAACAATTAGCTATTGGTTAGGTATACCAAGTAACATCTAGTTTTAAAGTTGTTGGTTTTTAAGGTATATCTGTGTGTAGTAAGTACTGCTTAATTATGTTCTAAAATATGGTTTAAGGATTTTTAAATACAATTTAACAGGAATTTTTCAGATTCTGTGCCATTCTCTTATGATTTCTAAGTGGCAAAGGAAGTATTTTCGTATTCCATTGTAATCATCTTTTATGTTTTTACAAATATTTCTAAAGTACAATATCATAATTTGGCACTAAATGGAATCCGAAAGTATTTTCTGGCCTGTTGGTGAGGAGGCCACAAAGTTTTATGAAATGTGTAAGATACCAAATTACTTACACAATCTGAGCAATAATCATATAATGATAACAGCAACTTGACTGATGAGAGACCTTTGAAAACATAACATTTGGAACTCTGCTGACACTACAAAGAAAGCCCAGCTCTGTGTATGACTAAACAAACTGGATGAAGCCATAGTATGGTAAGTGGGGCTTCCTCTTTAGAGCAGAAATAGAGGTTACAGAAAGTCCAGCATTAAAAGAGGAAAAAATCGAAAGAACAGATTGTACGTCAGTGTCATGGCATGAGTTTTACTCACAACCCAGAATATGCAAATAGGATTGTTTGTTTTCTGACCAGACTTCAAGACTTAATCACAGGATTCCTTTGAAGTTTGATTTCTCAAACATGAAAGACTGCCCCAGCCATGTATCTCCAACACTGACCACAACATCTGTTTCTGCCCTCTGTAAACAAAGACTGAGAAGGTGGTCTATACGAAAGCGGAAAGGAAGGAAGCATGTTTCTGCATTATAGTTACGATGTTCTGCCCACAAAAATAGAAGTACTGGATTTGGAATGACTGCTTTTTAGAAAGGAATTGCAATCAGCTCGAAAAGATGAAAATTGATTGCTTTATTTATTAATTCGGACACAGGTACTTGTTGAACAAATGTGTCCTTACCTATGTTTCAATTTTTAAAAAATCTAAAATTTGTAACAATTTTGTGAAGTGACTGTGTTTATGAGAGTTTTCAAGGTTTTATTGCTCTGTGTATTTTGAAATTGCACTATTTTATAGGATGGGCATGTGTCCATAGGTCTTTGCAGCCCTAGCCCCATGAGACTCCCTGTTTTCTCTCTCTCTTTTTTTAAAAACCAAAAAAAATCATGAATTGCCACTTCTGGAACACTTCAGTACAGTAACTTCCTGCACTGGTTAGCAGCTTTAATTAACTTAAATTTTATATAAACTTACCTTAAGTAAAACAGACAAATGCTTTGAGTCCAGAATAGACCAGCTAAATTTAAGGGGTAATCGGACAAGCATCTAGCTTAATATTTGGTTCATTTTTAGTGCAGTTTGAGTAGTCCTATTTTCTAGTGCCCACAGTTGCTTTAAGCAAGAGTGGTGCACCTTGCATATTTTGCAAGCTGTTCCACTTCTTTCTGGCATAGCACTAGGGCTGCAGTTTCTTTGGTACAATTGAGTGCATTCCTGATTATCCTGTGTTGCTGGAGCTTTCAGCAGCATTCTCTTTGGTAACAATACAGTGGATTGTGACAATAGAAAGAATGGCAGAGAAACCTTTTCCTCTACTATCCTCTTTTTCCAGTTTGTAAATATTCTCCAAAGTAGTACAGCACTATTTTAGATATAAAGCAATATCCATGCTAGGTTGATGTACAGCTATAGTGCTATGCCACTTATTTTAAAAATGGAAGTTGCCACAGCCCATGAAATGAGACAGCCACAGCAAAAGGTGGAAAAAGGAGTGGGGGCAGGGGAATCAATAATAGAAAGGGGGAGAAATTGGAGCAAGCTGAAGTGCTGTTAGGGTCCTTCTAATGAGAGAAGAAACACCTCTCATGTGAATGGAAGGATTGCTCAAATGTGAGATAAAATCGATCCTATCAAATACACTTTGTGTATGTATGTATGTATGTATGTATGTATGTATGTATGTATGTAGGTAGGTAGGTAGGTAGGTAGGTAGGTAGGTAGGTAGGTAGGTAGGTAGGTAGGTATGCATTTTATAGTATTTAAAATGAAAGAAAGAAAGAAAGAAAGAAAGAAAGAAAGAAAGAAAGAAAGAAAGAAAGAAAGAAAGAAAGAAAGAAAGAAAGAAAGAAAGAAAGAAAGAAAAAGAGAGGCTTTTAAGCGCAACTTGGATTACTCTGAATTCCTCTATATATTTGCATCCTTAATATCCAATGACATTTGTGTGATTTCTTAAATCGCACAAATTTCCCTGGGTACTGAGTGGCCACTCAGACCACATGCATCCTTCAGACACTTCCTGTGTGACTCTAAAGCCAGCAGAATATAGTCTCCTTTTGCCTCAGGCCCAGCTATTCCTTGGCATTCAAATTGCTCAGAGAAGGCTGTGGAAAGAATTCTCCTCCAATCCCCAGAAATCCCACTACCAAAACTCCTATTTTGCTACTGCTGCTAGCATCTGTGTCCATGATTTATATCCATGGTATTTCTGCTCTTTTCCCTAGTTGAGTCTGGGTGTAGCTTTCAGGGTCAAAATGACTGTACACCACAAATTAAATCATTCCAAACTTGCCCTGTTTTCTCTGGGACCTAACTGCAGCTAACTTAACCTACAGCCAACCTAGTGACACAAATCAACTATCTGTCTAAGGGGGGCACTATATTTGTCTCCTGTATGTTTTCCCCTACTTTTTGCAGTACCATAATACAGAAGATTTGAAGTTGTTATAATAAAACAATCACATACATGAATCACCATAAATTCTTATGAGGCCACGTGCTAAATCCCCATTTTTCTCACTCCTCTTCAGAGCTTGGAACATTAACCTCTGAAAATTAATCTGACAGTGTTAAGCATTAGAAATTGGGAGTCAGATTCATTGATACAATTGCTGGAATCCTATTGCTTAGCATAAGGAGACACACAAAAGTAGGCCCATTGAATCAGTGGGAATTTGTTATGTCAACTCCTTTGCAAGTTCCATTGATTCAGATAGGTCTACTCTAATTCTGACTTACTACGTGAAGAAACAGGAATTCTGTCTGTTTATTTGTTGAATAACAACATCCAGGGTGTTTCCAACAATCAAAAAAAGGGTTTTGGATATAGAGGGGCAAACTCTGCACAGCGCTGCCCAAAGAGTCTGCTCTCCACTCCATTTTCAGTTGCCCCTCAGCTATGGCTGTAGACCGAGCTATCTTTATCACTTAGAACAGCCACAAGAACGATGGGCATTTACCCTTGCCAGATGCAATATAGTACCATCGAGCATAGCGCAGGGCAGGTACAAGGGTTTACCAATAGAACTGAGACTTTGCCCATTTGGTCAGGGAGTGGTTGAATCCCTGCAGCACATGCTATTTTACTGTACTCTGTACAAGGATATTCGCCTGTCCCATCTGTGCGCTTTTCTCTCCTCCCATTCCGGATGGGATGATATGAGGAAAATGCAGCATCTTCTAAGTGGCAATATTAAGGAACTTACCCTGTCAACTGCCAGATACGTATATGCCATCATGCAGAGACGTCGTAGCACGGTCTCGCAGAATGAAGAGCCCTAAATATGCTCTTGGCTGGCCCTTCCTACCCATTACCCAGTGAACATTTTAGTTGTATGTTATTGTATTTGTCTGTTTTACTGTACTCAGTATGCCAATAAAGGTTTCTGACTGACTGACTGAATTAGCATTACTAATTCACAAATTAAATTTATTAGTTTTAAAATGAACAACGTAGTTAGCAGGAAATGGCATCTAGGTTGTCACCGGTGTCACCGCTGAGGTCCTCCACATTATTGTTGGCTCCTTTCAAAGAGTTTTTTCTGCTGCTTTGGAATGGCTATGTCTGCATTTTTATTTTAGAGAGACTGCAAACACTATCGTGCAATTATAGGATTTTTAGTCCATTCTGCAAATGGATGGTTATGTTTTTACTAAAAGACAACATTGTCTCCTAAGCAAAAGCCTCCCATTTATATCCAACAAAGTAACTCTATGCAGAACCGATCACTTTTTGACCACTTTGAAACAAATTTCTATAACTGAACACTATAGAAGCTTTTACTGAAAGTACAGTCTTGGCACAAAGATGCACAGCCAGACCCTCCCACAGATTCTGAAGGTCACAATGACCAGTTCCTGTTACTCTGGGACTTCTGATACTGTCTGGCTATAACTTCCAGAAGCTCTGCCCACTCACTGTGCCATTTAGGGCTTCCTGGAGTAATACAGAACGATCTGGTGTGCCAAAGTTAGGAATCCCTTGTATAAAGTTAATTCCCATGAGGAGATGGGAAAGAGGAGTGTGGATACACAGACATAACAACGGTAAGCATTTTAACACATAGAAAATGTATTAGCATTCCTTCTTACGTGGTACTCTTACACTATTAAAGCAATGTTTTTTCTCCCACTTGATGGGAAAAGGGACAAATTTAACATAACCATATTAATTTAACATGTTATTTCCAAGCTCTCCACCTTCTAATCATATTACCATATTTTCAAAGTATTGGGCAATGCCCTCATCCAGCCAAATGGTGAGCACTGCTGTTCATTATTTAATGCCATCATATAATCCATCAAAAACAGTCTGCACCTGAATGAAGGAGACATTGTGACTTTTCCACATACCCTAATTTAACCTTAACAAAGGAACTGCATATCTCAAAGGGATCACAGGTGATATTTACACTGTTGATCATTTGTTAAGAAAAGTCAGTGGTTAAAAATATATTTGTCCCTACTAAGCTGTTTTGTTTCCTGTATTGACAAAAGGTGTAAATCAGCAGAGAATGTCCTGTCCTTTAAATGCAAAATGCTCTCATGGACCTTGTTTCAATTCCCCTTTCTAAAGAAGCAAAAGGAACAAGGCTAGACATTACATAACAATCCGGAACAGTACCCAGAATGCTTAGGAAACAGGCTGTTCCCATTTGCACTCTTGTTTTATTAAGGTTTTTGTTTGTAAAAAAAATAAATAAAACAAAACAGGCCAAATGTCACAAGGCAGTAAAGTTGAGTGGGGGGAAGCAGGGGGTGGGAGACAGAATGAATAACAATCGGCTGCAGAAAGCTATATTATATTTTTATACTTCCTCTAGAACAAACAGGGAAATGGTATTTAATCATAAGGTCCTTATATGGACATACAGTACACATTTTATCTTCTTCTTTGAGGTACTTTGGTGCTATTTTGGGAGGCTTAGAAACCAGCAGGGGTACTTATGTAAACCAGAGGACAATAAAAATGCAGGATGTAAATGGTAGGGAGACCTTTCCATTTATTGTTTGAACAACAAAAGGAGTTCATTATTAGCAGCAGATAGATCCTCTCTCTTATAACATCATATTTACCCCTCAGTCCCCCACTGAGAAAAAGAGACCACCCATTTAACAGCTTTATTTGATCATGTTCTTAAATTTGATTGGAGCAACTGTATACTAAAATAAACTTGGACAGAAGACTTTAAATTATATAAAAGTTCTCAAAGTGACAGAATTATTGGTATATCACAGTAAAAAGATTTTCACAGCAGGAAAGGTTGCATCAAGAGTCATTGCCACAACATTTTTGCGTATGTTAATCAGAACAGAAAATAGAGAGAGCTGGTTTGCATGGAATCACATCTTGCTTGTTTTTCATTATGCCCCAATAACTGAAAGGGCTAGAACCCAGCCAATATGAAGTGTTATTGCCCCAGCGATGTCAGTAGAAGAAGGAAGTATGAACTTAAACCACTCCCGTTAAAATCAAGAGGGCTTCAAAGTTTTTGTCTTTGGTTGGATTGTGAACTTTTTAAGAAAGGAAGCTGGAAATAAAAGATTGGGATTGTTGTGTCTTGTTTTTTAAAAGTCAAGCCCAGAGGGCTCCATGCTAGCAAGTTTTATCCTTTCTACCTTGCCATTGTGAAGGTAATGAATGCATTTTGGATTAGAAGCTAGAAGAGTACATTACCATAGAAACCAAGGCTTAAATTCAGCTTCTGTTCCCAACTAAAGTAGACCCACTGCAACAAATGGGATTTTTTTTTATGTTGACTCAGTTTTCAGCAGTAGATTTAGTGGATCTACCACATGGATTTCAGCACAGGACAATCCTGAGTCTACACAGTTGTATTAGCAACCAAGGAAAGTTTGTTAAATCGTTTTTAAATTCAGGCATTGTTACATGCTGTAGGAAGTTTGAATACAACTGTTTTTCATCTGGTTTGGTGTGTTTAAAAAGAATACAGTAAGGAGCAGAGCTTGGGAAAGTTATTTTTGTGGACTGTAACTCTAAGAATCTCACAGCCATTGGCTGTAGGTTATACCCATAAAGCCAGTTAACACAAGCAATTGACGCAGGATCTGCAGGACGGTATCATACACTACTTTTATCGACCAATAGGAGAACTGCCATACATAGTCAGTTGAGATGCTGCATATAGGATATCTGGTTAAGTGTTCTGCTACCCATTGTACATGACCCTGTATTGTGAAATACAATGAATATTAGCCTCCACCAGCCAGGTACTACAACTGCCCTCAGCCCCAGGTATCGAGGAAGTTGTTAGGGATGGTGTCCATGATCATTCAAAACATCTGGAAGGAATCAAATTGAAGAAGGCCAATATAATTAGACAGAAAGATGGAATAACTGGGGATGATTCAGATATTAGATGGGCATAAGCCCTATTGAAGTGTTAACTTGCAAGTTAAGTAAGTTAAGTTAATTATGCACAAAGCTGAGGGCCTAGCCTCACCTCCTCCATCATCACTTTCTTCATGCAGAAAGCAACAAATGCAAAGAAGAAAGATTTATGTTTGCACTGAGGGCTTCCACACAAGCAAAGGTAAAGGTAAAGGTTCCCCTTGACAATTTTTGTCCAGTCGTGTTCGACTCTAGGGGGTGGTGCTCATCCCCGTTTCCAAGCCATAGAGCCAGCGTTTTGTCCGAAGACAATCTTCCGTGGTCACGTGGCCAGTGCGACTTAGACACGGAACGCTGTTACCTTCCCACCGAGATGGTCCCTATTAATCTACTCGCATTTGCATGCTTTCGAACTGCTAGGTTGGCAGGAGCTGGGACAAGCGACGGGCGCTCACTCCGTCGCGTGGATTCGATCTTACGACTGCTTGGTCTTCTGACCCTGCAGCACAGGCTTCTGCAGTTTAGCTCGCAGCGCCACCACGTCCCTATCCACACAAGCAAGAATGCTGGTAAATTAGGCACAGACTGAGAACCTGTACATTATTAGGCATGACAGGCCATTGGAACATCTACATGGAGAAATAATAAACATACGGCAACAGAACATTTATGATCCATTATGTGAACGTCCAGAACAAATATCTTTAGTAGTTTAAGGCCATCTGAGCTAGTGGCACCTCACCACATTATGTGATGTAAATCCCCTGACGGTTGCATGAAGAATTACAGATATGTGAAGGAAAACAAAGATATGCCAAGAATTTGAAACTGTTTTCAAGACTCTATCAGTCATTGAACTTTGCAGATATAGCACACCCTTAAAAAGTGCCTCCTGCAATTTAAGTCCCTTAAGGTTAGAAATGGATTTGTTTCTCCTGTGGAAAGAAAGCCCAAGAATACAGTCAGCAGAATCAGCCCTACCATTAGGTACAGTGTGGCGGCTGCCTCAAGCAGTAGATTTGGGGTGTCATTTAAGAGCAGCAAATGGTTAGTAATTGGTCCAAATCTCCATGATGATTTGTTGTTAGGTGATGTAAAGTCACCACCAACATAGGTGACTCTATGAATGAGCTCTGTCTGAAATGTTCTGTCCTCAACAGCCCTTCTCAGTTCCTGCAGAATCAAGCCTGTAAGCCTGTGGATTCCTTTAGGGAGTCAGTTCATCTCATATTTTGTCTTCCTTTTTTCCTGCTTCCACTTTTCCCAATATTCCACCTTCCACCTTCCCCAGTCTTTTCCAGAGGATTTTGCCTGCTCATGATGTGCCCAAAGTATGACAATCATAGTATTATCATTTTGCCTCAGGCTTGATTTATGCATGCCTAACTTAAATTGCATTTAGTCTGGGTGGCAAATTGCTCTAACTAGCTAGTGGCAAGTGAGTTTGTTGTTTAGTCGTTTAGTCGTGTCCAACTCTTTGTGACCCCATGGACCAGAAGAGCACTCCAGGCCCTCCTGTCTTCTATTGCCTCCTGGAGTTGGGTCAAATTCATGTTGGTAGCTTTGATGACACTGTCCAACCATCTCATCCTCTGTCGTCCCCTTCTCCTCTTGCCTTCACACTTTCCCAACATCAGGGTCTTTTCCAGGGAGTCTTCTCTTCTCATGAGATGGCCAAAGCATTGGAGCCTCAGCTTCAGGATCTGTCCTTCCAGTGAGCACTTGGGGTTGATTTCTTTCAAAATGGATAGGTTTGTTCTCTTTGCAGTCCAGGGGGCTCTCAAGAGCCTCCTCCAGCACCACAATTCAAAAGCATCAATTATTTGGCGGTCAGCCTTCTTTATGGTCCAGCTCTCAATTCCATGCATCACTACAGGAAAAACCATAGCTTTGACTATTCTGACTTTTGTTGGCAAGTGAGTTAGTTTTTTGTTGGCAAGTGACTTACACACTTTAAATAATGTACCATAAATTACCAGCAGGATATTGGCCACTTACTTTCTTGGTGTTATACTTTTACTGGTTTTACTGCTTCAGTGGGGAGAGGGGGAGAGGAATTTTCTGTCCGAGGTGCTAAAACAATTTGGCTGGTTTTGTAAACTCTGCATTTTGACCTCAGCAATAGCTGTAAAAGCTGGGTGGCATTTGCTCCTCTTCAACTAACAAAAAATGTCTTAAACCAGTTTTGAGCAATAGGTTTGGACACAATTACACTCTGCACAGGATGACATTGTATGGGACGAGGCAGGCAAGAAAGGACATTGGGAGAAAGAGGGGAAAGGTAGTGGCTGCTTCTGAGTTTTTCTTAGAAAGGCATTCCTCGAAATTGTAGGAGTCTCTCACTTTTTAAAAATTTTCTCTTTTTCAGATTAGTCTTTACCCTGATTTTTTTCTTCTTGAACCCACGCCCATCCACTGTGACTTGCTTCCATATGAGTTTACCCTGATGCTCTGGAAGCAATGGATTTAACACCAATCTGTTCTGTGGAACAAAGAGACTGTTCTGCATGACACTTCTAGCAGAACTGTAACAGCATCAACTATACTCCACATTCATTCTCAGCTTCTGTGTCACTAGTCTTACCTCCCTCCCCTTAACTCATGGGTTTATCTGAACCAAAGATAATCAGCTAATGGCAGAATCAAGCAGAGGAGAAAGGACCAGCTATCCTTCAGGGACTGGGATAACATCACTGTGGCCATTTTTGGGGCTTACCTAAATGAGAGAAAAATGTTCTAATCTCCAGCCTGGATCTCTCTTGCAGTGTCCCTCTCTAATTCAGGCTACTCTTGACGTCAATTTCATTTCACTGATAGAAAAGTGGAGATAGAGAAAACTCACAGGAACACACAAACTAGCTAGTGTGTTAATAGCCAATATCTAAGACAATCACAATAAAAGGCTATGCTCCATTCCCTTGGAAATCACTAGGTTTAAGATGTTACAGAACCATGACAGATTCAGAAAATCTTACCTGCATCTTGATCCAAGAGGGTTCCCCGCTGTCTCTGACTGGAATCAAAGTATATTCAAGAACTTACCTCCACAATTAGGCAGGACCAGATTGTCACCTCAAGTGAGGTGCCCAGTGCAAACTTCTGAGTGGCGGTGAATAAATTTCAGGAACAAAATTGCTTGGCCTCTGCAAGTAGAAGTGCTTGGAGCACTCCAGACCTTTTTCCAGCAGCCAAAAGACTGGGTCAGTTGTGAATGGGTTTAGAACTGCACAGGCAGAAGACCCATCTCTGCTGACTATGCAAAAGCATGAGACTACACGTGGCTAATCCAAAGGTTTCACACTGTCTGCCAATCACAAGGGTTGGTGGGGCATACCCTATTTTCTTCTGTGCTGTTCAAAACTTCTGAAATATGAAAACACACAACCAAGATAGCTTACTAAACAATTTTACAGTCTTAGGCTATAGGGTTCCTACTTTAAATCCAAACATGTTAAGCACATGCAGCCAAGTTCTCCAACTAAGCCCTCTAAAAGATGCAGTTATAAGACCTTTGTTGAAGGAATCATCCTTAGACCCTACTGCTTTACATAATCATCAGCCAGTTTTCTGCCTCCCTATGTCAAGTAAGGTCTTAGAAAAAGCATTGGCAGATAGCTCCAGGCTTTCTTGGTGAAGTTGAGAGCTTGACACCCTTCTAATTTGGGTTCAATGCTGGTTGGGGAAGAGAAACAGTTTTGATTACCGTGGTAGACAATCTATGCTGGGAAACAAGAAATGTGTCCATCTTGGTTTTAAATGACATTCATGATAACTTATCAGATCACGGTATCCTTTTGGACTGGTGACCAAATTGCAGACCCATTGCTGGATTTGTTTAGTTGAGATGGACTAAGTATAATGAAGGTGTATTTGGCAAGAGGAGCAGAAAATTTCACACTTCCACTTCTTTTCCTACCTGGAAGTGAATTTTAAAAAAAAATGCTGCCCTTTCACGACACTCAGACATCAGTTGAAGATAGCTCTCTTACTCTGAGGCTGGGCAAATGTGATTATATTCTCTCCTCTCATCTGGTTCAACAAAAGGAAGTCAAAAGGTGGAGGAACAAGGCTAACCCATGCTCTCCTGTGTTCCCTCCATACTTCATGTATCTAATGCAGGGGCACAGATGTTCCTTCACCTACTGGTTTGGAAATAAGTAACAGGAGATACGTTTATCTTTGTTGAGCTGTGTCACTATGGACAAATCATTGGTGTGCTTTATTGTGTCTTCTAGCATTTTCACCATATTAACAGGAAGAAAATTTCCAGTGAATAAGTAGCTAAATACTAGAGCACGTGCTTTGCGTGATGAAAGTCACAAGTGCAATCCATGGAATCTCAAGGGGGAACTGGGAGACCTATCCCACATCTGAAAACCTGAAATCAGTACTAATAATATTGAATTAAATTGACTAACCATCTGGTTTAATAAGAAAACGATCCTATGATGTTATACCAGCAGTGGCCAGTAAAGACTGATGGCTCCAAAATCAATTAAGATGGTGAACCCCTTCCAGACTTTAGTCCAGATTTCAAAGGAGCTCCAGCACTGAAGGCATTCAAGACAAAACTGGACAATCATCTCTCCAATCTGCTTTGATTTGGATTTGTGCATTGAACAGGAGGTTGGACTTGATGGCCTTATAGGCTCCTTCCTACTCAATTATTCTATGATACTATGAATGTGCTACTTTGGGGAACTGTGTCCAGAATTTTTGATAGTTACTGTGATGTCTGGATTAAATCTCAGAGTATAGTCATCACATCACTAACATTGGAGCTATCAGCCTCACTCAGTGGTGCTGTGAGATGTAATTACTTTTACACAACCTATGTAATTTGGATTTTCAGTGTGGTGTAGTGGATTGAGTGACAGACTAGGACTCTGGAAAACAGGGTTTGAATCCCCACTTGGCCATAAAAACTCTGTGGAGGTGTGGAACTGGTAAAACTACAGTAGTCCTTAGATAGCTCACTTCTCTTGAAAGCCCTATTAATATCACCATAAGCCGGTTCCGGCTTGATGGCATTGTTGTATGCTATCTGAACACCCACAACTTCTCTCAAAGAATCCTAGGAATTGTGGGTGATGACAGGCTAAAAATAATTCTATTAGGAACCCCTTTACACTCATACTCTACTCTCAAGGAGTATAATTCCCAGGATTGGGGGTGGTGCGGGGAGAGATGAAGAGGAAACTCAACCTAACTCAACCTAAATCTGTGATGGTGCTTAATCAGTAGAGGGTGCTCTTGAGTAAGGCTAGACTTCATGCTCCAGGGTTATTTGGAAGTATCACTGCAAATTTGGAGCTGTGTATATTTGGTGAGTGAGAGAGAGCTGGACCATAAAGAAGGCTGACTGCCGAAGAATTGTTGCTTTTGAATTGTTGTGCTGGAGGAGGCTCTTGAGAATCCCCTGGACTGCAAGGAGATCAAACCTATCTTTCTGAAGGAAATCAACCCTGAGTGCTCACTGGAAGGACAGACCCTGAAGCTGAGGCTCCAGTGCTTTGGCCATCTCATGAGAAGAGAAGACTCCCTGGAAAAGACCCTGATGCTGGGAAAGTGTGAAGGCAAGAGGAGAAGGGGACGACAAAGGACGGGATGGTTGGACAGTGTCATCGAAGTTACCAACATGAATTTGACCAAATTCTGAGAGGCAGTGGAAGACAGGAGGGCCTGGCATGTTCTTCTGGTCCATGGGGTCACGAAGAGTTGGACACGACTAAATGACTAAACAACAACAACATAGTTGGTACCCTTGCTGTGGAAGAAAGGCAACAAAACAGGAAGGAATCAAACCTCAAGAAATAGTGCTAACATGGAATATATTATAAGATATTCAGCTCCATGTGTTAAAGTTAACTAAATTAGGCATCCTTCAATCTCGAGAGACTATGGTAATATGCACTGTATAGAGGACTTGGAACAACATCTAGTGTGGTTGAGAAGGCCAATTTGAGAGTGAAAATCCCTTCCACACTGAAGACAAATACAATCTGTCCCCTGTCCAGCTCCCTGATTTTGCTGGTTTTGTGACTTCCGCTTTGCCTTGGCCTGCTGGACAAGTGCCTCTTCAGAATGGGAGAGGCCATGATGCACTGCCTGCCTCCAGGCTGAACGCTCGGATGTCAAAGTTTCCCATCTGTTGAGGTCCATTCCTAAGGCCTTCAGATCCCACTTGCAGATATCCTTGTATCACAGCTGTAGTCTCCCTCTGGGGCACTTTCCATGCACTAATTCTCCATACAGGATATTTTTTGAATCCTACTGACTGTCAGCTATTCTCACGACATGCCCGAGCCAACATAGATCTTGCTGTTTCAGTAATGTAGACATGCTAAAAATTCCAACTCGTTCTGGAACTTTGTCCTGCCAGGTGATAACAAAAATGTGTCAGAGACAACGCATATGGAACGTGTTCAGCTTCCTCTTCTGCCGTGCACAAAGGGTCCAGGACTCACTTCAGTACAGGATTGTGCTCAGGACACAGGCTCTATAGACCTGGATCTTGGTATATGTCATCAGTTTCTTATTAAGCCATACTCTTTTTGTGAGTCTAGAAAATGTGGTAGCTGTTTTGCCAATGTGGTTGTACAGCTTGACATCTAGGGAGAGAGTGTCTGAGATCATTGAGCCAAGGTACACAAAGTCATGAACAACCTCCAGTTCTTGTGTGGAGATGGTAATAGAGGGAGGTGAGTCCACACCCTGGCCCATGACTTGTGTTTACTTTAGGCTGGCTGTTAATCCAAAGTCTTGGCAGGCCTTGTTAAAGTGATTTATGAGTTCTTGGAGGTCTTCAGCAGAGTGGGCAACAACAGCTGCATCATCAGTGAAGAGGAGGTCCTGTATGCATTTAAATTGGACTTTGGTCTTCGCTCTCAATCTAAAGAGATTAAAGAGTTTTCTATCTGATCTAGTCCGGAGTTAACTAATGGCACTGTGAGTCCGGAGTTAACTAATGGCACTGTGAGTCTGGAGTTAACTAATGGCACTGCTAAACAATATAAAGGGCATTATAAAGGGCATTATAACAGCATGTGGTGAGACACATGATAGTCTTTGGTTCAAAAATGTTCCTGAGAATGATTTTAATTGAAAGCCATTGGGTTGAATATATTATAATTTATTGAATTTTTAAGAGATTTTCTATTTCTGCCTTTTCTATTCACCACCTGAATGCTACTGGCATTATTCCTGCTTTTATATATTGGTGGATTTTATATTTTATATTATATTTTATATTTTAGCCTGAAAACAAGTCCTTCTAGCTGACATAAAACATACACATTTTACTTTAAATTTGGTAAATTGTTTTCACAGGAATAATACTATAATTACACAAAACAGTACTTTCTAACTCATAACAGCATATCCTGCACATGACGGCTCAGAAGGAATCCACAGTAAGTTCACTAGAACTTACTCTCAAGTATATATGCTGCCTATTCTTTACACACTGGCAGTAAAACCTGTTCAAAATAATAGAATGGACGTCTGAGTCATCCTGCATCAGATTGCATTGGGCGCTATATGCACATGCCTTCTTTTGCCAAAATGCAGCAGATGTTTTCCATCCCAAATGAACAAGATATTTAAAATAAATCAATACATATACATTTGCTATAACCAATGCCAAGGGACTGCAGGAAACATACATTTTCTGCAGTACAAAACAAAACTGCAGTATCCTACTTATAACAAGCCATTTTATTGTCATATCATTTTAATTTGAAAGCTCTCAGTAGGAGGAGACCACATATATTCCAATTTTAATCAATGCAGGCAGCTGTGTTAAAACAGACTTAGCCTATGAAAACATATTTAAGTTTCTATTTTCAGTGGACTCCACTGCTGTGTATGTTTGCTATTCCCCTGTTTAAAGCTTGTAAAAAGTTGGCAAAAAGGTTCCTTCACAATTCAGTGGTTAATTGAAAGAAAGCAATAAAAGAAAAGGTTATAATAACAATAATTAAAAGACAGGATAAATGTATGAGGCACTGTGAGAGTTTTCCATTCACCACAAAATAAAAAATAAAAAAATGCCAAAGGCACATAGCCAGATCTTTATTTTCCACTCGTTTCTAACATTGTTATCATGTAGGGGTTTCAAAAGACTTGCTTCCAGAAAGTTCATGAATTCCACATTTATCTCTGTTCGGTGTGTTCTGATGACGATGATGATCCATTTTCATAACTCGGCATGACCGAAGCAAGATAAAATGTCATTCTTTTTAGTATTTTAATGTCAGTAGTGATTTCTTTATATGTAACATGTATTTATCTTGCACAGTGTATCATGTCATGCTCCAAGATAACTAGGGTGACACACAAGAGTGTCACAACATTTCTGTAAATTAGGGGACAGGGTTTGGAATAAAGAATAAAGAATAAAGAATAAATATAATGACATTCTAAGAAGAGAGAATACAATGGCATGCTAAATCATAGAACTAAAGACATAGAAGGAACCTTAAGGGTCACTAAAATTAAACCTGGCCGAAGTGGGAAATTGAAGTCATCCATAATGAGCAGTCTCAGGATGATGCTGTGTAACCCAAAGCATCATCCTTGCTCAGTTATAATCATTCTTTTGAAAAGAAAGGTTTTACAATGGACATTGCATGAGCTTCATATGAAGGCTGAACAATGGCTTGGGGGTTGAATTTACTTGCACTTCTCCATTGTTACCTTTATGGATCTCCCTCTCCTCCTCCCTCCCCCACCCCATATAAGACAGAAAACTGCACTGGATCCTCCCAACCTACTGAAAACCTACTATGGCCATCAACATTTTTCAGCTACCACTGAAGAGCTTATACCACTGACATTGTTGCCAAAATTTTCTAGCAACTGCAGCAGCAGAAAGGTGCCAGGACAAACCTCTGCTCCAGAACTGCTTCACAGAATGACACAGAAGAGCAATCCTTTCCCTTCTGGAGAGGAGGAAGAAAAGGCAAGTTTCTGCAGTGGCGAGAGGGATGCAAAAGCAGCTAGGGAGTGCCAGGTATGGCCTGTCTTCTGCCCGCTGATCGTGAGCACCCTGTGTTTGTTACTCTGAAGTGTGACACATAGACAAATAAGAAGGGCCAGCTTCTCATAGCATTCTCTTCATGATGTTCCACTCTATCAGTGGGGCCTGGTGGACTTACCTTGCTGTATTTTCCCATGTGGTCACAAATTAACTCTGCAATATGTCCCACGGAATTGAATGCCGCTCAGAACTTTGGCATTAAATCTGTATCCCACAAAGCTGAGCCACATTTTCAAAATCAGTCTCTCAATATTAATCAGCCCTGAGGAACTTCAGAAAGGCAAGTGGGGGGCAGAAGGAAAAATCGAATTGAAAAGACCCTGAATAGCACAGGAGGGTAGAGAGCGAGAGAAGCAACTAAACATAACAGCATATGTGTACACTGTGTTAGGAGAACAGGAAGCTGGAATGACAGAAAGTTGTATTTAGTTACGTGCATGGAATCCTAGCCCTTCCATTGGTTCTATTTTGATGAAGGCTTACAGCTAGGTTTCAGGTTGTTCCTATTTTAAGCCCAACTGGTTTGGCTGCTCCTAATAAGTGGGTGATTGTTCTCACTTCCTCACATTGTGCCAGTTAGACAAGTTCATAAAGTTGCTCAACCCTTCCTAGAAGATTGCCTTCAAAGTCATTTCCAGGCCAAACTGACCTTTGACCTTGAGAGGCATTTCTTCTGTGTCTAGCACACCAACTGTGTGCACATGATCCTCCTATACTACAGGGACTATCTATAACTCACTCTTATAGATCATTTTTCAGTAATGCAGATTGCAGGCTTGGGAGACTTGAGCTCCTTCAGAACCTAGTGGAAGGGCAAGAACTAAATCTCACATCCCCAAGATACCAGTCTGGATCATGTTTTTGTACTTAATTTTGAGCACTGAACTAAGCAGTAGTTGCTTATAATGTTAAAGAGGATCCTCTAAAACAATGAATGTTTACCTAAGGGATTATTGAGCCTGAAATATGATATTGATAGGGTTTCCTATTATGGTTGCCTGGATGGATTGTTGTGCCTCACTGCTTTGAATATGTTTTTTATGTCACTACGATTTATCATATTTTAATGTGGTATTTGATCCTTTTTAGTATTTTGATACGTAATGTTTTAAGTTTTAAATATTGTCTTTCAATGATGTAAGCTGCTTTGGGTCCTTCTTAAGGAGGAAGGTGGGGTAAAATATTTTAGATAAATAAAAATAAACAAATGATTTGGTCCCAAGTTTAGCCACACTTTGAGTGAAGCCACTGAAACCAGTGGACATTACTTTAGTCATGGTTATCTTAAGTATTATAGATCTCCGTGGATCTACTTGATGAATTACTAAATCTGGAATCAACCCAGTATCTAATCCCCCTTGCTTAAATCCGATCAAACTTTCAATTGCAGTTGAATTCTGATACAATGTTTTCTAGACTTTATCTGCAGAGAAAGCAGCAGTGTAAAGCAACAGTGCAATGTTACCACCTCCCTGGAAGCTTCAGCTTGAACATTCATGTAGTTTTATAGCTTGTAATCATTCCAACAGCAAACATTTCCATGCATTTCTTTATCTCCACATATGCTTTGAACCCATTCAGAACAAACTATGGAAGAGAGTAGTGATTGTTACATGTCCAAGTAATACAGTACAGTATTATACAGAAAGTCCCAGATCAGACCCTACTGGCCAACAATCTGTATAACAGGAACTAACTCTCAAATTATGTGCAGAGCGCAAAGCATAAACACAGATGACTGAAATTTAAAAGCATTTTATGTTGTGCATGAATCTCCTCTCACACTCTTTTTAAAAATATTGATACTCCTCTAGATTTTATTACTCAATGGCTCCATGAAGTTTATGGGAAACAAAAGTAATGTGACGGGAAGGGGTTTTATAATGAATTAGAAATGTTATGGAGGCTTTCTGTAAACTATTAATTTTAAGGCCAAATTAATTCTTAATATGCCAACCCTTATGTTGTTTATTTCTTCACATTAAAGAGTAAGTAGCATTAGTCTTATATAACCTTTGCAAACATTTAAATATACTGTATGTCAGGGGTCTCAAACATGCGGCCCGGGGGCCATTTGTGGCGCACCAGATGACAGTTTGTGGCCCCTGCCTTGCCTGCCCCCCCAAAGCGCCCACGTGTCCTCTGCTGTCAAGAGTAAAAAAAAAAAAGCCTCACCTCGCTCGCCGGCTCTCCCCCCAAGACAGTGCCTCTTGCACCCTCCATCCGGAACTGCAGCCAGCCTGCCAGCTGGCAGGCTACAGTTCTGGATGGAGGGTGCAAGAGGCACTGTCTTGGGGGGAGAGCCAGCAAGCGAGGCACACTGCCAGCCCTTTTCCCCAAGCCGCCACTGAGCAATGCCTGAGAGTGGAGCTCGCTTCCAGCCCATCCTCGAAGAGTGCCTCCAACAGCGCCGCCAATAGCAGCTGCCGCCACCGCCGCCTCTTCCAGGGAAGCGGCTCTCTGGCTCTCTTTCTCTCTCGGCACCCCCAGCACCAGCCTGGACAGTGGCCACTTCAGCACCCAGCAGTGCTTCCTCCTCCTCCTCGTTGTGCTTCAGCCGCCTTGGCTCTGGAGGCTGCCTGGGCTCAGCTCGCAAAGTTTGCTCCCCTGGCGCGCACACACACAAACACAGACACACACACACACACACACACACACACACACACACCTGCGGGGCCCCCGCCCTGTTCTGTTTAATTTCACAGGTACCAATGGTTTTTTTTTCCTTTGGCAAAGCGATTCTGTTAGGATTTTTAAAAAAAATTATGTCATCACCCCCTGGCTAGGTGGTCGTTGGCGCTCCCTCCCTTCTCCATCCTGCTGCTGGTGATGGTGGTGGTGGTAGTGAAAAAGGAGCCGGAGGGGGTCATGGCTGGCAATGAGGGCTCGCGCACCCCTCCTCCTCCTCCTCCTTGGAGCCCCAGCCGGGGTAAGGAAAGTTTTGGGCGGCTTCCTTGGGCTCTTGCTCCGCTTGGCGGAAAATCTGATGCGGCCCAGCCTCACCCAGCCTCTGCCTCCAGCGGCCCCCAGGTAAATTGCGTTTGAGACCCCTGCTGTATGTTATTGTTCTGTGTTGTCAAGTTGGGATCGACTTATAGTAACCCATAACAGAGCTTTTAAAATAAGTGAGATGTTTAAGGAGTGGTTTACACACATATACACCTCTCTCTCTCTCTCTCTCTCTCTCTCTCTCTCTCTGTGTGTGTGTGTGTGTGTGTGTGTGTGTGTGTGTGTGTGTGTGTGTGTGTGTGTGTGTGTGTAAAACCACTCTTTAAATATCTCACTCACTTTGAAAGCCCTGTTACAGGTTACTATGAAACCCTGAGGGCCCAAATGGACTTAGTGGCCATGGAAGGTGCCCCTTGGGAGGGGAGGTGGAGTAGAATACTATACTGAAAGCCAGGACAGCTGACTAACTGGCAGGCACATTGAACAGGACACTGTAGCATTTTGTTGCAGGGGTTACTTGTTTCTCTTGTACAAATCAGAATGTAGGGGTTAGAAAATGCATGGCAGAAGTAAGCTGCTAATTAACATTTGGGCCATGACAGAATGTGAACGCATTCCAGCTCTATGTCCAATACTGACCTATCTGACTCACACACACCGCACCCATCTTCACAGCAGGTTGTTTCCATAGCACTCTTCCTGCAACCTGGTATTGACTGACAGCAGGGTCAGCTGTACCATTACGCAGGACTGGCCACAGGAAGCAGACTTTTGTTGTCACAAAAATGCAGCGAACAATTGTTAGGTGTAAATTCTGCCCAGGAAGGAGAAGCATTTGTTGGATTTTCTGCCTCAAGGGCCAAAACAAATTGACAAGCATCTGAACCTTGGGGGGGGGGGGTCAGACAGTAACATTTAATGCTCTGCCTCAGGCAGAGAAGTATCTCAGGATGTTCCTGGCTGAGAGTTAAGATGTTTTCTTTGGGAAAATAATATCTGGCAAGTTATTAGTATTTCTTTCACCTTAGTAAGAGCCAAGGGATTGTGGTCCAGACTCATGAATGTGTTCTGTCTGTGAAATGCACTCTATGCAATGAGGAAAAGTGTCAACAAGAAACATTTCAGTTCCCCCATACACTTATTATGGTTTGAAGTCAAGAATATATTAATTCTTGAGTCTGCAGATGTGGCAGTGGAGTGATCTGTCGTTGTACTTTGGCTAACAAAAGAACAGCTGCCCCTTGACTTCGATTCAGTTCAAAGAAATTAGCCTCCCATTAAATTTATGCCTTACAAAAATCAAAGTGAGCATGAAACCCACGTTTCTGTGCACCGTAAAGACCTCTTTCTCATGTCCATCACCTGTACACATATTAACACAGCGTAAGGATAAGCAGGAGTTATACAAAACCGTCCAATAGATAAAAAGACGGGGAGCAACGTTCAAATGCTTAAAAAAGAAAAAGGTCTGCATCGTTCAAATGCTTTTTAAAAAGCTCTGCATTTCTACAAGGGAATGGCTCTAAATGTTCTCTCACATGCAGAGATCCATTCTGGCAAATGCTTATCACACACAGTTCGGGGCGGGGGAAGCAGAAAGGGAATAAGCACGCTTTAACCCTTTTCGCGGCTGTTTAGATCTTTACGCCCGTTCGAGTCCAGGGCGATTTTCTCCAAATCTGCGCATCCTACCCCTTGAAAGTCCCACAGCGTTGGGGGAATCTCACTCGCTTTAATAGGTCTTGCTGTTTTGCGCAGGGTGGAGGGGGTGCAATCCCCACTCATTTAGTAGCTTGCATTCAAGCCCCATCCATAAAAATTATAACCCCGTGAAAATAGCACGAAGCACCATATATGGCCTTTGTCATTGAACCTGATGGCACAGACAAAAAGATTGCACACAGAAAAGTCTTTTTGCAACCCCGTCCCCAGCGCGCTGCAGACGACACGTCGTGATATCTATTTTTCGTCTAAACCCCAAGTGCCGAAAAAGCACTGACTGAAAAGGAAAATGATACCACGGGGGGGGGGGGGAGAGAGAGAGAGTGCTAGGCTTGCAACAATTAAACAAGATAGGCGACAGCTCCCTGCGTCAGAGATGTGCTCGGAGGCCCGCCTTGCTGGCGAACGCCTTGTGCGGGAGGCGTCTCGCGCCGGATCCCGCCCGCTCAGCCAATCAGCGGGCGGCGGGCGTGAGCTCGCGACGCGTCCTTCGTCGCCGTCCCCGCCTCGTCCTTGCCCTATAAAAGGCCAGGTTTAGGCGGGCCAGTCTCTCAATAGCTTGCGAATAAAGTCTGAGGGGAGCGCTTCGTTTGGAAGGAGCATGCAGAGTGCAATGTTTCTGGCTCTCCAGCACAACTGCAGTCCCATGGAAAAAAACGCCAGCCACTGCCAGAACAAAGAGGAGAAAAAGGGAAAAATGAAGAAAACACTGTGAGTGTCTCCGCTTTTTAGTTTGGTGGTTTTTGTCTGTTTGCAAGGCATAGAAAAGTTTTCGAGCTCAGTGAGAAAGGCTTGATGGGCTTTTTTTTTCTCCTGGTGGAAATAGGCGGGCGTTACAGTATTGGGACCCTTACTCGGATCTTAGGAGTTAATGGTTTTTTGGCGAAGGGTGCTGTCAGGTTTGGGTCCTCCTGCGTGTTCTTACAGGCTAGGAATTGGGCGCCGGACTTCGTAACGAAGCGTCCTGTGCGCCCCAGAGGCTTGAGTCGAGACAGGAAAAAAATAACGCCCAACATCTAATCGTTGAAGTGCAAAGGTTACAGGTGTGATTCAGAGCTGGGGAAGCTGTAATGCTTTTGGGTCAAGGGTAGTGTTTTAGGAACCACGGGCGGTGAGGAGGCGTTTACTTTTTTTCTTTCTTTTGTGAAAGCCCTAGAGTGCAGGATTATGCCATCTGATACTGAGATGTCGGAAATGCGTTTAGGATCCCTGCGCCCCGAAAGGTCGGTGAGCAGTGAGTGTAGGGTTGCAGGATGAGTTCCTCCTGCTGATATCGCAAGTGCTCAGCTATGCCCTGGTCATGTCTTACTTCCGGCAACCATTCAAAATCCTAGATCTGTCTCAGATCCAAATGGTTATTATGTAATTGGGTGCATCTAACGCAGCAGTCAGTTTCTTTGGGAGCAATTACTTTGGAAGTTTTTTCCAAAAAAGAAAACTCTTGCAGATTCTGATCTGCAAATATCCTAATTAACGACTGGAACTCTTTGGAGATAAATGTGATCCTTTGTTAGGAATCTTCTTTTGTTCCAGTGCAATTTACTGTCCTAGTGTAGATAATACTTAAAGTGGATAGTTTTTCCATTAGGGTGAAAGGTAGAAGTTCCACAAGTTCTGGTTTTCTTTTGCAGAGAAACCCTTTAAGAAACCAGTTACCTCTTTGAAATATTGCAGGAACTATGCATATGCCCCAAACCTGCAAATAAGTGATGTGCATATACTTTATCATTTGTTGGCTTCTAGTTGCAGGACAGGACTGGTAAAGGTGACTTTGCTGGCTGTCTTCTGCAAAACTTTAGTCCAGCAGTTTCACAGTAATGTGATCAGCCTTCACCATGCAGCTATGTTGTAGGATTGATAAACAAGAGATCTCCAAGGACTACAAAATAATAATATGTAATGCAACCAGATACAGTGCATGTTTTTTAAGACGTAAGGTCACAGAATAGAGTGGGAATTTTTAATGAAGAAATGCCTATAAGATTTCATAAATTCTAGATATGTCCCACCATTTTACTGATAGGGACTTGGGTATTTCAGGCCAGTTCTTGAAAATTTAACATTATGTAGGAAAGAAGTATCCCACAAGCACGAATCATGTTGCATTAAGGTTTTCAGTCTGCCAACATACTGAGTCCCAAGTAATTTTTGAAGCATAGATGTTACTGAGTAATAAATAGGCAGGGAGCACCTTGTATCAGTATGGATCTTTGGCAGCATAGGTTGACACATTCAGCTCTTGGTCATTTAGAAATTTGGGCAGCAAATGCAACTTCACTTCAGATTAACTGTAGGTTCAGATTTTTTGACACTTCTTTAAAGGAAAGTTCTGGTTGTTGAACTTAATGTGTTTCTTTTTTTTCCTTCTCATTTTAGCATAAAAGATTGGAAATCCAGGTTGAGTTACTTTCTGCAGAACTCTTCCAATTCTACCAATGCAAAGGCAAACAAGAAAGGACAGCAAAAGTCATGTTTTAGGTATGTATTTCATTGCTAACACCAGTGAATCACTGGATTCCACCACTATTTGGCTTGATTTATCATATAAGCCCCCAAAGCTCTCTTTGTGTGTGTTTTAATGTATATTTTCCCTGTCTCCTTTATGCAGGCCTTCTCCCGAGGAAGCTCAGCTGTGGTCAGAAGCTTTCGATGAACTTCTTTCTAGCAAATGTAAGTTGCTTTAACAAGCAAGATTCCTACATTTGAAACACAGGGGTGTCTTTGTCCTTTCCTGAATGTTGCAGATTGTTTGCACATCCGAATTCTGATCAATCCGTGTAGCTGGAGTTTTAGCTCAGGGTAACGACTTCTTGAGGTCCCCATTCATAGCAAGCATGCTCCTGTTTGAGCATAACTGGGAGGCCCTTCCCATGGCAAAAGCTGGCCTATGAAACAGATGCTTTTGTGCTTCAGTCCCTGTAGTTAGTCTGTATTTTTAGCTAGCCTTGCATTCCTTTGGCACGATGTAAGCTGCGGTGTACAGCTGCAGCGGTAGAGAAAGCTGTTTCTCCTTTACTTCTTGCATGTGTCAGAGCAGTGTGCAGGGAGGTATTCACAACTGTGCTTGTTTAAACAGTGTTGCAGATGGCATTCCTATAGGAAGGTAAAATAGCTGTGTCAAGCTGACCCTGGACTGAGCATCTAAAGTAATTTGACTGCATATAAAACATGCCTCTGCAAAATGCCCATTCCAAATCTAATTCAAAGTTATCAGCTCTTTTTGATGCTCACTGCAAAGCTTCCCAAGCCTTTTCTGAGCTTGGAGTGGGCACAGTGCAAACCCCCAGATATTGTTGGACTGCAACTCACATAATTCATCACCATTGTCTGTTCTGGCTAAGTCCAGTGCACTGAGAATTTATGCAGTAAAAAAACAAAACACTTGCTCAGTGAATGAAAAAAAAGAAAGCTCATTAAATATAGTGTGTTTGCAGCCGAGTGGACTTTGAGTCACCCTTTCCATTGCCGTTGTCTCCAAGACATTTATAGCTCTGCCATAAATGTCTGCTCCAGGCTAACATGCAATTGCAAAGTGAAGCAAATGTATATGGATTTTCTTCCCCCCCCCCCCCATTCCCTTTAATTTAAAGATTCTTGGCTGATTGAAAGTAATTGCAGATTTTTTAACATTTAAATATGTGTAGACAGAATTTTGAGACTTCTCACACCAGTTCTTTTCAAAAAAGGAAAAAAATGTTCTGGTACATAGTGTTTAAACAAGCCAGACAAGATACAGACAGAACAAGATCAGGGGCATGAGAATGGGAAAGAAGTATGTATATTGCTGTATACACAGCATTCCTGGGATGGTTTGAGCTAATCCTTCTCTTTCACCTTTTTTTTGCAGATGGTCTGACAGCTTTCAGGGCTTTTCTGAAATCAGAATTTTGTGAAGAGAACATTGATTTCTGGCTGGCTTGTGAAGATTTTAAGAAAATAAAGTCGCCACAGAAGCTGACTGCCAAGGCAAAGAAGATTTACAATGACTTTATTGAAAAGGAGGCTCCTAAAGAGGTAAGCAGATCCCCACCTCCAAAAAAGTCTGTTAATTGCTGCACAATAGGAAGAATCTAGATTGTTAGTTTGAATATTGATTCCCATTAATTATAGGCTTTAGATGTTATGCCTAGGGACAGATCCACTCAGGAAAGGATACATTGGTACTGAGAACCCATCCTGAATGTTTAATCTGTGAACAGATGCTACCAACTGCTGCTGCTCGTGATCCAGGTTGTATTTGAAGACAGCCACATAGATCAGCAATTCTGATATATTGGGCTCTGTACACAATTCTGTATGCAGAGCTGCTAGGATCTAAAAACAAACAGCCCAGGAGAAAAAAAGGTAGTCCCTAAGCATCAAAGCTATCCAGTACATCTCCTTATTGTTTACTTGCACTTCACCATTTCTTGCAAAGTGAGTGGACAACCTTGTCTGCTCCAGATGTTCTGAAATGCAATTCAGAAGTCATAACCAAACTGTCTGGCAGTGAAAAGAACCATAGTTCGGAACATCTAGAAAGCCTAGCCCTGGCAAATTTATTAAGAGGGCGATCATTTACTGTTAGTCACAGTTGGAAAAATGCAGTCTCTATATTCAGACACAGGTTACCTTTTGATTATGAGGTGTTTGGAGTAAACAATGCAGGATTGTCTTTTATCATTTTGACACTCCTATGGATTTTCTTTCTTTCTTTTTTGGAAGAGAGTACTAAACTAAATTTTTTACCTTCTCTGAGATAGGCTATGTTCTTAAGAGCATGTGTGATGACAGATTGTTTCCTTTTTTTTATTTCAGATCAACATAGACTTTCAAACCAAGAACACTATAGCCCAGAATCTAAATGATGCCACACACACGTGCTTCAATACAGCTCAGAAGCGAGTATACAGCTTGATGGAGAATAATGCTTACCCACGGTTCCTGGAATCTGAATTCTACCAGGAGCTGTGTAAAAAATCGCCAGTGAGCAGAGAGCCTCAGGGAACATGAACTCCGAAGTGTACCAGGAAAAAGAAGCCAAAGAACCATCGTGTCTGGAGAGGAGGAAGGCTGTTGGTCGCTGCAGTCTTGGTGAACTTGATGAACTGAATGTACAGGAGACTTGCCCAAATGCAATTCCAGGTTTTCAAATGGATGGGCATATTGACTCTGGCAGTTTTCAGTTTCTATGATTAACTGCAGTGTAAAAGTCTTAGAAGGAAAACACAAGCAAAACTGCTGGCCAGTTGCTAAGACACATTCATTTTCATATGAAAACGATGTATTGGGAAGGAATGTCTGCCTACCATGGGTTATCCAACTACATATATCAACGTGGATCTGCTGCCACTCCAAGCCAGATCAGATTTAAGCCTCCTCTGCAAAGAGTAAACAAGCTCTGGACTTAACCTCATGCACATTGACCCCTTCTGGGATGTGAAAAATGTTCTTCTGAATAATTCGCCGCTTCTGTTTTCCCTTGAACAATTGGCAGCCTATAATTGACATCATGGGTCTCTAGGACTTCCTTACACAAGTTCTGTTCTTTGCAGATTTTACTATTGGGCCCTGATGTAGGAGACCTCCACACAACCAGTAGACATAAAAATTCAGTGTCACTAAATTAGATGCAGAAAGATAAACGGGATGGAGTGACCTAAGAAAACAGAGCGTGCTGACTGTTTATTGGCTAGGATCAAGTTCTGGCTGTGTTGAGATGCAGTTGAAGCAGAACTTCAAATGAGAGCCATGTATATTGTGTGTGTATGTTTGTATAGACTCTGATTATGTTGGACACTCCTTTCCATGCTGAATGTACTGACTTGAGGACAAACTTCAGTGAAGTTGTCTTTTTGAAAAAATTTAATAAATTATTTTTATTTTAATAGAACATAGCTTATGTTCCTTTTACTTGGGGGGGGGGGCAAGGTTAAAAGAAAAGAAGATGGAAGAGGGGCTGTTTGAAACCTGGGCAGCTTTGGGTGTTTTAGCTGTTTCTCACCACAGCTCACATCAGCCCTAACAAGAACAGCTGGTGGTAAGGGATGAGAGAACTTGCAGACCAGTTTCCAGAGAACTGCAAGTTGCCCACTCTTTTTAAATATTTTGGGATCTCCAATAATAGTCTTCTAGAAAAGGTAGCCAAGTTAATCTACTGTGGCAAAAATTATACTTGTGAGGGTAGCAAATTCAAAGTCACAAGAATTCTTTGGATGGAAGAGTCAAAGAGGCTCTTATTGGCGGGGAGTAAGGAGAGACAGTTAAGGTGTCTGTCTTTAAAATGCCCTGTGAGATTGTGCAGCCAGTTGGTCCCTTGCTCCAGTGGTTCCTTTGCTACCCTATTGTCTTAATGGAGACAGGAAAGATAATGACTACTTAACATTGCTAATTTTCTTAGTGACTGGTTCCATATAAGGGCAAAAAACTGCCTGCCTTAGGAACATTAGTTCTCATCCTGTATCAAGAAAAAGCTGCCTTCATAATACACTTTGTGAATCTGCATTCACATTTGAACTATAAGCTGACATTAAGAATACTCCGTACATTTTTGCACTGATGGCCATTCCTGTGCCTGCAATTAAATAATGAAATTGCGGAGGGCTTTTTTTATAGGAGGCGTGTGAATGACCAAAGAGGTCTTCATAGTGAGTGTGTTGTGATAATCTCCCACAAAGCCAAAACTAGCAGGCTTTATCCTTTCCAGTCTCTCTACGAAAACATCAGCATTTGATAGTCGCAACGTTCTTGCCAAGACAAATCTGATGTGATGCATGGTAATGGAAAGAAATGAAATGAGCCCATTTTTAGCACCTGCCATAAATCTTCAAAGGTAACCAGTATAGTTTTAAAACTGCTGGTCTCATAACTGCCATTCCTTTCAATATAAGAGGCCTGTCAACGTGAATGCAGTTGCCTAGCAACTATGTTTGGCAGGTTGTACCGAACAAGCAGGCCTGATAAGGGGTAGCACCTCTACTGAGTACTGCCACTTTGAAAAGCCATAAATCTATTTCTGCCTAGGAAAAACAAAGAAGCTAAATTTGTCGTCTCTCATGAACGCAGCATTTCTATCCAGCGGATGGAACAGAACAAAGAGTGGGAGTACTTCGAACTCGTGACCTAACTTGCACGTTATCAGGGGACACGAATGGAATAGTTGGTCACAGCCTGATCCCCTAGATGTGATCCAACAAGGGATTTTTTTTAAAGGCTTTCCTCTATTCATGTTTCACTGCTACTACATTTTGATGATACCCTCCAACTGTAGACTAATAACTGAACAAATATACTTTTCTGCCTGAACTCCCAAGCCATAATATGCAGGCTCATAATATGCAAGGCTGGCTAATTTATGTTGGCACTAGAAACCCCATAATGTCTCCCTGACAGGAACATGCAATGGTAGTTAACTTAAAGATTTACTGTGGTTTCACGTCATCTCAAATCACCTACCTAGGGAAGGTGTCTCCTTGCCTAATAATAGGGTTAGCTTGTAGTGAGATGTTATGTCTTTTCACTATATCTGGGTGTAAGTGACTTTTTGAAATTCTCCATCCCATTCATGGGATGAGAGCCCGGGGAGACCATTTCAGCACATTTCTCAAGGGGAAGGAGTAATTCGTGTTTAGCTCCTGAAAGGTGGGGCTAACAATCAGCAATGCTTGCATCACAGCTTTCGTCTTTTACCTTCAATACTTTTGTGCTTTCCAAGGTCATTGCAAGTGGTATAAGTGGCCACTATATGGACAGCCTGGCTGCTGTTTTTGTTTCTACAATATATTACTCTAAAAGCATCGTAGAGGCAATGGTAGGAGCAAACAATTGTGGAGAAATTTTGTGGGAAAGATCTTCACAGTGGTCTTCTGAGGCACTCAAGTATAAGAACAAGAAAAATAACTGTGTCAGAAAATGTTCTGAGAAATTTTTGCTTAACATTCTTCAGGGTTCAGCATTTTTCACCACACCTCCTAAATGTCAGTGGTACAATGCAGATATATTTTCTTTCTACTCCAGAGGCTTATAATACACTGCCTATAGTATATATGAGGGGAAGGTAAAGATGTGTCTCCCTCCTGGAGAAAGCAGAACTAGTATTGTGCTGTAAATAGTCCTCTATGTTTTATTTCCCTATAAAAGAAGCAATCTCCCCCCACCCCGCTTCATTCGCAGAACCCTTTGGAATGTCTTTTCAGTATGGTTCACTTTCACATGCCAAGAGGCCAAAGGTGATGCACTTGGGGTTTTGCTTTGTTCCAAATCTCATTAATTAACTGGCAGCTTATCTAGCTGCCCACCCTTCATAATCTGAAATGCCTCCATTGGAAGAGTTATCCATTATATCTTTAAATGGAGCTCAGAGCAGTGGCGAGCTGCTACCTGCCACAGAAATGACTGTGGAGTGGCACTCAGGACTATAAGCACAGAAATTATGAAACCTCACCTGTGAGAATTTTTCTGATATTTATTTTTTAATATTTTTAATGTATTCCCCTTTGTTAATATAAAATTGATAAATTCTCCCCATATATCTCCAAACTCATTCTTAATTAACATTCCTTTTCTTACTCTAATTTTGCATATTAATCTATCATGAATAGCTATATTCCACACTTCTTTATACCATTCATTTTATTGAAGATCACACTTAACCTTCCAATTCCTTGCTCTTGTTAATTTAGCCACAGTTGCTAAATTTATAATCAATTCTTTCGTTATCAACTTCCACTTTTCCCTCTCAAACAAAAGTAAAAGTGCTATTTTAGACATATTCTTAGATTTAAATTTAATATTTCACTTATTTTTTTGAATACCAACATTTCTAAAATGTAATTATATATTCACATTTCCACCACATATGGAAGGGGGTTCCCACTTCTTGTTTCTGACATTTCTCTGTGTGAAATACTTTTTGAAAGGAATGAAATGATAAAGATCAGAATTTTCATGGGAATCCTTTAGAACAGAGGAGTAGTTTTAACTATTAAGAAGCTAGCAGGAATAGGTTTAAATGGTCCAGGTGGAGATCAAAATGATATCAAATGTCAAATATAATTTTCCCTTGTAGAAGTTAATCTTCCTTGCTTCTTTTTACCTCCTTTCCCCCTCCTCCATATTTTGCCTTCTTTCAAAATGCATTCCTGAAAGCAGAAAATGATGTTGGTGCCCTGGAGCAACCAGCCATTGTCCAGGAATGTTCTACCAAATGAAGACCAGTTTTCCAGACCCATCTTTATTTTATGCATTAGCCTTCCAATTTTTCAGATAAGGCCCCAACAGCAACTGCTCAGTTACATGGCATTGGTATTTTAATTGTTTGTTGCCAAGCTGCTCTTTCTCCTACTCTTCTAACATCCTTGGCATCCTATTCACCCTATTCCATCCCCCCTTCTCCTTCACTAAAAAGAAAACCTATTGAAGAAGGAGAAGTGGCAGGAATGCCACTGGTTTTTGGCCCAAGCCACTTGTTTTAAGGTCAGCCCTACAATGAAGGGGAGTGAAGCAATCACCTGTGACAGCAGACTTTGGATATCATGAGATGGCAGCAAACTCTGGTAAGAGGGCTGGGACTTTCTGCATCAAAATAAATTGGCTGATTTGGTTACTATGCACCTTCACTTGGGGAAGGGGGGGGGGGTCATGAGATTATCCTTTCCTGATGTATCTCAGGCAACACAATGTCTTGGTCTGGCCCTTTTTAAAGTCAAAGATTTAACAGTCCCTGTCCATTTTGTGGCTTACCCTTCTTGAATAGAGATGCCCAGAACTGAGTATGTTACTTGTGATAAACAGAATAAGTAGAATAATTTACGTGATGTATCTTGCAGACCAATTCTACTCACCTTACCTATACATACATAATCAGTGTTCATTCTAGTAGAGCTGAACTCAACTATGCTTGAGACTACAACCTTGGAAAATATATTTTAATTAATTCAACCTACAATCATATTAGTCACCTATATGAATGGACCTCAGTTTTATCTAGCTTACCCATTTGGAGCTGCAACTTGACATTATAAACACCTGGCTTTATGAAAGACTATTCTACTATTGGCACGTTTCATTGATTTTTCATTCATTCAGTTTTGTTGTAGCCCTGTAAGCAGCCATAGACATTAATGGAGAATAACACATATGGACTGCAGTATCAAAACATTATGGGGACGTGGTGGCGCTGTGGGCTAAACCGCAGAAGCCTGTGCTGCAGGGTCAGAAGATCAAGCAGTCGTAAGATCGAATCCATGCGATGGAGTGAGTGCCCGTCGCTTGTCCCAGCTCCCGCCAACCTAGCGGTTTGAAAGCATGTAAATGCGAGTAGATAAATAGGTACCACCTTGGTGGGAAGGTAACAGCGTTCCATGTCTAAGTCGTACTGGCCATGTGACCACGGAAGATTGTCTTCGGACAAAACGCTGGCTCTATGGCTTGGAAACGGGGATGAGCACCGCCCCCTAGAGTCGAACACGACTGAACAAAAATTGTCAAGGGGAACCTTTACCTTTACCTTTATCAAAACATTTGCTTTGCCCAGTTCCATCCAGAGCAAATTTAACGGAGGCAGGTTCACGATGGTAGCTGTTATTATGGGGAAGCATAACAGAAGTATTATTAATTCTGAATACACAATCCGTAAGAAATCTAAATAAAATTTGTACTAGAAGGTCATTCCAAATTTTTTATGGCACATAACCATAATAATTTGAAAACTCTTAATAAATTGTTTTGCTTACCTTTGTCATTAGGAAAAATAAATCTAGTACTATGTTCTGAACATTTGGACATTCACTTCATTTGTTTTTTTGCCATCAGTTGTCAGAAACATTATAATTACAAATTGCTTGTTCCATCTGTAACTGCTCGAGGGCTACAGCTAAACACACCTCCCTCTCTGAAGGCAACAATGAGGAAGTAATGAAAGCTGACCTCTTGTATGTAACAATGAAGATTAAGACCTTAAGTGGACATTTTATGTTGGTAACCAGCCACACAGTCATGGAATATCTCAGCATATGCACTCTTGGTCTTGGTCTTTCTATTTCTCTCTCTCTCCATCTCCGTGTATACATGTACCATGGGTCAAACATACCCTGCCTCATGTCAAATGCAGTATGAAGTAGTCTATAGGCAAGGGGAACAAAAATTTGGCCTGGGGGCCTGAAATTACCTGGAGATATTCTTCATCTAGCCTGTTGCTCCATTTGCTGTTATATCTGATCAGTGATTGAAGATAACCATTTGAGAATTCAGCTTTTCCACAGAAGAAAGCATTGCAAGGAAGTGAACTCTTGTATAATTTAGGAGTAGGTAAAGAGTAGACTGGGATCAAGTGATAAATCTCTAGCTAATTTGCAGTGTATCAGTCCAAGTGTACTTCCAATAACAAGAACAGAAAGAGCATTCCCCTCTTCCCTTCAGAGAAAATTATAGAGATGTCAGAAAATTTAGTGGGAGGATGAGGAATGGACTTTGGTGTCACAGGATTGTGATTTCACTTCTAATGTTGAATACAAATTCCTAGTCTGGACATGTGTTCAGAAGCCTCCTGTTACTTAATTACTTTCTCCATCTCCGTGTAGTGCCTGTCTCTGGCCAGCAGACCTCAGAATTCAAGTTTTTTAAAAAGCAGCAAACTTTGTAAGTATGAAATTCTGCTAACCCCTATTATACATTTCTGGCACTTTGCAGCTGAACATGAGTCACGGGAGTGGAAGAGATGGAAGATGTAACATTTGGTTGAGAAGAGATAACATCTGGTTGAGAAAAGTATGAGCAAAAGCCAGGTTGGAAACAATGCTAACTGCAGACCTAAATCACAATCAAGGCAGATTGTTTCACTTCCTTGAATATCTACTCCTGGTCACTATATCACTTTTCCAGAGTGAGACAAGTCGATGTCTCTGGGTTTTCTTGGAATTGTATATGAGTCCCCACATATATGACTCTTTCAGCCTACATGTTCAGAAAAGTCACACAGTCAAATTCTCCTTAAAGAGAATATTTGAATGCTCCCTCACCTAAAACAACTATAATACAGGAAACAGTGCATCACGAAAAAGAATCAGGGCTAAATCCAGTGCAGATCCTACTTACCGTAGACCCTTAGTGCTAGGACTTATTCGTATTAATGTTGGATTGACCCCTTCCCTATACTGAAAGCTGATGCAGAATTCTGTTTAGAATATTGAAGTAGATTTGGAAACTGAGAAGTAGTTAAGACATAGGGAAACACAGAATAATGGATTTAAAAATAATCTTTTTATTAGTAAACTACTCTGATGAGGAATTTCAGTGTATAAATTCCAAAAAGAGAAAATTGCTATCAGGGGATTTCTAGAAACCTAACTTTCACCATCTTTGATAGTCACAAGCCACATGCCTTGCATTTGCATAAATATGAGGATGATGCACACAGTAATTCCTTGCCAGATGTTACTGCCCTTATTCTGAGTTCCCACCAACTCCTCATCTTGGAGCAATTGCATTGTTTCATTTGTTGCATAATCTGTGACCAATTTCTTCCAAAATATCAAGGGAAAGGAACCTCACACAACTTTGACTGTTTTCTTTTCTTTGCCAGACTTGAAATTATAACCCAGGCCCCCTCTCCCTGCCTCCACTCTTTCTGGTTCAGTTCTGTGCCAGTAAGCCTCATGTGTGGAATAAAATACTGTAGAGAACTCTGCTTTCTTTCTGGGGGGTTTTTGAGCCTTTGTCCAGAACATACTTCAACACTTGACAGTTAAGGTGGAACTGTAGTGCATGACAGATCAATGACATTTCAGAGTGTCCTGGTCAATTGTTTGCAATTTTCTGGTATTTTATATTGACTTTTTTGAAACACAAAAAAGCCAACTGTTTTGAGAAGGCAGAAGACTAGAATAACCTCCGCACATACAGAAGCTCTTTGTGTTAACCCTTTGTATCTTTTGGGAGGCAACATTTTGCCACCGATCATGTGTTGGGCAGGTGAACATGTCATAGCTTAGCACATATTCACTACAAACATTGGGGGTGACTACATGGGCATTCAGTCTCTTATCTGTTCCACTGCAGCTACAAATATTTGCTAGAGCAAATCAGCATACCCCCATAACATTTCTATCTGCATTTTTCTGAATCCTGTCAGGGGCGTCTATCTTTTTGGTGTGGTTAGAAGTGCGCTATTTTGCTTCATTTCCAGCATGTGCAATCACTGGAAATGAACTAAAGTAAGCTGGCAAACTGAAGCTTCCTATTTCAATTTTCTGGCTGATTTTCAATTTCCCATTTTTATTATTGGTTTATACAGATAGTTTAACCACCTGATGATATGAGATAACTGGAAAATTAAAAACTTCCTCTCCTCATAGAGCAGATGTAGGAAACAAACAAAGAAAAAGTACATTAGAGAAGTGTTGATGCATTCTGCCTTTTAGAGAAACATTTTTTTCCAATTGAAGCCTTCCTCTCAAAAGTGGGAGACAAGAGGAAGCTTTCTTTACAGTTTTTCTATCCCTGGCAAAGGTTTCTCAGGATATAAAAAAAAGAACGATCTCCCTCCTTGCCTCCTTTTGTCTCCTTCCACTTCTGGGAGGAAGCCTTCATTTTTTTTTAATCTCTAAAAGGTACAGTGCATCAAATAGGGCCGCTGTGCCATGTGGATGCAAAGATCGCACCACGCACCAAATATGATTGCCACCAACCTTAAGCAACCCTGCTTAGACTGTACCAGCTCACTCCAGCCAAGTCATGTAGCCAAGGCCTAAGTTCTCTTTTATAACTCAGTAGTTGGTTTTGCTTTGTTTTTTTTATTATTGCTGATATACTTCTCTGGCTACAGTTTAAAAATACATTAGTTAACTACTTCTTAAGTAAAAGTATGTGCTTGTACTACAATAGAAAATTTCTTTTAAATGAACTAGCAACATATCTGGGCACCAAATTTTTAACAAACCTACTGTTTCCCATGAAACACTTCCAGTCTGGCTGAGTTGGGGCATGTGGCTGTGGCACCAGAGATTTCATTCCCCACTGTGCCTCTCAGAAAGAGAGCTAGCATCCATGGCATTGGACAAGTTGTACAATCCCAGAGGCCCTCCAGTTGAAGGAGCTGGTAATTACCTCAGAGTACTTTACATCTAAGGAACTCTAAGAATGGTCACTGCAAGTCAAAATACACTTGATGGCTCACAAATATTATTTTACATTTCCAATCTATATTTCTTATCTGCAAAAAAATGGAACAGTTGTTTTGTTGTTATTGCTGTTGTTGTCGTCGTCATCAGCAGCAGCAGCATTTTACATTCTCTGGCTGAAATCTTGTTGATGTAACTTGACCTGAAGAAGTGTAATGATGTGGAAATTTGTATTAATGAAAGATTTCCCACTGCTTTCCCATGGCTCATCTACTTCTGAATAGTTCAAATGTACTAGCACACCATGGTGGTGGGAAGCATACAGAAGTAATAATCCCCCACAGGGGTAAAATACCTAGAAACAATCCTGGTTCTTCTGACTACCAGTAGGACAGTGGATGCCATATTAGGTTTTAAGCTTTCTCTCAGACTACTTCTCTGCTTTCCAAGCCCAGCCCTTCCAAGGCGCCACTTGAAACTTCAAGTTGAAATCATGTTTATAGGCTTCAAAAGCCTGTTATCCTAAAGAGAAACACATAATGTGGATCAAAGTTTCAACAGGTTACAAAGTACAAGTGAATCACAATGATTCAGTTATTGAAAAATTAAACAGTCTGCTAATTATAAGTTAGTAATAATGGGCACAAACCGTTCTGAGCTTTGTTGGAATATTTTGGGAAGAGGTGTGTGCTTTTGTTTTGTTTTGTTTTCAGCACTGCAACTTTAAAGCCAGATGATATGATGTGGATTTTGGATCTGGTCCTGATTTCAGGCTTGCCATGTTAATTTGAAACTTTCAAGGGTTTCAGAAAGTCAACTGACCATATGGAAAATGCACTTAGGAGTGGAGTGGTGTGTTTATTTAGCTGGTGCATTTAGGAGACAGCCACAGACGTCAAAGGAAAAGCCAAATAATTAAAACAAAAAAGGATGCCCAAAAGAAGGAGGAGGGAAGGATTAACAGAAAATGAGTGGGAAGTGCTCCTTTTTCAAACATAAACCACATTTAGATGTGATTTTCCAGCAGTACCAGACATAGATTTGGGGCAGGAGGGAAGCTGAGTGTATAGACACCCTATCAAGATCTATGATAGGGATGAGGAAAATTTTGTTCCTTTGTTGTTGTTTGACTTTTGCTCTCATATGTGGCCTAGCCAGCAGGGACAATTACAAGGAACTGTGGCACTTAAAGTACAGAACATGTGGAGGGTCAACAGTTCCTCACTCCTGATCTATCGAGTTTTATATAATCTTTCCAGAAATCACAGGCACACCAAAAACAGAAAAGTGACAACCCCCTTCTGCTCTTTGTCTCAAGTACATGATTATATTGCCACCATGTAGGAAAGCTCCACATAAAAGTAGTTGCTGATATATGTGTAATTATGTCAGTAGATGTGAACTGACAAGCCACCTCAACCAGGATCAGGAGAGTGTACCGTCTGCCTCTCAAGTAAAGGAAGAAGCATAAGATACAGGAGTGACAGAAAAGGAATTAAGTAAACTAGAAATAAAAGAAGAGGCTAAAGGGGGTGCAAATCGGGTGGGAAAGGAAGAGGATAAGAAGGAGGGAGAAGGAGGGGAGGAGGCAGAAGCATGTTGAGGAAGAGAGGAGAAAGGAGAGGAAAAGGAAGAGTTAGTAGAGTTGATCAAGGAAAATCCTTGGACAGGAGAGTGGGTAGAGCTCAAGGTACCTCATGAGTACATCAAAAGGGAATGGAGGTGACAAATGTATAGAAAGCCACCATACTGGGGGGAGACTGAGGAGTGAAAGCAAAGGAAGAATATAGGGCATGGGTGAAGAGAGAAGAACAAAGGAGAGAAAGGCAAAAATGCATAGTGATTCCCGAGAAATCCCATGGGCCCAGCCCCTTCAAATCCTGACAGAGAAAGATACGTGGCTTGACAAATGGGGGACTGCAGGGAACTACGACGTCCCATTTACAAAGTTGAAGTGGGCTGAGAACACACCAGAGTTGATGGGTGCCAGACCCAAATGGACCCAAGAAGTTAACAGTTATTCCCCGTTGTCTTACCGTGAAGAGATACCCAGTTTTAACAATGTAAAGACGTATGATTTGTTGTTGAAGTTCGATGATGACAAACAATACCAAAAAAAATCAAAGAAGCCATGTTAAACAATAAACCAGTTTTATTAGAAGAATTGGGTGTGATGAATTCTTCTTTGGGCAAAATAGAAAAAAGGGAGGTAGATGACAAGTAGCACGATCACAGTAGAGTGCAGCAGGACAGTAAGGGGAGCTTATTGATATGAATTTGGAAAATAGCTATGTACAAACATTCTTTCAAAATTCTCCACCCTAACAGTAAGCAGAGAAATGGGGGATCATTTCAATAACTTTTTTCAGGGGGAGAAGAATTTCTCAGATAGTTTTTCACTGTCAACAGCACATTAGCAAAGGAGTACAATGTTCTTCTCTTTTCTCTGCAAATGTTTGTATCACTACCCCCAACTGGCAGTAAGATCAACTGTGTTGGCAGTACAGCCGCCATTTTGCTTCTCCAACAACCTTTACCTATTATTATTCTAGGGCAGAGAACAGGACCTCAGGTGGTTTTGGACTGCATCTCCCAGAAGTACAGCCAATTGTGAGGACAAATCTGGTAGGAAGAGAGTGAAAGATGCAACTTTCAGCTCACTGTAGGGAACAGGTTAGAGATGGGGGTATTCATATATGAATATGACTACCTCTGCATAGCTGGACGTAACAAGGGTCCACTCACTGTCCACTGCTGCCACTGGCTCCACTCTCTTTTCAATCGCTCCAGAGCTCACAGTCGGCTATCCACTCATCAGCCTGGCAGGGAGACTTGTCTTCCCTCTTTCTGCCAGGAGTGGATAGTTTACCGTGAGCTCTGAAGCAATTGGAAGGATAGTGGAGCCAGTGGCAGCAGCAGACACAAGAATGGACCCTCATTACATCCAGCTGTGTGGGGGTATTCATATATGAATATAAATACCCCAATCTTTAGAAGAGATATGTAATAAAATTAATTGAACACTGCTACAGTCTTGCCTCTCCCCCCTTCTTGCATTATGAAGGTTGTCTGCTTTTCTTTTAAAAACAGAAAAGAAAAATCTTCACTTTCTAAAAATAGAATCATTCATATAGATTTTTTTTATTTATTACAAAATTGTTCCAGGAGGTGGTGTGTCATGTGTCATGAGTACTTTTAACCAGTAAGCAACCATCACAGCCTGTTCCTCCTGATTCAACCAGATTCTGAACCATTGAAAATCTGCAGAACCACCCCCATAAATGTATCACAGAACAGAAATGGCTCTTTGTACAGTGGTTCTTAACCTTGGGTTACTCAGGTGTTTTTGGACTGCAACTCCCAGAAGCCTTCACCACCAGCTGTGCTGGCTGGGGTTTCTGGGAGTTGCAGTTCAAAAACACCTGAATAACCAAGGTTAAGAACCACTGTTTTAAGAGAAGCAAAGGACCATCTTCCTCACTTTTAAAATGTTATCCCTGTCTTCACCCTTATTCCAGGATTATACTACTCAAGATACCACCATTCTGACTAAAAGCACAGCTTCATTCAGAAATAAGGGATTTTTAATCATCGTAACAGGAAGTTCTTGCCACTCCAGAAATTAAAAAGGAGCATGCTTTTGTGTTTGATCATATGGAGTTGTGTGGGTTTAAAAAAAAGCTTCATTTAGAAGTTAATTAAGTAGGAATGGCACCTTTGAAAGAACAGTCTCTGGAGACATGATGTTTTATCATCTTCTAATTATGAATATGTGGAACAGCCAACCTGTGTGGCCTTGGGCAAGCTGCATAGTCCCAAAATGCCCCCAGAAGAAAGGAATAGTAAACCACCTCTGAGTACTCTCTAGATGAAAAACTCTGAAAAGGGTTGCCATCAGTCAAAACTGATGTGATCGCACATGATTATTATTGATTATGAAGCTGAGGTCTCATTTAGTCTGGCTCAGAACTTATGTGGTCAGAAGAACAACCAATGAATGAACTGCACTGTTTGTGAGCTGTGGTGGGAAACCTTAGAACGCACCAGACAGAATGGCTGATCTAATAAATGCAGACATCATAAGACAAGTTCCACTCCCGCAGACAGCTTGACCTCATCAGTTTCACTAGATTGTAATAGTTGGGGTCATGAGCATTAAGACCTCTTTAGGTTATTAGCATTAGGAATTCCCATCAAGCCAGCTCAGTTGACTAAACATTGGTTAATGAGAAGTGTCTTGACATATTTTCCCTCAAAATGTACAAACACCAGTTCCTGAAAATTACTTCTCTATTTGCCAGGCTTGCAATTTTCCATTGGTGAATCTCCACTGGACTAATAACTCCTTCTAAACTTCCTCTCTTGTATAAGAAACTTAAAAAGAAATGTTGCAATGTGCCAATTTATTTAACCAAGGCCTCAATCACAGAATCTGATTTCTGTACAGAACCCTGGCTCCAAGAGGGTTAAAAATTATTATTATTATTATTATTATTATTATTATTATTATTATTATTATTATTATTATTATTATTATTATTATTATTATTATTATTATTATTATTATTGTTGTTGTTGTTGTTGTTGTTGTTGTTGTTGTTGTTGTTGTTGTTGTTGTTGTTGTTGTTGTTGTTGTTAGTCTAGTAAAATGTCTGTCACTTACTACATAAGACATAAAAGTAAACCACAGTTTAGCAAAGTGAGAATGAGCCCTGAGTGATCCTTGAACTTATGGACCCTTCCACTTGTTGTGTAACCACAAAGAGGAGACTGGAAGCTTCTGCTTAGGAGTCACTTTTTTCCCCAAACTAATATTCATGGGAAATAAGCCAAGCACACCAGCACAAATCATAGTTTGAAGCTGGCTTGTGGGCTTTAATAATAATCAACCACAGTTTCTCCAGGTTCATCCACAATGAGCCACTACAGTTAGCTGAAAACGAGCAAAAGCATCTAATCTCCTCTTCGACACTACAAGATGAAGGCAGTGGTTCTGAAATTCTAAAACTTGCATGTGTAGCGTTAAATCACAGACAGTATTATGCATGATCAGGCAATCGTGACAGCCAGAAGGTACATATGGAAGAACCTGTACGTCTATAGCTGGAAATAGATAGTGGAGAAACAAGTATCTTTGAATTCATGGGTGCAGCCACATATTCATATAGGAGAAACAAGCTTTTGACAGACAAATGCTTCCACATATTCAGCATAGTCCCTACAAGCCATACCTCTCAGACACTACTAAACCATCTGTCACACCACTCTCAGCAGCTACATATTCAAGATGACCATGAAAAGAGGCCAACACTTATACAAACATACATAAGTTGGCCCCCTTTCATATTGGTAATAAATGTGCAGCTGCTGGGGGACACATCCAGATGGTGGTTTAGTGTTGAAGATATATGATGTACATTTGCAGCTCCATCTCCTCAAATCTTGGGAAAGTTATATCTTTGCATTAGAACTCCTGGAACTCCCAGTTTCCATACTGGCTGCAGGAATAATGTGGAGTTTACTCCAAACATATAACTTTCAAAGATCTGGTCCAGACAGCCTTAGAACTCTGATAGTGTGGAATGGAGTATTTATGACAGGCTTTTATACATATTTTATAATCACCTCCAGCTTTCTGATGACTGACATATGGTTCCCATTCAGCATTCCTGGCAGGTGGCTGTCAAGCATCCCATGAAACAGCACCCAACACAAGGTATCCTACAAGTGCTTGGCAAGCTCAACATATTTCCAGCCAGCACTTTTATTTCTGTTAATACAAAAGCTGCACAACCCCTTGTTGCCAACTATTTTGTGTAGAGACCATGGCTAGACTGGCCTGGACAAAATTTGGAGCTCACCAGTGCAAGCAGAGGGTAAAAACAAAATGGCATAAGTGAGTCAAGGCTGAAAGTGGAGAAGAAGAACAGATGTGAGTTTTCAGCTCCAAAATGCAGGTGGTAATGACAGCAAGACTTTTCCAAAACTCACAGTGGGCGAACATGATTTACATTAACAAATCCCTCCTTGGCACCAGCTGTGCTTCTCCTCCTTGAGTGCACGTAGCATGGAGTTGCTTTGGCGGAGACAATTATTTGGTGTGCAGTAAGGACATTAATGGGAATGAATACCTTAAAGACATTATGCTTTCCTATATTTTATATGCCAGATCCAATGGCTGAAACAGATTGTTTTGTTTTTCTCAGTAAACCAGACATAAACCTCCTTGCCATGAATCTAGCTTCACAATCTGAAATCTGGAGACTTACAACAAAGCCTAAGAAGGTTGTTTGGCTATTTCCATACTACACAGTTCCCTTCCTATCATGACTTTTGTAGAAAGAATTTTGGAAATTGTTGCTCAAGACACTGCAGCCCTGTATGTTGAGACACTGTCCCAGAATTCCCTGAGGAGAAGAAATTATTGTTAAATCAATTTAAGGTTACAATTTTATAGTCACAGATTCACATTCCTGGGACTACAGGATGTATCAGAAATCCCTTTCTGAGATCCTTCAGATAGTGTGACCCAAGGAAAGCTAGAATCATGTCTCCCCTCTCCAAGCTCTCTCTAATGACCATGGGGGTTTTTACACTGGCTTCCTTCTGCAATCAGAATTTCCACTTGTGTAATATGGGATGAGCAGGATGGCATGGAGAAGATGTGGATGGAGAAAATGTGGATCCACTGGATCCCCAGACACTCAACCCCTGAGTGAACTCCACCATGGCTAGACCTAACTCAGAAGTAGTACAATATTTTCCTCCCATCATTTGCATTGGAGGCTTTTTGAAAGTCCTCCGGAGATGAAACAAAGCCCCCCTCCATAAAGAAGTGGAAGAATAGAAAGAAAGTGGATGCTTCTAGCAAAACGTAGATGAGGCAGGACTTTGGATGGGGCAGAGGTTCGGAGATTAAAGCACTTTGTTCCCATAATACTGTGCCCCAAGTCCAGTGAACACCTTATGTGTCAGTTTGCTATCCAGGTACAAACCATGATGAGATCTGCTTATATATGAGAGTGCAGTGATATAATGCAACCAAAAAGGATTTCCTGAGTCCATGAACACTTCCTATTCACTCCAACATGGAGGAGACAGCCATCATTTCAGACTTTCCCCTTCCTCTGATCTCCAAATCTCTACCTAAGTTTTGAGTTCCCTCTAGAGAGATCTCTTGCCCAACCCAGTCTTGTCCTTGTCTCTGTGACATAAGCCAAAGTTCCTTTAACCAATGCTAAAAGTCAAGAAAAAATGAAAAACTTCCCAGGAATACTTCTTAAGAATACAAACATGTTAGCAAATCCCACTGAAATGTATTGAGCATTCTTCTGAACAACTCTAGCTAGATTCAGACTGAGGATCAGATATTTTAATATGTTTGATTATCCAGATTATATTACATTAAAAGTTCAGTGTAGAGGTTCAATGACATCAAACATTGTTGAGTTTTAAGAAATCTGCTGCAACAACAGCAAGAAGACTTTCACATAATTTTTATTAAACAAGACCCATGGAGCAATGGCCTATTGCTTCCTTTAAAATTAATGGTGATGTGTTTTTCCTTTAAAGTGTGACCTTCGACTGTTATACACACCTCAGTTCCTGGAAAGGTTTCAGAGGGTCAGTGCTTACCAAGGTTTAGTTTCACTGGGATGATCAAAAGGTGCTTATGCTGTTTTGTAATGCTTCTTTGCTGGTAAATATGCAGAGTAAGCATAGGTGGAGGTAGCGCTTTAAACCCTCTGACAAATGTCCTAAAGTTCAGTGTTTTCTTTTATGGAATTGAAAGAGAGTAGCAGCACCCTGAGATTCTGAGAGTTTGAATAAGTAACTTTTTTGGATTGGAGCCCAAAATGTGCCAGCCTGCATGCCCATTCAAGGAGTTGTAGTCCCAAAAAGTAACTTTTTCCTGTATCTTGCAGAGGCCAATTCTATGTTTTGTTGCTTTTTTCAGCTGGTTGTTTACTCTAGTGTCAGTCTCACTGCCTCTACCAGAAATCATAGGCAGCTATATTACAACATTCCATAGAAAGGAAGGGAGAGAAGCATCCTATTTAGTGATTTGTTTGTCCTTAATAGCCATCTGCCTACTGTCCTGTTCCCATGGCAACCCAAGTCTCTAATTGATCAAGCATCCAAAGCATGATTTGCCAGCCAATCACTTAGGATTCAGTACCACCCTGTTCCTCAACCCCATGTCTCTTCAGAGTAGCTGCCTGTCCGGTGCCTTGTTCTTAGGTAAAGGTAAAGGTTCCCCTTGACATTTTTTTTGTCCAGTCGTGTCCGACTCTAGGGGGCGGTGCTCATCCCATTTGCAAGCCATAGAGCCAGCGCTTGCCCAAAGACAGTTTCCGTTGCCACATGGCCAGCGTGACTAGGGAACGCCGTTTTACCTTCCCACCGAGATGGTACCTATTTATCTACTCGCATTTGCATGCTTTCGAACTGCTAGGTTGACGAGGAGCTGGGAGCTTGTTCTTAAGACTCCTTAAAGAGGGAGGCACTGTGTGGCAGTGAGATCTCTGCACAGCCCTACTGTCTACAGTCCTGCAGTGGGAAATGCTGCAAAGTAGCTACTTTGGCTCTCTAGAGATGCTAGCAGGACAACATGTACCTTACTCTGAGTGAGGGGAAGGGGAAGAGCTGACAGGAAGGAAGTAGGTAACAGGAGTGTGGTGGGAGAGAGGACCTTGATTGGCACAGGTCTCCCCCCCCCTTCTAATTGGCAGCCCTACTCTGTACATCCGATACTGAAACTTTCAAATTACAGGTACACATCAGTGAACATGAAGTATGCTTGTCCCAATTTATCTCACAAGGAAAACAAAGCACTCTTTCAACTCTCCTCCACTGAAATGGAATCACATGAGTGTACCTGTTGTTGTTGTTTCTCTGTTGTTGTTGTTCTTGTTGTTGTTATATAGAATTGGGGGGAAATGAATGGCGCCTTCTAACATTTCTCCCCCAGTAAGAACAAATGCCAATCAAAATACTTCTTTGACGCAAATGGAAAGTTGATGATTTATTTTCCTGGGGTTCAGATTAAGGTGTTTTTAAAACTGTCGTAAAACTGTTTGAAAAGGGAATAAAGCCCTTTTGATTTAAAAATGATAAAAATAGACTGTGTACCTTTGCAGCAAATTCATTTGGGCTGTGGCCATGTTTCAGAGGCCCTTTTAATAAGAACAGCAACACAGATTAAAAATATTTCTTTCAAAAATATCAGGCGACTTTCCAAAATAAGTGCCTTGACTTTCTCCTGAAAACAATACTCTCTCCACAGCACTGCCTTGCTAAGTTTGCCTCGGCTTAGCAGTTCATTTCCATATCTTGGACTGGAGCTCAAGTAAATTCCAAGAATAAAAAAAAAATAATCAGCAAACTCATATGAAACAAGACCTATTGCAAAATGCTCATGTGGGATCTAAACCAAGAAAAAAACAGATACAGGAAACTATTGAATACTGCAGAACACAATCATTTGATAAACTGAAAACAGAAATGCTTGTTTTTACCTTGCTAAGCACCCTTGTTCAAAGTATTGTGTGAGACTTTTCCGGGAACAACATTTCTGGAACATTTTATTTTCTATAACGCTTCACGTGTTGCTTTTCAATTAAAAGGATTTATTTATTTTTATAAACTCATTTATGGAGGCATTACTGTCATAGATATTGCCATTTATGCAGTTGGCATTTTATAAAGAATGAGGGAAAGGCCAACCAAGACATTTTGCTTTCTGAGCCAAATGATTTGGTTCTTTCCATATCCATATGCAAAACTCACTGGATTCACAGTTTAATCTTATTTCTCCCTTGAGAATAGCATGTTCATCTTACAACTGTAGAGCTGGAAGGGACCCAATGGATCATCAAGGCCAGCTCATATGATGGAGGCACAGTGGGGAATTGAATTCCCAACCTCTCGTTCCACATCCAGATGCTTAAACCACTGAGATATCCAGCAGTTCTACACTCCACTACACCTGAGGGAACAGGCTAATTTCCTGGATGGGATGATGGGAGATAGATTGTGTGGCAATCCTGCTTTTTGCTTCTTTAGCTTCAAATTCCAAACTCCAAAATTTGGGATCCCCTCAATTTTTTGTTGTTTAGTTGTTAGGTGATGTCCGACTCTTCATGACCTCATGGACCAAAGCATGCCAGGCCCTCCTATCTTCCACTGCTTCCTGGAGTTTGGTCAAATTCATGCTGGTAGCTTTGATGACACTGTCCAGCCATCGCATCCTCTGTCATCCCCTTCTCCTCTTGCCATCACACTTTCCCAACATCAGGGTCTTTTCCTGGGAGTCTTCTCTTCTCATGAGATGGCCAAAGTACTGGAGCCTCAGTTTGAGGATCTGTCCTTCCAGTGAGCACTCAGGGTTGATTTCCTTCAGAATGGATAGGTTTGTTCCCCTTGCAGTCCAGGGTGGCCTTGCTCAATCTGCCCAAGAAGGCTGCCTGGGTGCACTGAGATGAAGCCTGGAACTGTGAAACCTATTGAGTGGAGAACCAACACCAAGCTCGGCAATTACATCAATGAAGCCAGGCCCCAAGCCAGCCCTGTAGCCAACTGGCATTCACTCTCTCTACCCCACATCCCATATGGAGCCAGCTGATGTTTGGTCATGCTACCACCAAGACCTTCCTAACCTACAGACCAGGAGTACCGGCTGGGGGGCACTCCCCACACTACCCACCTGCAAGGACAGATCACTGCCTTCGTACAACATCCCTGTCGTAGCACCTCTTACTGGGCTCACCTTTAAAGAGAGCTGGAACCAGTGAAGGAAAAGGCTCTCCATTACCCACAGCAGAATTGCCTACCAGAGACTTATGGGAAACAACAAGAATTTTAACATGAACTTTGAAGCATCCAGTTGATGCATAGTTAAGCTAAGCCCTGCTGGCTAAGCTTGTTTAATTCTATTTTGTTAATAAAACATGTTATTTTGGAGCACGTCCTGATGCTGTTATTGAGGGGGCCACTAGGGTTGCTTACAAACACATTAATGATGATGATGATGATGATGATGATGATGATGATGATGATGATAATAATAATAATAATAATAATAATAATAATAATAATAATAATAATAATAATAATAATAATAATAATAATAATAATAATAATAATAAAGTTTTCTAGGTGGACAATACTAAAAAGGGTTTAACATTCCCTTGTTCTGGGGACACCCTGGGACTGTGCAGCTTGCCCAAGGCTACACAGGCTGGCTCTTCTCCCAGGAGACACAATGGGGATACCTAAACCACTGAGCTATCCAGCCACCACAACACATTAAAAAAAGGACAAAAAGGCATAGTCTTTGAGCAAAAGAGACAGTGTTTCATTTGAGCTTGTTAATTAGGAACTTTGATTTGCTCTATCAGTTACATTTCTAGGGAAAACTATAAATGGAGTTCTTGCTACAAAACCCTTGCAGTACTTTCACATAGGTTTTGAGTAGGAGTCCCAAATTTCAGAGTTTGTCAGTACCAAATCTAATGATCTCCCCTTCAATGGAAAGAGACAACTGAAGACTTCATGAGGAATAGCTAAGAGCTTGTCATCTGCTGCCTTACTCTCCCCAGCGGTAGCGATGGCCCAGCTTTAAAGAAACACAAAAGAGACAACAGAGGTAGGAGCAGAAAACGGAAGCAAGGTCAACAAGTGTGCCTCTTTCAAATCTACCATTCCTCCAGAAGGCTACCCCAACAAATAAGAATAATATTGAGCAGTCTCTAGTACTGCCTCACTGTACACGATGTCCACAATCCATAGAAGTTATCCTGTAAGATAAGCTAATGTTATTATTCCCATACGAAGGAAAGATTGTTGAGAATGGTGAGTTTGTAGCTGCTCTGACGCTGGAATTCCTGAGTCTTGACTCAGTCGTGAGGCAAAGCTAAATGTGATATTAAAAGAATCTTTGAAGTTAAAGTACATTTTTTTAAAAAAAATGCATTTTGAAAATGGCATTAGCTGTAGTAATTATACCCTGACATTACTTTTAAAGGGTACTAGCCTCGCCTTCCAAAACCACATAAGTAGTATCAGTAATATTAATTTAAAAATCAAAAACTGTATCTTAGGAAAAAGGCCACTTAACATGGTGGAACATTTCTAAGTAGACCATGCAGAGGATGAGGTGCAAGGTGGTCCACAAAAATTTTTCCTGAAAAGAGGGGCAAAGTCTATTTATTAATGATACCTATGGAGTATTGACCTGGTTGTAGTTTTTACCCACGTACATTTCAAGGAATACAAAGTGAGGATTCCAGAGGGGAGGGGAGGAGCCTTGTCACCACCACCCCATGGATGCCCATGACGAGGTCATGACTATGTTAAAAGTTCACAGGCTGTACCTAGTCAGATGCTATTTGAAATATCACAAAGGTGCAAAATGATTCTATGAATGACTATTTGTACAGGTAGCATGCGTCAGCAAGCCGTAAAGCTAGAGGTTTATCTGCGAGGGATAGAGCTACTGTGGCTGGTAGGGAATAAATGGATTTAGGACATCACACACACACCCATTCCCACCAACTCTCTGTGATGAAGAGGCAAGTTAGTTTTGAAAGATACCGTAGCATAGTTTCACACTATACAACAAACAGTTCATGTTTACTCAGAAAAAATTCCATTCAACAGGGTTTACTCACAGGCAAGTGAGTAAGGATTGCAGCTAACAAGCTGTGACAGCAAGGCTCACATATTTTCCCACTGCTTATCCTTGACTCAATTTCCCTCTGTCTATCTAGTGTTGGTTTGTATCACCATTACTACTAACATTACTAGCAATAATCAGTGTTGCAGCATGTAAGGTTAATATGTAGAAGGACCTTTTAACTGGATGGCTGCTGTGGTTTCTGGTATGTTTTCAATTAACTGTGTTTCTAATCTGTTTTATGTTTTATCTGTATTTTTTATTTGATTTTATCATAAATAGCTGCCTATCCATGATATCAAATGAACAATAACAATCACAACACTAGTAATAATAATATGCTTAAAGCTATGATTTAAAGTTACAATGCTTTTTACTTTTTAGTGATGTGTTTCAGAGAAATAGTCTCTGCTTGTTCAATGTGCTTCTTGTAAGCTATCAATTTCTTTATTTTTGAATTCAAATATGACTTCATTTCTGCTTACAACTTCAGTTTTATTTTTGGATTATTTCTTATTTGCAGCTTTTCATAGTTGTAACACTTTTGGAAAGTATTTGTGCCTACAGTTTTCATAACTGTAAGAATGTTTTCAATGCATGCTAACTTGTTTCTTATTGAAGTATTTTGTGCTTATGGAACATAGAAACAATGTAGATAAATAAAACCTGCAGAAATAGACAAGCTAATGTTGCCTGGAATTATTGAAAAAAACTTGATACTCTGATGAGTTTTGATACAATTGTCAATGATTGTCTGGTTTCATTCTGAAGTTAACTGTTAACTGGCATAAATACCTGTGATGAACACAGGCTCCTGATGTTTTCCTTAGAGGTCTATAAAGTCGTATTCAGGCATTAGAATCCCTGACCTGTCAGAGGGCCTACAGTTTGTCCACAGCTGTAACATGTTTGTATTTGTACACAACTTTGAAGTATTTCGTGTTTACGGAACATAGAGGCAAAGTATAAATAAAGCTTGTAAAATTAAAGACGTTGATGTTGCCTGGAATTATTGCAACAGTGAAAACATTTATACCTTGATACTCAAATGAATGATTCGAAATGATTGTCTGATTTCATTCTGGAATTAACCCTTAACTTGGACAAATGCCAGCTGTACTGAAGGCACTGATTATTATTTTTCCTGGAGGTCTATAAAGTTCTGTAGCGCTCTTGGGGAGATGTTCAGACCTCAGAATCCCTGACTTGACACAGTAACAGAGGGGTGCAGAACTAGCATGCATCCCTCACTGTGTGAGATCTTTGTTGCCTTTGACAATGCCTGAATAGGGCTAGAAGAATAGCTGCACAATCTCATTTGACTGATGGTGCCAAGAGCCCTCCATATGACAGCACCAGAGACAGCAAATCAGGAAGTCTTCAGTATGAAAATTGCTTATGTACTAGTTGATTTTAAACATGTCCCTTTCTCTGAGGGAGCTTCTAACCTGCATTTTCAGCTTGGACTCTGAATGACTCATTAATTGTTGTCTGCAGACTATCTACACAATAGTCTTCAGTTTGCAACCTTCCCTCTGTTTTCCTTTTCTTCCTTCCATTATTCATGTGGAAAGGGGTATGAGGGGGTTCTGGTAAGTACTGAGGCTTTCCCAGAAAAAAATGAGCTAGGAAGCTGTAACTGTCATATTCCCTCAGGACGTCAATGCACTTGCAACATCTGTCCTGCAGCTTCTTAAGTCCCTGCAAATAAAATTCTTCTGACTGCTGGTGTAACCACTCATTTGCAGCATTAGTTGCCTCCAGAACACTCCCAAATCGTTTTTCCTTTAGGTGTTTTTTGAGTTTGGGGAACTGATAATAGTCAGAAGGAGCCAGGTTGGGAGAATAGGGTGGATGGGGCATCACTTGAAAGCCTAAGGAGGTCAGTTTTGCCACTGTTTCACCTGCAGTGTGTGATGAGGCATTGTCATTCAACAGGATGACACCTTTGGAGAGCTTTCCTCAATGTTTTTCCCTTGATGTTTTGCCTCAACTTCATCAATAAATCACAGTAATATTTTGCATTGATGGCTGAACCCTGTTGGAGGTAGACCACCAGCAGAACTCGCTTCTTATTCCAAAAAAACTGTTGCCATTTGCTTCTGCACCGACCTTTGCACTCGGAACTTCTTTGGCCTGGGGGAACCACTGTGCCTCCATTCCTTAGACTGTTCCTTTGCCTCAGGATCATAACAGTAGATCCATGTCTCATCACCAGTTACCAGTTTGCCCAGGAAATCTGACTCATTTCTTGCAAAATGTTCCAAAACAGCCACCAATGACTCCACACATTTCCTCTTTTGTTAAGTTGTCAAAAGTTTGGGGATCCACTTTGCTGCCAGCTTTCTCATTTCCAAGTCGTTGTGGATAATGGCACCAACTCTCTCGTGTGATATTCTCAGATATATAGCAATACTTTTGGCTGATATTCGGTGGTTCTCCACGATCATGTCATGGATGGCTTTCACATTTGCAGGCACAGAGACAGAAACAGGCCTTCCACTGGGTTTCTCACTTTTTCCTTGGAGAAACAGGAACTTGATTATGGTCCTATCCTCTTCCATACTGAACTTTTCTGGAGGTGCTGCCATGTTCGCTTTGGGCCTGAACATGAAAGATAAGTTAAAATCATAGGCAGTTGATTTTTGCACCACTGAATACAGACAAATTGGCCAATTCACCCTGCAATTTATAGCTTCCTAGCTCAATTTTTTCTGGGTCAGTACTTATCAGCACCCCCTCGTAGCTGCACAACACAGTGTATTTATTTGTAAACATTAGGAGCCCTCATTCTGGGAGCACTCCAGTCCTAAATCCATCATCTGCCATAAGAATCCTAACCTAGTACAGAACATCACATTTGTATAGTATTTTATTCCTATTTATTTATGGCATTTTTTGCAGACCAGGTCTTTGAATCATTTTAAATGACCAGATATTAAACATTCTTTAAAACTAGATTTAAAACATTATTTCAAAGTCTTCAAAAAAAGGAAAGAAAAAAGAAAAGAAAAGTTTTAAACATCAAAGATACATTGAAGGAGAGCCTACAGTGATGTGAAACATTTCCCTTCATTCCACCAGTTTCAAAGGCAACAGCCCAAGGTGGGTACTTGTCCAAACTTTGGTCAGACTACTCTCCATTCTGAAACTTGTCCTACATTTGGTTCAGACTTTGTGGCGTTCGGACCAGGTGGAAACCTGCTGATGGCAATGTGGAGTTTTGAATCCCGTCCTAGTCCTGTGAATGTGATTGTCAGAACATGAAATGGAGGTGGGAGGAGATGGGACTTCTTTCTTCAGAGAAAGCACTGACAAAATCCACCCCTACCCATTTGGATCTGAGACCAGGATTTTGAAGCCAAGCCATTCCTGCTTCCAAGTACAGGTTAAAGGTATATGGCTCCATTAATTTTCTCAAGTTCAAGGCCGCCTGGAATTGGAAATTATGCTTTCTTATTCCATCTGGGTGATGGAGGTTACTTAGAAATTACAAAAGTCTGTTTGAATATGTTCAGAAGATCTTTTTGTTAGCTTGTGTGTGCTAGAGCTGTGGCTGCTACTCTTGCTGCAAGGTTCTCATGTTAACAAATCTGACATTCTATGTTTTGCTTCTGGTGAAACCATAAAAAAATAAAGGATTCCAGTAGAGTATTTCTTCTCATATTATAGCACTTATGTCTAACTGACAGGTGTTTTGCCGTTGTGCTGGGGTTTTAAAATGCATTAATTGTGTATTTGTTTTAGTCTGTTAATATATTTAATATTGTTTTAATATTGTAATTTATTTTGGATTTTTACCTTCATTATTTTTAATTTTTATTTTATTAATTTTTATTTAATTATATTTTTATCCTGCCCAACTAGTGATGAGGCCATTTCTCTACACTAAAAATATATGGTAAGCTGCAAGGATCCTGCAAAAGAGAGTGTGTGTGTGTGTAAACAAACCAAGAAACAAGGCTATTTTGCATAGAGGATTTAAAATCAGCTTGTACCAATGTCAAGTAAAAATGTGTCCTCCTTTTAAGTGATTTGGGTCCTCCATGTTTTATTTTTTGGTGATGAATTAAAGGTAAAAGGTTCCCCTTGACAATTTTTTCAGTTGTGTCCAACTCTAGGGGGCGGTGCTCATCTCCGTTTCCAACCCATAGAGCCAGTGTTTGTCCGCAGACAATCTTCCATGGTCACGTGGCCAGCGTGACTAGACATGGAACGCCATTTACCTTCCCACTGAGGTGCTACATATTTATCTACTCGCATTTTTGCATTTTGCATGCTTTCAAACCGCTAGGTTGGCAGGAGCTGGGACAAGTGATGGGGGCTCACTCCATTGCATGGATTTGATCTTACAACTGCAGGTCTTCTGACCTTGCAGCACAGAGGCTTCAGTGGTTTAACCCGCAGCACCACCACATCCCTTTTAGTGATGAATCAGGGCTAGCCAAATGGGAGTCCTGTAAAAGGAGCAGGAAGCTGACTATGCTGCACAGACTATGTCCTGAAACAAGCTATTATTGTAGTGACTGTCTTTAATTTAATTTATAGGGCTTTCCATGGCAGGTTTGCAGAGCTCAAACACACAGGCCCTGACATCAGTAAATTATGTTCAACTGTGAGCTGCCTCTTAGATAGATTATCAACTGTGAAGTGTGAACTAATCCCTTCACTTTCTTTCTTTTTTTTTTCTTTTTTCCATTGACAAAGAGGAAATGACTCAGGCTGACTATCAAGTCATTAGCCAATAAATAAAAGCCGAGAGAACTCTTGCTTTTCTTAGGAAACACGTGTGTTCCTTCGCCTGTACATAAGGGAGGTCACAAGGATAGCAATGAGGATTTGAGATGTGTCTCTGAGATAATGAATACCCTGAGACTCTCTCTCAAAATGTAGAGAGAAGAAGCCTGGAGAGTTTTTAGCCACGACAATCAAATGGGTGCAGAGGAAAAAGTTTGCTATTCTCTAAAGCAATGTGTGGCCTTCTTCTTTTCAAGTGTTCTTAATAAAATAATTTCCATAGTGCATGAATGAATGTCAGCCCAAGACATTTCACTGCTTGAGAAGGAAGAGTAAATGGTCCTTCCCAGCTATAAATGGTTACGGCTAGGAAGAGGAGAGGCACAGGATCATAGCTGAAGAACAAGTGGGAGATTCTCCTTATGTGGAGGTCATAGTGCCAGCACTGTTTTGGATTCAACTCCTGATCTGGCATCCTTGATGATACTCCACCTTTACCAAAGAACGCAGTTTCATTTTATGCTTCTACAGTATAATAAAGCAGCTGGTTTCACAGACATTGACCATAGTTTTTGGAAGCTTTCCCCCTTTTTTACTTGGGAAGTACTTTACATGTGCCAGACTTTCTCAGATCACTCCTCCATAAACATGGTCCTTTATTTTCCTTTACAGTTAGAGCAGCCCCGATTAACAAATTACCTACTTCTCACATGATTCCCCATATCATTATGTAAACTGACCGGTGACGTGAGGAATCACTCTCCGTTATCTCTTGGATAGCAAACCTCCTCCAGCTCAGAATTCTTCAACTATTTTATAACACTCACATGTATACAAATATGTGTACACTTCCATGAATGCATACATAGATATACATTTCATTTTGTGTATGCAAGAAAGCCGTCTCTTCTGCAGGACACCTCCACAATTTACCTGTCAGCTGCTAAACAATTTAGCTATCTTCACAGAAATAAAATCTCTCCCCACCTCACAATTTAAAAACTACACTAGAGAAATGTATTGGTTCCGTTTTATAATTCCATCATGCCACTGAAACAACTGCTCTTCAGACGTTTTTTCTCTCCAGTATCTCTATTCACTGTTGCATAACCATTTCCTGTTAAAAATACTAAACATTTCTGAAGCAAGCTTTTCACAAGAACCCATCCCTTGCTCAAGCTCAGTCTGATTACACATGCACATTTTTGTGTGTTTTCGTAGTAAATTCTATAATAGTAAAAACCAGGGACTGGGAGTTTTCATCCCCACTGTGCCTCCTTGGGGAAGGGCCAGACAGGATTACCTGGAGTGTACAAGTCTGATGGGGTTAACTGCCCTGCCACCTGTTTGGGCTTGAACAAGCTGCAAAGTGTAGCCCCAGAAGAAGGGGTAGGTAAATAAATAACTTCTGCATACTTCTGCGAGTGCTAGAAAAACCTAGAGGCGTTACCATAAATGAGAAACAGCTTGATGATACATAATTAATTAGATGTTACCAAGCTGCCTCAGATGAAACAAAAGAAAAAGAGTAGATTATTTCAGGATCATTTCAGGATTTGGCATGGTCAATCTGCTTCCACATGCTAAGATATGGATAAAAATGTCTTGAAACATGCTAAAGGCCTCCACTCAAATTGGGCTCATTAATTGATTTACTCAGCTCTAGGGTATTTGTACAGTTGTCTTCAGAATAGGAAGTGCCAATCAGACCTTGGAAAAAAACGGCTATTTAAATCTATATCTGTATCACTTGGGGCATTCTGGAAACTGTAGTCCCAGAAAGCAAGTTTTTCAATCTCCACTGCTAACAATGTTATTGGCACTTTTTGTACTTTGTGTATTCCATTTCCCACTGACATTAATGTTTATCTCTCCAAATAATCATGTTTACATAAACTTGCAGCTTACGCTCACATTTTCTTTTTCTGATGAGGCTGGCTCAAATCCACCAATGTTTATGCCACAATGCATTTGTTAGCCTTTGAGGTGCCACAACAGTGTGGTTGTTTTTGTTTTGACTAAAATCAGTCTCTGCTCAAGCAACACAATCTATGTAAGATAAATTATAGCAAATATTATTTGACATTGATGTTGGACTAGGACTTGGGATATATGAGTTGTAAGCTTCAACAAGGCACAAAACCTCACTGGATAACCTTAGGTCTATGCCTCCTTCTCAGCTGGCCTACCTCACAGGGTTGTTGTGAGAAGAAAGACAGTTTTGTAAGCTCCCTGCGCTGCCTGGAGAAGAGGCAATATATAACCATCATTAGTACTTGCCTACATATATACAGCGACTGACTGAGTTGCAATCAAGCTTTCATTGTGTTTGTTTATATTATTTATCTATATTCCAACTTTTTATTTTGTAGGACCCATAGTTTGAGAAAGAGTTCATTTATTTATATTTTTGTTTTTTAGCCTTTAAGTCGTGTCCAACTCTACGTGACCCCATGGACCAGAGCACGCCAGGCCCTCCTGTCTTCCACTGCCTCCCAGAGTTGGGTCAAATTCATGTTGGTTGCTTCGGTGACACTGTCCAACCATCTCATCCTCTATCATCCCCTTATCCTCTTGCCTTCACACTTTCCCAACATCAGCGTCTTTTCCAGGGAGTCTTCAGTACTGGAGCCTCAGCTTCAGGATCTGTCCTTCCAGTGAGGGTTGATTTCCTTCAGAATGGATAAGTTTGATCTCCTTGCCATCCAGGGGACTCTCAAGAGCCTCCTCCAGCACCACAATTCAAAAGCACCAATTCTTCGGCGGTCAGCCTTCTTTATGGTCCAGCTCTCACTTCCATACATCACTACTGGAAAAACCATAGCTTTGACTATGCGGACCTTTGTCGGCAAGGTGAGGTCTCTGCTTTTTAAGATGCTGTCTAGGTTTGTCATCACTTTACTCTCAAGAAGCAGGTGTCTTTTAATTTCGTAGCTGCTGTCACCATTGTGACAACCCCAGACCTACTGGGATATGCCACAGTTTCACTAAGCTGCCACCAACCATTCCCTATAAGAAGTCACCCAGACCAGGGATGGATTTTTAACAAATAAAAGAACAAGGTTTATTAAATAACACACAGGGAAAAATAAAAGGATCAAGTGAATAAGATACAGTAACGTGGCTTAGTCTCAAACATACATACACACAGTTTGGTTCACACAGAACACTTAACTTGAAGCACAGACCCTGAACCTATCAGTTCTGGCTAACCATACAGACACCTGAACCTATCAGGTTGGTACTGACTGACACACAGTAGTACCCTGTCTGACACACAGACTCCCACTCAAGCTTCTTCTCTCAGCTCTTCTCCAGCTTCTCCACACGCTCCACATATACATACAGTACAGCCCCTCCTCCTGATGTCCCGCCTTCCACTCCCCATAGGATGGAACTTTCCCTCCAAACCCATGACAGACAGGTAACATCAGTGCTGTATGTAACACCTCCCCTCTTTATAAGTTGTTTTGTAGGGGGAAAGCTAAGGTGCTTTTCACCAAAAAACAACCTGGACCCAAAACAAACAAAAACAGTCATATAATAACATACAATACCATACTTACTTATACTTACACTCTAAGTTAACCATTAACAATACATCAAGTTACCTTTATTCATACAAACCAACATGTTTAATAAACAGACACATTTGACTTTTTGTCATCAAAATATATACATAGTCCATGTTTCTTTCGCCGTCTTCATTCTTCAGGTCTTCTTGACAAGGCGTCAGCAACACAGTTCACTGACCCTCTGACCACCTTCACTTCAAAGTCATAGTCTTGCAGGTTTAAAGCCCACCTCATAAGTTTACTATTGTGGGTTTTCATTGTCTTTAACCATTGCAATGGTGAATGGTCAGTGCACAGAATAAAATGTCTTCCCCAGATGTAAGGCTTGGCCTTCTGGATCGCGTAGACTATGGCTAGACACTCCTTCTCCACGGTTGCCAAATGTCTCTCACCTTTCTGGAGTTTCCTACTCAGGTAGGACACTGGATGCTGGTCACCATTTTCATCCTCCTGGCAAAGAACTGCTCCTACCCCGCTGTTAGACGCATCGGTGTAGATGATGAACTCCCGGTCGAAGTCTGGAGCACGCAGCACTGGATAGTTGATGAGCGCCTCCTTCAACCTCCGGAACGCCTCCTCACAGTCGCTGGTCCACGGGATGCGGTCATCAGCCTTCTTCCTCGTCAGATCGGTCAGCGGAGCCGCAATCTCGCTAAACCTCGGGATGAACTTTCTGTAGTAGCCCACCAACCCAAGAAATGATTTGACTTTTTTCTTGGTGTTGGGTCTGGGCCAATCACGAACTGCTTCTATCTTGGCCTCGAGGGGTTTTATCACTCCTCCCCCTACTATGTGACCCAAGTATTTTATTTCTGGGCTACCCAGCTGCAGTTTGTTCTCTTTACAGAGCCTAGGCCAAAACACTTCCTCCCCTGGGTCAAAGCGCCTCTCCCCGGCTCTCTGGACACACCAGGCTTTCTTTCTGACCTTTTGAGTTTGCAGGGTCTCTGCTACTAGCTCTAGGTTTCTCTTTAGGTCATTCCTTAAAGAGTCTATGTATGTCACAACGTCTTGTGGGTCATCCTGGGTGATCTGCTCCCAATTTTGTTTGATCAAATCAAGGGGCCCTTTCACCCTTCTCCCAAATAAAAGTTCAAACGGACTGAACCCGGTACTGGCTTGTGGCACTGATCGATAAGCAAACAAAAGGGATTGCAGCTTCTGGTCCCAATTGTTTGGATTCTCTGCCAAGTAAGCCCTAATCATGCGCATTAGAGTCCCATTGAACTTCTCAGTTAACCCATTACTTTCAGGGTGATAGGCAGTGGTTTCCTTGTGCTTAATTCCACAGATTTGCCATAAGCGTTTCATGAGCTTCGATGTAAACGATGCGCCCAAATCTGTGATTATTTCTGAGGCAAATCCCATCCTGGACATATACCCCACCAAGGCATCTGCCACTGTGTTAGTTTCAATGTTAGTCAAGGGTATGGCTTCAGGGTACCTCGTGGCATGGTCCACAATGGTGAGAATGAACCTGTTCCCCCTCTTTGTGGCCTTGGGCAAAGGTCCCACAATATCCACCCCTATGCATTTGAACGGAGTGTCAATCACAGGCAAAGGGCACAACTTTGCTTTGGTCCTGTCGCGGCTATTCCCCTGCCTTTGACACACATCACATTGTTTACAGAACTCCCTGATCTGCTTCCCTATGTCAGGCCAGTAAAAATTCTGTGTGATTCTCTGCTGTGTTTTGTTCACCCCTAAGTGCGCAGCAAACATGTCAGAGTGCCCCCTTTGTAAGATCATGGGGTGATACTTTTCAGGTACCACTAGCTGACTTCGGATCCCATCTCCCCCTTTTGAGATATTCCTCAGGGTCTCTCTATACAAAATTCCCTTTTTCTCCCGAAATCTCACTGGGGTTTCAGGTGTTAGCTGGGCATCTGTCACCTGTTCAAAACACTTTTGGAGAGTGGCGTCTGCCTTTTGCTCTTGGCCAAATCGGCTGTCTGTGGTTAAGGTTTCCACCACAGCTTCTGAACTCCCCTCTGCTTCCGTCTCTGGCTCATCAGTACCCCCCTGAACTGTCCCCGCGGTGGCTTGTGAACGTGTAATCACTAGCACCCGTTTCACATGTTCAGCCAGGTCATTTCCCACGAGCACGGCTGCTGGCAGAGTCGATGAAATCGCTAGCCGCCAAACTCCCCTCCAGCCTTGAAAGTTCACAGGTACCTCCGCTACTGGCAGTGAGATCACCTGCCCCTCAATCCCTGCCACCTTCATGCTCTCATTTGGGATTATATATTCCCTAGGAATAATATCTGGATGGCACAGGGTCACCTGGGAACAAGTGTCCCTCAGCCCCCGATACTGATGGTCAAGTATTCCTACGTCCACCCCTGCTGTTTCAAACAACTGAGAATCTGTTCTCACGAGCAAGCAGCGCTTGACCTCCACAAGAGGACCATTTTCCTCAGCCTGATCAGCAGATGTAACTGTTCCAGATTGAGTAGCCATGGCAACAGGCTCCCTCAGTGACAAGGAGCTTTGCTCTTTCTGGACACAGAACCCAGCTTTTGGCTTGGTTCCACTCGAATCCTGAGGCACAATTCCTTTTAGCTGCTTTAATTTCTCACACTCTGAGATTAGATGGCCCTTTCCCTGACAGAAATAACATTTTCTGCTATATTTTGAGTCTTTCTCATCTTGTTTTGGTTTTCCCTCCAAAATCTGAGGTCTTGGTTTCATGTCTGAGGGCTTCCCTTCACCATGGGCCCCTCCCACTTGCTGGCTTTTCCCTGGTCCCTGAGAGTACTTGCTGTAGGTTTCTTTGGGTTTTCCTACAGATTTCTCCTCACCTAAGGGCTTTCTTATCTGGTAAATAAAATCTGCGATCTCGGCCGCTTCTGCCACAGATCTAGGTTTCCTTTCCCTCACCTGGAATTTCAGTTCCCCATGCAGGACTGAATAGAACTGTTCCAGCGCTATCAAGTCTTTGAGCTGCTGGAAGGTCTCTGTCCCCTCCTGAGATAGCCATTTCTCTAGCAGCCTCACCAATTGGGCCCCCACTTGGGTAAAAGTCTGCTCTGGTTTCTTGGTGATTGACCTGAATCTTTGCCTCAGCTGTTCCGCATTTATCCCATGTCTGGCAAACACCAGTTTTTTAAACTCTGCAAAATCTTTCATCAGTTCCTCTGGCATCTCTGCATAGACTTCTGCAAGGCTGCCACTGATTAAAGATCGCATGATGGTCATCTTCTCAGTTTCCCTTACTGAGAAGTCCACAAACGCTCTTTCCACTAGGGAAAAGAACACTTCAGGACAATCTCCCTTGTGGTACACAGGGAATTTCTTCAGGTCAGCTTTAGACAATTGGCCTCCCTCAGAATCCCTATTGTTATTATTGTTCTGATTCATCAGTTCCAATTTTCTCAACTCAAACGCCATTTTCTCTCTCTCCAATCTTTCTGCTCTTTCCATTCTCTCTCTCTCTAATTCAAATTGCCTTTGTTTCTCTCTTTCCCTTTCCTCCATTTCCCTCACCCTCAGTTCATGCTGTTGGGCTAGGAGTAATTTTCTGAGTTCTGGGTTCTGTTCTCCCGTGCTGTCACCCTGCACTGAGCCAAATTCATCCTCAGAACCTTGGTCAACCTGGGGGTCTTTCACTTCACCCATTTCTGCCATTTGGCTTCGAGTCAAGGGCATAATCCCCCCCCCCAGAACAGGCTGCTTTCAAAAGTCAAGCCTCAAAATAAAGCGACCACTTTTTTTTTTCTTTTGCCTCAGAACCAGCTTTCTATAGATTACTGCTGTTCTTCAGCACTAACTTGCAACAGTTGCGAGCCAGAGTCTACCCCCCTCTGCTAGGCCTCTCAGCAGGCAGGCTAAATCACTGCTACTACACAGTTTTGCCTCAGCTTTTTTCCCGCCAAAACAAGTTGCCTCAGAGCTCCCTAATCTAGTCCCCAATCTGAGGTTACACGTTCTTCTACTAGCGCACCTCCCCGTGAGGTACACCTAGAAGATTACCTACGTGCTCTCAGATTGTCCCTGACTAGACCCCCCTTGCTCTGGGCACTCTTGCCAAGGCTTTGCTGGACCACTGGACAACTGGACCAGTCGTATCCCACACGCTGGACACCAATCAATGTGACAACCCCAGACCTACTGGGATATGCCACAGTTTCACTAAGCTGCCACCAACCATTCCCTATAAGAAGTCACCCAGACCAGGGATGGATTTTTAACAAATAAAAGAACAAGGTTTATTAAATAACACACAGGGAAAAATAAAAGGATCAAGTGAATAAGATACAGTAACGTGGCTTAGTCTCAAACATACATACACACAGTTTGGTTCACACAGAACACTTAACTTGAAGCACAGACCCTGAACCTATCAGTTCTGGCTAACCATACAGACACCTGAACCTATCAGGTTGGTACTGACTGACACACAGTAGTACCCTGTCTGACACACAGACTCCCACTCAAGCTTCTTCTCTCAGCTCTTCTCCAGCTTCTCCACACGCTCCACATATATATACAGTACAGCCCCTCCTCCTGATGTCCCGCCTTCCACTCCCCATAGGATGGAACTTTCCCTCCAAACCCATGACAGACAGGTAACATCAGTGCTGTATGTAACAACCATCTGCAGTGATAATGGAGCCCAAGAAAGTAAAATCTGTCACTGCCTCCATATCTTCCCCTTATATTTGCTGGGAGCTGATGGGACCAGTTGCTATGATCTTAGTTTTTTTGATGTTGAGCTTCAGACCATTTTTGCATTGTCCTCTTTCACCCTCATTAAGAGGTTCTTCAATTCCTCTTCACTTTCTGCCATCAGAGTGGTATCATCAGCATATCGGAGGTTGTTGATATTTCTTCTGGTAATCTTATTTCCATTTTGGGATTCATCCAGTCCTGTCTTTCGCCTGATGTATTCTGCATGTAAGTTAAATAAGCTGGAGGACAATATACAGCCTTGTCGTATGCCTTTCCTAATTTTGAACCAATCAGTTGTTCCATATCCAGTTCTAATTGTTGTTTCCTGTCCCACATATAGATTTCTCAGGAGATAGATAAGATGGTCAGGCACTCCAATTTCTTGAAGAACTCGTCATATTTTGTTGTGATCTACACAGTCAAAGGCTTTTGCCTAGTCAATAAAGCAGAAGTAGATGTTTTTCTGGAACTCTCTGGCTTTCTCCATAATCCAGCGCATGTTAGAAATTTGGTCTCGAGTTCCTCTTCCCCTTTGAAATCCAGCTTGTACTTCTGGGAGTTCTCGGTCCACATCCTGCTCAAGCCTACCTTGTAGGTTTTTTAGCATAACCTTCGTATAAACCAGATTTCTGGTTTTTCCCTTTCTATTATTTTCCTCTATTTCTTTGCACTGTTTGTTTAAGAAAGCCCTCTTGTCTCTTCTTGCTATTTCTTGGAAGTCAGCATTCAATTTTCTGTAACTTTCCCTCTCTCCCTTGCATTTTGTTTCCCTTCTCTTCTCTGCTATTTGTAAGGCCTCATTGGACAGCCACTTTGCTTTCTTGCATTTCCTCTTCTTTGGGATGGTTTTTGTTGCTGCCTCCTGTACAATGTTACGAGCCTCCATCCAAAGTTCTTCAGGCACTCTGTCCACCAAAGCGAGTTCCTTAAATCTGTTCTTCCACTGTGTATTCATAAGGGATTTGGTTTAAATTATACCTGACTAGCCCAGTGTTTTTTCCTACTCTCTTCAGTTTAAACTTGTGTTTTACTATAAGAAGCTGATGATCAGAGCCACAATCCACCCTAGGTCTTGTTTTTGCTGACTGTATAGAGGTTCTCCACCTTTGGCTGCAGAGAATATAATCAATCTGATTTTGGTATTGCCCTTCTGGTGATGTCCATGTCTAGAGTCACCTCTTGTTTTGTTGGAAAAGAATGTTTGTGATGACCAGCTTGTTCTCTTGACAAAACTCTATTAGTCTTTGCCCTGCTTTGTTTTGAATTCCAAGGCCAAACTTCCCTGTTGTTCTTTTTATCTCTTGACTCCCTACTTTAGCATTCCAATCCCCTAGAATGAGAAGAACATCTTTCTTTGGTGTCAGTTCTAGAGGGTGTTGTAAGTCTTAATTGGTCAGTTTCAGCCCCTTCAGCATCCGTGGTTGGTGCATAAACTTGGATTACTGTGACGTTGAAAGGTCTGCCTTCTATCATTTTTGGGATTATATCCCATTACAGCTTTTCCCACTCTTTTGTTGACTATGAGGTGTACTCCATTTCTTCTACAGGATTTGTGCCCACAATAGTAGATATGATAATCGTCTGAATTAATTTTGCCCACTCCCATCCATTTTAGTTCACTGACGCCCAGGTTGTCAATGTTGATTCTTGCCATCTCCTGTTTGACATCCAGTTTACCAAGGTTCATAGATCTTACATTCCAGGCACCTATGCAGTATTTTTCTTTGCAGCATCAGACTTTCCTTTCACTTCCAGGCATGTCCACAGCTGAGCGTCCTTTCGGCTTTGGCCCAACCACTTCATTAGCTCTGGAGCTGCTTGTACTTGTTCTCCGCTTTTCCTCAGTATCATGTTGGACGCCTTCCGACCTGAGGGGCCCCATCTTTCAGCGTCATATCTTTTTGTCTTTTGTTTCTGTTCATGGGGTTTTCTTGTCAAAGATACGGGAGTGGCTTGCCAAAGCCTGCTCCATGTGGATTGCGTTTAGTTAGAAGTCTCCACTATGACCTGTCCATATTTATTTGTGTGCTAAGGCGATATAAAACTATATATATATTTATGAGGGTGGAATGCTATCTCAGAATCAGGTCCTCAGTCCTCCTCTGCTCTGTTCTGCTTCAATTCCTAGACAAGCAGCTCTAGCAATAACTGGAAGGAAAAGGAGAAAACTGGTAGTATTTCTTTGGCCATCTTCCTCCCTTGAGTGTGAGACTGAAAGTGGTGCCCAGATTTTCTTTAGTGTATACTCATTATCCTCATTAAAGAGGAGAAAGAGTTCTGCCTGAGGGGTGTCAAAAGAATCTCATTAATTCCTGGGGAAAGCGAATAGATAGCCCAGGCCCTGGTTGATCAGGTCAGGTAACAGCTGGTTTAAAGTATCTTGCTGTTGCAATCTTTTCTCACTTAGGATAACAACAGATGCATGGGTGCACGTCCTCTCCTCAAGTCACAGTCACTTGGGAACTCTTATCTTATTTACTTCTGAAGTTTACCCTGGCAGAAATGAATCACTGTCACAAGAACCGTTCCATAGCTTCAGTGTTGCATTTTCTGAGTAGTTTGTCTCAGTAAACCTTGTAATCCTCATGTTTAATAGGTCAATAGGTCTGCAAGTGGTCCAAATTACAATCTATTTGTCCATGTGATCACATAGAGAGTGACTGGCTCAGGATTTTCAGCTGAGTTTCATGGCTCTGTAGGAATTGAACCTCACTCTCCAAAATCCCAAACCAAGACCCTACTCAGTAAACTAACTAAATGATAACATTTATTTGTTACCTTGATATCCTATCTATACCATCATGTTAAGACAGGTCCATACAGAGCATGCATTGAGATCTGCCATTAAATGTCTGGTTAATTTGAAGTAAGTCAGCTATGTTTTCTCACTCCCAGTTGCTTTAACAACAGCACCAACTAAAAAGACTGTTTGACCTTGCAATGGGCTGCTGAGAAAGAACATTTAGAGAGATAAAAATACCAATGGATTTTTTTTCATGGAAGAATGAATGCATTTGGTTTCAGTAAATGACTATCAATTTCTGGGATGAACATGTTCTGAGTGGCATGATGGTGTTTAATTCTTTGCACTGTTTTGATTCTGAACCTGATTTTTTTTTCTATTGGAAAAAAAGTGGTAGATCCTACAAGCCTGAGGTTTCCCCACCCCTGGTCTAAGGGCTTGGTCAACAACTGTTGAACTGTTGTCAGGTCACCTAGTATGGATCAGAGTTGATCCATTTCATGCACCACCAAATCTACAGCATTTCTAATTGTGCTGAAAAGAAAAATCACAGTTTCAGAACTCCTGCATAGGGATTTATTGTTTATAAATATTTAGTGGCCAAATAGGTGATAGCTTTGTGATGGGAATAGCTGATCTTCAACCTGAAACTAATCAGTGATCTTTGTTAAAAGCAGTTCCACTCCCATTATATAATCCTCATATGTATGTCTGTTGGATCATTCAGTTGCATCTGGGAGCACATCCAGACAGGTATATAGCTAGCTATTTGGATTGCTTTTGGTACTGCTTAGTTTGAATCAAATTACAGCATCCGCACGTGTTTTGACTTAGAATGATCCATCCTACCCCCTTTTAGAGCTGCCCTGGTCTTTTTTGGCATAGTGCTAGAACTACAGAACATGATAGTTAGGAGGACTCTGAATTTTGGCAGGATTCAGGGTCCTCCTAATTATCATGTTCTGTAGCCCAGGTGGAGAGTTAGTTTACATCAAATTAAAGCTTTGGGTAGTGTTATCTGAGGTGACAACCCTGTGACATATTTGGTGGGTTGTGGCACTGAAAGGGATGATGGAGAATCCCCTTCCCCTATTTTCATCTACTCTAATTTCAATTTTGACAGATATTCCTATATTTTTAAAAAATATATATTAATTTTCATAGGCATAGAGGGTTATGGTACAAATAGGGGGACCAGATAAAAGAGGGGGGGTAGGAAAGGGTAAAATTCCAGAGAGTGAAAAGTATTCTTACACCCTTAAAGACTTTCACAACTGGGATCCAATGGTTGTTGTAGGTTTTTGGCCAAATAGCTCGAAAAACCTGCAACACCTATTCTTACATCCGTTTATACAGCTGCATTAAAAATGGAAATCATATAAAGAAAAAAAACCATTATAGCAATTTTCCAAGATATCTATCATTACTAATTTTCCATTTTCTTAGAATTTTATAGATTTGATATTATTCTGCCAAGTTTATATCTATTGCTCTAATATTATAGCCATTAGTTTGTGTCTGTTTTATCATATATTATTACACCACAAAATGCCTTCTTAAATTTCACACTTCCATCTTTTGATCATCTATAAAACATCTTAACTATCTTTTTCTTATACTGCCAAATTTATATTCACTGCTGCACATCCATATTCTAAGAAATATTTTGTGCCCCTCTTATATCATTTTTCATTTTCCATCTTATGGACCATTTATATTTATGCAAGGAGAAGCTGCTCACTCTCAATGTTTGCCAATAGGTCAGTATCCTCTTCAATATTTATGTGCTTGCAGAATTCCAGCTATCAAAATTGCTATGGCAATCTGACAAGTTGCTGCTTACACATAAGCAGACACATGACCAGCACCTCATCAGACTGCTGTAGCACCTTCCTCACTTGGAATTCAAAGCATGTAATATTGAACTGGATACTGTATATTGAACATGAGGCAAGGAGTGCACCCCATCGGGTGCTGCCAATGGTGCATGCAAATATTCCACTGTGTCATGGATGCAGGTGTGGTGATGTGCTACTTCCACCATGGCTGTGCAGTATTGAGTACAGCATTTTATTTCTTGTCTCCAGCAGTAGGGGAGCTTGGACTTTCAGAAAATAATTTGTTTTGAATAGGGAACTGATCTCCGTCTAGATTAGCAGTTAATTTGTGATTCATTATTCAAAATGAGTGTCTTTTCTACTTTCCACTGCAGTTATCGCATACAAACAAGATGATCAAAAGGGCACTGCCGGATCAGAGACACCAAATTCAAGTTCATAAAGTACTCTGGAATTTTCATTCATCTCATGGTTGACCAGATATCTCTGAGTATTATTTGAGGGCATTTATCCAAATGCTTTCTCGTATTACAGTCATATGAAAAAGAAAGTACACATTCTTTAAGGTCTATGTTTTTATGTGTCAGGACATAAGTACACATTACGACTCAATAGACCCACCTTTAGCAGCAATAACTAGAAGGAGGCCTCTTCTGTATGACTTTATCAGTTTCTCATATTGTTGTGGAGGACTTTTGGTCCACTACTCTTTACAATGTTGCTTCACTTCATTGAGGTTTGTGGGCATTCGTTTATGCACAGCTGTCTTAAGATCCTGCCACAGCATTTCAGTTGGGTTGAGGTCTGGACTTTGACTGGGCCTTGATTCTTTTCTTTTTCAGCCTTTCTGTTGTAGATTTGCTGTTGTGCTTAGGATCATTGTCCTGCGGTGTGACCCAATTTCAGCCCACCTCTAGCTGTTGGACAGATGGCCTCACATTTGAATCTAGAATGCTTTGGTATACAGAGGAGGTCATGGTTGACTCAGTGACTGCAAGATGCTCATGTTCTGTGGTTGCAAAACAACCCACCAATCACCATGCATGGCAGTTGGTATGAGGTGTTCATGCTGAAATGCTTTGTTTTTTGCCAAATGTGGCATTTTGGGCAAACATATCCATTTCGGTCTTATCTGTCCAAAGTAGATTGTTTGAGATGTACTGTGGTTTGTCCACAGGCAACTTAGCAAATCTAAGCCATGCTGCCATGTCTTTTTTAGAGAGAAGAGGCTTTTTTAATGGCAACCTTTCCATTCTAATTGTTCAGTCTTTTTCGAACTATATTGTCATGATCTTTAATATTTCACATGCTAACTGTGGCCTATAGAGTCTGAGATGTAACTCTTGGGGTTTTTTTGCCATTTTCAGCATTGCACAGTCTGATCTTGGGCTGAATTTGCTTGGATGTCCACTCTTGGGAAGATTGGCAACCATTTTTAATGTTTTCCACTTCTGAATAATCTGTAGAATGATGGGATTTAAATAGTCTGGAAATGGCCTTATAACCCTTCCCAAATTGATGGGCAGCAACAATTGCTTCTCTACAATCGTTACTGATGTGTTTCCTCCTTGGCATTGTGTTAACACACACCTGAATGTTCCAGATTAGCAAACTATTAAAACATCAGCTGTTATGGAGGTGTTCACACTTGTTGATGGTCAGTTACTCAAGGGCATTTGGTGAGCAGCACATGGACTTTACTTACAGTAGGCTCTTCATTCCTATGGAAGCAGCGAGGTTGTACTTTGTTTTTCACACATGGCTTCTCCATGTTAGCTTTATTTTTTGTTAAATAAATAATGACACAGTGTAATATGCCATGTGTTGTTCTTCTTAGGTTGTATTTATCTAATTTTCAGACCTGGTTTTTATGATGACCTGTGAGGAAGGTCAGGCTAAGAGAGGAAGAGAGATGTACCCTAATGGGGCAGGGGGTACTGGAACCTGGACCTTCAAGATCAAGTCTAAAGCTCTAGCTCCTACGCCACACTGATTCTGAATAATTTTGTCAAAAGAGCAGGGGAGTCAGAGAGTAGCAGAAGCCTGGTAATTCAGCCAATATAAATTAAAAAAAAAACATGTTGGCCAATGTTTGCCAATTGATTATGAAAAGGAAAAAAACATCCCTTTAGCACCATTGCCTCTCTAGTTGGCTTTTAAGATCAATGCCAGAGGTGACAGCCAGGTTCCACCCCCAGGTTTTGTTTTGTTTTGGTTTTTTTATGAAGCTTTTTCAAATGTCACCCAATAATCTCACTCCCTCTGAAGCTTATGACTGGACATTTCTGGAGTACATTATGAGGGAGGTTTGCTTATTTTGCCGGGGTTCCAAGCAGGTCATCAACTTTTGAAAGGGTACCAACAGCCTGAAATTAGTCACCAGTCTGCCTTTGTGAGGTAGAAAAAGAGTATTATAATGCCTGTAGGCAAACAGATGCATTTACACCAGATTGAAAAGAAGGAGACCTTACACAGGAGACACTTCCCTGCTGGTGTCTGAAAAGCAACCAAACATGTATGTGGAAAAACAAAGATGAGTTGACATTTGGGTTGATTTCTCAGGGGACAAATATAAGATGGGGAAGGGAGGAAAACTGAAGGAAAACTATTCAGGTCAACCAGATGCATTGCTTACTAAAAAAAAAAAAAAAACTGGTTTTGATTGTATGATATGGTCTGTAGTGCATTGGGCTGACTGGCTAACTCAGTGGTTTAGGTATCTGGCTGCTGAGCCAGAGGTTGGGAGTTTGTTTCCCCACTGTGCCTCTTGGGAGAAGAGCCAGCCTGTAGGTTGCAGCAAAAACAAACCAAAAAAATTTAGTGGGCTACCCTCCATGGAAGCCTGTGCCAAAGAAAGATGTCACCCAACCCTGAGTGTTGTTTCCTTACTATGTGATGCTGAAAAATTCAATAGGCAGGCAAAGAGACATCTCTCCTTCCTATTTTGCACATGGGTGTGTCCCCTACAACTAAAGGAATGTGATGGGGGGGGGTTCCCCTTAAGAACTCTTACTTTATTTTATCTAACTGCAAACTTACAAAAAGCATATTCTACACATTTGAGTAACTTTAGTCCACTAACCACATAGTGTTGCCAGGATGTTTACCAGTTTAAGGATGATGACTATGTAATCTGAAGGTCCATTCTGTATATCTCATTAGCTACACTATAGCTGGGGTGATTCTTGGAGCTAGTGGCCAGAGTTTTATGGGTTAGATAGGCTAGTGTAATATTAATATTAATATTATATGTGTTTATAATATTAATATTGGTTATATGTGTTCACAGTTGATGAAAACCAGCATTCAGGCTTCTGATCCTACCTCTGTCACCTTTTCCTTTTCCTTTCCATCTGTCCTTTACAATTTTAAGTGTTTCTTACACAGTCCAGCTAGGTTTTTCTTTTCTTTTTACTGCAGGAATTGTCTTTCTGCATTCTTCCCTAATTATATCTCTGGTTTCAATCCACAGTTCTTCTGGTTCATGGTGAATTGAGTTTAGTATTGGAAATCTGTTCTTTATGTAGACTTTAAATTCATCAGGAATGTTGTTTACATTATATTTTACCATTGGAATTTTTTCAGCTTTAATATTGGATATTAGCAGTTCATGGTCAGTATCACAGCCTGCTCCTGGTATTGGTTTTAAAAAGAAGATATAAGTCTCCATCCCCTGCTTCTAATTACATCATCTTTTTGATTTCTATATTGACCATCTTATGGTGTCCATGTGTACAGTCACCTGTTCGGTTGCTTGAAACATGTATTTACAATAAACAGATTGTTGACATCATGGAAGTCTATGAGTCATTCTTCTGCTGTGTTTCAGTCCCCTATATCAGATTTTCAAACAATGTTTGATTTCGCTTTGTTTCTTATAAACATGTCTTATTTTGGTGTGTAATCAGTTTCCTACTGGATGCTTGCACAACTTCATCCTCTACTGCATCTGTAGTTGAAGCATAGACTTGATTGTTTTTTTTTCCAGAAGTCTGATGGATATTATTCAGTCAAAACATGCATTGTGGCCCCAACCGTCTCTACTGCCTCTTGCCTAGTATTAGAGCCACTCCATTTCTTCTGTGTCATTTCCACAGTAGAACACTTTGTTCCCCTTGTTATCCCACTTTAGTTCCCTTTAGTTCACTGAAACCAAGTACTGTAATGTTTGTGTGTTCTATTTCTTGTTTCTCATGTTGAATGTTCCTATTGTATGTGTTCTAAAGCATCAGACTTTCCTCTCACTTTTGTGCACGTCAGCCATTAGATGTTCTTTTTGCTTCAGTCTAGTTGCATCATTAGCAACAGTACTTGTCTTTTGGTTTTCCTCAATAGATGACTGGGTGCTTTTCAACCTTCCAGGACTATCTCTTGTTTCATTTTGGACTGTCTCATCAAAGGTTTTCAAGGTAAGAAAAGTTCAGTTGTGGTTTACCATTGCCGCCTCCTTTCAAAGTACAAAATATTTGGCAGTGGTTTACCATTGGCACCTTCTGTACAGTATTAGCAAAACTTAGCTTGAGCATTACTGGAGTTGCCTCATACACCAGTGTCACCACTGAAATGATACATTCTCTTCTGCTGATGCAGCAGTTACTCTTCAAGAGTGTGGATGCTTCTTAGTCTGGCTTCTTGGCTGTGTTTATTCCACTTTAGGTGACCCTTCTTACAGGCCTGTAATGGAGTCTGGCCTCCTGACACTATTGCTGTCAACTTCACTGACATATTGAAACCCTTTCATCATGTTAAGATGAGCATCCAGGAAGGAGGTAGTGAATGAATAAAGTCCAAGAAATAGTAAATCATGTAAGATGCAGGAAGTCAAAATAATTTGGTCACACAATGAAAAATAAAGAGTACAGATTGTTACAGCTGGCCATCCAAGGTAAAATAAATGGGAAAAGAAGTACAGGAAGTAGATCTTTTTGCCTAAAAACAAACAGAGAACTGTTTGGATGCAACACAGCATCATTATTTAGAGTGGCTGCATCCAGGGTTGGAGGAACCATGATGTTGCCCACACTTCTGTGGAAGAGGAACAAGAAGAAAAATAAGACAACTAAGTACACAATATTTTCATCAGTTCAGTTTCATGTCTGAAAATGCCTCTTTAGAAATCCAGAAGAAATGTCTCTCCACAGGACCTGATTCAAGCAATCCTAGAAACGAGGGGAAAAACAACCTGCCAACCTTACACTTAGCAAGCACCAACAAGACAAAGGGTTATTTATAAGCAACCTTGAGCGGGAGAGCTATTAACCATGAACATCACTTACACTGTTGTCATATTTTCCTTAAACATTTGGAGGGCTTGCAATTACTCCTTTGGAACACATGCTAATGTGATTAATGGACTATAAATAAGCTCCTGAGAGCCCTCCAATTTGACTCTGTGGCCAATGTTCATTTTGTTTCCTGAGGCATCAGTGGAAAAAAAGTGTTTTATGGAATATTTTAGGGCCAGGAAAGGCAACAAGAAAAACCTTAGCTGCTGATCTCTCTGCTAGGCGTGGGCTGGACTGTGGAAATGTTTCATGTCACATTTCAGAATGATTTTCAGAAAGAAACCTGGCATTTAGGATCACATTTAAGTTTTCCACACAGCGCAAAATGCCACTGAGATCTGATTTCAGGTATTTTTGCATTATAGATGTCAGAAAATGTATTCCTGAAATATAACTCTCATGCAGAATTATGCAGTTGGATAGTGTCCTACTTCACGTTGCATTGCTGTGTGGGGGAGAAGGAATCTTATTTAAAAGTCGATAATTTCCATTGCAGTATCTCTTGCAAAGTTCTTGAGGCATTGTGCTGCCTCCCACAGAAACCAGATAGGCATATTGTGACTTTTAAAAAATCATATACTGCTATATCTGCTCATGATTAATTAGAGTGACTTTCACTCTTTGTTATTGCAGCCTGCATGGTGGTATTGTTCACACTGGCACAAAGAAGCTCATGAACACAAATGGGCAAGCCAAGACAAAAAAGAATATTGTCACAGAGAGACAATCTGATGCATTCATGTCCTAAATTAACCAACCCATGAACCTTGGGGAGGCAGTTCCCGCAACATGATATAATGGCATAGAGAGAGAAAGGGGCTGTGCTCATCTTCTCCTGCTACCCATACCCTGTACTGTCTATGTAAGGAAGAATCCTGTGATCTTCCAGATGTTGTTGGACTATAATTTCTGATGTCCCTGCCCACTTGTCATATTGGCTATAGCTGATGAGAATTAGAAGCCAATGACACTGTTTAAAGGACCACCAATTTTCCATCTCTGATGTGAGCATACACACACATATACACACCAGATGTTGCAAATACCAACTCCCAGAAGCTTCAGACAGTTTGGCCAAAGGAAACAATTATACCTTGAGTCTTGCTGATGGCCACTTTCATGTTTCTTTTCCATACATCCCAGTCAGGCCCACTAGGTCCATCCCTTTCATTCTCCTTCTCCAGTTTCTCCCAAAGCTTCTCTAGAGTACATCTGTTTTTGACACCTGATTTTATATATTCAAAGATACTGGCTTCCCTCCTAGTTTGACTGCACCTATATTAACTAACATTTTCATGGATTCTACTTTAACTTCAATAGCCTGTAAGGTATGGTGAACATAGTGTCAGCCTAGGATTTAAGAAATTGGGGCTCAAATCCCAGTTTGGCCATGAAAATTCATGTGAGGGGAAGCAATGATAAACCACTTCCTGAACATCTCACATAACCTCAGAAATCATATGAGGGTCATCATAAGTTCAAAATGACTTGATGGTACATAACAACAATTTTAGTTGTTAATAAAAGCAAATCTCTTTCCTTTGTGTTCCTTTCTCCTCCGGGTGCCCTTAGTAGCAGCCTTTCCTTGCTTTTTCACAAGAGTAAAACTAGCTCACTTCTGAGTACAGCAAAATCCAGAAACTGGTTGGTTGACTTAGATGAGTTGTCTGTCTCAAATATTTTTTTTAAAAAAATCTAATTCAATGAAAGTTTGTTTGGAGAAGAATGAAAAGGTACAAAAGGTGGTTTCAGGTCATGTTTATAGTTTTACGGTAGAAGAGGCAAGTTATGCAAAAAAAAAAAGCATATAACAGAGTAAGACACCAACACATACCTGCTCCAGGGAGATTTCCTGCATTCATTTATTTGTGACTGTCAGACGAATCTGACAGAAACTGGTAGTAGGCAATGAAAATGTTTTATTTAAAGTAAGCTAATTTGTGTAGGCAAGGGTTGTTCCATTGTGATGGTCAAGGATGAGCTAGAACCTTTTTTAAAAAATCCAATCCTAATTTGTATGTCTTTTGATTCACATATTAACATATGTGATCAGATCACACCACCCCCTTTCAGATTCTAAATTTTGATGTTCAATTCAAAGATTTTGCTACGTTGAAAGAAAAATGAAATTATTCCCGGTTCACTTCTATTTTCATTTTAAAAAATATATAATGAGATTTTTGCTTTCTTACAGTGATGAAAATAATGGTAAGAGGTAAGCAAACAGTAGCATGTTTCTGGAATGAAAAATAGAGAGGGGTATAGTCTCCCTGGCATTCTTTCTTTGAATAGGTTCAAAGTGATTTGGATTGATCACATCCAATTCCAAATTGACCCCATTTCCTTCAGAGCAATATGGGATTGACCAAATTAGTTGCACAACCCTAATTTCAGTATCTTTTTTTGTTGTTATTGTTCCTTAAACTTTCTATTGTTCTGTTGCTTATCCATTAAGATGCAGGAGAATGCAAATTAGAAATTAGAAAATTTCAGAATTGTTTCTCCTGTTATTCTAGGAAAACGTGCAGTTTAAGAGAGGGAAATGCCAAGCTATTTATTTCTGTTAGGCAGAGAAGACAGAGAAAGACTGACAGACCCAGATCTCAAGGCATCTGATAAGTAATTCAGCATTGTTGCCTTGCCTTATATGTGGATATGCTTCTCATCCATATGTGAGCCTCATCCATCAGGTTTTAGTTGAGTTAAATTCAGTAGAGCATTGAGACACACTTTCATATCCAGTTGCTATTGGCACTACCTGTTAGTTAAGATCTCACTTACCTAGCTGGGCTGAATGTGGGCTTTAGGACTAAGAAAATGTTTGGCTCTCTATCTCTCCCTCTTACCATAATGACATGCGAGATCCATTCCATCAGCCTCCTCAAAGCTGGGGACCTTCAAACAAGCCAAATTAGAACTCCCATCATCTAAAATTCCAACCACATTGCCTAGGATGATGGGAGCAATAGTCAAATGTATTTCAAGGAACTCTGTTTGAGGAAGAATGCCATTTAGTCTTTCTACCAAGCAATGAAAATACATACAATGGTTCTGTTAGCTGTCTTCTTATCCAACACGGAAGTTCAGTGTGTGAGATAGAGGGAAAGGGAGAGGGAGGACTCAGATTAGAGGTTTCATGAAAAAGTGGGAGCTTCATGACTATGTAGACTAATTCCATCCTATGATGCCAATCTCCTCATTGGTAATACCTGTACAGTGTATGTAACTAATGTAAACACATACTGTTACACATGAGGGTGGTTCTGAATCAACAGACCCAACAGAGAAATACTACACAGCTATGCACATCAACCAGTTGTCTCTCATACAACCCTTCCACGTGTGAAATTAGGTTTTCTGAACACTACTGTCTTTATTATTTTTTAAAAAGTTGCTTTAGGTTTTTTCACCTCCTAAACCCACACCAGTTATCAGGCTGGACTGTACGTTTTTTTACAGGTAGCTAGCTGCCCAGTAATTGCATCAGCAAGCTTCTTAAACCTAGTCGATTGAACACGCTGTGTTCCAAATGTGGAAGCCAGGCATTTTAAATGCTTGATTGGAAGATCCAGAGCAAAGGACCATTCCATTCAAGAAAACCAGCCAGTTGATCCCAATAGAATTAGGAATTCCAGCCCCCAAACAGAACATTGTTAGAGGTCAAAGTCAGAGGAGATTGCTTTCCTCATTTGATCATATTGCCCAGAAGTAACTGCCTTGCTAGAACCCTTATGTGGTACTCCTGTATATGGTAACTTTGTGTGTATTACTACCTCACAACTGAGGTGAAGTGAGTATCTGTATGTAAATAGAGATCTCTTAGTATCAGATGGTGGGTAGGGAGGGAGGGGGAGTCAGCAAAGGTCATGACCTTCATATTTTCTTGTGAACCCACAAAAGGATTTGGTCAGCCATGGTGGAAACAAAGATAGGGAAAGCTGTCCATTTGGCTGTTTCCAACATTCAGATTTTCAGGAACATTCAATACAAATTTGTGCATTTGGTACATTCTTCCAAAAAGAATGAAACTGAAATCCTCCTTTATTTTCATCTAATTCTACTCAGCTAGTTCAGCTATTTCCAGCATGGAAAAAGTCATACTACTTATCTGTTGAAAGATGAAAAGTTCTGAGAAAAAGAGGTAGTAATCTTGATTCAGCAATAATATGGTTGAATATGGAAGAATACAAAACCAATAATTTAAGAATTAAAGTCAAAACCGTGGGCTTCACGGGCAAATTTTTTTTAGTCTGGATTTTCCCCACATTCTGTTTTTAAAATCTCACATTCTTTCTGTCTCAAATAAGAAGAAATATGAAAAATATAGGAAAATGGCATGACCATAGAGAAGATTGTTCTGCATTGAAATGAACTTGTCTGTACTCCATTTCAACATTTAAATTGCTGCTGCAGTTCAAACAGAAAAATGTAATGATATGAATGATTGAAGACATTGAGAATTTGGAGTGTATGAAATATGAAATTCAGTTGCTGGACTCTTCTATTCCTCTGTGAGTGGCTGGGAAGCTGTCTTCACAGGCAGAGGTTAGGGTGGAAATGGACAGTTCACGCTCATCTCCTGCTAATGAATTCTTTAAATGAAGGACTGCACAAGGATGCAGATGCTTCCATGCTTATCTTCATCAGACATATCAAAGCAGCCTTTCTATCACCATTGATTTGAAAGGTCTCATCCTACCATGTTTCCCTGAAAATAAGACAGGGTCTTATATTAATTTTTACTCCAAAAAACACATTAGGGCTTATTTTCAGGGGATGTTTTATTTTATAGTCATGTCATCTTCTGGTTGCTGCACAATGCTGCACAAGGTGGAGGGTGGGGTTTCACTTAACTGGGGCTTATTTTGGGGGGTAGGGCTTATATTACAAGCATCCTGAAAAATCATACTAGGGCTTATTTTTAGGTTAGATCTCATTTTCGGGGAAACAGAGTACTTAAATCCCAGAAAGTTAAACTCATGTGAAAAAGAAAGTCCATCCTCTTTAAATTCTAGGGTTTTACCTATCAGGGCATAATAAAAATAATCTGGTCCTTAACAGATCTGAAAATTAGGTAAATAAAACCTCGGATGAACAACACATGGCATTTTACACTGTCATGATTTATTTAACAAAAATAAAGCCAACATGGAGAAGCCATGTGTGAAAAACTAAGTACACCTTATGATTTCATAACTTGAAGACCCACCTTTATCAGCAATAACTAGAAGGAGACCTCTTCTGTATGACTTTATCAGTCTCTCATAATGTTTACAATGTTGCTTCACTTCGTTGAGGTTTGTGGGCATTCGTTAATGCACAGCTCTCTTAAGATCCTGCCACAGCATTTCAGTTGGGTTGAGGTCTGGACTTTGACTGGGCCATTGCAACACCTTGATTCTTTTCTTTTTCAGCCTTTCTGTTGTAGATTTGCTGTTGTGCTTGGGATCATTGTCCTGTGGTGTGACCCAATTTCAGCCCAGTTCTAGCTGTTGGACAGATGGCCTAGCATTTGAATCTAGAACACTTTGGCATACAGAGGAGGTCATGGTTGACTCAATAACTGCAAGATGCCCAGGTCCTGTGGCTGCAAAATAACCCCAAATCATGACCCCTCCACCACCGTGCTTGATAGTTGGTATGAGGTGTTTGTGCTGAAATGTTGTGTTTGGTTTTCATCAAATGTAGCACTGTACATTATGGCCAAACATCTCCACTTCAGCCTTGTCTGTGCAAAGGACATTGTACAAGAAGTCTTGTGGTTTATTCAGATGCAACTTAGCAAACCTAAGCCATGCTGTCATGTCCTTTTTAGAGATAAGATGCTTTCTCCTGGCAACCCTTCCAAACCAACTATACTTGTTCTATCTTTTTTTTAACTATACTGTCATGAACTTGTAATGTTTCACATGCTAACTGTAGCCTGTAGAGTCTGAGATGTAACTTTTGGGTTTTTTGCAATTTATCTGAGCATTGCACAGTCTGACCTTGGGGTGAATTTCTTTGGCCATCCATACCTAGAAAGACTGGCAACTGTCTTTAATGTTTTCCATTTGTAAATAATCTTCCTCACTGTAGAATGATAAACTTTAAATTGTTTGGAAATGGTATTATACATAAACCTTCTCAGACTGATGGGCAGTAACAATTGCTTCTCTACAACCATTACTTATATGTTTCCTCCTTGGTGTTATATTAACCCACACCTGAATGTTTCAGACCAGCAAACTACTGGAACTTCAGCTTTTATAGAGGTGTTCATACTTGCTCATGGTCAGTTACACAAGGGCATTTGGTGAGCAGCAGATGGCTGCTACTTAGGCTCTTCATTCCTATGAAAGCAGAAAGGATTTACTTAGTTTTTCACACATGGCTTCTCCATTTTGGCTTCTGTTTTGTTATATAAATCATGACACAATGTAATGTGTCATGAGTTGTTGTTCATCCGAGTGTATTTACCTAATTTTTAGACCTGCTAAGAAAGAGATGATTTTTATTATGTCCATAGAATTGAAATACGGTGTACTTTCCCCACCACCACCACATGACTGTATACACATTTGGCAATGAAAATGGCATCAAGTCAAGAAGCTGCCCTCTTTCCTGGTGGAACATAAAAGAGACGTAAGATGGCTTGACAAAAGGTGCTTGATGACTGGTTCATTTGTATAAAAAGAGGATTAGGGAAACTATTTAGTGAGCTGGCATGTCTCTGTGGAAATGATAACTTGCTCCTGGTAAAGAATTCTGCCTGACTCACAAGGAAATCTGAATCTGTTTGCTGTCCTGTGAAGCTGCACCAGAGGATACACTCTGTGTATGCCCCCAGAGCTATTCTATGTTTTCTTCTAAGGTATGAGCATAGATAGGATAGATTATCTTTATTATTGTTTGGTGTGTTTCTGCCTGAATGCTTCAAATCTGGCTACACTTTTCTCCTGTACTTCTTTCTTTCTTTTTAATAAACTACAAAAATCCATTTCACACAGTTGTCTGGATTATGACTGAGAGGGTTAATGGCACTAAAACCAGTTCTAGCATAACCTAGCTATTGGGATTTTTTGCAGCATTTGTGTGTGGAAATGGGGGCAGCTATCTTGGAAGGTTGGCACACACATTCTGAGTGCCTAGCCTTGGGCATTTCCTTTTTCTGTTCAACTTCCTGGAGGACCTTGAAGTCTGCAAGACTAAACAGGTGTTGGGAGTAAGATGGTTCCCATCAAACATCCACAGTTTTCACCACATCTGACTCTCTCTGAGTGCTCCCACCTGAGGAGGAGCAAAAGTAGTGTGGTTGAGTGACTGTAAGGAGGAAGGCTTGACCGGGATACCATGTCACGTAGAAAGTATAATAATGCCAAACTGACAAGACATGGTATGCATCTAAAATAGTGTTGTATCAGTTCAGTGCTATACTTCTATGTTTAGAATGGTTCACTCCCATATCACATGCCATTCAGTACATTCTGCACATCACAAATGATGGCATCTGGAGAACAGTGCTCAGCAGTTGGCCCAAAAGACCAGTATAGGCAATCACACAAGCCAAAAGGAAGATGAAACAATGCAACTGGAAAAACTACAGAAGAACACAAGCTCTGCCAGCCGAACAAAATACATTATTATTGTCAATTATGTGATTGCCTTAGCTGATGGTGCTGGTGGTGGGAGTGGCAAATTCACTGCTTCCTTCATTGCTGTCCTGAAAAGTCTAGTGCTATTCTGGAGAGATTGTGCTCCTATAGGCAACTTTCCAGAGCAGGTTGTAGCAATAAAAATGCCATCTTCTTCTTGCGGAGAAAAGTTACCTCTGGATCTCCACCACAACAATGTCCCTGTTGTTGTCACCAATGCCTTTGTGGTTAGATGGGTGTGAGTGTGTGTGGCATTTGCCCAGGTCATGAATATTCATATGCTGTTTGCATAGACCAATGTGAGTGCTGGAGGGGCGGAGTCACAAGGTATACGAGACTCAGCAGCAGGAAGAGGAGTTTAGATAGGGAGATAGGGATTTGGAGAGAGAGAGAGAGAGAGATTGAGAGAGAGTTTTGGAGTTTGGGTAGGAGGGTGGTGGTTGAGAGGTATAAAGGAAAATGTTTGGTTAAGATTTAGTAACATTGCTTCTTCTGTCAACAACTGTATCAATAAACAATTTCTGTTTGGTTCTTTTAAAATGACATACAGTCTGGACTTTGATTATTAATAATAGGTATTGTTGATGAAATCAACTGGTGCATGTAGCATGGGCTCCTTTGGTGAAATAAACAGGGGCCACATGGAATCATGACAGTGTACTATGCCATTCCCATTTGGTGGCAGGTAGGTACAGTGGTGCCTCGCATTATGACATTAATTCGTTCCAGCGAAATCGCTGTAGAACGAAAATGTCGTAATGCGAAATTTAAAAGCCCATAGAAACGCATTAAAACCCGATTAATGCGTTCCTATGGGCTTGAAACTCACTGTCCAGTGAAGATCCTCCATAGCGCGGCCATTTTTGCTGCCCGTGCAGTGAGGAATCCATCCCAGAAAAGAGCAGGGAGCCATTTTTTTACAAAGTGGGCATTTTGAAACCGCCGAGCAGCTGGCCGAAAATCGTCGTTTTGTGAGAATCGGTTCCCGAAGCAGGTAACCGATCATTGCAAAGCAAAATTCCCCCACTGAAACCATCATAAAGCGATCACTTTTGCAATCGCAAAAAGTTCGTCGTAATGCGGTTTCATCGTTAAACGGGGCACTCGTCTTGCGAGGCACCACTGTAAGTAGAAGTGATTGTCACATTTGCATAGTCATCTGTCCTTCTTGAGTGAGTGAAGATGGAATACCCTGCATGCACACTTCCTTTTTCTTGGGTGAAGAGCCAGCTGCTGCATTGTGCATGAATGCAGAAGGTATACCACTGCTGCCACTACAACACAGCATTTTGCTTCCAACCCCATGGGAATAGCTTGGAGCATCCTGACCCTGAGGAGGATGACATTATTTCCAAGCAAAAAGAATTCAGCATTAAAACATCCCAGCACCATGATAATACAGTATTTTTGACATCCTGTCAACCAGGAAGGGTTAAAAATAGTCTAAAACATGCAAAATAGAAACCACGAGACATTAAAGCAGCATGAATATTAACACACTTGAATGCATGTCAGCCTCTGGATTTGACAATATTAGCACCATCTTGTTCATTTTTAACTTAGTGCAGCATCATTTACAGATGCAGCCACTGAGCACAGCAGCAATGTTACCTGCCATATTATGTTTAATTACATCACACCCTCCCATTGAACAGCAGGTCCTTCTTCCTTCTTTTCCTAAGTTAGTTAGTTAGGCATCCTTCAGTCTGGAAAGACTTTGGTAATGTGCTCTGCATGGAGGACTTGGAACAGCATCTAGTGTGGCTGAGGAGGTGATTCGAGAGTGACAGTCCCTTCCACACCGAAGACAAATCCAATCTGTCCCCTGTCCAGCTCCCTGATTTTGCTGCTTTTGTGTCTTCCTCTTTGCCTCGGCCTGCTGGACAAGGGTCTCTTCAAAATGGGAGATCAGATCCCACTTGCAGATGTCCTTGTATCGCAGCTGTGGTCTCCCTCTGGGGCGATTTCCTTGCACTAATTCTCCATACAGGAGATCCTTTGGAATCTGACTATCAGCCATTCTCACGACATGCCCAAGCCAACGTAGACATCGCTGTTTCAGTAATGTATATGTGCTAAAAATTCCAGATCGTTCTAGGAGTACTCTATTTGGAACTTTGTCCTGCCAGGTGATACCAAAAATCCATTGGAGGCAACGCATATGGAAGGTGTTCAGCTTCCTCTCCTGCCGTGCACAAAGGGTCCAGGACTCACTGCAGTACAGGGGTGTGCTCAGGACACAGGTTCTAAACATAAGTTGTAATGGGCTATTTTGTCTCCCAGTCAGAGAAACTCCATGACAAAATGAGAATCTGAATGTAGTTGTTCACTCTATCCGCTCCACTAACTTGTTTCCCTAGAAGGGGGAATCTGAACTTTTACTATCTATGGAATTCAGTCTGGAATGTCATATGAGGCTGGGAAATGTTTTCCATGGAGCTTCCTGCAAAGGTTTTCACTAAAGTCTGTAAAGCTTCAGCATTCAGGAAAACAGGTGTGCACTCAAACAGCAGGCCTGAACAGCTACTAATTGCACAGGAACACATCACAAAATGGCCAAACACAGCTTAGAGCCTATTATCATCTACTCTGTGGCAATATGGCTGGTGAAATGTCAGCATTTTGACGTATTGCTTCCTTGGAGTGTCATCCAGCAGAGCTATTTCGAGTGGTCTGGGGCCTTCCTCAGCCTAATGGTTCGGTAAAGGTCCTGGACTGCTCAGTGGCTTGCTGTAACAAATTTCTTACACACTTTGAGGGGAAAATTTTCGCAAAGCGTTGGACTCCACTGTTGACACAGAGCCTATGGTTGTGTCCAGTGCCCCAGAATTATGTCATAATTTATTGGATGAGTTTCAGTTGTTATGACCCGAGGATGTGGACAGGGTGCTTGGATTGGTTCATGCCAGCACTACGCAACTTGAACCTTGCCCAGCATGGCTAATGAAGGAATCTGCCACGGGTGTTCGCACCTGGATCCTGGAAGTCATCAACTCATTAAGAGAGGAAGTGGTACCCACCCCATTAAAGGAGGCAAATGCCTAATCTGGACCCAGGTCTAGTGATCAACTACCAATCAGTGGTGAACCTCCCTTTTCTGGGCAAAGTGTTAGAACATGTGGCAGCTGAGCAGTTCCAGGCTCTCCTGGATGAAATGGATTATCTAGATCCATTTCAATTGGGTTTCAGGCTGAGATGGGATGGAGACTGCCTTTGTCACCCTGTCTGACGACCTTTGCTGGGAGAGAGACATGGGGAATGTGTCTCTGTTGATTCTTCTGGACATCTCAGTGGCTTTTGACACCATCGACCATGGGGTCCTTCTGGGCAGATTGGCTGGGATGGGAATGGGAGGTGCTGTTTTACAGTGATTTCACTCCTACCTGCCTAATCAAGTCCAGAAGGTGGTGCTGGGGTACAGTAGCTCTGATCCATGGTGGTGGTGTCATGGGGTTCCTCAGGGCTCTATACTGTCCCCCATGCTATTCAATATCTACATGAAACTGCTGGGGGAGGTATTTAGGAGGTTTAGGCTGAGGAGTCAGCAATATGCTGACGACACCCAGCTCTGTCTTTCATTTTGTACCAATCCAGGTGTGGCAGTCACTGTTCTGAACTCATGCCTGGACTCGATAATGGACTGGATGAGGGTCAATAAACTGAGGCTCAATCCAGACAAGTTGGAAGTGCTGCTGGTAGGTGCTCCACCACATAGGTTAAAGGGCCATTTCCCTGCCTTAGACAGGATTACACTCCCCCTAAAGGACAGGGTCCACAGCTTGGGGATGCCCCTTGACCTGGGTCTGACCTTGGAAGCCCAGGTGGACTCAGTGTCCAGGGGTGCCTTCTTACAGCTGCAGAGAATATATCAACTTCGCCCTTACCTGTATGCACAGAGCCTGGCAACAGTCACACATGCACTGATAACAACCAGACTGGAGTACTGCAATGCACTATACGTGGGACAGCCTTTGAAGACAGTCTGGCAACAGCAACTGGCACAGAATGGGGCTGCGCGACTTGAGTGGTCCTCACCGACCAGATAGGTGGGGTATTAATTAATTAATTAATTAATTAATTAATTAATTAATTAATTAATTAATTAATTAATTGAATAAATAAATAAATAAATAAATAAATAAATAAATAAATAAATAAATAAATAAATAAATAAATAAATAAATAAGTGGTGCCACCACACAGACTCATATCACGCCGGTTCTGAAAAATTTACACTGGCTGTCAGTTGCTGTTTGGGCCCAATTCAAAGTGCTTACTTTAACATATAAAGCCCTAAATGGCTTAGGACCTGGTTACCTAACGGACCACCTTCTTCCATACGAACGTGCCCGTCCTCTAAGATTAGGCCAGGAGGCCCATCTGAAGGTGCCATCCCTGAAAGAGGTGAGGGAGATGGCATGCCAAAATTGGGACTTCTCGGCTGTTGCCCCCCAACTTTGGAACGCTGTCCCTGTAGAGATCCACCTGGCTCCAACACTTTTGGGTTTTCAGCACCAGGCAAAGACCTTTTTGTTTAGCCAGCATTTTAATTAAATAGTATCCTTTAGCTGGCCATATGAGCAGCAGGATTTATTAATATTAATGTTTTAATGACTGTTTTTAATATAGGGTGTAATTATAATATTGCCTATTTTTAATGGTTTTAATGTTTTTAAAGTTTTAATATTGTTGTATGCCGCTCAGAGACCATTGGTAATGGTGTGGCTAAAAAAAAAAAATCTTGTAAATAAATAAATAGAATATTTCACTATGTGCAAAACAGGATAGCAGTTTGTATTAACCAAGAAAGAGAGGACACATGTAGCCTCGCCACTATTTCAATAATGCCCCTAACAACTAGCGGGATCCGATCCAGTTTCTATTTTGGTCAGCAATAATCAAAGCAAAGACGGCTCAATTGACACAAAAGGGTTCTGCTTGCCCTCATCACAGTCCTTGTCTAAACTCTCAGAAAGGCATTATGTGAGAAAATAGTGCCTAATAATCCTAATTTGTAAGGAACAACCCACACAACTTCCAGCTTCCTGTTCACATGTCCAGGGCTTGGAAACATTAGGTGTTTTTTTAAAAAAAATTAAAAACTCCACAGGATAATCTGGCTGAGCTATGGTGGAGGATACACCTTAAAACACACATATTCTGCAGAGGAACAAGCCTCTGATGCCCCAGATCACAAGCTGCTCTGGTATGTGTCTATTTGTAGATGAGGACATGTGGCCAAACATTTATGCTTAAAGCATGAAACTTACATTAAGGCTAAACTTTGTTTATATTAAAAATGTAGTCCTGCTACTCAAAGTGGCATCAACTCACATGTGATTCTCTTTTATACATGTAATTCAACTTAACCAGGATCCTGTCATTATTAAAACACATTTCCTTGTTAGCACAATGCAGGTAAGAATGAAAAGACCTAGGAAAAGCCACTGGACTAATGAAGGCAAGATTTAGCTCATGTGGAAAGCAAGGAAAATGCCCATGAAATTAGTGTAGATACTTCTACCAGAACAAATGCTTCACATGGACAAACTGCAAGTGATGGAACAGGTATCTCCATAGACCTTGTGATTTAATAAGTGCTTTGTAATCATTATGGTCACCTTGAGGTATATTCCATCCCTTTATGCCTTGTTTAATGACAAGAGGAATACCTGCTCACTCTCCTTTTTTCCATCCTCCTTTTAATTTTGTTCTTCCTCCTTTTTTCCCTATAATTGCTGCCATTTAAGGAGGGAGACTTAGAACGCAGCATGGTTTAAAAGAGGAGACAAAAAAGGCATGGCTGGTTGACCAGTACACTGGAACATTGAAGAAAGACCAGGAATGAAGAAAGAGCAGTAATGAAGGGGCAGGAATACTGGTTTTTCACAATGTAGCTCACTTTTATTGCAGAGGAAAGTATCAACAAGGATAGGACTAGAATTTCATGATGTAGTTCTTTCTGGTTTTTATAACTGGTTTATTCAGTTCAGAGCTTGGAAAAAAATATGCAGATTTTAAACTTGTAAAAATAACTTCATGAAAGTAACATGATTTCATCCATTAGACACTGTTAAACAATATTTTGTCCTCTATAAAGGGGACATACTGCACACTTCTCCACTCAAACAGCCAAAGAGCAAGACGTCCACAGATGATTGGATCTAGACCAGTGGTTCCCAAAATTGGCACTTTAGAACAAGCACTGAATTAAAGGCTTTTTAAAAAAAAACTTACTTAAAAGCATAACAGGAGAAAAAGAACTTCCAATAAAAGGAAATCCAGCAGCAAAAGAAGTATGTCTCAAATACATATGTGCATGTTTACACTCTAGCAATAATACCTGGGATCGCAGCCTGACAAATATTCCCATGGTATAATAGACCTACTTCATGACATCAAGATCAAACGAATTCCAAATTTTTGTTTTAATGAGTCTGTTATTGTTAGTCTTTAAAACCACCCAGAATTCTGTTCTTTGCTACAACAGGGGTACATTGTAACAGCTGAGTCATTGCTTTCAAATATTCTCCAGAAATAATTTAGGGGAGGGGAAATGGAAGTCATTGCACTTTAATTTTCTGCTTGAGGCCAGAGCCTTGGTTTTACTGCAAATAAAATCTTTTAGATGTTTTCTCAAACTAAATTTTGTATGGGACACTGGAAGTCAGTAGTTTCCAATTGCATGAATTCTCTGTCAAAGGGGTGGTGGTAGGAAATAAACTGTTGTGACCTGCAGGAAAGCATGGTGGGGGAGCTGAAGAAATTTCCTTAATACTACCTTTTCAGGAATAACTTTTATAGTATCTTGTAAAATAAGTGCATTGTGTTAGAGTTTTGTGCCTCTTCCTCTGAGATAAAGAGAAAAGAGTGCAGTTTCAGGCATGTTGGACCCAACCAGAGACACATACTTCTCTAGGGGTCAATGGCCATCTGGAGATGGGCATGAACTGCTGATTTGATGGTTTGTGCCAGTTCATTTTTTTACCAAACAGCTCTTTGATGCTTTCTGACCCCTCCTCCTCCAGTGGGCAACCACTCAGAGGCAATGCCCCAACTTCCTTACCCTGCCTCTTCTGGGTGCTGCCTCTGAATTGGTGTTTGCTAGAGGAAGTGGGGTCGGGAAAAGCCAAACACCTGGTCAGTTGAAAAAATGAACCTGCATGAGCTGCCAGACTGGTGGTTCATACGCTTCTCTAGCAATGACATATATGCCATTCTCTTCAAAGCCCACCTCTTATTGCAAAATATATGGGCTAATTAATGAATGAATAGGGCTAATTAAACAAATGAAATGCTTTCACATTTAAATATTAAGAGCAAAAGCTCATTTAATGTTCATTTAACATTAACAGATAAACTTTCAAAACTCTGATTCAGTTATAGTATAACTATAGTATACTATGAATATATGCTATATTCATACTATATAGTGTAGTATGAATATAGTATATATATTGAGTTTGATTCATATCCAAAATAAGAAAGGGAAAAGCTTGCTTTCTCTATAAAGAAAGACTAACTGGTGGGAACTCTGAAAGCTGAAAGTTCAGTGATCGCAATCCTACTAGGTTTCTCTTCCCTTTTTTTCAATGAACTAGGAAAATTAATGGAGAATGTATCCACATCTAGCTGACTGGAGAGCTGCAGAGCCAGTAGTTTATTTATTTTTATTTATTTATTTATTTATTTATTGGACTTATATACCGCCCCATAGCGCTACAAGCACTCTCCGGGCGGTTTACAATTTTAATTATACAGGCTACACATTGCCCCACATAGTTGGGAGTTCAATTCCACACTGTGCCCCCAGGGAGAAGAACCAGCCTGTTTGGTCTTCAGCAAGGATGCACAATCCTAGGGCACCACTGGAAGAAGAGAACAGTAAACCACTTCTAAATATTCTCTACCTGGAAAACCCTAAAAAGTGTTGCCGTAAGCCAGAACTGACTTGACGACAAGTGATTATTACTATTATCACACCAACTGATATTTGTGAGAGTTAAATGAGTCCTTCAGATAAAAGGCAATCTATGGCTGTCCTGACAGGAGTGAGCTGAGAGCTGTCCGTCACAAGGGCTTAATACTAGAAGCTGGGAACAAATAGAAATACCTTGTGATCGGTGTGTGAGGAGCAAGAGAAAAACAGCTGGCCATTTTGGAAAACTTACACTTTTTTCCCCCAAATTACAGCTCCCGGAAACCTCCAACCAGCCATACTGTCTGTGAGGATTTTAGAGCTAGCAGTTCAAAAACAGTAATTTTTCCAAACTCTGACTCTTGGGTTTCAATGAGATTTTCACTGCTTATTTGGCAGAAGTAGCATAATACTAAACATCAAACTGACATTCAAATGACGTCTTGTTCTGATTTCCTTGGATGACAACTGAGCAATCCACCTGTTCTTTCTCCCACTCTCTCCACTTTTATTTTCTTGTTCTTTTTTGTACCCTCTTGTGTATTTTGTAAATATTTCTCTGGCGTCTGCAGTTGTTCCGGACACTTAGAAGATAACACCGGGCTGTACACATTTAGAAATGCAGGCAGCTTTGCCAGAGTTTTTTTTCCCCTTCTCAACTTTATTTTTTCTTAACTCTTATAATATCTCCACATTCTGATGGGAAATGTTGCTTTCTCTCTATCTCCCCTGCCACATGATATGCTGCAAGTTATATCAAAATAACTTTTTAAAATAAAATCCATAAGGTCGTGTCACTTCATGCACATAAAATGAGGAAGCAATGAATTTATTATTGGTCAGCTATTCCGATCTGATAACATTATTTGGACAGGGAAATATTTCATGTGTCACAACCAGCTTCAGCTTGCTCATTATGGTTAGAACACAGTGTTCTGCTCTTGTATTGAAGTCCCTTCAGTTATTTTCATTTACTGTTATAGATACGTACGACTGAAATTAATCTGTTTGGGAGAAAAAAGCTTTTCCATAATTTTCTCTTTCAAAGACTGTGATATCAAATGCTCTCTGAAATGCATACATATTCCACTGGGCATATGACCACTTTTAATCTTTCATGGGAACTTATCTCAATATTTGATACCAAAATTCATATGTCACCATGTTGTCTTTCCTTACCGCAGAGCTAAGGTAGGACTGTCTGGGCTATTTTTCTACCTGAAGAAAGAGCATAAAATTATGACAAACCCCACCTCCAACTCACTTCCAGCTCAAGGTGCACAGTACTGAAAGACAGCCAAGTTATTTTGGCAGTGAGACAGAAAATCCCCCATGTCTGACCAGAGCTACCATTGGCCAAACTGAGGTAGTCACCTCAGGAGACAAAATATTAAGAGTGGACTATCTACTATTTCCCCCATTCCATCAAAAGAAGCAGAGAAAGAGAAGGAACAACAGTCTTGGCACTGTTAAAGGTTGCCACCCACCAAATAACCTGTTCTTTTTTTCTGATGTTACCTGTCTGTCATGGGTTTGGAGGGAAAGTTCCATCCTATGGGGAGTGGAAGGCGGGACATCAGGAGGAGGGGCTGTACTGTATAAATATGTGAAGCCTGTGTGGTGAAGTTCAGAAGAGAAGAAGAGGCAGCAGCTGGGAAGAAGAAGCTGGTGTGGGAGTCTGTGTGTCAGACAGGGTACTACTGTGTGTCAGTCAGTACCAACCTGATAGGTTCAGGTGTCTGATGGTTAGCCAGAACTGATAGGTTCAGGGTCTGTGCTTCGAGTTAAGTGTTCTGTGTGAACCAAACTGTGTGCATGTATGAATGAGACTAAGCCACGTTACTATATCTTATTCACTTGATCATTTTATTTTCCCTGTGTGTTGTTTTAAATAAACCTTATTCTTTTATTTGTTGAAAATCCATCCCTGGTCTGTGTGACTTCTTATAGGGAATGGTTGGTGGCAGCTTAGTTAACGTGTGGCATATCCCAGTAGGTCTGGGTTTGTCACATTGATTGGTGTCCAGCGTGTGGGATACGACTGGTCCAGTTGTCCAGCGGTCCAGCAAAGCCTTGGCAAGTGTGCCCAGAGCAAGGGGGGTCTAGTCAGGGACAATCTGAGAGCGCGTAGGTAATCTTCTAGGCTTACCTCACGGGGGGGTAAGCTAGTAGAAGAACGTGTAACCTCAGATTGGGGGCTAGATTAGGGAGCTCTGAGGCAACCTGTTTTTGGCGGGAAAAAAGCTGAGGCAAAACTGTAAAGTAACAGTGATTTAGCCTGCCTGCTGCGAGGCCTAGCAGAGGGGGGTAGACTCTAGCTCGCAACTGTTGCAAGTTAGTGCTGAAGGACAGCAGCAATCTATAGAGAAAGCTGGTTCTGAGGCAAAAAAAAAAGTGGTCGCTTTATTTTGAGGCTTGACTTTTGAAAGCAGCCTGTTCTGTGGGGGGGGGATTATGCCCTTGACTCGAAGCCAAATGGCAGAAATGGGTGAAGTGAAAGACCCCCAGGTTGACCAAGGTTCTGAGGATGAATTTGGCTCAGTGCAAGGTGACAGCACGGGAGAACAGAACCCAGAACTCAGAAAATTGCTCATAGCCCAACAGCATGAACTGAGGATGAGGCAATTTGAAATGGAGGAAAGATTAGAGAGAGAAAAAATGGAGGAAAGGGAAAGAGAGAAACAAAGGCAATTTGAAATAGAGAAAATGGAAAGAGCAGAAAGATTGGAGAGAGAGAAAATGGCGTTTGAATTAAGAAAATTGGAAATGATGAACCAGAACAATAATAACAATAGGGATTCTGAGGGAGGCCAATTGTCTAAAGCTGACCTGAAGAAATTCCCTGTGTACCACAAGGGAGATTGTCCTGAGGTGTTCTTTTCCCTAGTGGAAAGAGCGTTTGTGGACTTCTCAGTAAGGGAAACTGAGAAGATGACCATCATGCGATCTTTAATCAGTGGTAGCCTTGCTGAAGTTTATTCAGAGATGCCACAGGAACTGATGAAAGATTTTGCAGAGTTTAAAAAACTGGTGTTTGCAAGACATGGGATAAATGCGGAACAGCTGAGGCAAAGATTCAGGTCAATCACCAAGAAACCAGAGCAGACTTTTACCCAAGTGGGGGCCCAATTGGTGAGGCTGCTAGAGAAATGGCTATCTCAGGAGGGGACAGAGACCTTTCAGCAGCTCAAAGACTTGATAGCACTGGAACAGTTCTATTCAGTCCTGCATGGGGAACTGAAATTCCAGGTGAGGGAAAGGAAACCGAAATCTGTGGCAGAGGCAGCCGAGATCGCAGATTTTATTTCCCAAATAAGAAAGCCCTTGGGTGAGGGGAAAGTGATGGGGAAACCTAAAGAAACCTACAGCAAGTACTCTCAGGGACCAGGGAAAAGCCAGCAAGGGGGAGGGGCCCATGGTGAAGGGAAGCCCTCAGACATGAAACCAAGACCTCAGATTTTGGAGGGAAAACCAAAACAAGATGAGAAAGACTCAAAATATAGCAGAAAATGTTATTTCTGTCAGGGAAAGGGCCATCTAATCTCAGAGTGTGAGAAATTAAAGCAGCTAAAAGGAGTTGTGCCTCAGGATTTGAGTGGAACCAAGCCAAAAGCTGTGTTCTGTGTCCAGAAAGAGCAAAGCTCCTTGTCACTGAGGGAGCCTGTTGCCATGGTGACTCAATCTGGAACAGTGACATCTGCTGATCAGGCTGAGGAAAATGGTCCTCTGGTGGAGGTCAAGCGATGCCTACTGGTGAGAACAGATTCTCAGTTGTTTGAAACAGCAGGGGTGGACGTAGGAATACTTGGCCATCAGTATCGGGGGCTGCGGGACACTTGTTCTCAGGTGACCCTGTGCCATCCAGATATTATTCCTAGGGAATATGTAATCCCAAATGAGAGCATGAAGGTGGCAGGGATTGAGGGGCAGGTGATCTCACTGCCAGTAGCGGAGGTACCTGTGAACTTTCAAGGCTGGAGGGGAGTTTGGCGGCTAGCGGTTTCATCGACTCTGCCAGCAGCCGTGCTCGTGGGAAATGACCTGGCTGAACATGTGAAACGGGTGCTGGTGATTACACGTTCACAAGCCACCACGGGGACAGTTCAGGGGGGTAATGATGAGCCCGAGACGGAAGCAGGTGGGGGGAGTTCAGAAGCTGTGGTGGAAACCTTAACCACAGACAGCAGATTTGGACAAGAGCAAAAGGCAGACGCCACTCTCCAAAAGTGTTTTGAACAGGTGACTGACGCCCAGCTAACACCTGAAACCCCAGTGAGATTTCTAGAGAAAAAGGGGATTTTGTATAGAGAGACCCTGAGGAATATCTCAAAAGGGGGAGATGGGATCCGAAGTCAGCTAGTGGTACCTGAAAAGTATCGCCCCATGATCTTACAAAGGGGGCACTCTGACATGTTTGCTGCGCACTTAGGGGTGAACAAAACACAGCAGAGAATCACACAGAATTTTTACTGGCCTGACATAGGGAAGCAGATCAGGGAGTTCTGTAAACAATGTGATGTGTGTCAAAGGCAGGGGAATAGCCGCGACAGGACCAAAGCAAAGTTGTGCCCTTTGCCTGTGATTGACACTCCGTTCAAATGCATAGGGGTGGATATTGTGGGACCTTTGCCCAAGGCCACAAAGAGGGGGAACAGGTTCATTCTCACCATTGTGGACCATGCCACGAGGTACCCTGAAGCCATACCCTTGACTAACATTGAAACTAACACAGTGGCAGATGCCTTGGTGGGGTATATGTCCAGGATGGGATTTGCCTCAGAAATAATCACAGATTTGGGAGCATCATTTACATCGAAGCTCATGAAACGCTTATGGCAAATCTGTGGAATTAAGCACAAGGAAACCACTGCCTATCACCCTGAAAGTAATGGGTTAACTGAGAAGTTCAATGGGACTCTAATGCGCATGATTAGGGCTTACTTGGCAGAGAATCCAAACAATTGGGACCAGAAGCTGCAATCCCTTTTGTTTGCTTATCGATCAGTGCCACAAGCCAGTACCGGGTTCAGTCCATTTGAACTTTTATTTGGGAGAAGGGTGAAAGGGCCCCTTGATTTGATCAAACAAAATTGGGAGCAGATCACCCAGGATGACCCACAGGACGTTGTGACGTATATAGACTCTTTAAGGAATGACCTAAAGAGAAACCTAGAGCTAGCAGCAGAGACCCTGCAAGCTCAAAAGGTCAGAAAGAAAGCTTGGGATTACCAGAAGGCCAGGGAGAGGCACTTTGACCCAGGGGAGGAAGTGCTTTGGCCTAGGCTCTGCAAAGAGAACAAACTGCAGCTGGGTAGCCCAGAGATAAAATACTTGGGTCACATGGTAGGGGGAGGAGTGATAAAACCCCTGGAGGCCAAAATAGGAGCAGTTCGTGATTGGCCTAGACCCAACACCAAGAAAAAAGTCAAATCATTTCTTGGGTTGGTGGGCTACTACAGAAAGTTCATCCCGAGGTTTAGTGAGATTGCGGCTCCGCTGACCGATCTGACGAAGAAGAAGGCTGATGACCGCATCCCGTGGACCAGCGACTGTGAGGCGGCGTTCCAGAGGTTGAAGCAGGCGCTAATCAACTATCCAGTGCTGCGGGCTCCAGACTTCGACCGGGAGTTCATCATCTACACCGATGCGTCTAACAGCGGGGTAGGAGCAATTCTTTGCCAGGAGGATGAGAATGGTGACCAGCATCCAGTGTCCTACCTGAGTAGGAAACTCCAGAAAGGTGAGAGACATTTGGCAACCGTGGAGAAGGAGTGCCTGGCAACAGTCTACGCGATCCAGAAGGCCAAGCCTTACATCTGGGGAAGACATTTTATTCTGTGCACTGACCATTCACCACTGCAATGGTTAAAGACAATGAAAACCCACAATAGTAAACTTATGAGGTGGGCTTTAAACCTGCAAGACTATGACTTTGAAGTGAAGGTGGTCAGAGGGTCAGTGAACTGTGTTGCTGACGCCTTGTCAAGAAGACCTGAAGAATGAAGACGGCGAAACAAACATGGACTATGTATATATTTTGATGACAAAAGGTTAAATGTACCTGTTTTTTTTGAACTTGGTTTGTATGAATAAAGGTAACTTGATGTAATGTATGTGGTAAATGTTTAAATGCCTAATTGATATGGTTAACTTAGAATGTAAGTATAAGTAAGTATGATATTGAATGTATAACTGGTTTTGTGTGTTTTAACCAGGTTGTTTTTTGGAGAAAAGCACCTTAGCTTTCCCCCTACAAAACAACTTATAAAGAGGGGAGGTGTTACATACAGCACTGATGTTACCTGTCTGTCATGGGTTTGGAGGGAAAGTTCCATCCTATGGGGAGTGGAAGGCGGGACATCAGGAGGAGGGGCTGTACTGTATAAATATGTGAAGCCTGTGTGGTGAAGTTCAGAAGAGAAGAAGAGGCAGCAGCTGGGAAGAAGAAGCTGGTGTGGGAGTCTGTGTGTCAGACAGGGTACTACTGTGTGTCAGTCAGTACCAACTTGATAGGTTCAGGTGTCTGATGGTTAGCCAGAACTGATAGGTTCAGGGTCTGTGCTTCGAGTTAAGTGTTCTGTGTGAACCAAACTGTGTGCATGTATGAATGAGACTAAGCCACGTTACTATATCTTATTCACCTGATCATTTTATTTTCCCTGTGTGTTGTTTTAAATAAACCTTATTCTTTTATTTGTTGAAAATCCATCCCTGGTCTGTGTGACTTCTTATAGGGAATGGTTGGTGGCAGCTTAGTTAACGTGTGGCATATCCCAGTAGGTCTGGGTTTGTCACACATATGTCACCATGTTGTCTTTCCTTACCGCAGAGCTAAGGTAGGACTGTCTGGGCTATTTTTCTACCTGAAGAAAGAGCATAAAATTATGACAAACCCCACCTCCAACTCACTTCCAGCTCAAGGTGCACAGTACTGAAAGACAGCCAAGTTATTTTGGCAGTGAGACAGAAAATCCCCCATGTCTGACCAGAGCTACCATTGGCCAAACTGAGGTAGTCACCTCAGGAGACAAAATATTAAGAGTGGACTATCTACTATTTCCCCCATTCCATCAAAAGAAGCAGAGAAAGAGAAGGAACAACAGTCTTGGCACTGTTAAAGGTTGCCACCCACCAAATAACCTGTTCTTTTTTTCTTTTTTGGGGGGGCAGGGCAGGAACTTGACTGACAGCTACCTGGCTGCAAGGACCCCTTCTAGTCAGGAGTTATTCAAGAAGCCACCAGCACATGAAAACAACTGGAGACTAAAACCAGGACTGCTTTGGGCAACATCTGAGAGCCAGTGTCAGTGCCTCTTCTGTGCATGATGGGGTGTACAGCATGGCAGTGATTCTGGTCCTAATGCAGTGGTCAGGGTGAGATATTTTATCTCTCTCTCTCTCTCTCTCTCTCTCTCTCTCTATCTATCTATCTATCTATCTCTCTCTCTCTCTCTCTCTCTCTCTCTCTCTCTCTCTCTCTCTCTCTCTATCTCTCTATCTATCTATCTATCTATCTATCTATCTATCTATCTGAATCTTCTCTCAGCATATGGCAGTCTCATATAACTCAACACACCCAATGGGGCAGCAAAGCCTCAGGCTTCAAAACTACTAGTTACAGGCCTGAATATGCCCCCTTCTCTCTCAGTGCCACACCTTCCTCCCCATTCAGTGGATTGCCAAGACAATGACAGATTATTATTCTCATCTTCTTTGAGAGAGCCATAAGAAATGTGGCTAAGGGCCAAATGTGTTCCTAGAGCCACAGATTGCCCATCACAAGCCAGACAATGAAAGGAGATAGCAAGATCTGTGGTAATAATCTTGTTCTATGCTCTTCTGAAACATGAGTCAATAGAATACTGCTACTAAAATTAAAAGGAGGTAATGGCTGGTGTTTCACCCTCTAATTCAGCACTTGCTGAAGTTGCTTCCCATAGGATACAACTTTGGGTTACAGATATTCTTGGCCCAGAAGTCTTGACCATTATGTGGGCTAGGGTTTTTACAAGCTGTAGTCCAAGAATATCTGGAGCGCCAGATTTGGGAAGCACTGCTCTAAATGTAACGTTCAGTAGTGATAAGACATTCATTAGATTGAATTACACAATAAATACTGGATCATGTCATGATGTGATTATAATATCTTTTTCAACTCTTTCATGTTGCATGTTTAAAGTTTCCCCATCCCAATGAATGGATTGGAAGGGCTTTGATCAACAACCTAGTCAGAAATATTAAGAGCACAATCATCTGTACATATACACAGAAGTTCCACTGTGCGGTTAACTCCCACTGCTGATGTCACATGGACATTAAGCTGGGAGTAAACCTCTATGAAATCATTGAGGTTTCTTCTTACCAAACAGGCATAGCATTGCATAGATAGATTTTCCACATAACAAATGTTCCACCATTACTGTTTTAAAAGAGGCCATAGAGACTGAAATGATTGGTGCGCTTTTAAACCAACAGAAGGCTGTTTTATAAATCTAGGTTTTTTTTTACAGTTGGAGGTTTTTTTGGTTAATAAATATTTTCTCTTGCTATCTTAGTTCATTATACTTGACTGGCTTACTATTTAGCTTGCTCGCCAGCTCAAGATAGCTTTGCCTCAAAAGGTAGGACAGAACTATTTTAAATAAATAGATAAATAAGAGCTGGCAGATATTTTTCTAGTGGCTTATCAGCTGTTATTTTACAATGATATAACCAGACGAAAACTAATTTCATTTAATTGAATTAATGCTAAATAAAACAGAGGGCAAACATAAAGTACAGACTGCTGATCTCATGAACCTTTGGAAGCCTCCTACCCTCTCAGAATGAGAATGTTATCTGAGGAGATGTTTATATGATGATGTAATTAGAACTCGTAGCTAGAACAGCTCAACCCCTCTGAAGTTATGAATTTGTATCATTCTCACCCTAGCTCTTGCCCTGGCTTGGGAAAACAGAAATACAGAAAATGTACTGGAAAAACCTTTTACGTCCATCTCGGCGTTAATTACACATATCCAGCCACTTTCAACAGCCCTTACGACATTAACTTCCATCTTTGTTATGCAACCATGCATCACAGTGGGCAGCAAGAACTGCTGTGACAGCATCTGGGTTGTGAAAACTGTACTAGAACTCTTTCCTGCCCCAGCACTACTTCCGATTGCAGGTTTGCTGATCAAGCCGAGGCTGGGGAGAGTGAGCTTATTTTTCTTTCTCTCTCATACTGAAGGGCTTCCCGACCTTTTTCAAGCCAGGACCTGCTTTTATAATAGCCAAGTAACCTGCAACACACCCTCCCCACCATGTTTGCATAAAATGGCATTTTTAATAGGGTGAAGTCATCCCTTCTCAGAAATTAGAGGCTTCTTTTTTCCCCCAAGGGGCCTGTTTCTCAAACATACACATACTGTACCTGCTAACTTTCATATCCCACTCTCATAGGTCAAGGAAGTAATTATTTAACAAGGGGTACAACGTATAGAAGGTGACCTCTGAACACCCCAGAAAACATTTTGTAACCCCCCTTGGGGGTCATGACCCCTAGGTTGGAAAACCCTGCTATACTGCAGTCCCCTATAGAGTGGGGATTATTACCCCAGAATCGTTGGATTTAGACAATCTGGATTTAAATTTATACTTAACGCCAAAGAAGCATACCTCCTTGGGCCACTTATTTTCACTCAGTCCTAACCTCTCTCACAAGGTGGCTGCACTAATACAGAGTGCTGGAGAAGAACCAGATCTACAATGGCTGGGGAATGTATGGCCCTCCAGGTGTTGGATTACAATTTTGATAAGACCCTGAACACCATTGCTGAGTGGGGTAGGCTACAGCTATTTGCTAGTGGCAAGTTTTTTGTTAGGTCAGTGCACAGCAATGGAGTTTTAATCCTCTGGAGAACATTTTCTAAGGCACCCGGTGGAACAAGGGATTTTCATCAAGAACATGGTGGGGAAGGAGCAGTTAATCCTTTCCTGCCTCCACATCACAGGTCCTCTAAAAACTTCCCTCCTGCAACTGCTGTCAGTTTTTCTAAAGCCCTGGCACGGTTTTTAATGCTGTATTCAACATTTTTTATAATTGGAACCGTAGTCGTCTGCAAGCAATTGTTTTATTTAACGCTGAACAAGAAAGAAAAGAAGCAAGCAAACAAACAACATGTTGATTTCTGAAGAGTGTGGAGATGTAGGGACTCCTGTGTTCCTTTTTTTAAAAAGGAAAGTAAAGGTAAAGGTTCCCCTTGACGTTTAGTCCAGTCGTGTCTGACTCTAGGGCACGGTGCTCATCCCTGTCTCCAAGCCGTAGAGCCAGCGTTTGTCCGTAGACAGTTTCCGTGGTCATGTGGCCAGTGTGACTAGACATGGAATGCCGTTACCTTCCCATCGTGGTGGTACCTATTTACCTACTTGCATTTGCATGCTTTTGAACTGCTAATTTGGCAGGAGCTGGGACAAGCGATGGAAGTTCACTCCATCGCGTAGATTCAATCTTACGACTGATTGGTCTTCTGACCTTGCAGCACAGAGGCTTCTGCAGTTTAACCTGCACCGCCACCACGTCCCTGATTTTTTAAAAAACATGCCTTTAATAAAAGTGTCATTTACCCCCATCCTCCTACCCTGGTACAGGGCAGATACTTCTCCAACTTTACACATAGGAAGGCAGTCTGTTGCTGTTGGGTTAGATGGATCTGTTCTTTACCCTCTCCTTTTCAAAAGCATAACCTGTTTAAAAAGTTGCAAAATAACATTAGCCGTAACAGATTGAATTTTTAAATACACGATTAAACCATCCAAGTTTCCATTTTGGCTAAAAGTATCTGTATTTTCCTTCTTCGTGTGTCCAGATGCAAAATCAGAGACAGCTCCTGCACCTTGGAGAAAATGACATTTCATTAATGTAGCTTTCATACAAAAATTCCCTCTTTCATGTGGCTATGAAGAGTAGAAGGCTTGGCCTTTCTGTTCTTTTCTTTTGTATCTGGCCAGCCTTGGTATATATGCCTTGTGACCTTTTCTCTTGTTGTAATATTATTGTGCAATCCTTGTTTAAAACAAACAATGAACACTGCTCCAATTGCCTGCACAACCTGTCTTCACAACTGAACAAGACAGTTGAAAAAAGAGCTCCCAAAAGAGATTTGTATGAAGAAAAGAGCTTAAAATATAATTTATCAGGAAAGGAATGCTCAAGATTTTGCAGTGAAATTAGCTTATTCTAACAACAACAAATTAAGTGGGTAATTAATGTCAAATCAATTTAGGCAACAGCTGCTGCAATTTTGCTAGTGTAATACTTTAGATGCATTGCCCAGATACCTTCCTTTTTTGTTTCAGCCTTACAATGCAAATAGTTCACTTATCTAGCAGAAAGCCCTGTCTCCAAGCCGTAGAGCCAGCGTTTGTCCGTAGACAGTTTCCGTGGTCATGTGGCCAGTGTGACTAGACATGGAATGCCGTTACCTTCTCTTTGGGGATTACTTCTAGGTATGCCCATTTGGATTTTTCGGACTCCTACTCTCAGAATTATTTCTGCTTCCTGCAGGGTAGCTTCCTTTTGTAATAGTAAACTAGGCTGGAGCTAGGCCATGAAACTGTCTTTCTCCAGGTAAATAAAATTTAAATGTGTATAGGTGTGAGTCTGTGAGGCAAAACTCTCAGAATGGAGAATTCTGGGAAGTGGGTCCAAAAAGGGATTTAAAAATCTGGCTGACACATCTCTACTTGACCTGAAAAAGATTACACAACTGGTGACTCACCAAGTCCCTTTATTGAGAGCCTGTCAGTTCCTCCACTGAAATATCTTTGACATGTTGTCCAGGTTGTGAATCATAGTAGCATAGTCTAACTTTTGAATGTGTTTTGAACAGGATGAATGCATTTAGGGCTCACTAAATTAGTTCCTTTGTCCTCCATCTGTGTCTTGCTTCTAAACCAGAAGATTTATGGCCCTCTACATGTTGTTTGGACATCTTCCCTTTTGGCTATGTTGGCTGGGGCACCTAGGAGCCGACATAATAGTTAAAATGTAGAAGAGAGACCTGGGAGTAATTCAGTTCCCAATGAACCAGAAGCCAATTGGATTACTCCTGGAAGAATATTTAAAGGGGCTGAAATCCTGCACTTTCAATAGTTGTGTGAAAGAGGATATTTCAGTAGGTGTGAACTTGGGCATGGGCAGCCTATGCTCTCCAGTTGCCTGAGGTAACCAGTTTAAACACTGCTGCCATATTATGACAGTGATAGCCTTCAATCAGCAAAGAGCTTCTGCCTCTTTTGCTAGAGATCATGGTGGAACCACCATGGCCATGGCTTCATATAGGTAATAGGTTCCCACACACCAGTAGCTGGCAGCCATGATGTGACATCAAATTTCCACCACTTCCTTGGGACACTTCCCTAGGACTTCCATTGCCATCCTGGCTCCTCCCTTTCCAGCAGCTCCCTTTCATAACCTGGGCAGATTACAGGCTGTTGCCATAGATAATGGAGGACAAATAGGCGGGGGAATGGGCAAAGTGGGGTAGTGTTTGAGAAAATTATGACATAGCAAAAGGGAACAGGAGTCAATTTGTCCAGTCTGTCATGTCTGAGGGACTGGTTTGGATGGGACTTCTGCTTCAGCAGCAGACCATCGACAAACAACTAATTTATGGAGGAAATCTGGAGGACAGACCCTCCCTACCATTGCTAGGGATGTATTGGCAGTGCCTCCACACTTACAGAACTCTCCATCAAGAGCCAGAAATACAAATTAGGCTATACATAATGACAAAAAAGGTCAACAAGGTGGCACCTCCTCCAACTGGCAATGGCAGGAGTTCTCCTTAAGACAAGATTACCCTACCATTGCTAGAAACTGGGAAAGAGCTGTACCACCCACAATACAGAGACCTCAACTGAACAATACTACCCAATTTGACCTATTGAATTTTAAAATAAATTCCAAATGATCTTACTGATATGGAGTCTGCCTGCTGGGATATCTAAACTCTACCTAATAAGGAGCCATGAGCTTCAAACAGGCCAGAATCACAGCTGAACTTAATTTTTATAGTAACGAAGGATATAAATTCTCTTCTTGTCTTTGTTCCCCACCAGAAGAATGGTTAATTCCTGCTGCAATTCAGCAGCAGCAACACAACACCAAGGAGAGCCATATTTGTGTATCTGCTGTCTCTCACCTTCCCTCACACAACAGAGACAGGGTGGGTACATAAAGATGTTAAAATGTAGCCAGTTTTTGCTCTTTTGGCCATTCTTTTTTCTTGTCTTTCTGCTGTTCCTTGTTTTTTGGGACACCATGCTCATTTTAGGAGTAATATAACCCCAAAAGCTTGCACACAATTTTGTATTTCTCTGAAAAATCGGCCTAGTGCAGATACCAATCTGATGCAGAATTTGGATTTTGGAGTTTCTCCACAGTTAGGCCTTTGTCTCTTTCTCTTCACTTCCTCACATAGTGTCTTAGAAACTAGAATTGCCATTTGTGGGGCTTCAGTGAGCCAAATATTTTATGATCTGTCCTTTTCTTGACTATTTGGTAGACAGTTTTATTTCCCTGCTCGTAATAGGTGAAGCTTGACTGAAACCAAGTATTTTGAGAGCAACTGTATGTCTTTGGATAATCTGTGCTGCTTTGGACATGATAGTGAACTCCAGCATCCATCAGGCCAAGCAAACATCAGGGCTAGCTGCCAAGGATTACAGGAGCTGTAGTCCCACAAAACCTGAAGCATCACCAGTTGCTCTGTCCTGAACCAAAGCAATTTAACACTGTACTGTATCCACATGAAACTGACAAGATTCCTGTTAGAACACAGAAATTATTGTCTGTTATGAATTTGCTCTTTTATTTTTAAATGAAACCTATAACATTTAGGTACAGAGTGGGTTGGAGGGCAAATCTTTGTTGTTCACACTGAAGTTGATGCATACGCTTTTCAAAATCTATTCCTTTTTTGCATGCATCCGAGTCATGCTGCACTCCACTAAGAGAAGATGATAGCAGGCCAGCATCTGCAAGCTGCTCTCCTTTTTCTATGTTTATACATTTTTAATATTTTCATTTTTGCAATGGATAGCAGAGGAACAAGAATTGAAAAGGCATGTCAAGCAAAACACATCATGGATAGCTGATGTAGCCCACTGACATCAACAACCAGTATTATCCTTCACAGAGAAATTGAGAGAGAGAGGTGACTTACAATACCAATGTTCCTTACACATCTCATTTGAAAATGATATACAAATGTTGATTGCTCCTGCTGTTATTTGCTGCCATGTATTTTTTGTTGATTGCTCCTCCTGTTATTTGCCACCATGCATTTTTTTAAAGGTGAACCATTTAAAGTAAAGATTTTGAGGAAATATCTTTTGGGGAAAAAATTATTATGGGTTGGCTAAGTTAAAGGTTGTTGTGTCAGACTTCAAAGGAATTCCATGCTTAATTCAAGAGATGCCAGAAGCTTTTCATTAATTAAGAATCTCTCTGTTTCATTCAGCACTTATCTCTAATGTCTGTTTCCAGCCTGAGCTTTGAATAGGACTTAGGGTATGACTACATCAGAAAAAAATCTGAGTGGATCCTCTGTGAAACTGCACCCAAGAAGTCAGGCTTCCTTGGGTGAATTCACTTCAGTCCACTACACAGGAGTCTGCAGAGAGATGATAGGAAATTAGCATTAAAAAGCCTTGTTTGCAGCTTGTTAAGATAGCTGTGCTTTGCTCTGGCCATCCAAATTTGCAGGAGGTTTGGTTAGAGGAGAGTTGCCTTAAAAAGCTAGAAATAAGGCTGAGTGCCCGTTTCCTCCCCTCTCTCTGCTGGTTCCTCATCATCCCCCCTCCCCTTTGTTTCTCCTAACTGCTCTAGTACTAAATTATCAAGCCAAAGAAAGAAAGGGAAGTGAAAGAAAGAAAGAAAGAAAGAAAGAAAGAAAGAAAGAAAGAAAGAAAGAAAGAAAGAAAGAAAGAAAGAAAGAAAGAAAGAAAGAAAGAAAGAAAGAAAGAAAGAAAGAAAAGAAAAGAAAAGAAAAGAAAAGAAAAGAAAAGAAAAGAAAAGAAAAGAAAAGAAAAGAAAGATGAAGGTAGATGCAGGCACAAGGTCTGCTAAGGAAATGATTCAAATGGCAGCTGGTTTCCCCATTGCCCTGCCTCTCTCACTGCTGCTGTAGCCAGCTGGAATGGCCTCAGATACAATGACTATAGACTTCTCCACATCAGCTGATGCGATCACACTGCCTGTATGCAAAGGCATTTGGTTCCAGAAATGTAGGGGTGCAGAGATGAAAGAAAAATGGGGGTGGGAATTCTGAGCAGAGTCACATTGACTTGCACATAATGTAGTCAATAGAAAATAATGCAAATTAGACTAACTCAGTCTCAAAGCATTTCCCACATTATATTTTAATGTAGCCACACCATTAGTTTGTTTCTGTTCATGGGGTTTGCTTGGCAAAGATACTGGAGTGGCTTGCCAGTTCCTGCTCCAGATGGATTGCATTTAGTCAGAACTCTCCACTATGACCTGTCCATCTTGGATGTCCCTGCACGGCATAGCCCATAGCTTCTCTGAATTACTCAAGCCCCTTCACCACAAGAAGGCAGCAATCCGTGAAGAGGCTTTCATTTCACACACTAGCAAGGTAATGCTCAAAATCCTACAAGGTAGGCTTCAGGAGTATGTGGACTGAGAACTCCCAGAAATACAAGCTGGATTCTGAAGGGGCAGAGGAACTAGAGACCAAATTGCTAACATGTGCTGGATTATGGAGAAAGCCAGAGAGTTCCAGAAAAACATCTACTTCTGCTTCATTGACTACGCAGAAGCCTTTTTGACTGTGTGGAACACAACAAAGTATGGCAAGTTCTTAAAGAAATGGGAGTGCCTGTCCACCTTATCTGCCTCCTGAAAAATCTATATGTGGGACAGAAGCAAGAGATAGAACTGGATATGGAACAACTGATTGGTTCAAAATTGGGAAAGGAGTATGACAAGGCTGTATATTGTCCCCCTGCCTATTTAACTTATATGCAGAATACATCATGCAAAAGGTAGGACTGGATGAATCCCAAAACAGAATTAAAATTACCGGAAGAAATATCAACAACCTCAGATATGCAGATGATGCCGCTCTGATGGAAGAAAGTGAGGAGGAATTAAAGAACCTCTGAATGAGGGTGAAAGAGGAAAGCACAAAAATGGTCTGAAGTTCAACCCCCAAAAAACTAACGTCATGGCCACTGGTCCTGTCACCTCCTGGCAAATAGAAGGGGAAGGTATGGAGGCAGTGACAGATTTTACTTTCTTGGTCTCCATGATCACTGCAGATGGGACAGCAGCCATGAAATTAAAAGACGCCTGCTTCTTGGGAGGGAAGTGATGACAAATCTAGACAGCATCTTAAAAAGCAGAGACATCACCTTGCTGACAAAGGTCCGCAGTCAAAGCTATGGTTTTTCCAGTAGCAATGTATGGAAGTGAGAGCTGGACCATAAAGAAGGCTGATCGCTGAAGAATTGATGCTTTTGAATTGTTGTGCTGGAGGAAACTCTTGAGAGTCCCCTGGACTGCAAGGAGAACAAACCTATCAATTCTAAAGGAAATCAACCCTGAGTGCTCACTGGAAGGACAGATCCTGAACCTGAGGCTCCAATACTTTGGCCATCTCATGAGAAAAGTCCCTGGAAAAAACCCTGATGTTAGGAAAATGTGAAGGCAAGAGGAGAAGGGGACGACAGAGGACGAGATGGTTGGACAGTGTCATCGAAGGTACCAACATGAATTTGACCCAACTCCGGAAGGCAGTGGAAGACAGGAGGGCCTGGCGTGCTCTGGTCCATGGAGTCGGACATGACAATGACTAAACAACAACAACACCATTAGTTTGATCTAGTTTTACCTAGACCAGTGGTTCCCAACCTTGGGTCCCCAGATGTTCTTAGACTACAGCTGCCAGAAATTCAGCATAGTTAGTTGTGAAAACCTCTGGGAGTTTTAGTCCAAGAACATCTGGGGACCGAAGGTTGGAAACCACTGACCTAGATTGAAATATCTGGATTTGTCTGCCTTTCCAGACTATACACAGGACTTCAGAATGCAGATCAATGATAGAACACCTGCTTTATTCTCAAATGACATGGACCCATGAAGACCACTGGCTTGGGACCCTTGAGAGCTTCTCTCAGACAGTTGATAAGATGGATAAAGAGTCTGACTGGGCATAAAGGGAACATTCTGTCTTCCCAATCCTATTAATCGCAGCCCATCTTGAGGAGATATATGCAGTGGACTTTGAAATATATGAAGGAAGCACAGAGCTGTGTTAAGGGAAATGGGAACAAAGAAAACATCTTGCCATAAAATAGTATGCCCTTTACCTTTGTTTAAATGAACACACGCAATCAGTGCCAAAAAGTCAGAGTCCGGTCTTTGAGGCTGGCCTTCACACACTTGGCAAGGAAGAGTTCCATTCTATTTTTAAAATGCCATTCCCATTTTCATTACTGTGGATATGCTACCTTTGATCAGAGTTATCAGGATTCTAGGTCATAACTTCTCATCTCTTGAAAGGCTGAGCAATTAGACAAAAATCCAAGTTCTTTCTTTAGCTGAATGGCATATGTAAATTTAACAAAATAGCCCTTTACCTACTGTGCGAGATCAAATGTTTACTAATGCCTCTCCATCCCATTTTCTTTAGAGAATTTGGCAGATGATGTAAAGAGTATTTAGGCTACATCCCTGAATGACTGCACCAGAACTGGAGAGGAGCATGGCACTCCTACTGCTGGATATATATGTGCACAAATGACATTTAAAAATGTGTTGTCCTATTGGTGGGCATGGGAACTGGAAATACCCTTTTCTCCAGATTTCTCCTGCAGTTTCTCAGAGGTGGGGCTAAACATAAGCAGTAGTGGCAACACAGATTTTTTCTCCCTCCCCCTCCCTCATACATATTTGGTTTTTGCATTGCCACAGCAAGAGGCCACAATGGCAGCTGGGTTGGCAGACTGGCCACCATTTTGCTTCCTCTACCATGACTTCTATCTAGTATCATTCTAGGGCAGTGTTTTCCCAACCTTGGGTAACCCAGGTGTTCTTGGACTGCAGCTCCCAGTAACCCCAGCCAGCACAGCTAGTGGTGACAGCTTCTGGGCGTTGCAGTTCAAGAACACCTGGGTTACCCAATGTTGGGAACTACTAGGGCATTGTGGTGGTGAGGAGGGAGACACCAAAAAAAAGGTGAAGACATTTTTAGAACACCTCCTGTGAAGTGGGTGTTGCTAGCAAAGTGAGACAAAGAGAGGGAGAAAAATATCATTTCTTAGAAAAATGTACTTTCTGAGAACTTTTAGCTCAACACACATCATGCTTCTGAATTCAACGCCTTCCTCAGGCCTCCAAAATGTTACCTTTTGAAAAGGTCATTGTAGGTGCATTTTATCTGTGCTGCAGATATTTCTTGTAAGACATCTTCCCTGTTAGCCATGCAGCACACATTGGCAAGGTCAACTTTGTGTTCAGCTCCACAGAAATAAAGAGGCTAGTGCTGTGTCCTAACCTGCCCTCCAGTTTCAGCAATACCTAATTTCACAATAAGAACAGACTGGATATTTCTACCTCAACATTTTTATCTCTTATCCTCAAGTTCTTTCGGCGTTTCTGCAGGTTATAACTTTGAACTTCTCTTAACATGGCCCCAGGTGTTGCATTTTCCTCCCTTTCTATTTGACTTCTCTTCATCAACCTGCAACTTTTCTGGTTGTCCACACTTGCTGACTTCGAAAAGTCCATTAGAAAGAGTTATGTTAGGATTTTTTTTTTCAGTGAAGTGTGGAAAACTAAGAAGGCTGCCAGCTCTCACACAAATTATTAGAGGATCAACAACAGGGCTTTCTCAGTTCTTTCAGAAAGGCAAAGTCAGGTCAAGAACCCTAAGATTCACCTGTTAGAATTTCTCAGAATTTTTTCCTCCTCTGAAATTCTTTTAAAAGGCTTTTTTTTCTAGCAAATTGAAAGGAAGTGATCACAATTATCACAATAATTTTTTTCTGCATACCACCACTAGTAAACAAAAGTGCTATGGTGCCACGCTACTCCCATTGTTTCTTGCAGGGGGGGAGTTTCCCTTCCCACTAGGCCATGAAATTCACTGGCAGTCAATTTCTCACAGTTGAACCTACCTCAGAGGATCATTGTGAGGGTGAAGTGGGAAGGAAGGAACAGAGCCCTCTGCACTACCCTGAGCTCAGGAGAGGGAAGGCTGAATATAAACACAAGAAACAAACAATAAACCTATGAATGATGGGAGCAAAACATTTTGAGACCAGCTCCAGTGCCCCCATGTGGGGTTTTTACTGGAAAGTTATGACAGCTTTATTTGTTTGTCTGTTTCTCACGTATTACCTCTCTTCCAATGGGCTACCTGTGAGAGAAAGAGTGGCCCAGAGTTGTCCAGTAAGTTCTATGGCTCAATGGAATCTACACACACACACACAGGCCACACTATCCTGGCTCTCTCCTGGGTCTTCCCAATCTACCTACTTTTTGTCTCACCGAGCACTGGAGCCCTCGTAAGAAATGTGGATCTTTCCATGGTGGATTCCCCTTTTGTTATTATATATACTAGAGTCACGTCTTGCCTTTCTTCCAAAACTGGGAGGTAAAGCAATTGATCATATTAGACCCCCCTCCCTCAAAATTGCTGCTCCTTCTTTAACTCTCAGAGGGGTGATAATATCAAGTTCACAAGATGGCCGACTAAATTATGTTAAATTACAGAATCAGTAAACATGTTTAGGATTGCCCTGTTAATACAGTTCTGGGTTTTGGCCATCATGATTGCAAGAAGGATATTTGTCATTTAAGATTATCCCAAAGTGACATTCTGTTCACTAGTCAGGAAAGTGTCAAAAGAATTAGGAAAGTTTCTGTATAGTATGTTTTGGGTGTAACCCTTTGGATTTCAGGCAACAAACTGACTTGTGCCATCCAATGTATGGAACAGCCCTTTGCTTCTAGCAGCTGTAAACTAGCGTGGCATGTCTTTTTTTTTTTAAGCACTTAAAATATCTGGAAATTGTTACTGATGCAATCATTTTATTGCTGCTAAATCCTGTCTGCTATTTTATGACTTTTAATCTTGTGTTCATATGCTTTTAAAATATTTGTTTTAGTTGTTACTGCATAAATTGCCCTGAGCATACCTTTAATGGTGGGTGGCACATGCATTACGTACATATATACATACACACCTATCTACCTGCATAATGCAAAAGACAGAGATGAAGTGAAAAACATTATATAATTGCACACAGCCCTCTTTCACACTCTTTCAGTTCTGAAAACAGGGGGCGGCAACAGTGGGGGGGTAGCCCTGAGATTGAATGCAAATTATATTTATAATGGCAAAAGCAGCTACTAGTACTGTTGTACACTTTTAAACTCCCACCAAGACTGACAGAAAAAGCTAGAGGGGAATCTGGGCAAACACATTGGCAAGAAGGAGTCATCAATAGAAATAGGAAAGACTGGTATTAGATTCCACACAAATAGCATTCTACTGAAAGAGCACTCAAACCCCAACCTCTTCAGAATCTGTTTCTGAGGGGGGAGAAATACAATTCACCTTAAGAATTCGCACATTTGTGAGACATTGTTTTTTCCAAGACATAAATTGAACACAAGATGATGCACAACTAACTTGCACACTGCTGGGGGGGCAAATACACACAAACTCATTCTAGTGAATGGTGGAAATATGTAAGTTTGCTGAATGCACCCAAAAAAAAATGTGTGCATTAAAACTGAGAAACAAATTACACATGAATTTCCACAGGGGAAAAACTTTCACAGTCTCTCAGCTACCCCCACAGGAAAGATGGGGGGGGGGGGGGGAAGAGAGACGGGCATTGTCAACCTTTAGAGAAATGTAATGAAATAGTCATAAATTACTTTGGACAGCTAATTGTCCTTGTCCGGCTACCCAGCTCAGGCCTGAATGACAATTGGCTGCTAAAGGGAAGATAAGACAAGCAGAGAAAAACAAAGCCAGAGGCTGTTTCCAGAAGGCTGGCTCCTAGCATTAATAAATCATGGCTGTTCCCATTGTAAGCTAGACAAGTGGAACTATAGTTGACTTTCCACACTGTCATGTCAACAGTATTGTGTATTCTCCACCCCTGAATGGTATCTGGTCATCCAGCTTGTACAAGAGCCCACTCCAGACAACTAGTGCAAGTCTCATATTGTTGCGATAACACAAAAGGGGGAGGAGAAGCTGTGTAGTCCCAGTACAAAGTACAAAAATACGGATGGGTGAAACCTTTATTAGAGTACTAAAATGACAAAAACAAACACAATCTGGTGTTGAAGTGCAGCAGGATTCTTCATCAACCTGGAAACTATTAAGCTTGTGGGAGTAGAGAACAGGGCAGGAAATTGAGAATTTCCTGTAGTCCCCCAGATAATCTTTGGAAGGTTATGGCCAGGCTCTCTTGCTTACAGTGAACTTCAAAACAGATTAAATCCAAATGCAAAAATAGACAATACTTTTACAGCACTACTTTAAAAAATCATCATACAATAAATGAGCTTTCGTAAATAAAACACCACTTCATCAGGTTTGTACCAGTGTAAAGAACTTGAAGTCCAAAAGTTAAAGTCTAAACAAACATGGAAAGAGGGGTTTTTGCCAGGAGAGTTTCTCTTAGATGTTCTATCCCGTAGTTCATGGCAAGGTGGGCTTTGCCAGGCTTGTCTCTTAGATGGAAGTCAGGAGTCTGGATGCTGTTTTATGGTTACAGCTTAGGCAGCTGTGGACTGAGTGTAACAACCCTGTTCTCCAAAGAAAGACACACAGACACACCTCTCAATTTGGCCTTTGTTCAAAACAGATCTGTTTATGCTTGGGGGGGAGGTGTCAACACAGAAAACCTGAGTCTTCCATCTGAGAAATGGGGTGATAATTTAGTAAACTCAATAGGTTTAGTCAATTGGGGTCAGATTAAAGCCAAAATGATATTATCTAGTGGTTGCAGTTCTGCTGTGCTGCAACCACTATGTCTTCTTGTTGGTACTATTTCTTGATATCCTCAGTTTCATTGCAGTAAAGTGTAGCTATGTGGTCCACACACAAAAAATGCAAATACAAAAATAGGTGATACCTTTATAGACCACTAAAAATCATCATGCAATAAATGAGGTTTCATGGATAAAACACTACTTCATCAGGTTTGAATTCAGTGTGAAAAACAGGTGCTACAAGAATCAGCTTGAGGTGTCAGGCTAGATACAGCTTATTGTCTTTCTCTACTTCCTCTAGCTGCTACAGATGGCTATCTAATTAAATGAGAGATCCTTAAGAAATGGCATTAAGTACCTCCTAATTTAGCTATGATTGCCTATTAACTATTTTTACACTACCATGCATACTTGAAGAATGTAATTACGTAAAAAACTATACTGCTGAAAAGGCAATAATTGAAATGACTTTTAAAAATTAGACTTGATGAGGCGGGGCCAGTAGCTCCAGAGAAGAGCTCTCTGGAAAAACTGGAACCGTTCAGTCCGGGATCCCCTTTTTCAAATGGGGATTGAAGGAGAGTCTAGGAGAATTATCTCTGAAGCAGTTGGTGAGCAGCAGAAGGAAAAGAAAGGGATGCAAACCCAGACTTCTTCCCTCTGAAGAAATCAGCAAGCACGGATTGGAGGCGGGGAGCCATATTGGCACTCAGCCATGAGTAACCCTTTACCGGAGGAGAAGAGAACAACCAATATAATGTTAAAATATATAACAACTAAGTAAGCTGAAGTGTTTGATTTATGAAACAGCCCCATTAAGCTGAAAATAAGAATGAAAATATTTGGCTGAAAGAAGAAAAGCAGAGGCGAACCTATCTTATCAGTCTGCTTCAAAAGCAAAACTAACACTTAATACAGCAGGCTGGTTTCAAAGCTGAGAGAGTGAGACGAAAAAATAAATCTTGTGTTTCTGGAAAAAAATCCCAGACGGTAATCCCACCGGACAGGATTCAAGAGACTCGAGTTTTGTGAATGCAGTTTGGCTTGGATGTATTTTTCTTTTCCCTTTCCTGGACTCTGTGAACTTTTGATAATAGAATCTGGTGGTTTTCTGGAGAAGAAAGGAGCTGACGTGGTCGACTGGACTGAGGAGTATCAATGGGTTAATGGAAAGATCATAAGACGGGCTTCAAGAACAACTACTGGACAGTCTGAACCTCTGTGACTGTTTGGTTTTTCGGACTGCGTGTGAGTCTAATAGTAGCTTGCTAGACTCGGAAGAAGAAGAAATAATTGTGCCACAGTTCTATTTGAATTTGAATTTGCTGCGTTAAAAGTTGATTTTTATGTTATAATATTTAGATAAAGATTGGAGGGAGATCTAAGGGGAGGTTTATGATTAGGGGTTTGGATTGTTGGTAAAATTGTAGAAACTGTTGAAGGATATTTAAGGGGCGATCATTGTGGTTAAGGACATAGTATCATCTGTACAACCCCACTCATTGGAAAGCCTGAGATGGCCTCTAAAAATTTAAGACATCAAATGGGGACTTGGTTTGTTCAATCTCAAAGTTTTGGAATAGTTGTACAAGAAATAGAAAAGGAATGGCAGATTACTATGCAAAAGACAATAATGACAGGATTTCAGCAAGTGAATGAAGGTCTTAGCAAAATAGAAGATCTGATGAAAGTGATGAAAGAGGGGACATTAGATGCCAAACAACAGTTAAATGAAGTTGCACAAACTTTAGAACCGTCTTTATTGGGTGTGACACCAAGTAACATAGATGGTTATCCAGCGACCTATGCAGCTTCCAAAATTAAAAAGGCTTATGTTAAAAATCTTAAGAAAGCACAGATACTGAAACAAGAGAAACTTATTGTGAAAATATGGGAAGTGACAAAAATGTATATCCTGTCAGATGGGCTGAAAGACTGTTCAGTTCAAAAGGAAATTGAACGATGGGATGTATTGTATAAATGGCTGCAGTTATCAGATAGTGTTGGAGTAACATAGAATTAAACTAAAATTAAATTATAAGATGAAAGCAGGAGGGTAATCAAACTGTGAAAAAACAAAAAGTTGATTTGTTATTGTAATATGAATTGATCAGATGATTGTATACTCTGTGCTCTCCTATCCCCCTAACCCTTTCTCCCTTTTCCCTATTCCCCCTTACTTTTTGTATACCCTACCCTGTTCTTAAATAAATACTAAAAAGAAAAAGAAAACAATAGACTTTATTTTGTTTCCTGTTATGTCTCAGTAATCCTCTTCCATCTAAGTCAGGCCTGGAAAACCTGTATTTCTTCAGATGTGGAACTACACCTCTCACCATATTTTACCACAAGTGACAATGCCTAGGGTTGATTAGTTTTGGTATCTGACAATATCTAAAGGACGAGATTCCCCAGCTCTGATTTTAGCAGTGTTTTCCTGATATTTATGTTGCAAAGGCATTCAGTAATAGTTAAAATTCTGATTTTTTTAAAAAATCAACATGTTTATAAAATGGCACTAAATACCATGGGTATCTAGTGTGGTGTAGTGGACAGAGTGACAGATTAAGACAGTGGAGAGTCTTGTCAGCACATGATTAACTAACTAAACAATATAGTGAATATGTGCTTAGGCTGTGATAGATTTGCCTGATCAATACATCCCTACCGATGTCAAAACTTCTTTCTTCAAAAATATGGGGACAGTAGTATTAAGACTCCCTATACCTGCATAAATTGCATTACTTTTCTGTAAAGAAAATCTGGTGCTTTAAAAAAACAAAGAATGAAGCTAATAGAAAACATGTAAGAATTCAAAATGATGTTCTGTACCTAGAAATATTACTTTTTTTGGACTACAAGCCCTCAGCCTGAGTGATGGAAGACTCCGCTACTTTCAATCTGATAAATCAAAAAATAAAGTCGGGTTCCTTTAATGGATGAGTAATATATGTATGGTGCAGAACAACAAACCTTTCCAAGCTCTGCTGACAACTTTGTGTGGATATGACATGAAATGTAAATGAGAGAGGTCCGGCAACTTCACAATCAGCACCTAACGCAGAATCACACAAGCTGGCAAGCATTTCCTATCTCCTGTAGGATTCCCCCTGCTCCCTACTTTTCTTTACAGAGCTCCAGAGTTCTCAACAACCAAAGCCATAGTTACACATGAAACAAAATGAGCAGGAGCAGTCCTGCCATTAATGGCAGAGCACTGGAAGTCTCAAATACACTGCTATGTAATATCACCAGAGGTGGACCCTGCTGTGAGGGGCTAGCTGCCACTAGCCTTCTTTTTCTGGATTCCTGGATCACTCACACCCTCCTTTTTGTCACAAGATGAGGAGAAGAAAAATAGTAGTGATGGAGTGAATTAAGAGCAGCAGGACCTCCACACAACACCAGACGGAAGACATCCTCACAGTCTATGGGGAAAGGTTAAAAAAATCACCTGTGCCACCCTCTTTCCCCTTTTTTTAGCTGTCAAGGTAGGGGACACCGAAGAAGCCTCCCCAAATGAGGCGAGGACTGTGAACAATTTATTGTGTCCTCTGAGCAATGACAGCACCCTGTCAACTGATTCTTCCACTCTGGAAAAAACACTTAACTGCTTCAGACACAAGCAAAGGAGAAGCTCTCAAGGTGACCAACAAAATTGCAGGACAGATTGTTTTCTGTTTTGTCTCCTCTAGCACTGTGTGAGAGTGCAGTGAACACCAACTCCAGGCCTGTTGTATTTCTCCTTTTTCCTTCCAGGCCTATAGCAAAGGGAAGCATGGAACAGTCAGCTGTCAAGCTTCAGTACCCAGGTGCAGCATGGCAAACTGTTGCTGCTGGTTGTGGGTGTGAGTGTGCACATATGTGTGTTTGAGTAGGAGAGCCTAGGCTGCCCCTGAGAAGGAGCTGCCACTGCCCTTACTGGAATTGGTGAGTAGACTGTAAAATCTCCTCCAGCCTATTAATTTGTTGTGCTTGTTTTATGTTTACAGAGAGTTTGTCACACAAGGGAATACAGTATTCAAAAATTGGTTCCATTGTCTATAGTTGGAAGGGATACGAGTACATTCCCTCACCTATTTCCCAACTTTTTCCTTTTCTACTGAATGTCTTGATCAAGCCTCAACATCTGAGGTAAAGATAGAAACTTTGGTTGTGATAAATGACACAGATACTGCTTAACATTAGAAAAACCCCACACACATACACACACACAATGTATAATAATCCACACCCGACAAAATTCATTCTTTGGTACGTTAAGGGCATTAGAGTCCCCATTTCATTGTAGCTGGCTGGATAGCTAAGTGGATTGAGTACCTGGTAGTGGAGCCATAGGTCAGAAGTTTGGTTCCCACTATGCCTCCTGCAATAAGAGCCAACCTGTGTGGCCTTGGGCAAGCTACGTCGTCCCAGAAGAAGGAAGTGGGAAACTACCTCTGTACACACTGTACCTAGAATACCCTGAGAAGAATCACCATAAATTGGAATTGATAGCACATTGTTGTTAATTTATTTTTAGCTGGTCACGACAGAGTGTACCTTCTGATCACTATCCTCTGTACCTTAACATCTTTTTCCACCTCATACTTTCACAACAACACGTTTTTGCCAGTCCTTTTTTTTCCAGAAGCACGATATGTATAAAAGCACTTATATTCTTGAGGTTGCCAAGACAAATAGTAAATAATATCAGACAAACGATGCTGTTTTACGTTGCTCTTTTCTGGTTAAGACCACATGTACTTCGGCTTACTTTTCACCCTGTGACCAAAGTGAACAACAAGAAGGAAACTGAAGTGTTAATGTTATTATTATTCTTTTAATGTCAACTCTAATGTTTCTGAAGCACAAATAGTGTGTTGCTTTGGAAATAAAGAGATTGTTTTACTTAGAGGCACAGCTTTTCCTGTATGGAAAACATATTTTTTTTAAAAAAACCTAGCATTTTCCATTAACATGCTTAAAATTTCAGTAGAGCTGTCAAAGTACTGATGGAAGAACAGATGTAGGCTAGGTTTCATGCTGGAACAAAACTGCTGACCATGAGGTGTTGAAATATTTTCCTATAATGATGAATAGAATATGTGGTACAACTTTGACTTCCCTTGGACTTCTTGTATCATCATACAACAGTTATAATACATCTCAGTGTATTGATTGTAGCACACTTAGTGCTGACACTAAAGTTGCCACCTTTCCAGATGACCTCATAAGCCATTTAATAGAAACTGCATAATCAAGACTTAAGAGAGGATGCTTTTAGCTGCTTAACCATTTATCATCTTCCTCAGAGCAAGCTATTGTTAATAGAAATATCGCTTAAAACTGGTTTAAAAGTTGACTGTGTTACCTTTTATGGAAAGGTATGTTTATGGAAAGATTTTGCATTTTCAAATGCATTTTCAAATGCATTTTCAAAGACAGCATATATGTTTCACTTATGCTTTTCCTTCTTGAACACCTGGATGTAAAGTTAGTTATAAATTAACATCATCTACTGAACAGAAAATGCCCTGTTCTGATCTTTGACAAAAGTCAGAAGTGCAGAAAGGAGCAAGTGAAGTGAATGTGTGCAGATTGCACTGCTATTAAAAGGCACAACTACACTGTACAGCTGGGAAATTAGCAGCTCTACCAGCATGATCTGTTTTCAAGGCTGCCAATATTATCTGGCAGGGCTGCTATACTTTTAATGTCAGAGGTATCAAAGTTCAGCTGGTGAAGCTTTTGCCAAGAAGAGCTGACTGCATGAAGGACACTGTGCAGCTTTCTCTCTCTTTTCCTCAAGGGACTGTTGTGGGGGAATAAAGATGGAAGAAATGGTGGGAAAATACAAACATGCAACAAGCACAAGACAACGTTACTGGAAAACTCATTCAGAATCCCCTGGAATCTTGCTGTGTTTATGCAGAGGTAACACACACACACACACACACACACACACACACACACACACACACACACACACCCCGTCTCTGTAAGAAAAACAATTGCCGCCTTAACCTGTTTGCAAGTATTTAAAATACTTTTGTCACCTGCTCTGTGCCTGTGTAGTGAAAAAAGCTATAGACTAAAGCTATAGACCAGAGGTCCCCAACCCCCAGTCTGCGGCCTGGTGCCGGTCCATGGCCTGAGCTGAACTGGGCCACCAAGGCAGACCTTCCACCCACCCACTTTGCATGCACTTACCCCTGCACAGCCCGTTTGCGACTGCACACGCACTCCAGCACCCCCGTGCAAGCGCCGTGCCACCATTTGAACATGCACAAAAGTGTGCACGTGCCCAGACAAGTGTCATGCTGCCGTTTGCGCATGTGCACAAGCGCGCCCACAAGAGAGAGTGTGCATGTTTGTTTGCACATCTGCGTGAGTAAGGGGGTGCCCCGCCTTCCCCAGCCAGTCCAAGGACTGAAAAAGGGTGGGGACCGCTGCTATAAACCTTTTTAAAAATGTTATTGTAAGCTCTGACTTTTAAACAATTAACGGACAGACATTTGCAGATGGTAATCCGTGAAACCTTCACCTGCTGCTTTCTACAGATCAGACTACCCTTAGAGGCTCAGAAATAGGACTGGCCATTTTCATTTTTGTTGTTATTGGGCAGTTTTATATGGACATGATGGGGTTGGTACCATAGGAAGGAAGGAAGGAAGGAAGGAAGGAAGGAAGGAAGGAAGGAAGGAAGGAAGGAAGGAAGGTTCTGTACCACCAATAATTGCTTAGAAGAGGAAATGCAAGGTTTCATGCTTCACCAAAACTGTTAAAAGCACAGGAGCCCTCTCCCATTTTTTCATTTGGTCATCCTAAGATAGGGGAAAGACTTTTTTTGACAGACGTAGTGACTTTTGGAAGGGAGTGTTAATCAGTACAATGTGACTTTTTTATATTTCTTTTCTTTGGAGTTCTTTCAGAAATCTATTATATTTCATTATCTTTTTTTCATACTATGAAATTCATTTTATTCCATGTAACTACAGGCATGTATTGTTGTTGATGAATTATTTGTATTAATGGATAGTTGCAGAACCAAAAAGCAAAGACATTACCTCAAAGAAAGCATTATCTTGAGAGCTAGTATGTTGTAGTCAAGAGAGCTGAAAGACTAGGACTCAGGAAATGTGGGTTCAAATCCCAGCTTGGACATGGAAACTCCCTAAGCTGCCACCAACCATTCCCTATAATAAGTCACACAGACCAGGGATGGATTTTTAAACAACAAAAGAATAAGGTTTATTTTAAATACAAACAGGGTAAATAAAACAATCAGGTGAATAAAATAAAGTAACGTGGCTTATTCTCACACACACAAGCATACAGTTTGGTTCACCTAGAACCTTTAACTTAAAGCACAGACCCTGAACCCATCAGTTCTGGCTAACCCACAGACACCTGAACTTATCAGGTTGGTACTCTGACACACAGTAGTACCCTGTCTGACACACAGACTCCCACAACAGCTTCTTCTTCCCCAGCTGCTGCTTCGTCACAACCCAGTGTCTCCCAAACTTCTCTCTCACCACACAGGCATCACATATTTATACAGTACAGCCCCTCCTCCTGATGTCCCGCCTTCCACTCCCCATAGGATGGAACTTTCCCTCCAAACCCATGACAGACAGGTAACATCAGTGCTGTTATGTAACACCTCCCCTCTTTATAAGTTGTTTTGTAGGGGGAAAGCTAAAAGTGCTTTTCACCAAAAAAAACAACCTGCATAAAATACACAACAACATTTATACATACCATATAATACTTACATATACTTACACTCCAAGTTAACCATAGCAAATATGCATTTAAACATTTTACCATATACAGTACATCAATTTACCTTTATTAATACCAACCAAATTCAAAACCAGGTACATTTTAACTTTTTGTTTTCATTATATACATATAGTCCATGTTCTTTCGCCGTCTTCAATCTTCAGGTCTTCTTGATAAGGCGTCAGCAACACAGTTCACTGACCCTCTGACCACCTTCACTTCAAAGTCATAGTCCTGTAGGTTTAAAGCCCACCTCATAAGTTTGCTATTGGGGGTTTTCATTGTCTTTAACCATTGCAATGGTGAATGGTCAGTACACAGAATAAAATGTCTTCCCCAGATGTAAGGCTTGGCCTTCTGGATCGCGTAGACTATGGCCAAACACTCCTTCTCCACGGTTGCCAAATGTCTCTCACCTTTTTGAAGTTTCCTACTCAGGTAGGACACTGGATGCTGGTCACCATTCTCATCCTCCTGGCACAGAACTGCTCCTACCCCGCTGTTAGACGCATCGGTGTAGATGATGAACTCCCGGTCGAAGTCTGGAGCACGCAGGACAGGATAGTTGATTAACGCCTTCTTCAACCTCTGGAACGCCGCCTCACAGTCGCTGGTCCACGGGATGCGGTCATCAGTCTTCTTCCTCGTCAGATCGGTCAGCGGAGCCGCAATCTCGCTAAACCTCGGGATGAACTTTCTGTAGTAGCCCACCAACCCAAGAAATGATTTGACTTTTCTCTTGGTGGTGGGTCTAGGCCAATCTCGAACAGCTTCTATTTTGGCCTCCAGGGGTTTTATCATTCCTCCCCCTACCATGTGACCTAAGTATTTTATTTCTGGGCTACCCAGCTGACACTTGCTGGCCTTTACTGTTAGCCCTGCTGCACTTAACCTCTGCAGCACTAACTCCAGGTGTATCAGGTGATCTTCCCAGGTATTACTGAAGATCCCTATGTCATCAATGTAGGCCACTGTAAAGTCACTGAGCCCTGCCAAGGTCTGGTCCATCAGCCTTTGGAATGTGGCTGGTGCATTTCTGAGACCAAAGCTCAGGACTCGAAACTCATAGAGACCAAAAGGGCTGCAAAAGGCAGTCTTTTCTTGATCCCTGGGATCAATTCTTAATTGCCAATATCCCTTTACCAGGTCCAATGATGAGATGAACCGACAACCCCCTATGGTTTCAATCAGGTTGTCTAGCCTGGGCATTGGGTAGGCATCAGGAGTGGTTACACGGTTTAATTTCCTGTAATCGACACAAAACCTAATGCTCCCATCAGGCTTGTCCACAAGGACTATCGGAGAGGACCAAGGACTAGAAGAGGGGACGATTATGTTCTCCCTCAGCATTTCGTCCAGCTCCTTCCGCACCTTGTCCCTATAGGGTCCCGTTACTCGGTATGGGGATACTGCCTGCGGGGGTGCATCCCCTGTGTGGATCCGATGCATCACTCCCTTCACTATCCCCGGCTTGTTAGAAAACACCTGTTGATATTTACTAAGCAGCATTTTTAGTTCTTGCTGCTGGTCTTGGGTGAGTGCAGGACTGATCTTTACCTCCTCTGGGTTGTATTTTACTTCCCCTCTACCCTCCCAGAAGGGTAATTCAGCTTCCTCACTCTCAGCTGATTTTATCGCGAATAAAACCCTCTGTTCCCCTCTGTAGTAGGGTTTTAGGGCATTCACATGAACCACCCTCCTTGCTTGGTTCTCCTCCTGCTCTATTAGGTAGTTCAGGTCTGACATCTTGGAAATGACCCTATATGGTCCTGCCCATTTGAGCTGCAGTTTATTCTCTCTGCAGGGCCTAAGCCAGAGCACTTCCTCCCCTGGGTCAAAGTGCCTCTCTCTAGCTTTGCGGTCATACCATGTTTTCTGTTTGACCTTCTGCGCTTGCAGGTTTTCTGCTGCCAGCTCTAGATTTCGCTTTAGGTCATTCATCAAGGTGTCTATGTAAGTCACAACGTCTTGTGGGTCATCCTGGGTGATCTGCTCCCAATTTTGTTTGATCAAATCAAGGGGCCCTTTCACCCGTCTCCCAAATAGAAGTTCAAATGGACTAAACCCGGTACTGGCTTGTGGCACTGATCGATAAGCAAACAAAAGGGATTGCAGCTTCTGGTCCCAATTGTTTGGATTCTCTGCCAAGTAAGCCCTAATCATGCGCATTAGAGTCCCATTGAACTTCTCAGTTAACCCATTGCTTTCAGGATGATAAGCAGTGGTTTCCTTGTGCTTAATTCCACAGATCTGCCATAAGCGTTTCATGAGCTTTGATGTGAACGATGCGCCCAAATCTGTGATTATCTCTGAGGCAAATCCCATCCTGGACATATACCCCACCAAAGCATCGGCCACTGTGTTAGTTTCAATGTTAGTCAAGGGTATGGCTTCAGGATACCTTGTGGCATGGTCCACAATTGTTAGAATGAACCTGTTCCCCCTCTTTGTGGCCTTGGGCAAAGGTCCCACAATATCCACCCCTATGCATTTGAACGGAGTGTCAATCACAGGCAAAGGGCACAACTTTGCTTTAGTCCTGTCGCGGTTATTCCCCTGCCTTTGACACACATCACATTGTTTACAGAACTCCCTGATCTGCTTCCCTATGTCAGGCCAGTAGAAATTCTGTGTGATTCTCTGCTGTGTTTTGTTCACTCCTAAGTGTGCAGCAAACATGTCAGAGTGCCCCCTTTGTAAGATCATGGGGCGATACTTTTCAGGTACCACCAGCTGACTTCTGATCCCATCTCCCCCTTTTGAGATATTCCTCAGGGTTTCTCTATATAAAATCCCCTTTTTCTCCAGAAATCTCACTGGGGTCTCAGGTGTTAGCTGGGCGTCAGTCACCTGTTCAAAACACTTTTGGAGAGTGGCGTCTGCCTTTTGCTCCTGTCCAAATCTGCTGTCTGTGGTTAAGGTTTCCACCACAGCTTCTGAACTCCCCTCTGCTTCCGTCTCTGGCTCATCATTACCCCCCTGAACTGTCCCTGTGGTGGCTTGTGAGCGTGTAATCACTAGCACCCGTTTCACATGTTCAGCCAGGTCATTTCCCACGAGCACGGCTGCTGGCAGAGTCGATGAAATCGCTATCCGCCAATCTCCCCTCCAGCCTTGAAAGTTGACAGGTACCTCTGCTACTGGCAGAGAGATTATCTGCCCCTCAATCCCTGCCACCTTCATGCTCTCATTTGGGATTATAAACTCCCTAGGAATAATATCTGGATGGCACAGGGTTATCTGGGAACAAGTGTCCCGCAGCCCCCTATACTGACGGTCAAGTACTCCTACGTCCACCCCTGCTGTCTCAAACAACTGAGAATCTGTTTTTATCAGCAAGCAGCGCTTTACCTCCAGAAGAGGACCATTTTCCTCAGCCTGATCAGCATAGGTAGCTGTTCCAGACTGAGTAGTCATGGCAACAGGCTCCCTCTGTGACAATGAGCTTTGCTCTTTCTGGACACAGAACACAGCTTTTGGCTTGGTCCCACTAGAATTCTGAGGCACCATTCCTTTTAGCTGCTTCAATTTCTCACACTCTGAGATCAGATGACCCTTTCCCTGACAGAAATAGCATTTTCTAGTGCATTTGGATTCCCTCTCCTCTTGTTTCGGTTTTCCCTCCAAATTCTGAGGGCTTGGTTTCATGCCTGAGGGCTTCCCTTCACCATGGGCCCCTCCCCCTTGCTGGCTTTTCCCTGGTCCCTGAGAGTACTTGCTGTAGGTTTCTTTGGGTTTACCTACAGATTTCCCCTCACCCAAGGGCTTTCTTATTTGGGAGATAAAATCTGCGATCTCTGCGGCTGCTGCCACAGATTTCGGTTTCCTTTCCCTCACCTGGAATTTCAATTCCCCCTGCAGGACTGAATAGAACTGTTCCAGGGCTATCAAGTCTTTAAGCTGCTCATAGGTCTCTATTCCCTCCTGCGATAGCCATTTCTCAAGCAGCCTCACCAATTGGGCCCCCACTTGGGTAAAAGTCTGTTCTGGTTTTTTAGTGAGGGACCTGAATCTTTGTCTCAGCTGCTCTGCATTTATCCCATGTCTTGCAAACACCAGTTTTTTAAACTCTGCAAAATCTTTCATCAATTCCTCAGGCATCTCGGCATAAACCTCAGCCAGGCTACCACTGATTAAAGATCGCATGATGGTCATCTTCTCAGTTTCCCTCACTGAGAAGTCCACAAACGCTCTTTCCACTAAGGAAAAGAACACCTCAGGACAATCTCCCTTGTGGTACACAGGGAATTTCTTCAGGTCAGCTTTAGACAGTTGGCCTCCCTCAGAATCCCTATTGTTATTATTGTTCTGGTTTATCATTTCCAGTTTTCTTAATTCAAACGCCATTCTCTCTCTCTCCAATCTTTCCTCCCTCTCCATTCTCTCTCTCTCTAATTCAAATTGCCGCTGTTTCTCTCTTTCCCTTTCCTCCATTTCCCTCACCCTCAGTTCATGCTGTTGGGCTATGAGTATTTTTCTAAGTTCTGGGTTCTGCTCTCCTGTGCTGTCACCCTGCACTGAGCCAAATTCATCCTCAGAACCTTGGTCAATCTGGGGGTCTCTCACTTCACTCATTTCTGCTACTTGGCTTCGAGTCAAGGGCATAACCCCCCCTCAGAACAGGCTGCTTTAAAAGTCAAGCCTCAAAATAAAACGACCACTTTTTTCCTTCTTGCCTCAGAACCAGCTCTCCTAGAGATTGCTGCTGTTCTTCAGCACTAAATTTGCAACAGTATCGAGTCAGAGCCTACCCCCCTCTGCTGGGCCTCTCAGCTGGCACGCTAGCTCGCTGTTGCTACGCAGTTTTGCCTCAGCGTTTTCCCGCCAAAACTAGGCTGCCTCAGAGCACCTTAATCTAAGTCTCCCCAGTTGGCACGTTCTTCTACTAGCGCACCTCCCCGTGAGGTACACCTAGAAGATTACCTACGCGCCTCAGACTGTCCCTGACTAGACCCCCTTGCTCTGGGCACACCTGCCAAGGCTTTGCTGGACCACTGGACAACTGGACCAGTCGTATCCCACACGCTGAACACCAATCAACGTGACAAACCCAGACCTACTGGGATATGTCACACAGTTACACTAAGCTGCCACCAACCATTCCCTATAATAAGTCACACAGACCAGGGATGGATTTTTAAACAACAAAAGAATAAGGTTTATTTTAAATACAAACAGGGTAAATAAAACAATCAGGTGAATAAAATAAAGTAACGTGGCTTATTCTCACACACACAAGCATACAGTTTGGTTCACCTAGAACCTTTAACTTAAAGCACAGACCCTGAACCCATCAGTTCTGGCTAACCCACAGACACCTGAACTTATCAGGTTGGTACTCTGACACACAGTAGTACCCTGTCTGACACACAGACTCCCACAACAGCTTCTTCTTCCCCAGCTGCTGCTTCGTCACAACCCAGTGTCTCCCAAACTTCTCTCTCACCACACAGGCATCACATATTTATACAGTACAGCCCCTCCTCCTGATGTCCCGCCTTCCACTCCCCATAGGATGGAACTTTCCCTCCAAACCCATGACAGACAGGTAACATCAGTGCTGTTATGTAACAGACATTACCTCAAAGAAAGCATTATCTTGAGAGCTAGTATGTTGTAGTCAAGAGAGCTGAAAGACTAGGACTCAGGAAATGTGGGTTCAAATCCCAGCTTGGACATGGAAACTCCCTGAAAGAGGGCCCTGATACAACCATCCTTTATGTTTCTCACATATCTTGAAAGGTAGATGGAACTTGATGGCACATAACTCATCCACACTATATGTTCCTTTGTTGGAACATATTAAGAGTGTGGCTGCATTGGAGAGCTTTGCTGTGATTTGATTTGCAGACTATTACCTATGAAATTGTACACAGTGCTCACACAGGGGCTGCAGATTGATTTGGGAGTTCACTGTTCATGCTGGTTGCTATGAAAGCCACATTCCAGCCCAAAGCCCTCCCCCTGCGATTCCTTTTTTTCCTGGTTCTGCTTCTGCTGATGATTTGATGGTTTGCAGCCCAGAGGAGTCCTGTACCCCTGAGCAGGAGGAGGCAGCAGTCAAGTGCCAAGGAAAAGACACCCACGCAGTGCAGTGAGACTTTGCCTGGGGGTCAGCGTGAAGCAGCTGAAACCCCAGCTGAATAGTCTCATAAATCCCCCAGTTGGGGTAGAATTCTTAAATGTTCAGCCAGGAAACAGCCATAGGAGGGGCTGATAGATATGTTGATTGGAACCCAGAATACTGGCAGGGGTGGGGAGAAGATTTTGTCCCCTGATATGGTTCAGGAGGACCCAAGGAGGGGGGCATGTGCCAGCGCAAATGTACCAGACATTGTTTGTGGACAAGACAGTTAGAATTTCTGCGGCTCTCAGCCAAGTATTCTCTCTTGGGATCCTCCCCACTCAAACTTATGGCTACAGCATTTCTGAAAAACGTTTCTATAGCAATAAAAAAAGAACATGTAACTACTGATTTCTAGGAACATAAACTAACTTGTTTAAACTATCTGATTATCCACTTCCATGCTATGTAGCATATTGGTCTTGTGCAAGTGTTTTGGCATCCTGTCATGTAATACGTAGTGCTGTCATATTACAGGGGAGGATGCCTTAGTGTCTTGTAGTTTTTAAACTATATGTCACCAGAAATTAGTAATTCCTACATGAGTTACTTGAAAGTAAGGGAAGGAAGTGAACCTGAGTGAAATAATTTTGAGTTGTGAATCATGATGTATTTTACAAAATTACTGTTCGAACTTTTGATGTTCTGTATGCTGAGACTATGAAGTACCTTTTCCATGTTCTTTTCATATTTCTATGGAAAAGTTTTTTCAGAAATGTAGCAGATGGGAACCTTTAAATGAGCTTCAGAGCAAGCCATACTCATGGTGTTTTGCTTTTGCATGCCCTCTAATCCTGCACATCAAGCCCAACTGGACGGGAAGCTGTTTTTAAAAGAAGTAGTAGTAGCTTGGAGGAGGAGAGGATTTATGGAGAAAGGTGAATGCTGCAGATATCCCCCCTCCCATTTTACAACAATGTCTGCGGGGGGGGGGGAAGTCTGATTGAATCCTCCTGACATGAAAAAGTTGAAGCTGTGTGTGTCATGCACACCATCAAGTCAATTCTGGTTTATGGTAACCCTTTCTAGGGTTTTCAAGATAGATAATGCATGGAAATAGTTTACCATTCCCTTCTTCTGGGGGCATCCTGGGACTGTGCTCAAGGCCACACAGGCTGGCTCTACATGCAGGAGGCACAATGGGGAACTGAAATTTCAACCTTTGACTCCACAGCCAGATAGCCTAAGCCAGGCGAAGGGAAAAAAGCCACTTTGGCAGTGAAATGGCTGGACCGATTCAAGTCAGCCTTGTACATCATTCCAACAGTAAAAAATGCTTCAGATTCACCTGTTTTATGAGCAGAACAATTCCTGCAGTATTTGACCATCAGTTTCTTTGCACTCTTAAAGCAATGTATCATTTGTAGTAATATAAATAAAACAATAACTCAAAAAATGAGCTCCAAATGACATCCCATATGTAGAAATAACTTGAGAAGTCAAGATTGGTATATTTTTCTGATAGTCATGCCATCTAGCTCTTGTATTTCTTTCTCACCAAATAGGTAGGAAATCTGCAATTATCCAAACAGATAGGGTACCTTTTTTTTTTTTTTTTTTTTTGCTATTTGTTGTTTTATCTTTGCAAAGGCATTGAGAATTGTTTTACCTCTTCCACCATGTCAGACTGCTTAGAAAGATAGTTGACAGAGTTCCAGGCTTGGGGATTAACTGTTAAAGCCAATTTAAATCTGTAGCACAGATGCTTTTCTAGCTGACAACGTCTTCCCGGTGACCTGTCTCTTTCCGTCCTTTGCAACATATTGTTTACCTCAGGAAAGCCTTGCTTTCATAGCGTATGGCTATAAAATGTGTGGAGGTCTGAAGGAAACCAACAGTGTTTTCCAGAGGATTCCGACATTCTACCTCTGGGGATTGAAAAGGGAAACTGGGAAAACAGTGCTGGGTCAACAAGGAAAAATGAACCCCCACTAGGGAAATGTTCTAATCTATTTCTAACTCATGATATTAGGAGACCAGAGGGTTGGCCTGAAGCCAGCCCAAATAAAGAAACCCAAGCCAGAAGAGAAAGCAAAATGGGAGGGGGCACAGATGACTACTTTTGGAACAACATTACGCACATCTGTAAATCATCTATTAAATCATATTAAGATGTCCACCTGATCTTAGCCAATTTGGTTGCGTAGACACGTGCTGATACACTTAAAAGTTACAGAACTAAATATAGCTGATTTCCAGTGTTTTCTATATAGTGCAATGAATCCATCAATTATCTTGTCAGTCAGCTGTTTAAAAAAGACATGTAGCTCATTACATGCATTCCTAAACACAGGGAAATGGGCTTTTGTGGTGCCTGAGATGGACCACTCTGAAGTGTTCTTTTGTATATAAAGAGTATGATCAGAGGCTACGGCTGAACATCAATGGGACTGTTCTGTCAGCCCAGTTCAGCTACTCCATCTGGTCCAGGGTGGGACATGCTACTCCATCCCGAGGACTTGCATCACCCCAACACTACTGGCCCTCAATGAGGGGTGTCAGGTGGCTGGGATCAGTGCTTAAAACTTGATCCCAGCTCCAAGCTTTGGAAATGCAAGTCAGCCCCAGCCATGGACACTGGGCAATGGAGGGCTATTGGCAGAAACTAAGCCACTCTGTGGACTCAAGGACTGGAGAAACCAAGGGTCTGAACTGAAAGTCTAACCTGCTTCCCTACTGTAATAAAGACGAGTTGCGACTTATCCAAGTGACCAGAATCCATGGGGCCTATGGTCGAGGAAACCCACCTGACCATCCTGTCCCTGGGTGAGAGTGGCAGCGGCCACAGTACCTGAAGCAGAAAATTCTGTAAGTACCTTCCCCCATCTCCTTGGTAGTAAACACACAACAGTAATATAGCAGTATGTAACTTTTTGCTGCCTTTGCACAGTATCCACAATCTGCAGCCTAAAACAGCTACCTCATTCTACTTAATTTAAGACCCAGCATTAAGCTGCTGGGGTGAGTGGGTCTTGTGGCTGTTGTGGGTTTTTCGGGCTCTTTGGCTGTGTTCTGAGTGGGTTTTGTTTGCTTTGTTTTGTCTTGTTATGTTGGGAGAGATATAAAGGCCATGATTCCTTCTTCCCCACCTCTACCACAGGTTGTGTTGTGTTATCAGCCATTCTCTTCTCACTGGCTGCCTTGCAATCTGAGCATGTTGTTTCTTCTAGCAGGTTTGAGGGGTTATTATGCGACAGGGCTGGAAGACAAAGTCCACCCCACCTTCACAGGTGTGTTTGCTGGGGACACAGGAGAGGGCCTTCTCTGTTGCTGCTCTCAGACTTTGGAACTCCCTCCTACAGGAGGCCAGGCTGGTCCCATCTTTGCTATCCTTCCAAAACCAAAGACCTTACTATTTAGGTAAATCGCCCCTCAGTAACTGGCTGCCTGAATAGAATTTTTAAATTGATTGTTATGCGTTACTGCTTTGTAAATTGTTTTAGTATTGCTTTTGTTTACCATTTCTCGGAGTGGTATTTGTTTGATCCTTTTTAGTATTTACATTCTTATTCTTTTTAGCTTTAAATATTGTGTTTTAATGATGTAAGCTGCCTTTGTGTACTCTGTTTTTAGCTTTAAATATTTTATCTGTAACATAATCTTATAAAAAAAATTATAAAAAATGTTTTATAGATGGCATTTACCACCTGATAGATTAGCCAAAATGGTTTCTAATTGGTCATCTAGTTCCCTAAATCTGTTCTTCACTTCCACTATGTATTCATAAGGGATTTGGTTTAGATTATACCTGACTAGCCCAGTGGTTTTTCCTATTTCTTCAGTTTATGCTTGACCTTTGCTATAAGAAGCTGATCATCAGAGTCACAATCAGCTCCAGGTCTTGTTTTTGCTGACTGTATAGAGCGTATTCATCTTTGGCTGCAGAGAGCATAATCAATCCGATTTCGGTATTTCCCATCTGGTGATGTCCATGTGTAGAATCACCTCTTGTGTTTTTAGAAAAGAGTGTTTGTGATGACCAGTGTGTTCTCTTGACAAAACTCAATTAGCCTTTGCCCTGCTTCATTTTGAACTCCAAGGCCAAACTTCCCTGTTGTTCCTTTTATCTCTTGATTCCCTACTTTAGTATTCCAGTCCCCTATAATGACGAGAATATCTTTCTTTGGTGTCAGTTCTAGAAGGTGTTGTGAGTATTCGTAGAATTGGCCAATTTCAGCCACTTCAGCATTGGTGGTTGGTACTAAACTTGGATTACTGTGATGTTGAAAGGTCTGCCTTGGATTCGTATTGTAATCATTCTCTCATTTTTAAGATTGTATCCCAGTACAGCTTTTCCCACTCTTTTGTTGACTATGAGGGCTACTCCATTTCTTATACGGGATTCTTGCCCACAACAGTAGATATTATAATTGTCTGAATTGAATTCTCTCATTCCCATCCATTTGACTTCACTGACGCCCAGGATGTCAATGTTTATTCTTGCCATCTCCTGTTTGACCACATCCAGCTTACCAAGGTTCATAGATCTTACATTCGAGGTTCCTATGCAGTATTTTTCTTTGCAGCATTGGACCTTCCTTTCACTTCCAGGCACGTCCACAGCTGAGCGTCCTTTCGGCTTTGGTCCAACCACTTCATTAGCTCTGGAGCTACTTGTACTTGTCCTCTGCTCTTCCTCACTAGTATGTTGGACGTCTTCCGACCTGAGAGGCTCATCTTCCAGCGTCATATCTTTTAGCCTTTTGTTTTTTTTCATGGAGTTTTCTTCGCAAAGGTACTGGAGCGGCTTGCCAGTTCCTGTTCCAATAGGATTGCATTTAGTCAGAACACTCCATTATGACCTGTCCATCTTGGGTGTCCCTGCACGGCATAGCCCATAGATACTCTGAATTACTCAAGCCCCTTCACCACAACAAGGCAGCAATCCGTGAAGGAGAATGTCCCCATAGATGGGCACATCTTTGGATGCACAGCTGAAAATGCATGAAGTTCTTAAGGCTGAAGACAAGCTCTGGACAAGAGCTGAAGGAACTGCCAGTTCCACAAAATATTAAACAAGACACAAAAGGCCATAGTGGTGGGCACCTCCAGAGGAATGGGAACTGCAGAAAATCTGTGAAGCTCAGGAAATGGCATTCATTTGGAGCTGTGGGATCTCTTCCTCAAGTCCCCACTCACTAAACAATAAGCATATTAGTGCCAGGAAAGTTTGATTGCTCTACCGCTGGCCATTGATAAACTCCCTGATCTCTGGCCTTATTCATATACATGGCCCCCATTTGTCCTCAGTTTACAAAATGGATGTGCATAAAGATCACTTCTTCCTTTTTATTATTTCTAAACTTTAGCCAGTAGCTGAAATCCTGTTTGCACTGCTATGCCACATAAGGCTGATGATGGTGGAGAATTTTCAGAGGTGGGATTTCCAGTTCCCTCAAAGATACCACGGACCCCATGGCATCCTTTTCATTCTGGGGATGCTGGGGGCGGTGTCACAGAACTGGGGGAAGGTCTTTCATTTCCAAAAACTGTTGCCACCAGTAAAGTCATCAAAGTGGCAATAATTTTCAGAAAGTAAACACTTTCCCTCCTATGGTCCCCAGTAGCTTCCCTGTGATGAAGCGCATTTCATGGGAACCTCAAGATCTTAGGGGGTGGGGATTGAAAAAATTTCATTTCTGAAATATCACCAAGGCTGATGACATCATCAGCCTCACAGGGCATAACATACAGAGCAGGATTTCAGACATGTTATTTCAGTCACTAATGGTAAGCATTAATAATTTTCAGCAGCAGTTTAATAACTAATAAAAAGAATCTATTTTGAAACATAAGTAAGCAAAACTTGAACAACACTATCTTTCCATCAGAATGTACAATGGAAAATGACCCCTGACATTTGATTATTCTGCTTTACAAGATTTCTTCTAGTTACTCCTCTACCCCTTATCTTCATTGATTTATAACCAGAATAAAATATTGATTTAGGCCTTGCACTAGAGCAAACTCAAGCTATATCCATCTTTAAATGAATTTAAAACAAGCAGCAGCTTCCTCTGTTCATATTGATTTATGCTGTTTCCTTCCACTAAGCTAAAAGAAATTCTAGGGACACTTGTCCCAGCCCCATTGTCCTCGGAAGAAGAATGGACTAGGGACCTGGTATTTCTTATGTATTGTCTTTAGATTACAACAGTGCACAATGCATACCCTCTAGCTTCTTGGAAGTAAACAACCAGAGAAGGGAAGCTGTTGTCTGCTGGAGGGTACAACTCTATAAACAAATTGTGCAACAGTATACACTATCATATTGCTTGACCACGGTAAGTCAGGATTAATGGGAATCCCTAGCTTCACATGTTGGAACTGGGATTCTCTGTAGAATGTCACAACCACCATTCCATAAAACGTATTGACCTACAGTACATTGCCACTGTCTGTTTCAATTTGATGGATGTATTTGCCATAGCTGCCTGTGACGCAGATGTGTGGCAACAGTGCTAACCAGGAACATGTCTGCTTAACTACATCGATTTTATTAGGCATCCTTCAGTCTCGAGAGACTATGGTAACGTGCTCTGTATGGAGGACTTGGAACAGCATCTAATGTGGCTAAGAAGGCCAATTTGAGAGTGACAGTCCCTTCCACACTGAAGACAAAGACAACTTGTCCTCTCTCCAGCTCCCTGATTTTGCTGCTTTCGTGACTGTCTCTTTTCCTCAGCCTGCTGGACAAAGGTCTCTTCAAATTGGGAGAGGCCGTGATGCACCGCCTGCCTCCAGGCTGAATGCTCAGATGGCAGGGTTTCCCATCTGTTGATGTCCATTCCCAAGGCCTTCAGAACCTGCTTGAAGATATCCATGTATTGCAGATGTGGTCTCCCTCTGGGACGATTTCCCTGCACTAATTCTCCATACAGGAGATCTTTTGGAATCACAGCATGCCCAAGCCAATGTAGATGTCGCTGCCAGTATTATAACACAAGAGGTAGAAATGCTATTAAGCATGGTGAGGCAGTGGTCTCCGTGTTAGATGCTGTTGGAGTTTTATTTACAACCTTGTATGCTGTCTGCAGTATGAGTGTCTGGGAGGGATTTTTCTGGGCTGAGAGAGTGTCTATCTAGCCAGCACTAACCAATCATTCCTTCCAGATGTGGAAATTCAAAGAGAGACCCACTCCTCCGCTGGGTATCTCTTCCCCTCTCTTTCATTGGGTGACAGCAGTTGTTAGTTGCTATTGATCTCATTGGTTGGCTGCTAGAATGTGATCAGTAAAGAAAGTAGTATACACAAGACTGTGATTTCAAGCAACTACAAGCAAAAATACTTCTTTTATTCTTTCTCTTACAAATGTTAAGTGCCAGTAAATGAGATGGGGATGGACTCTTGGGAACGTATAGATTTGTTCCTCTGTGGATTTCTGTACTTCTACTGTGTACCAAAAAGGAGAATTTTATCAGAAAATTAAAACTCTGAAACAGATGTTGCAGGGTAACTGACAATCTAGCTTTTTCTCTTTGTTGGAAGACAGTATACTGTAGCTTACACTACAAAACCTGTCTTTGGTTCCCTATTGCTTCTGATATAGTAGAGGAAATATTACCAATGTTCACATAACATTCATTTACCAGTCCAGAATGGGGGAAGGGGTGCCATCTTGTTCTTCACCTAAGGACACAAAGTATCTTGGACCAACTCTGAATAACACAGAGTGAATAAAGTGCTGTGGTTAGAGTACTCGACTGAGACTTGGCAGACCCAGTGTCTAGTCCAAAAAATATGGGCCATGAAATTCTGGGTGACTTTGGGTCAGTTTTTGTCTCTCAGCCAGACCTACTTCATGGGGCTGTTGTTAAAATAAGTGGGGAAAGAGGTGAGTCATGTATATCAGCCTAGGATCACTGGAACAAACGTAAGTAAGATTTAAGAAGCATTTCCAGACCACTCAGTGTACCCATGTAGGGATGTACATTGGGAGTGAGAAAGAATATGCCCGCCACACAGGTTGCTGGCCTGGTGTATCTCCTTCCAGCACACACCGAGTCGTTGGAGAAAAAGGGAGCAGCTCCACCCACCCATCTATCTTGCACATGCCTGCCCTTGAAAGGAGGTGCTCTAAGTTGGGCAAGCCTTCCAGGGGCTGGTTCTTTCTTCCCACTGTTTACTTTATTAGCTCATAAGGTTGGAATCAAGGTCTGGATTGTCTGCCAGGTATGTCAATATATTTGAATCTAGGTAGGAGGCTTAGGACAATAGACCTGAAGAGAAAATTGTGACTGCAGTGAAAGTCATAGGTTAAAGCCATAGCTGTCAGGAAGTGAGCCAGCACAATAGTACAGGACAGGAAACAGATCAAGACAAAGGGCAACAGGAAGGAGCTGAATGCAAGCTTGTTCAAATAAAGGACTTTGTTTTATATTGTGTCTGCTTCATTCTTTGTTGAAAGCAAACAGCAACATATGAAATGCTCGAGACACTGAGGAAGCAGTTCTGAGCATCCTCTCCCCCCCTTCCCCAAGGTAACCTTATTGATTTTCTCCTGGGGATTCCTTGTCTACTTTAGCACTGTAAGCACACACTTAATCTTCCTAGATTTTGAAAACTGACCAGAGATAGGTCTTGGTAGTAGTTGTGTGTGACACAACCAAGGAATGGCAAAGACCCCAGAAAGGGCCAGGAAACAATCCTCCCTGCAATTTTGGACAGTTGTTGTGGGTCAGATTTGAGAACAATGGGTAGATGGGCCAATGGGCTAACTCGGGATGAGGCCCATTCCTACATCCCCTATGTTCCCATCAGCAGAGTTTAGCTAAGTAATTGGTTCATTGACAAACTATACAACTAAATTAAGAAGCCATGGTTGTTAATCTTAGTTAAACATTATATGCACACTGGAACTCAGTGTTCTTTGCAACTCAAGAGAGCTAGTCAGTTTGGAGCGGATTGTGAACGAGATTCAGAATGGACTCATCTTTTCATCATCTTCAAAGGTAAATGGCACCCATGGATTCTGAGCTCAGAATGAAGGTTTTTGCTTATGTTCTCCAGTTGCACATCTAATGCATCATTTAAATTGTTACGTTTAGAATTACCATGGAGGTTAAAATTAGAAGCATAATTTAATGTCTGTCTACCCTTTTCTAGGGAACCTGTGCTCACTCAGGTAAATGACTCCTCTTAGATGCAGTGATGGTTGGTTTAATCCCCAAATAAACATGTTATATATTGACCAAGTTTGCATCTGGTTTCTGGGATTAACAGCTCACTTAACCTATAGTATCTTTTAGCGGCCTTACCTTCGAGTGACTGTGCAAATCATGGGTTTGAATGGAAGCAATGAGTTTTCAAAGTAAAAATGTCTTACTCAAATTTCAAGGCTGCCATTTAATTTAACTTGAGACGATGGTGAAAAATATCAGATTCCTAGAATTAGACTGAATCATTTCCCCGTCTAGGACTGCAAAGACACTCCTTGACCATGATAAAAACAAAAATATGAATAATAAATAAAAGCCAACCTTAATTATAGCAGTCAATTCTGAATATGAGAAATAAAAGTACATGGTAATGTTGTGAACTCACACAGGTTAATAAAGATCCTGGGACTCAAAGCAATATCTCACCTGCAAGAAATATAGACATTGAACTGAAACAGATTGTCTTCTATTCAGAGATAATGATGGGGGCTTCCGATACTTCTGCCTGCTAACAAAATCTAGCATAGACTGCCAGCAATGAGGTCTTCTTTGCTTGCCCCTGAAACAAGCAAACGTAATGGTCACAATTAAAAAATGATACATTGTTCAAGATTTATTTGCAACTAAGGACATGAACACAGAAAAGTTTATCCTCGGTTGAAAACAAATTTCTCTATAATCTAGCCTTTAAATCCCTGTTGCAGTTCACAGAGAAATGTTCCATTATCTGAGGAAGGTGTGTTTCAAGTGTCCACACATGTTCCCCCTTTCCTTTCACTCTTATCTGCCACTATTGCTGCCTTCTAGCCTAACCCCTTCACCAGCTTTCAATCCCCCTCTTTTAATGTTTATCACGTGAAAGAGCGCTGAAGTATCAAGACATGGTAAACCTTTGTGTTAGTGCTGTATGAATTTCATGTCTCTTGGTGCTGAACTAGTAGGTGGGGAAATCTTTTTAAAACTACAATTGACACACGGTATTTTGTTCAGCCAGCAGGGCTTGGGGGATTTTTGTTTGTTTGTTTGTTTGTTTGTTTGTTTGTTTGTTTGTTTGTTTGTTTTCTTTCTTTCTTTCTTTCTTTCTTTCTTTCTTTCTTTCTTTCTTTCTTTCTTTCTTTCTTTCTTTCTTTCTTTCTTTCTTTCTTTCTTTCTTTCTTTACTAATGTTCCCAGTTGCATTATTTTGCGTTGTTTTTATGTAGGTCCTTTGAGGCAGTTGCTGAGCAGGTCCAGATGACATCATTGATGATGCACCAATTTGGGTATGGTGTGGGTCTGCAGAAGGCCCTGCGGACTGAACAAAATATACCACATACTCATGCCAAAAGATCAGATCTACTCATGATTCGCTCTAACATTGTGCAGTTGATGAAATAAATATAGAATGGCACAGTGAGAAACATAGCACAAAAAGCACTATTTACTCTCTAAGCAAACTTGTAAGCTATAGTAGGAAGGAGTAATATGTCTTCTCAATAATTTCCTCCAGAGAGCATCCCAAGCACAGAGTTTTTTTTCCCCACAGATAAAGTCACTCACAAAAAAACAAGGTTCATAATGAGCATCTATACCAAGGGTGAAAAACAGCAAGACCTACAGACTGCAGGCGACTCCCCCACCATTTTTTGCACTCCTGAACCCCAACCTCCATACTTGGGGGAATGTATAATGGGAGAATCATGAACCCAGAAGGTCCCAGACAGATGTATTCGGGATTCTGGACAAAGTTCCTTGAAACCCGGGAAAAACAGACAGCCACTAATGCAGTCGGAGGATGACAGGAATGTAGCCTGGTACAATGTAGCAAAAGGAAATAGAGCCATGCCCTGATTCGCTGGGGAGCCACTTTGGTTCTAGTATGCTGGCACCTGGTGCCTCATGGATGGTGCATCTTCCTTCCTGTGGCAAACAGGCTATTACCCGACCTGAACAACCAAAGTTTCTTTATAACATAGCCTTCCTCTGTTGAAACTGTCAGGGAAGAATGAAACGTAATCTCTTTCCAAGGGAGGGAAGAAACGGTTAAGTGTTGAGTGCCACCAATTGCTTCTCTAACCAGGCCAGCATGCTATCACTTTGATAAGTTAAGCTACTCTTATCTTGTAAAACACCAAGTTTGTAAGTACAGGATGAGATATGTAGCTTCTGTCTACGCCCATGGCTTCCACTAGGCTGATGGCATGACATCCATGAAATAGTGTACAAATGTGCTTTATACTGCAGATTTCCATCCAATATGGAGGATGACAAGTCTACCGTAAAATAAGCTATACTCCCTTCAAACCTTGTTTTATTATGAACAATTTTTTTAAAAATTGAACTGACCTTTCCCACTTTTTTAGTTCTTTGTCCCATGGGAGACTGCCACTTTTTCCTTTCCCTCAAGCATCATATGGTGAGAGAGAAACGAAAACCCTTCATTGATGGTACTGTAGTTATAAGAACTGAAAGCATAGGCAGCTTATGACTGGACCTGAGGGGGGTGCTTTGATCTGAAATTTTGAAGTGAGGCACCCTCCTCTCCTACATCACCACCCACAAAGTATTCCCTGAACTGACAGAAACACACATAGTTTCTGAGGCAAATCGGGGGCAAATGTCCCTAGCAAGGTTCTCAATCCCATCCTGTACCCCACAGAAGCATGTGTTCAGCAGCTGTGTTCCATGGCAAATTCTGGGGCACTTTATAAGGGCACTTTATAAAAGTAATAGATGCACACACTACAAAAGTCCCAAAAAAAAGGAAGGGGACAGAAGAACATGAGGTATCATTTTCAAAACAAGGAATACATTACATAGGAATATGATAATTCTAAAATATATCCCAATATGATTCTAAAACAAAAGGTGGCTAGATAGTGAACAGGCAAGACAATGTAGAGCCAGGGTGTGTGAGAGCATAGATCTATCTGACTGTGAGAAAGACCACTTCCAGTTAGATTCAAATTCTTCTTAAGCTAACCCCTCTGTCCTTATATCCTTTGAGAACATCTCTTCCGAATAAGCAGTTGGAAGCAAGCAGCAGGAAACCATACCTTTGGCTACTCTCTAGAAGTTTATTTCTTTATATTTATTTATTTATTTTGTATCCTGCTCCCATTAGTGTCATAGCACTACTCTGTGTGGGTCACAACTCATAAAATAGAAAAGGGTTTTACAAAAGCTTTTACAAATGGCTTTATTGACGGTTTCCTGGTGTCTCCACATGACACCCTTTAGCTATTGCAGCTGTGCTCTCTACTGAACCATATTTGGGGGGGGCACCCCAAAATTATAAAATGGAGAGGGGAATTATAGCAGCAAATCTTTGTGTGAAGATCACTGTTTCAATTGGTGAAATGTTGGGACTTGAGAAGAGACATAGAGTCATTAATTTTTTACAGACTGGTGGGTTTTGCTTACTATTCTAAAACATATTCTTTGCTGACAAGGTTATAAGGTATTGCCAATAAAAGCTTATAAATGTCTACTCAAAAGTAAGTCTAACTATATTCAATTAAGCTTATTGCCAGGGAAACAAGTATAGCATTGCAAACTAAATGTCGTAGATTATCTACACACTAGTATTTCTTAAACTAAGTTGCCATTTGTAAAGCTTGCCTAGCCCTAGCCACTGGATCACAAGATGCTGTCTTCAAGAGATAAATTAATCAGAAAAAAAGAGCATGGGAAGATGTTGAAACCACTGAGTATTTTTCCAGTATTAATTTCCCATGTCTATTAATTTTCCACATTTCCACTGTTGACGTCTGGTGCGCCATAGACATGTTATATAATCCCAAGCAATGATGGGAAAAAATCAAGTCTTACATTCACAAAAATTGTCCATGGAAAATGGCAAGCAAAAATCCCATCACAATGCTATAACGATTAGTGCTAGACTCAAAGTGAGGGAAAACCTGAATTGTTCCCTGAACACTGACCTATTGTATAGTTCAAATCCCTCAATGCAGCCTTGGTTATTTTACACATTACTGTACAAAAGAAACTGAACTTGCTGCAGGGTGTTAACTCAGTTGAGAACCAGAGCTAACCCTGGCTGACCACATGTTTCCAAATACCTCTTTATATTCTCTCACAAGACTGAAAAACGTTCTGGTTTTCCTGGCATGTATTTACCCTTAAGATCTTAACTGTGCAACACCTTACAACCATAACTTATGAAGTGACATCAAAAATGAAAAACATTTTACAGAGAGGCTCCCAACATTTGGGTGCCTGTGAGGAGATCATGAAAAAGGAGAGATGATAGTACAAAGGGCAAGACTGGCAGAAAGCAACTAAAGAATATTGTAAAGGTAAAGGTTTCCCTTGACAATTTGTCCAGTTGTGTCCAACTCTAGGCAGCAGTGCTCATCTCCGTTTCCAACCCATAGAGCTAGTGTTTTGTTCGCAGACAATCCTCTGTGGTCATGTGGCCAGCGTGACTAGACATGGAATGCCGTTTACCTTCCCACTGAGGTGGTATCTATTTATCTACTCGCATTTTTGCATTTTGCGTGCTTTCGGACTGCTAGGTTGGCAGGAGCTGGGACAAGCGATGGGGGCTCACTCCGTCGCATGGATTCGATCTTACGACTGCAGGTCTTCTGACCTTGCAGCACAGAGGCTTCAGCTGTTTAACCCGCAGCGCTACCACGTCCCTGTAGCCCTCTGATAATTAAAGTCTACTGGCTTTCGAACACTTGGTCGTCACACAAAAAGCTAAAACAAAACATTGCGCAATTTACACCAAATTTGACTTAATTAATTAATTAATTAATTAATTTAACATATGCCGCCCACACTACCCAAAGGTCTCTGGGCAGCTTACAACAATTTAAATGCAGTAAAAAAGATAATACAATTAAAATAAATTAAAAATATATACAGTGGTGCCTCGCATTACGAGTGTACCATTTAACGACGAATCTGCATAGCAATCTATTTTTTGTGATCGCTAATGCGATCGCATTGCAATGTTTTGAATGGGAAAACATCACATTGCGATGATCGGTAAGCGTTCGCTTACCGATCTTCGCATTGCGATGTTTTTAGAACAGCTAATCGGCAGTTCCAAAATGGCCGTCGAGTGCCCAAAATGGCTACCGCAAGCATTTTCGCGCAGTTTCCACGCTTACCGAGGCGGCGAAAATGGTGGCGCTATGGAGGATCTTCACTGAACGGTGAGTTTAATGCGTTCCTATGGGGGTTTTTAATTCCGTTTAGCGATGTTTCCGGATAGCGACGATTAATCCGGAACGGATTAACATCGCTATGCGGGGCACCACTGTACTCTACAAATTGCCATCAGGACCCACAGTTGATATTTCAATTAAAATTCTTCTGGAACAGGAAGGTTTTGACCTGGCACCGAAATGTCATCAATGTTGGCGCCAGACGAAGCTCAGTTGGGGTGGTGTTCCATAGTCTGGGGGCAGCTGCTGAAAAGACCCTTTGTCTACAAGCCATCCCTCTTACCTCCTTGAGGGATGTCTCTTTCAAAAGGGCCCCCTAGCCAGATCTTAACTGCTGGGTAGGTTCATATGAAAGAAGTTAAAAGTACTTCCACAATGCTTATGAAATCTTAAAGAATGATATATGTATCCATATCAATGTGTTAACTGCTGAGTTACATGAAAGCAGATTATGGGAAGATACTAAGTACGGTGGTGCCCCGCATAGCGATGATAATCTGTGCAGCAAAAATCGTCACTATACGAATTCGTCGCTATGCGAAATTTAAAAGCCCATAGGAATGCATTGAAACCCCTTCAGTGCGTTCTTATGGGCTTAAAACTTACCTTTTAAGTAAAAATCCTCCATACGGTGGCCATTTTAGCTGCCTGGTAAGTGAGGAATCCGTCCCTGTTTTACCTGGCAGTGATTTTGGAACCGCCGATCAGCTGGGGGAAAAAACATCGCTATGTGAAAATCGGTAAGCGAAACAGCTTACCGATCATCACAAAGGATTTTCCCCCATAGGAAACATCGTTATGTGATCGCAAAAGCGATCGCAAAAACACTGTCGCTATGAGGATTTGTCATTAAATGGGGCGCCCGTTATGCGAGGCACCAGTGTACTTCTTTCTGCTTCGTGACAAAAACAGTAACTTGTGTTTGGAAAAAGGGAAAAAAAAAAACAGTGTGAGAAAAATGTAACAAAAAAAGATCAGCCTCTACACACATTAAAGAAAAGGGAAATAATATTGCCCTCATATACTTACCCTGTTGAGTCATTCAGAAAATATGAGTACCTCCCTCACGCCACCCCATGTTTCAGATCCCACTTTATTCTTCTTCAGGCAAATCTGTATTTCTGGATGATGTATCTATTTCAGATACTGAAGATCAATCAATAATAACAATAATAACAATAACAATAACAATAATAACAATAACAATAACAATAACAATAACAATAACAATAACAACAACAACAATAATAATAATAATAATAATAATAATAATAATAATAATAATAATAATAATAATAATAATAATAATAATAATAATAATAATAATAATAATAATAATAATAATAATAATAATAATAATAATGTGCCATCAACTTAATTCCAATTTATGATGACCAGGATTTCCTACAGGTGACCATGGCATCCTTCAGTCTCGAAAGACTATGGTATCGTACTGAAAGACTACAGGTAAAGTACCGAGAAGTGGTTTGTCAGTCTCAGGGTGCTTCTCAAAGACCATATAGACAAGCTCTTCTCCTAGAACACACAATGGGGAATAAAACTCTCTACAGAGGCATGTCCATAACACAAAATGTCACGTTTCCAGGGGTTTTAACTGGCAAAAGTCCAATAAACCAGTCCAGTATCAGTAGTCCACTAGATGCAAAACAGATACCAAGATGCCAGAGCCAAAACACAAACTGTAGTCAGAAGTCAGAGTCCAAAGCCGAGGGTCCAGAAGACAAGGTCCAAAATGAGCAGGAGGGTGGATACAAGCCAGAGGAACTGACTTGTTGCTTCCACGAGCTTCCCAGCCATCTGGGAGCTGATTATATAGCAAAACAGTCATTGAACTGCTGGAAGCCTTTTCATCCTGTCAAAACTCAAGACTGGATGTTTCTACGGGCAGCTTTCAGGCGATCCTCTGCCCTTTGCATCATAAGTCTTTGCCCCGAAACCTAGCCCTTACCCTGGCTACTGGGGGAGGAGAACCTGTTGGCGATTCAGCTGTCTGTGCTTCTAATCGCTCAGCATTCTTCTCAGCTACAGTTAACCCCTCAGGTTCCAGATCTTCAGCTGAACTCATGACACAAAACTATATAGAGACTAAGAACGAAAACCTCTACATACATACATACACATTCAGAATTTCTTTGATTGGAACAAATAGCACTGATAAAGTTAATATCAGCAAACACAAGACTGCATTATGCTTTCTCCCTTGCCTACTTGCTTACCCCACCCACAGTTTAAACTGGAATATATCTAAGAATGCTCTCTCTTACTGAAACAAAACAAAATTTAAAACAATACATCATTTTCATATTAAAAAGCCTCTGCAGGGTGTGATCAGATAGTGAAAAAAGTGCTTGTCTGATCACACTTATCTCCCTTAAAGCAACCATCCCATCTGTCTGGGAAGAACCTCAGCCTGGTTTTAAAAAGTAGTAGCCCTACTACTAGATCACAAAGGCTCAGCTTGGGCACAGATCAGAGTCAGGGTGGAGGGCAAGTCCCCATATGTCATATGATCATTAGGAAATAACTCAAATCAGACTGTACTACCAGCAATCCAAATTGCAATCTATTTCCCCGTGTGATCACACCCTGACTTCAAAGATGGAAAATACAGAGACATAATAGTATTTCCATATCCAGAAATATCTCATGCTTTAAAGAAAAAGTCTATCTGTTATATTGTGAGCTTGCCTAAGGGCACGGCTACACTAATGAAATAAATTGAATGATGGATTGGTGTTTTTGAATTTGGTTTAAAGTCACATAACATTCATGTGGTTTTTGTGTTGGTTTCTGTGTCCCCTTTGGGGGGAAAATTAATCTGGCTTTAAGTTGTGTTGTATATTGTTCAAGGGAGGTACAGGGTTTTTTTAGAATTTTTTTTATTTGAGGCTTTATCCTGCATCCACCCAACCTCACACTGGTTGTCTGCCACAGTCACTGGCTGCTGCTGTGCTGTTATTTTTACTAATTTGTAATTCTTTTTTTCATTTCTTGCAACCTGGAATAGTGCTAAAACAGAATTAACTGATAGAAAAAAATTTAAACAGGTTTCCCTGCAGCCCAACACACACATAGACAGAGTGAAAGCCAAGGGGAGGGCATGGAGAAGGAGAGATAGCAACAGAGGTGGGAGCTGAAAATAAATTATGTAAAAAGCAGTTCAACATTTAATTCAAGAAGAGCTGATTAAAAGCAAGGTTGTGAATCAACTTCAGAAGCATGCCACATTCTGGATCAAAATGGCAGTATTCGTATAGATTAAGAGATGTCCCAAATTGAAAGAAGCTATTCTTACTTGGTTCCTGTTCAGATTGAGATCATCTTGAATTTCATGGGAAAAATTCAACATTTGAAGATTTAAAAATACTAAATGGGGGGGATGATGTTTTCATAAGCAGAGAAAGGGGAGCACAAAAGTAATGTGCATAACTATGCAACTATGGCCCCTGCTTGTCCTGTATTAATCAGTAAGTTTTAGTTTTTGCAGCCTGATAATGTGGAAAGGACTCTTGGAGAGGTGAAGGCTACCACATATCTGCTGGACCCTTGCCCTTCCTGGCTTTTAAGAGCTACCAGAAAAGGATTGGGTGAGTGGGTACAAGCAGTGGTGATGGGAAAGGACAACATAAGTAGCTTTGAAGGAGGTTGGTTCCAGCCCCGAAAAAACATGTTTGCAGTTTGGCATTGTGAATCCTCCCCTTTGACATGTATCATGCCACCATGGAAAACTGCCTCAGAGTTATAGCTGTGTGTCTCCACTGAAACAAATGAGAACATTCCAGATATTCAGAAATCCATCTCTCAATTGGGCCAGAAGTTGAACTGGCAATGCCAGATAGGTTTGAACTTAGTTTGGGGAAGTAAAATCAACATCCAAATTGAATGAGGGGATTCTGTGCATAACTGTGATGCTGTGCACATGTTTCTCATCATAATATGCAATTTGCCCACTGAGTAATTAATCTAATGCTTTGGATTCAGATTATATTTCAGATTAAGTTTGGCATCAGCACAACTCCAAAAACTGTTTTGAGAACACATCCTAAGTAATGTGGCCTTTCTTACCTCCCTACATCTCGTGATCGACTTTATCAGAACACATCCTTCCCTGATTGGCTTTTATCACATTTGCTTTGTTTACAGAAACAGACTGCTTGATCCACTATATAGTCACCCCAATTTCATACATAAAAATAACTGCATGCCATCTGAACTGTGACAGTCCAGCCAGCCTATTATTTAATAAAGAGGAGAGTAGACAAGTAAACAGAAAATACAATGGAGAATACTCTCAACATCAGGAACATCCAACAGATCAGTGGTAATTTTGCACTGTTTATGTTTGTATGTACAGGCTTGTAGTCGCTTGCATAGTAAGTGATTGGGGTTGATTGACAGTTGTATGTGGGATATGTGCCACGACTGAGAATTAAGAAGTGTGAAAAACTTGATATGAAAGTAACTGCCAGATGTTTGGTCTGTATGGTTCCTGGAGAGAATCCGCTTTGTATATAAGGGGTGCTTGAAGGAGAGAGTGAGAACTATTGTTTTATTTAGAGTTTGTCCTGTCAAAATTCAGGAGTTGCTTGGGGTGCAATCAGATGGGCATTTGTCCTGCTGTTTGGTCCACTGTGGGAATGGACTTGTTTGCTCCTTTTTGCTAGTGAACAGAAGACATATTTGCTAGAGCAACACAGATCATTCCCAGAGTGTTCCGAGCTGCATCTTTCTGGGTCCCTATCAAAGGTTACTGTGTTTTGTTTGTTTGTTTGTTTGTTTGTTTGTTTGTTTGTTTGTTTGTTTGTTTTGGTAGGGGTAAGACTGTTTCATTTTGGTTCATTTCCACTATATGTGATTGCTAGGATCAAACCAAAGTGAGGCTTGCAGCTTTATATTTCCCTTTCACTTTTAATTTCCCAATATCATTAAATGTGCTAAGTGGTTAAGAAGACAGCTTAACCACTTCACAATATTGGGAAACACTTCCTATGCTTCTCTGTGGAATTCAAAGGTGTTTTTTCTTAAGTCTGTTAGGACAACACTGATGTGAAATACCGTTTAGGGAAAAAAATGAAAATTGAAATCTTCCTCCCAAAAGGAGGAAGAGAAAGGGGCAAGGAAAAGGATTTTTTTTATTGTTGGTTTTGTTGTCTTTTAAAGGGAGGAGGACCAAGTAGAATTATGTAAAGTGTGGATGCTGTATGGATGCAAGGATTGCACCAGATGGCACACCAGAATGCTACCCTATTTAGTCCAATCCAAGCCACTCCAATTGAGCCTTATAGACAAGCCCTCAGAGAGGGAGTCTGGCTTGTTTGAGAAGAGATTGTGAATAAGAATGGTTCCTGTTTAGCACTTGTTTTAAAACAAGTGTCTAAGTTCTAAAGAAGAAAAGTAAAGGCTTATGATTTTATTTTGAAGAAACTGATAGCTTAAATATTGTTCTTATATTTTGTTTTTAATGAGACTTTTATTTGTTTTAAGCCTTACATGTTGTTTTAATATGTAGCAGATACGTACATGATTTACACAGTGTCACCAAAGTAAACAAAGTTGTGTTTCATCAAAAATAATTCTACCTTTTAAAAAGGGGGAATGTGAAGTCAGTCCTTACGAGCTGTAGCTCTGGCACAGTAAAGGTAGCATTGTAAAAAGGAGCACTGGTTGTTGGCCTTGGTTGGTAGCAGGGACAAACCAAGAGAAGGAGTCCTTCTTCACAAGTTCAAACAAACCCAAGCCTTAGTGGTTAACATTTGGATGGTGGCAGATACGGAGTAGAGGAGTTGTATGAGTGCCACAATCAAGAAGACTGAATGTACCATCATATACTGTAGGAATGCAAAGGAAAGCTAATATTTTCTCCACCAATGTAGAATGCCACTTAGTACTGCAAATCACTCATGCCATGATGATAATTGAAATATTCAAGTTCAGCCAATGGTCTTTGCCATTCTACTATCCCCCCACACTGCCACTCAGCACCCAACTGAACCTACCTTAAAAGGAAGATAAAATTTAAGAGATACATTGAGCAGGACTCAGCTGGAACATGAAAAGAATAGCTAGCCACAAGTAAGAAACACTACACCTGAAGAAGATTCAGCTGTACGTAACTATTCTAATATAATTGGTTGCAATGGTATTTTTTGCTTTGTTTTTAACTTACTGCTTTAGAACAGATTAAATAAATGGTTAAAGCAAAGCTATTCAGCACCCACACGTACTACAAAAAGAGGACTCTCTCTCTTTTTCATTTCCTTCAGGAACCAAAGCTACAGAAATCAGGATCTGAGCATGTGCAAAGATTAGCTGAGCAGAGATATTCAATCAAGTGGACAGTGTCTACATGAGAAGTTTAAACAGACTCAGCCAATCAGACTGAAATACAAAAATAAATAAATAAAAGTGAAGTCAAACCTTACTATGCATTCAAGAGGTACAAACCAATTAAATTTGACTTATGAGGTGGCTGCTTTCATGTTTTGACAGCATTAGCAATGAAAGTAAACCCATGCAGAGCTGACTTTCTACTGGGCTGTAAAGGCCTATTTTGTCTATGGTGGCATAAAGAAACCTTTATCTAGTCTTCTGTAATAACTACAAAAGTACCTCATCTATGGTACATCCAGGTAACAGCTTCCTGTAATATTGCCAGAATGTAACAGAAAGGGAAGAGAGAATCTCCTCAAAAAAAGAAAATGTGTGATAAGGGTTCCACTGACCACAAGACTTATTATTCAGAAAACAGCCTGATGCCTCTTAAACCAATTTGACAGTTGTCCAATTAAATTCCTATTTTCCTGAAGGTTGTTTCAAAAATTCAAATCTTTATGCCTCCCTCTGCCTATCCCTGGAAGACAGTGTGTACTTATTTTTATGTTTTCAGAAGAGTTTGAAATGTACCGGAATATTAGCTATTTCTGGTGAGTTATGCCTGCCAAGTTTTAGACAGATGGATGTGGGAAAGGGCTGTTCTACTCTATTTCTCCTTATCATTCTTTTAAAAAAAGATAGGTGTCAACTACTTTTTAAATTTCCTGGTAGAACTGGATGAAAGCTGTAAAGATAACTACCACTTCTGCAAGTTTCAAATCTGCCATGTTTCAAAAGACATTTAGGAAAGCCTTGTCTTAGAAACAAGGCTCTATCCCTTTCCATCATTGCTTATGGAGAGTCACATGTCTACAAAGGAGAGTTTTTTATTTGCATATAGATTCACCACACGAACAAGAACCACAGTTTTTCAGGGCTTTTGCTTTATACAGGCAGTCTACATGTAGGCAGGAACCTCTTATCATTACTTATTTGAAGAGAGCAACAATGGTGTTCCAAGGGGCTAGATTCTTGTCTGATTGCGTATTATCAAGAACCAGGTAAGTAATGACTACCCAAGGTTGAATTTTACCCAAAGCAGCCACTACAAGGATGTATCCATTTTGAAGACATTGGCTTAAATCCAATTGTTAGTCCGCTTATTGTAGTCAATTACAATTAGAGTAGTCTCACTGGATAACTGGGGATCTGGTGGGTCATCTCCTCCATACATTCAGTTGATTCAGTTGATGGGCCTACTCTAGTTCCAACTTACTACACTAAGCAACAGGAGTTTGACCATTGAATCAATGAGTATTTGTTAAGTCCACACTTGTGTTAGTTCTATCCGTTCAGTGAGTCGACCCTAGCTGGGGCTAACATTTAGATTTAGGCTGCAGTCTTCTGTAGCCTAACCCACTGGTTCTTAACCTTGGGTTACTCAGGAGTTTTGGACTGCAACTCCCAGAAGCCTTCACCACCAGCTGTCCTGACTGGGGTTTCTGGGAGTTGCAGTTCAAAATCATCTGAGTAACAAAGGTTAAGAACCACTGGCCTAACCGACCTTTGTAATATTTGTAACATAACTGTAACCTTCTGACCTTCTAAATCTAAACAGCAATATAAAGGTTTGGAGCTGGTCCATTCTAGAGGAGCCTTACTTTAAAATTAGACAAATGCCAAATCCAGACTCCTTCATGGATTGCTGCCTTGTCGTGGCGAAGGGGCTTGAGTAACTCAGAGAAGCTATGGGCTATGCCGTGCAGGGACACCCAAGACGGACAGGACATAGTGGAGAGTTCCGACTAAACGCAATCCACCTGGAGTAGGAAATGGCAAGCCACTCCAGTATCTTTGCCAAGAACACCCCATGATCAGAAACAAAAGGCTAAAAGATATGACGCTGGAAGATGGGCCCCTCAGGTCGGAAGGCGTCCAACATGCTCCTCAGGAAGAGCGGAGGACAAGTACAAGTAGCTCCAGAGCTAATGAAGTGGTTGGGCCAAAGCCGAAAGGACGCTCATCTGTGGACGTGCCTGGAAGTGAAAGGAAAATCCAATGCTGCAAAGAAAAATACTGCATAGGAACCTGGAATGTAAGATCTATGAACGTTGGGAAGCTGGAGGTGGTCAAACAGGAGATGGCAAGAATAAACATCGACATCCTGGGCATCAGTGAACTAAAATGGACAGGAATGGGCGAATTCAGCTCAGATGATTATCATATCTACTACTGTGGGCAAGAATCCCGTAGAAGGAATGGAGTAGCCTTCATAGTCAACAAAAGAGTGAGAAAAGCTGTACTGTGATACAATCTCAAAAATGATAGAATGATGTCAATACGAATCCAAGGCAGACCATTCAACATCACAATAATCCAAGTTTATGCACCAACCAGCATTGCTGAGGAGACTGAAATTGAACAATTCTATGAAGATTTACAACACCTTCTAGAACTGACACCAAAGAAAGATGTTCTCATTCTAGGGGACTGGAATGCTAAAGTAGGGAGCCAAGGGATAAAAGGAACAACAGGGAAGTTTGGCCTTGGAGTTCAGAACGAAGCAGGACAAAGGCTAATAGAGTTTTGTCAAGAGAATAAGCTGGTCATCACAAACACTCTTTTCCAACAACACAAGAGGCGACTCTATACATGGAAATCACCAGATGGGCAATATCGAAATCAGATTGATTATATTCTCTGCAGCCAAAGATGGAGAAGCTCTATACAGTCAGCAAAAACAAGACCTGGAGCTGACTGCGGTTCTGATCATCAGCTTCTCATAGCAAAATTCAAGCTTAGACTGAAGAGATTAGGAAAAACCACTGGGCCACTCAGGTATAATCTAAACCAAATCCCTTATGAATACACAGTGGAAGTAAAGAACAGATTTAAGGAACTAGATTTGGTGGACAGAGTGCCTGAAGAACTTTGGATAGAGGCTCGTAACATTGTCCAGGAGGCAGGAACGAAAACCATCCCAAAGAAAAGGAAATGCAAGAAAGCAAAGTGGCTGTCCAACGAGGCCTTAGAAATAGCAGAGAGGAGAAGGGAAGCAAAATGCAAGGGAGATAGGGAAAGTTACAGAAACTTGAATGCAGACTCCAAAGAATAGCAAGGAGAGACAAGAGGGCCTTCTTAAATGAACAATGCAAAGAAATAGAGGAAGATAACAGAAAAGGAAAGACCAGAGATCTGTTCAGGAAAATTGGACATATTAGAGGAACATTTTGCGCAAAGATGAACATGATAAAAGACAAATATGGGAGGGACCTAACAGAAGCAGAAGACGTCAAGAAGAGGTGGCAAGAATACACAGAGGAATTATATCAGAAAGATTTGGATATCCCGGACAAACCAGACAATGTAGTTGCTGACCTTGAGCCAGACATCCTGGAGAGCGAAGTCAAGTGGGCCTTAGAAAGCCTGGCTAACAACAAGGCCAGTGGAGGTGATGGCATTCCAGTTGAACTATTTAAAATCTTGAAAGATGATGCTGTTAAGGTGCTACATTCAATATGCCAGCAAGTTTGGAAAACTCAACAGTGGCCAGAGGATTGGAAAAGATCAGTCTACGTCCCAATCCCAAAGAAAGGCAGTGCCAAAGAATGCTCCAACTACCGTACAATTGCACTCATTTCACACGCTAGCAAGGTTATGCTCAAAATCCTACAAGGTAGGCTTCAGCAGTATGTGGACCGAGAACTCCCAGAAGTACAAGCTGGATTCCGAAGAGGCAGAGGAACTCGAGACCAAATTGCTAACTTGCGCTGGATTATGGAGAAAGCCAGAGAGTTCCAGAAAAATATCTACTTCTGCTTCATTGACTATGCGAAAGCCTTTGACTGTGTGGACCACAGCAAACTATGGCAAGTCCTTAAAGAAATGGGAGTGCCTGACCACTTTATCTGTCTCCTGAGAAACCTATATGTGGGACAGGAAGCAACAGTTAGAACTGGTCATGGAACAACTGAGTGGTTCAAAATTGGGAAAGGAGTACGGCAAGGCTGTATATTGTCCCCCAGCTTATTTAACTTATATGCAGAATACATCATGCGGAAGGCTGGACTGGAAGAAACCCAAGCCGGAATTAAGATTGCCGGAAGAAATATCAACAACCTCCGATATGCAGATGATACCACTCTGATGGCAGAAAGTGAGGAGGAATTAAAGAACCTTGTAATGAGAGTGAAAGAGGAGAGTGCAAAAAATGGTCTGAAACTCAACATCAAAAAAACTAAGATCATGGCCACTGGTCCCATCACCTCCTGGGAAATAGAAGGGGAAGATATGGAGGCAGTGTCAAATTTTATCTTCCTGGGCTCCATGATCACTGCAGATGGAGACAGCAGCCCTGAAATTAAAAGGCACCTTCTTCTTGGGAGGAAAGCGATGACAAATCTTGACAGCATCTTGAAAAGCAGAGACATCACCTTGCCAACAAAAGTCCGAATAGTCAAAGCTATGGTTTTTCCTGTCATGATGTATGGAAGTGAGAGCTGGACCATAAAGAAAGCAGACCGCCAAAGAATTGATGCCTTTGAGTTGTGGTGCTGGAGGAGGCTCTTGAGAGTCCCCTGGACTGCAAGGAGAACAAACCTATTAGTTCTAAAGGAAATCAACCCTGAATGCTCACTTGAGGGACAGATCCTGAAGCTGAGGCTCCAGTACTTTGGCCATCTCATGAGAAGAAAAGAGTCCTTGGAAAAAACTTTGATGTTAGGAAGGTGTGATGGCAAGAGGAGAAGGGGACGACCGAGGATGAGATGGCTGGACAGTGTCTGCGAAGCAACCAACATGAACCTGACACAACTCCGGGAGGCAGTGGAAGACAGGAGGGCCTGGCGTGCTCTGGTCCATGGGGTCACGAAGAGTCGGACACGACTAAACACACAAATCCAGAACTTTATCAGGCTAGTTCAAGAGATGTCTAAAACAAAACATGCCCCGGCTAGCTGGTGGATGGATATTATTTTATCAACTCCTGCCTGGATGTCACTTTGTTTTTATTGCTCATTAGGGCAAACAATGATCCTAGAGCTGGAAGTGCATTTGGCACTCCTCCAGCGACCTACTGGAATCATCCCATAGCCCAGCAGTGTCGAACTGTGGCCCTCCAGATGTTCTTGGACTTCAACTCCCAGAAGCCTTCACCACCACCTCTGCTGGCCAGGATTTCTGGGAGTTGAAGGCCAAAAACATCTGGAGGGCCACAGTTCGACACCACGGCCATAGCCTGTGCTGAGCGGGTACTGGGCCAAAATCCCTGTGGCTCAAATCCTGTTGCTTAGCATAGGAAATTGAACAAGAGTAAGCATTTAAAATTACTGAGGTTTATTGCCTTAACTCCTCCATGAGTTCTATTGATTCAAATGGGCCTACTCTAATTGTGATTTACTGTGCTAAAGTAAGTCACAACTAGAGCAGAGATATTTGAATCAATAGAACTTATGGAGGAATTGTCTCACCAAATTCACACTGATTTAATGGACCTACTCTAGCATGACTTACTATGGTAAGCAACAGGAGCTTGGTCAGTGAATCGAAAGCTGAAGTTTACATATTGATTTGAAGTACCCCAGTAATTGGGCTGCTGGTGTAGCTGGCTTGGCTGCTGTTGTCTACTGTCCTGAAAAGTGAAATAATTCCAGCATGACTTTGAATCATGGTTGCAGCAGAAGCAGGATGTGATCGCACAGGGAAACAGATTGCACTTGTGGAGCCATCCAAAGCAATCTATTTCTTGGCAGTCACGCGATATATGGGGAATTGGGCTCCAGCTCAACCTTGAGCCATGCCCAAGCTGGACCTTTGGGTCCAGCTGAAGGGCTACTGCTTTTGGGGGTTAGGCCGGAGGGATTCTCTGACAGACAGAAAGTGGAGATTGCTCCATGCAAAGTGGTCCTTTCTGGTGCAGTCAAATGCATACTTTTCTCACTGTCTCATCACACCCTGGGTTACATGTCCTCTTAAACAGCATATTCTTTTCTGATTTAACATTTCTTATCTTTTTAGAAAAGGTTATTAATTAAAAAAACAAAGTTTTTCTCCCTGCATTTATTCTTCTAAAAATGCTTTTCTTGGTATTCTTAAAAACAGGAGCAAGAAGTTGTAAGAATATGCAGCAGGTTTGTAGACTGTGAGATGAACCTATTCCAAAGTACTATTTTTAGCCTATCAAATGCCAAAAAGCACAATTAATATACAAGATATCCTTGTGTTATTAAATGTGTGGAATGCATTGTGCCACTTTTTATACATAGATGCTGTAAAATTAAGACGCAGCAGCCTGAGGCATATTTTATGTCAGAGAATACACAGATGTCTGCTGCTTATGGAAAATTCCAGCTGTCTCTACCAAACAGATTCAGCAGATATTCCACATTAGGAACCTAAGCTGTACCAACTGTGGTGTTAAACTAAGGGCATGTTTTACCTAGGTGAGGGATATCTGTGAACAGTGCCTCCTGGACTTTGTTCCTAAATTTAGAAACAGAAATGGAGAATATGACATGGTTTGCAACTGCAGATTAGGAAGAGAGGGAGTGCTGACTCTTTTCTTTCATGGCCTTTGCCCATTTGATATCCTCCTCTAAAGCTGTTACCTGTCCTCAAAGAAAACATAAAGACACCAGAAGAAGCCACTTCCAAATCAGGGGTGGCAAACTTTATATCACTTACCAGATGTGTTGTGGCTGCAGTTTCCATCTGTCTTTGCCAGCATCGCCAGTGATGAGGGATGGTGATTTTAAAAAAATGTCTAGAGGTCCACGTTTGCCCACATCTGTTCTGAACAATCAAAACCACAGCCACTTTCCTCCATTCTGGGATCAGGAAGGTGGAAGGAATCACCTGGAGAGTTTCAGGGTGCGGTTAGATCAGGGGTGTCCAACCTTTCACCTTCCCTGGGCCACATTAGATGAAAATTTGGTTTGGGTCGCACATACATTTGGTTTGGGCCGCACGGGGGGGGGCAGCCCTAGCCGTCCTCCACAGCCCCGCTCCAAGCACGTTTACCGGCAGCTGCAATCTCAGACAGCAGAGGCTGCCAGCTTCAACTCCGGCTGCTTTATGGGGCCGGGAGGGGGTCCACCTATTGATGGGGATGGCGCAATGCAGTCACGCAGCCCCCCATCCCCTGCCCTCCCACTCCTTCCTTCCCTCTCTCCCCCTCTACTGTTGTGACTTGCCCCAGCCACATTCCGGCCACAAGCGCCAGCAGTGTAACTTGAAACTTTTGAATTTCTTTAAAAATAAAAAATTGCACTGGGCCGCATTACGAGCTGACCTTGGGCCACAGGTTGGACAAGCCTGTGTTAGATACTTCTGGCTAGAGTAGGCATCCTTCAGTCTCAAGAGACTATGGCAACGTGCTCTGTATGGAGGATTTGGAACAGTGTCTAGTGTGGCTGAGAAGGCCAATTCAGGAGTGACAATCCCTTCCACACTGAAGACAAATACAATCTGTCCCATGTCCACCCCTGTGGCTAAGGTTTGTGAAAATTGTGAGGTCACCAGCATCCAGTGCCCTGAGATTTCAGGGCCTAAACCTGATTTTACAAAAGTGGGCCTTTGGAAAATTACTGAGGTGAAGAAAACAATAGGAGGAAGAGTTTGCCTGTTGGTTGGTTCCTTTTCAGTGTCCGTGCCATTTCTTCCAAGGCGTGTGCAACAGGAGGTCTTATGAGCTGCAGTGCTGATGTTTTACTCCCTGTCTTGCTCCAAATGACACAATGGCCCCTACGTTTGTACCCTAAAAGGCCAGAAGCAAGAGAAAGGGACTGATGAGAGCATGGACTTGGAACACTGTGTTACTTGGTGGAACAACACACAGAGCTTCATTATGAGCCACTGAGTTCTTGTACTAGCTGGAGTGGGTGGGGTCAGTTGTCCAGATTTGAAAGTCACCTCAGACACAAAAAGGCAAAATTTATCTTCCTCCATCATTGTTCATCCGCAGATTGTTCTCTGTGCTTGGAGATACGAATCAATTCCTTGAGATTGATTGATTGATTAATTGATTGATTTGATTGATTGCATTTATCTAGGCATAGTCTACACTGGGTGGCTCACAACAATGGTAGTTGTGGGTTTTTCGGGCTCTTTCGCCATGTTCTGAAGGTTGTTCTTCCTGACGTTTTGCCAGTCTCTGTGGCCGGTATCTTCAGAGGACTTGAGTAGGAACTCTGTCCATGCTCTGTTGCTGTTTATTGGATAGTTGAGTATTTATAGCTGTGGGAACAGCTTTTGTCCTTTTCAGGAGATAGGAAGATCAGTGTGTTTTTGTTGTGATAAGGGGGGAGAGATTATCTGTCACTGTGATTGATGGTTGATGTTAGCTGGTCTTTTTTGTGCAATGATCTCTGGTCCTTGTGGCTGGGTAGAGTTTGTTGACCTTTTGCAGGCTGTATTTTTCAGTGCTGGGAGCCAGGCAGTGTTTAGTTTTAGGCCTTCTTTTTTGTTGAAGTTCTGTTGATGTTTATGGATTTCAGTGGCTTCCCTGTGAAGTCTAACATAATGATTGCTGGTGTTGTCCAGTACTTCAATATTTTGAAGCCATTGGCAAAGGGACACTTCCTAGTGCTCCACCAAACCAGCCAGGAGCAACATGGAAACTCTTCTTGTTTTTGTTTTTTTTTCCCTGAGCCACCCAGCAGCAGCGCTGCTGCTTCTCTTCCACTCCAGGTCCTTCATGCTTCTTTATTTCCTGGTATGCCACACACCCCTCACAGCTCTTCCTGCTTCACCACTGCCACAGCTCAGGGGAGCCATGAGTGAAAAAAGTTTGGGAACCACTGTCTTAGATGACAAATTCCAGAAATCCTGGCCAGCACAACTAGCCATGAAGGCTTTTAGGAATCTTTGTCCAAGGACATCTGGTGACCCAAGGTTGAGAACCATTGCCATATGTATAGAATGCCTCACATTTCCATCTCTCCTTAGTTAGTGTCTTATGGGGGCTTGTTTTAATACATTTGATAATCTGCTATGAAAGATATATGCCCTGAAAATGAATAAATATAGAAAAATGATGTACTTCCTCAAGGAGAGCACTGGAAGAAAATGCAGATAATTTTCTAGAATCATGGTTGTCACCATTCTAGCTCACCAGATGTTTTTAACTATACGTCCCATGATTGCTGCCCAATGGTTCTGCTGCCTATGCCTTGTGGATGTCAAAGTCCCATAACATCTGGGTTCTGAAGTTGAGAACAACTATTCTAAAGCATTAATTTCATTCCATAGTCCAGGGAGTCAGGGTAGTTGGTAGTCCCCAAACAGAGCAGATCCAGTGAATCAGTGAGATTTATTTAACTGCTGACTCACCATTGAGCAATCACCATTTGATAAATCTGCTTTGGCTAGCACTAGCAGTTAGATTCAGAGCTGAGAAGCTACTGCTCATTGCACCTATAAGCCCCTCCACTTGCACAGAATCATGCATGTTATAGCCCTACAGGGCACAGACATGAATATCAGAGCAAGAACATTCCATAGATCCAGCTTAGATCTACAGATTATAGTGCAAGATGGCCCACTATTAAAGGGAGCTCGGGTGCAAACACACGCAAATATGTTGCACACACAAGACACAAACCGTGCAAGAAGTGAAGATTATCCATCTTTGTAATGATGCTTCATGCAACATTTTCCTCTGTCCTTCCCAGAGGTAAAGTGCTATAAACACAGAAAACAATTGTTACTTTATTCATTGATTTTTCTAACTGTCTACTTTTAGCAGGCACCAAAGGAATATATATATATATATACAGGATTTCTTGTTTGAAATATTCCCCCCACATACACACACTAACATCTTAGAACTAGTTTCTAGTTCACAACTACTCATTCAACAACATTTATGAATAGGCTATTGATGCTGAGACTTAAGAGGTATGTCACGTGGAGTTCCTCCCATATGCTCTTCATTCATTCATCTTTATTTGCAATTCCGTACCACCCTCAGTGATTTTTTAGTGACTCAAGGCTGACTTTGGCAAGCATTTAATTTGATGCAAAGGGAGCAAATCTAAAATTAGTTTATTGCCTACGCTGTTGGTTAATCAAGTATAAGCATGCATGGAAAACACAAACAGGATTTCAGCCATTGAACCCCATTCACATCCTTGCCCTTTCCCCACCCAGGAAATGAAGGCCTATGTTTCATTCTCACTGATCTAAAACTGGGCCAAAGGTAGCTGTGGGTCAGAAGTGGGGGGAGTCTCCCTCCCTCCCTCATGTTTGGGGAGGATCTATTTACAGTATTTGTATGGAATAGCATTTAGTCACATGAAAGGCTTACAACTGTCAGTCCTCTGAGGTGAATTAAGCCTTTCAATAAGAGCATTCACAATACTTGTTTCTATCTTTTAAGTGCAATAGAGATGAAAGCCACTAAGTTAATACCTGTAGTCCACCCAATTGAAAGAGACTATAGTGGAATTACTGTAACATCAGCCAAGGAAGACCCTCCCCTTGGAAGTCTTCTAGCCACAATAGTATATGCAAATATTCTGTTTCCGTTTGCTGGATTGCTACCACAGGCAGCACCTCCCAGAATTTTCCTAGAATTTCCCAGGCAGAATTCTTGGAATTGCAGTCCAACTCTGGAACGTGCTACTTGATGAAGTTTGAGGGTTGCAGACTAAAAGAACAAAAGAAAAGAAAACACACCTCTAAGAGTAAACCAAAGTAGGATAATAAGTTGTGGCCATAATTCTATATACAGTACATTTACCTAGGAATATCCTATTTAATTTTTTTAAGCCTTTCCTCTGAATGGCTATGTTTAGAACTGCTCTGTTGGTACTGGATCTGGAATGAGTCTTAAGTGCAAGGAATCTGATTGGGTCACTCTTAAACCAACCATTGCCTTTCAGCTTAAGTAACCATATGTGTAGCAGTTTTCAGAGAGGTAATCATGTTAGTCTATTTTAGCAAAACCAAAAACAGAACCAGATAAAACAAGTATTGTTTAAGACTTAAGACTAACGAATTTATTCTACATGAGCTTTTGTGGATTACAATTTACTTCTTCAGACACAAGTCTGAGGAACTTTACTGCAATTTACAAAAACTGGTGATGAAATAAATGTATTAGTCTTGAAAGAGCCTCATGGCGCAGTGGTTAAACCGCTGTACTGCAGCTAAAACTGTGCTCACGACCTGGGGTTCAAATCCCAGGTAGCCGGCTCAAGGTTGACTCAGCCTTCTATCCTTCCGAGGTCATTAAAATGTGTACCTAGCTTGCTGGGGGGGGGGGGGCAATGTGCAGCTTGTATAATTAAATTGTAAACCGCCCGGAGAGTGCTTGTAGCGCTATGGGGTGGTATATAAGTCCAAAAAAAAAAAGTGCCACAGTACTTTCCATTTTGTTTTTGTACCTGTTAGTTTTTGTGGGGTTTACATGGTCATTGGTAGGATTTAAAAGGAAGCATTATTTTTCATAAATACTGTCATGTACGCCCTGAAAGAAGATTGGGTTAACAAGGGGTAGCTATGTAAACAGAATGTTGTGAATGCATCAGCCCTGAGGAAAAAAATGCTGGAGAACAACTTGTACAGGCTCCTAAAAAGGTTTGCTCCACCATCCTCAACTAAGGATTAACCATATTATGCATACACTCCTCATAATACCAGCCCAGCAGCCCCTTCTCTATGGCAAAGCAATCATGGGAGGGAGTGTTTGGAAGCACAGGAGGGGCATGTGGGATGCTTATTTCTTCCCTTGAGAATTATTTTTATCTGAGACTTCCCTCACCCCTTTCCCCCACCGCCTCTTAAAAACCAATATTCTAGACTTCTGTTTCATTCACAGTTACAAGTTCCTGACCTTAAGTGATGGAGGCCTGTAGAAGCAGCCGGCAGGGAAAGACTAAACACTCCCAATTATCTCAGCTGTTTCCCTTTTTGAAGGAAAAAAAAACACTCATTCCTTTGGATAAGAGGTGTTGTTGGATTAGTATTACATACAGTTGCAGTACAATGTGTAGTTTGTTCCTAGGCTATGCAAACTGGGCCTTAAAGAGGTGCTGGTCTTTTGTATGTGTGTGAGGGAGAGAGCACGTGAGCAAGTGAACACATGCATTATGGCTTCTGCTTCTTTCCACGCCATCTGTGCTCAATAGCTGCACTTCCAAGCCCACCAAACGGTTGCACCCTGGAAAGTGCTGGTTTTGTTTGGCTTAGTTTTTTGTTTTGTTTTGTTCCTTCAGTGTATTCTAAGTAGATTATAACAGCAGGGGGAATAGTGGTGCCTGGATTTCTTTATCATTAGTTGTTATTCCCGTGGAGACAAAATCATTTCAGAAAGTTTTTTTCTAATCTTACAAGATATTTTACACTTCTGACATGTTTTATGCAGGCTTCCCTTGGCCGTTTCCCTCTTATGATTACTAGAAGGCTAGAAGTACAAAAGAAACACATTTCTGTTATCTGTTCCTGATAAGAAGATCTGCTGAAAGTTTCACAGTAGGACCACAGAGAAAGGCATGTTGGAGGAAGGGGAAAGTCAGCCCCTGCTTTCTCCTTCCCGGACTTCTTATGATTGTAATCTCAGGCCCTTTACCTCAGTTAGGTCACTAAATGCAGTGGTTCTCATTCTGTAGATGTGTACAGGTTGGCATTGTGGTGATGCTGATGCTGCTAAATCAGTATCTGCTTCCTCACATAGGACACCAACCTCCCACTTTGAATTTAAGTAGAAATAACCAGCCCAAAGTTATAGATTTCAAGAGCAAAGGAAAAGCTGTACAGTTCACTAAGCACCACACGAGAAGTGACCATTCGGCAGGGCTATAACTAGGACGGGACAATTAGGGCTTCACTCCAGAGTGCCAGAATCTAGATTCATGTACTGTAAGTATGCCAGTAAGAACATAAGAGCATAAGAAGAGCCCTGCTGGATCAGGCCAAGGGCCCATCTAGTCCAGCTTCCTGTATCTCACAGGGGCCCTGCCAGATGCCTCTGGAAGCACACGAAACCACTATATCCCTATTTCCTGATACACCTCTCCTGCCTCTGGCATTTCGAGGTACCTTCCTTTTAATCCTGGAGATTATATATCGCCATCATGGCTTCTAACCTGCAATGGCCTTTTCCTCCAGGAATCTGGCCAATCCCCTTTTAAAGGCACCTAGACCAGATGCCATCACTACATCCTGTGGCAAAGAGTTCCACAAAGTAACAGCATACTGGTTAAAGAAATATTTTTTTTGTCTGCTCTCACTCTCCCAACATTCAATTGGAGTGGATGTCCCCTGGTTCTAGTATTGTGTGAGAGGAAAAAGAGATTCCCTCTATCCACTTTATCCATCCTCTGCATAATTCTATATTTTTCAGTCATGTCTCCCCTCAGGCACCTTTTCTCTAGACTGTTGTTTAGTCATTTAGTCGTGTCCGACTCTTCGTGACCCCATGGACCAGAGCACACCAGGCCCTGCAGTCTTCCACTGCCTTCCGGAGTTCGGTCAAATTCATGTTGGTCTCTTTGATGACACTGTCCAACCATCTCTTCCTCTGTCATCCCCTTCTCCTCTTGCCTTCACACTTTCCTAACATCAGGGGCTTTTCCAGGGAGTCTTCTCTTCTCATAAGATGGCCAAGTATTGGAGCCTCAGCTTCAGAATCTGTCCTTCCAGTGAGCACTCAGGGTTGATTTCCTTTAGAATGGATAAGTTTGTTCTCCTTGCAGTCCAGGGGGCTCTCAAGGGCCTCCCCCAGCACCACAATTCAAAAGCATCAATTCATCGGCGGTCAGCCTTCTTTATGGTCCAGCTCTCACTTCCATACATCACTACAGGAAAAACCATAGCTTTGGCTATTCGGACTTTTGTTGGCAAGGTGAGGTCTCTGCTTTTTAATAAGTTGTTGAGGTTTTTCATTGCTTTCCTCCCAAGAAGCAGACGTCTTTTAATTTTGTGGCTGCTGTCCCCATCTGAAGTGATCATGGAGCCCAAGAAAGTGAAATCTGTCACTGTCTCATATCTTCCCCTTCTATTTGCCAGGAGGTGATGGGACCAGTGGCCATAATCTTAGTTTTTTTTTGATGTTGAGCTTCAGACTGTTTTTTGCACTCTCCTAGACTAAACAGCCCCAAATGCTATAGGCTTTCCTCATAAGGGAGGTACCCCAGCCCAGTCATCATTTTAGTTGCTCTCTTCTTCATCTTTTCCAGTTCCAAGACGTCTTTTTTGAGATGCGGCTGTATTCCATTATTTTACCGTATTCCAGTAACTAGTAACATGACCACCCCTGGCTTTATTCTTCTGGAAATATAACTTTTCTTTTCCTTTAGGAGGGTCTTGCATTATCCTTCTCCTTTTCGCTGGTGCTTCAGTGCAGAGTTTAATTCTTGTTAAAATCTCAGAATATAGGTAAGAGAAAATAGCACTCTAGAATTGAACTGAAAGAGACACAGATGAACTCTACATTTGGTGGTGAGTTGGCAGAATGGTGTTAGAGGAGATGGCAGGCACCTACGTATGTCAATTCCTCTGTTCTTTGCAGGAACCTACACTCTCTGCACACATCTGATTCACACATACATTTAATTTGTTGGATGATTTCACCATAATGTGGAATCTTGCAAGTGTGAATGAACTATTATAGATCAAAGTAATAGTTCCAAGGATGTACAAGGCATCATTCTATATTCCAGAATACATGGAGTTAAAAGCTCAGCAACACTGAAATGAGAAATCCCTCAAAGTGCTGTACTGCCCCCTAGTGCTGCAGCTGTGGTGCCTCAAGTTTGCTTTCCACCATCCTAGATGGGACTTTACCAACTGCCATCTTAAAGAGCATGGAGGTTATAATACTACTGTCTTCAGTGTTTACAATCCACACCAGCTGAGTGAGAAAGGAGATCAAGGAAAGCAGTCAGTAGTGGAGAGAGAAAACTCAAAGGCAACAGAAGTTAAGGTGCATCTTAGCTTAAAAGCAAGAATAACTGGGGCAGATATCTGACACAAACAATGATTCAGCCAGTTCTGGATGTGACATTAAGTTGACAATCATCACCCATGTCATTCCAATGGGGACAAGTAAATGGGTGTGGCAAGAAAAAGGATCTTATTAAAGATTCAGGGAACAGAATTGATTGATTGATTGATTGATTGATTGATTGATTGATTGATTGATTGATTGATTGATTGATTGATTGAACGAACTTATATGCTGCCCATTTAGACATAGTCTACTCTGGGCGGCTCACAAACACGTGATAAAAAACAATCAATATAAAATAACGGTTCCCTCTGAAGGTACCTATCATCCTAATGCCTAATATGTGAATTGCCCATAGGGTTCTGCTTGGCCACTGTGAGAATCAGGTGCTGATCTAGATAGGTCTTTGGTCTGATCTAGCAGGGTCCTTTATATATTCTTAAAGACATGCTTATTTTGTCAGGGATTCTAGGAGATACTTCTCATGGGCATGATGGGAACTCCATTCTGATCCTGCTATTTTGCATAGACAAGGAGTGACTGGAATAGACATCGCCATACTAGATTTGTGATATTGCAATGGCTGGTGCTCCCATTTGATCATTACAGACACTCAGAAACCTTCCATAGCTGAGGGAGAACCTTAAGAGGTCTGACCAGGCCACAGTGATACATTCTCTAGTTACCTCTTGGCTGGATCATGTAACACACTCTACATGGGGCTGCCTTTGGAAAGTGTTCAGAAACTCCCAAGGGTCCAAAATGTTGCAACCAGATTATTAACTGAGGCTTGTTACAGAGAACATACAACTCCTCTGTTACAGCAGCTCCACTGGCTGGCAATCCATTTTCAGGAACAATTCAAAGTACTGGTTTTCACCTATAAACCCCTAAACAGCTTGGGTCCAAGCTACCTAAAAGAACACATCTCCCTCTATGAGCCTGCCTGGGCATTAAGATTGTCAGGAGGAACCTTTCTCTTGGTCCCACTGCTCTCACAGGTACATTTGATGGGCACATGGGAGAGGGCCTTCTCTGCTGCTGGTTTCAGACTCTGGAACCCCCTCCCATGGGAAGCTAGGCTGACCCCATCTTTGCTGTCCTTTCTCTTCGGACAGGCTTTTCCTTAACGTCTTGTAGTCTGAGAGGGGTTTTAAATGAATTGTTGTCCTCTGTTCTTTTAAATGTGTTTTAATATTGATCTTGGCTACCATTTTAATACAATACTTGTTTAATTTTTTAAAAAATATGTGTATACTTTCTGTTTTTAGTTTTTAAATACTGTTTTAATGATGTAAGACACATTGGGTCCTTTTGGGGAGAACGGCAGGATGGAAATATTTTAAATAAACAAATTATCACACTAAATAATGGTAGTAAATTAAGGACAGGCTTTTGGACTGAGGAAGCGTAATTCAAACATGTGGAAGTCAAGAGTTTCTCAGGATCATCTCTACCATTAGAGAAAATGAGGTCATCTCCTGAAGTGACAATTGCTGGAAGAGGAAATAACAGTATATCATGTGGCCTCTCTAAATCTTGGATGCTGCCTTCAGGTGGAGTGGAGGATCCTGTAAAGCTGCAAGTGTTGAAGAAAGAGTCAGTTGCTAGTTGATTCAGCTTTTGTACTGGAATGGAAGAAAGTGCTCTTGCATTTTCTGCCATTGGCAGCAAAATGACTTGGACCAGCCTTGTGGCTTCTTAATGTGTTCTACGTGTAGGCGTATACTTGAAATTTCTCAAAGGTACATCTATGAAATCAAAGATACAAACATGTCTTGGCGATAAACATTATCTCTGGAAGCATACAGGTAAACATGCCAATTTCACAGCAAAACCAGTTTTACCTTGCATGTATGAAATGCCCACAATCAAGGAACTTGCAGAGGGAAATATTAGAGGGAAATATACTTGAAGGCTGAATTCACAAAGAAGTTCGACAAAAGAGCAACAATTGGTGGGGGGGGCAGATTGCTAATATTAAACGGGAACATATTGTAAGGTGGAGAGTTTGAACAATAGCCTTGATGCAGCTTATTCAATATTATAAGAGGGCCTTTGTTCCTCTCATCATTAAGTGGAATTTGATATGCCTCTCACTGCACACCAGTCTCCGCTGTGAGAACAGAACATGCACTGAACAGCACTTCCACCCTTTCGTGTTTTGCAAAAAATATGTCCTAACAGTGCTTTCTTTTCTCTGATTTTCCACTCAGAATATTGTTGTTTGGACTCTGTACCTTCTGTGCCTTTTGCACCAGAGTTTAATTTCTTGGATATTCATGCTGTGGGAGCATCTGTCAGCTTGCAGCATGAGTATTCTTTACCATTTGCTTTTCAGCAAGTGGCCAGGAAACATTCTACCAGATCAGAGCTTCCCTTATTAATGAGGTTTCAAAACTAGATCTTCTCATGCTTCTCTCTCTCTCTCTCTCTCTTTTTCTCTCTCTGCCCTCCTTCACCCCACCTCTGTATAATGAATGGTGCTTGACTCTAAAATTAGACCTACTATTTCCTGCTGCAATGTCAGACACTAAAAGATTCATAGACAAGTTGGACTCTATCTGTGCAGCAAATTCTATCAGATAGTTCTTCCCCAGTATCAATTGCTGCTCCACACCAGAGAGAAGAGAATCATACAGTCATTTCTTTCACAAAGACAAGTGAAAATACTGAAGAAGAGCAAGACAATAAGTAAATGAGGGGAAGCTCCACTCAAATACAAAGGTTGAGGACCAGGGATCCCCATTTCCCAAAGAGAGTCTCTTATTCTTTCCATTCTGGTGACATTGGGTCCATCCCAGTAGCATTGTGGAGCTACTTCTCACAGAGCCAAAATGCTGTTCAAAATGTGTGGATTTGCGAAGGCGATGACATCACTTACAGACACTTACAGATCCCTTTGTTCCTCCACGCTTGACAGCAATCCTCACAACAGCTGGGAGAGAAATAGATTTTTTTCCAGCAAAAATCTATTGAATTTTTATGAGCTATTTCTGTTATGATCCAAAATAAGAGTGTGCAACCGAGAGGTGGGGCTTGATCTTGAATCGACAGCTAGGGCCTGTTAGCTTTACCAAAACAAAAAATACGGTAAAACAAAAAACTGTTCCAAATGGAGATGATAACTGGTTTGCTCATAAGGATCAACTGAAGTCCCTGCATTTATGAACAATCCTTGAAGGTCTAGCTATGGATCTAATGGGTGCTGCTTATAGCACAAACCTATACCAACCCAGCTCAGCCTCTTCTGTAGCAACTCCTGCCACATATGCTGGACATCTCTTTTTCCATGCCAGAATTGCCTCATCAACTGTTTTGAGCCTTCATACTCTTTGTTCTTGTGTTATTCTGAAAAGTGAGAATTCTTCTTCATTCCTCCCTTGTGAGGATATCCCAGCTCCTCCCTTTCACCTTTGCTGCCCCATATGCGGCGTGGGGGGGGGGGGACCCAAGCTATGTACTAGACAAAACTTTCATGGTACTGTTCTCCAGATGATGTCATCTATCACCTGTAACCTGTATTTTTCCACTGCTTTTTCCAACTTTTCCCCCTGTCCCCAACAAAAGAAAGAATTTGAGAAAAAATAGCTAGGAGAGCTCGGTGGCTGGCTGGCTGGCTGGCTGGCAGGCAGGCAGGCAGGCACCATGAGTTAGGTCTAGTTTGATTCTCCATTATGCCTCCCGAAGAAAAAACAGCTTGCATGTGCTTGGGAAAGCTACATGGTCCCAGAGACCATTGGAAGAAGGGAATGGTAAACCACTTCTGAATTCTCTCTATCTAGAAATCCTGGAAAAGGCTGCCATGAGTCAAAATCGAATTAAGGCATTATTATTGCTATACTTTTTGTTTCTCAGTATTGCTCGTCTTGGAATTAATCTTTAAAATTAAGATGTCCTAAAATTTTGCAGATGAACAAAAGTCACTGATTTTGGATTTCAAGAAACAATTTAGCAGCTATTTGAAATTGTTTGATATTGCTAACCAAAGATTTTGGAGTGCCTCTGGTTGCTGAAATTATTGTGGGAAGGAAGATGGCCTGCTCTTGCTTCTGCATACTTCTAATTTCTTGCCTTAATGCTTGGCACTTGCATTTGTATTTTCTGTACTCCTTCTTGGAGAAAGACTCGAGTACACTTTTAAAGTTGTTAAATTCTATTTCCGGAGGCTTCCCTACTGTGGGTTGAGTGGTGGCAACACATGAATAGCACCTCGTGCTTGTGAAGAACTAGCTCAGATGGTGCCGTATTTGCTAGAGGCAGTGGGAGGAATAAAATAATGCTGGATCTCCCTCTCTTGCAATGAAAATGGAGCAATGACAAAGAACACGGGTGTTAATTATTTGCCGCTAAAACAACAGCACACTGAAACCTTCCTCTGCTTGTGTGTGACTCTTATCCGGGTCAAGTTGTAAAACATCAGGGATGTATTTGCTCCCAAATTTAGTTCAGGTCAATCATTGCACACAAAATGCTCTGGGGGTGAAGATATGTTCTGCAAAGGAGGAAATTACAACATCTTCTGTGTCCTGGAGAGGAGGATGTGTGCAAAGCCAAAAGAACAATCCAGGGAAATGTCATCATGACTTTGGTTCCATTGATATCAGTGGGCAGATGACATCTCAGAGAATGGAAGGTCTTTTCAAAGAGGAATGCTTGCTATTATCTATCTCCAGCCAAAGTCCTATTCTGCTGCTTTCACATTCTCAGGGATATGGATTCCATCAGAAGTGTGTTGTTGTTGTTTAAAGTGTCACACATGGCCCTTCCCAATTTTCTTGCAATATATTGTTGCTGCTGCCCTTTTAGAATGTAGGTCAAGCTAGCTGTGAGTGGCCCTATGTCTCTGTCTCTCATTTCCTCTCCCCCCCTTGTGCTTATGTTGAATTTGGACCATGGTGCATGGAAAGAAGGCTTTTAATAGAGTTCAGAAAGTTGCTTTTAAGAAGAATGAATTGAATATTTTCCATAAATAAGCAGTGGTAGTAGGTCCCAGAGCACTATCCTATCACTACTCAGTAACAGAGGGCTTCAGCATGTGATTTCCAAAGTATTTTAATCCAGAAATAATGAACATTTGACTCCCCCCCCAAAAACTCCTATCAGTCTAGAAGTGTGAAAGACTAATGATCCCTTCCCAATATAATCCTTTTTCAGTGTGCCACTGTCCCAAACCAAGTCTGTTTCTCACTCACCTGCTAATATAGGCACCAAAACCAACATGAGGTCCTATCTCGCTGTCTCAGACTTTATGAGCAGTGGGGCAGGGAAGGAGAATGTCTTCCCAGACTCCAGTTCCATGACCTCTGAAAGATATTGGCAACCACCTTCTTAGTGGATGATTGTATAAAGATCCTTGCACACAACTGAGCTTCTGAATACAAGTTTTTAATGGTGTTAGAAGTCAAACAATAGAAGACTTATCTGCTGTAGTGTATACAGCTCTGTGCTATAGTCTGCCATTTGGCAATGTGAGAGACAGCTCGATGTAGTGGTCATTGCAGTGAACTAGGACAGGAGTTACCCTATAACAGCTTTATGGCTGTTTCTACTCTCGAAACAGCCATAAAGCTCACTAGGTGACATTGACCCAGAATCTCCCTCTCAGCCTAACCCACCTCTGTTATGAGGATTTTTTTAAAAAGTTTGGCGCAGGGGAGGACTCTAGAGGAAAAGTAGAATATGCATCGTACAAGCAAACAAATCTATAAGTGACCTGTTACCAACAACCTCTTTGCATGAGATAACCCATGGCTGACTTCATGGACTGTCTTACTCATACAGATATTGGTGTGTATGTGATTGTAAGGATAATTGGATTATAGCTTTTATATTATAATCTCTTTTACTGTTTTTTGTTTTTTTCCAAGGATTGTCAATAAAGTTTTAACAGTAGCAGAGATATATTTGATAACTATCTAGGCATCCTGGGCCAGAAATAACTACTAGACAGATCCTATTTTAGGCTTCTTTACAATCAGGCTTTAAAGGATTCCTGTGCATAAATCCTGAAGATTAACCATCAAATAAAGCAGGCTAATTTGCATAACATCAGAGGTGAGTGAAGTTCTTGTTGTGATCTGCATTCATATGAGGTAAGAATTTCCCTCTTCCCATCACACACTATCTCTGATGTCTGTTTCTGGATTTAGGAATTAGTTATATAGAGTTTACTCTGCCCATACACTGAGATGAAATCCTGGGTGAGAGGGAGTTGTTATATATTTGGGGCAGATTCCTCATTGTTTTCAAAGGGTGTTCAATGACCCATTGCACATGTGCTTTTTCTCTCTCCTGTATTTGCACAATAAGCTATTCTCTATCCCCTTACACAAGCTGAAACCCTAATGCTTTCAATGGGATGAGCTTTAGCTAACTTAACTGCAAGCTGGAGATAGTATTTTGCTCTCTGTTTCTTGAGTAGGATTTTGCCATTTGTGACTAACAGCTGAAAAGACATGGCTCATATTGTGGAAGGTATATCTTCAAGAAATAGTTGACTTTAATTATTTTTCATGGTTTTCCAAACAGTCCCCGGAAAGAGGTTGACCAATCTTTATACCTGACAATATCTCTGTTCCCCTACCTGATTGGTCTTCAGGGCCAGACCATCCACAAATGAAGCTTTTCTGCCCAATAATCTAGATAGTCTCTGGGATGGTGAGCCAATGGGATTGCAGCCATCTCTACAATTCCACTGTAGGTCATAGTGAATCTTTTATCTGACATGCAGCATTCAATGCCACCCCTCCCTCCTTCACTCCCTTTCATTCTGTCACTGCCAGTGCCCAGCTTAAAGTGATTATGTTCCAGCTCACATGTAGGTTCTACATGTGAACAAGAATAATGGAAAACCTGAGGGTCTCCAGCATTCTTGCTTGCATGTTGAACCTAGATATTCTTTCTCACATATAGAGAACCCGAGTTCCTTCTTACATGTAGATGAGGAACTGCTTCTCTTTAGACTGGGAACTGAAAACAAGGACAACGTGGCAGTGGAGGCAGTCACAGGACTACACTCTTACTTCTGAACATATTCACAATAGAGGCTTTAAAAATACCTTCAGTAGTGCTGATTCGTCTAGAAACATCATTTCCCAGCACCACCATGTGGGTCCTTGCACAGGATGAACATCTATATGGCCTAATTTGTCTTGTGTTGCATTCATTATATTATCTGTGATTAAAGAGTCTGGAATATTTTACAACAGAATTCACCTGGATGGAAAGAAAAGGTTTTGTGGGGAAATATGTCTTTGGTTGAGTTTTAAACTTGTCACCTGTTGTACAAGTAAAGTGCTGCTGAAACAGAAGAAGAAAAACACATTAAGATACATCTCACATTTTGTACTGTTCAGTGACCTTGTGTTGGCTTTCTGAGAGCAAGTGATGACGTTAAGGTTATGGCTCTAAACTATAAACACAAACCAGTCATGAACTGGTTTGAGTATCCCATCTCTCCTCCAGGAACAAAGTGCAGAGTGTTTCAGCGGTACAGATGCTGAGAATCTCATTTCAGGGAAGCCGGCCTCTTCAAAGAATTTAAACTGAAGGACTGAACAAATTTAGATTTTTAATTCAGATATGAACTATACAATATTTATCAGGGCTGGCACAAAATGTCTTTTTGCCTGAGGTGAACAGTAAGATGCCTTGTATGCATGTGCGTACACTCCAGCTTAGTGAACTGAAGTTGACTGAATGGACAGTTGAATATTACTTCAATTCTCATCAATGGTACTGCATCCACCATCACATCTCAGAGCAACAGGCTACTCTAAGGAGAGCTACTTGTTTCGACTACAACTGCCACTGGTCATGCTGGTTGGAAGACACTGGGAGCTGTGATCCAAAAAAGTAACTTTTTTCAAACTATAGGTTTAAGTTGCACACATAGACCTGCTTTCCAAAAGAGAGGAGAACATGGGGCTTAGAACAACAACTGGCAGGCTGCTGTTGCTGCCCACCAGGATATGCCAAAGGTAGCCACTTCACTCAGTCTAACAACAGGACCAGCCCTGAAGTCCACACAAACTTGTGACTCACCAAGGTAAAATTCAAACCCATCATTTCTGCCAGTCCAGTGGTTCCCAACCTTGGGTCCCCAGATGTTCTTGGAGTAAAACTCCCTGAAGCCTTTGCAATGAGCTGTGTTAGCTAGGATTTCTGGGAATTGTAGTGCAAGAACATTTGGGGACCCAAGGTTGGAAGTCACTGCTCTACTCAATGAATAAATCTCTTTAACAAACATTTTTACCAAGCTATTGGTAAATTGCCATGCATGTCTGACAGAATATGTTGGCCTTGATGGGTTCCTTGTGCTTGTCTGTCCTAAAGAAATTCCTGGCTATTCCTTCTGAAGCCATCTGCTATTAAAGTGATATGGTGGTATGGAAGCCAACTGTTGTTTCCCAACCAAAGTATTCCGTAGTGGACTTAACATAAGTCATTCTTTATATCTGATGAACTTGTGTTTGAGGTCAGTAAAATAGTTTTTTGACATCTGATAAAAGAACTCTCCTCAGCACATCATGTATGGGAAGGGAGTTGAACTTGATACTCATCAGTGCATTAAAACACACACTTGCCCTCTAAGTACGTGTATATGAGATTCAGCTGTCCAGTTCTTAATCAATAGAGTGGTTTATGTGGTTTCAAGAGTTTGGAAAAGGTATTTTGTGTATTACAGCCCCTAAAATTTACCAGCCAGCATGGTCAGGGGATTCTGGGACTTGTAATACAAAAGGTATTCCCCCACCTCAAGCTGTTAATTTTTCCCAGTTTGTTATTTTTAATAACAGATGAAAGCCAGACCTTGAATAATCAATCTATGTCCAACTTCATGCATGGATAAGTGATGTGCAACCATCCAGAAGTGAACACAACTCAACTGGACCACCATGTTCAGAAGCAAAGCATCTCTGAATATCAGGTATTGAGCAAACAGGGAAAGTATTACCTTCACACTCTGTTTGTGGGTGTCTTGGACACGCAGGATGTTGGACTAAATACAGTTCTATCGTGGTCCACCAGGACTCCCCATATGTTCTTATGACTGCATTTTAGGCTCTTGACAAACTAAGAACACTTAGTCAATTAACTCTCTGTCTTTTAACTTACAAAGGTGTAGATATTTAGAATGGGCTTCTTCAATATAGTAGTCTCCAGATGCATTGGACTATAGTTCCTATCATCCCCTGGTGACAGATATATTCCAACATGTCAGGATGGCACTATTTGGAGAAAGATGATTTAGAGATTTTACTTTGTAACTAAAATATTTTATTGGGGGTTGGAGGGAATCTGGTAGGCCTGTGAGACACACATTTCCAGGCCACAAATGGGGTACAGGCCATACTTTGTCCACCCATTTTTTTGCTGGTGAGCCTTCCTGACTCATCAAAGAAAGGTTGAAAGCTGAGTTATAGTGACTATGGACAGTGGCTGCCATGGGTCAGCTGGAGCTCACATACATTATGTAGATTGGTGCGTATGGTCACTTGTGTGCCTTCAGCAACTGCACAATGTTATGAGTCCTGTCATGGAACCACAAACGCTGTAGGGTTGTTGGGATCAGGGCACTGGCTGAAGTACCTAAGAATTGCTAACTTGCTCCAGGTCTGGACACCCATTTCTGCACATCCCCAGCTTCTAGCAGGGCTCACTGGATCACTACAAAAGTATTGCTGTTTTTATTGCACTTTCACATTGTTGGTGCAGCAGAAAAATGGAGACCAAAGGGCAAGATCTGGGGAGAAAGCCAGTTGATGAATGCACTTGGGCCTATTGTAGGGTTGCCAGATACACGGGTACTAAAAGGAGGACATAGAAAGACAAAAAGGAGGACAAAGGAGGACATATTGAATGTTTCATTTGAATCATCCCAGATTAAACCCACAATCAATACAATTTTATTACAATAGCTGCCAATAAATGTCTCTTAGTGAACCGACCAAGAAACAGTCATGTTAAAAAATAAAAATAAATTCAATGGTGGCTTTTTTTTTCAAAATACCGGGAGTGGGCGGGCAGGTGGGGGTGGGGAAAGCCAGGGGGAAGGGGGTCCTTCCAACTCTCCCCCTCCCATCCAAAATTATAACATAAAATATACAAAAGCCTGACATTTTAAAGATTTTTATCTTTGCCTGTCTATAGCCTGACGGAGGATATTGGGCTAAAAAGGAGGACATGTCCTCCTTTTGCCTGACATCTGGCAACCCTAGCCTATTGCCCCATTTGGACCAAAACAGAGAAAGGAAGGCCCACAATCTGACTGAGTAGCACAGGGCCTAGGGATATTTAAAACAAAAAGCCTACTCCCCATGATCTGGTGGTAAACCTAGGAAATTTCCCCATGTTTCACATATGTAACTGGTTGTAGCATGATCTGTGGAACTGCAGTTAAAGAGAACGTGTTTCTTTAGGAAAACTGTATCTACAGAAGAGCTCCCAACATTACTGACTCTTTGATTTCCATTTTCTTTGACTGGAAGCTTAGCTTGTTGCCAAGTGCTTTTCTTCACAATTTAAAAGTAGGTAAAGTCACATGGATGTGAGCCCTAGCAGGTATGGTGCTGCTGGGGGAGAGAACATGTTGTCATGAGTTAGCTGCTCTGGGTTGTTATGTTATCTTGTTATCTGGCTTTTGCTCAGATTCTGGACCCTTTTGTCCAGATTGCCCTTCTCATCTTTTCCAAAACCAGCTGACCTGGAAATAGCTCAGGTGTCCCCTCTAAACCTTGCATGCCCTGACTCTGTGATATCACAAGCAATCCATCGCCATCCTGGCACCACCTGAGTTTTTGACCATGAATGGGACTCTGCTAATCTGGCAACCCTAACCAGCAGGTCTGTAGTGCTTGTTATCCATAGTAGAGAACTGTTACAGGCTGTGGATGCTCCATCAGGCTTTGCAGCTTTTCTTACGGAACAAGAATCTGAGTGTGTGACATCAGTCTCGGCATTTGTCGGGTCATGTTACATTTCTGGATTGGCCACATGTGCAATCTAGACTGGTCCACCATTAGGTAAAGTGATTTCCCCCCTTTCATATGGCAATTGCTAGAGGTGCAGGGCAGCAGTGAGGCATTGGCAGACAACGCAACAGCAGGTATGATGTCTATCCTGTACTCTCAAGCAAGTTTCCTCTGCTTGTATGTGTGGTGGAGGATACTATCCTGATGGCAATATTGAATCAGGATGTAATTATCACTCTGCTCTGTTGCTGGATGAGAGGGATCATCATGTGATCATTCACCACAGATAGCAAAATAGCTTCGGCCAGTCCCATCTGGTCCCAGGAGATCTACATTCTGCTTTTGAATTATCAGAAGGGCAGGAACTTCTCTCACTTGGACACTGCCTTTTCCAGCTCAAAGCCATGACACAGGGGGCTTTAAGCTGCAAGTCTTGCAATGAGTGGTCATATTCCTGCCACGGCCACGGCAAGCAGCTGGTTTTGAGTCATGGATGGTTCTTTTAGTGTACACTCGAAAACAGTTGAAGACATTTCTGGATTGTTTTGGCACATGTCTGTCTAGATTTTTGTTGGCGGGGGGGGGAGGATTATGATGCTGTTCCATCATTCATTTCCACATTAACAGATTATGTACAAGCTAGAAAGTAAGGAGGCTCCTAAATGAAAATATTTCCTGTCCCCCTTCCTCCCATTTCTTCAAAGCTGTTGAGAATACCAACAGACACAAGTCCTTCTGTCTTATGACTTGTGATGCCACACAGCTATTTTTGGGACAACACATGGTCCTTTTCAACAAAACTTGAAAGCACTGGAAGAAACGTCCAAATTTCTTTCAAATATGCCCATGCAGAATGAGAAGAGAAAAGAAATCAAGCACTCCAGCAGTCGCTGGCTGTGCAATAATACATTACGCACAAACTAAATATTAAGAGAGGAAGTCACAAACAATCCATCGCCATCCTGCCCTCACCGGGAAGGCCCCCCAAACTCCGCACAGCAATTGAAACATTGACAGAAAGCCTTTAGCCTTATGATTCGTGATGTCACAATGCTATTTTTGGTATCAGTCAACTAAACAAAGAATCTCCTGTGTAAACAAAGAGCTACTCAGTGGGTAAATATTCATTTTAAAGAGGTAAACACAAGTGGGGTGGAGGGATGGGCAGGGAATGGTTCAGAACAGGATAGTTATTTTTAAAATTGAAGTCAACTAAGCAACTCTCAATATAATTAGTGAGTACAAATATCCGAATCTTTTTAAGGCTATGTTTTATATGTTCTTTTTTTCCATCTCATGGAGAAATTTGGTTGGAGTGGGCAATTTTTAGTAGGAAAATGGGCAGAGGTAGGGAACATGCCATCCCCCAATGGTACAGACCTGATTCAAACCCCCCCCCCCCCCCGCTTTTAAGAGATCTTTTTAAAAAACATGTTGGCCTAACTATTAGCCCTCTAAGTTTTTTTTCCCTTTTATCAACACATTCTTTTCCCATCAGGAAAAGAAAGTACTGGATATGTTTCTGACATTTTATTATCTCTAAGATCTATTCCACTGTCCATCTTTAGAATTACTTAGGGTGCAATCAGATGGTCCAATCATTCCTGGTTCAATTTAGTAGATCGTATTAAACAGAGTTGCTTTGAGTTGAGGTGTGTCATTTGAGGTGATCTTTGCATCCACATTCAAGGATGAACTACACTGCATCTTGGGCAATCCTGTTTAGCAAGAATAAGACCTATCCATTACTCCTTTTTCCCCTTTCCTATCTCATCCTCTGTGCTTTCCTTAAGCTGCTTAACAATCTTTAGAAATGGAAATCTTCCTTTCTGCTCATCTCTCAAGGGGAAGAGAGATGAAGCGTAACATTTCTTTTAAATTGTTGCTAACTAGCCCAGCACATCTGCAATGGACTGAAAGGGCTTTAAAAAAAAAAGAAAGGTAGGTTTCTTCTCCATTCCCATCCACACAGTACTAGGAAGGAAGCTTTCCATTTCTTAATACTGTTAAGTGGTTTAACCAAAGGGACAGCTTAAGCTATCTATTTTAGTTTGATGCCAGTTATCACACATACTAGAACTGAACCAAAATTGAGCAATCCCACCTGTAAGTCCTTCATTCTTTCAGCACCAGGAGACAGAAAGGGAAAGGGATAGCACTGGTGAGTGGAAAATATCCTCCCCAACAGTCGTTATCAGCTTTTGGTCCCAAGACGTTCTTCAACTAATACTCCCAGAAACCTTCAGCCACTAGCTGTGCTGGATTTCTGGGAATTGTAGTCCAAGAATATCTGGGGACCTGAGAATGCTCCACAACATTTGAGGGCTGATAGATATTCAGGTGAGGTGATACAACACACATAAGTTTTCTTCCAATAGGGAGCTCAAAAGGAATAGTAAATATGGGTGTCCTAAACTACCCCCAGCACTCCCTAGCATTCTGTGCTTCAGATGGCTGTGTACTCCATCTTTCCCTCTCTTCAAAAGGAAGAACTGAGAACTGGTGTTTTATTTTGCCTTCCACACCTAATGTTCCTACTGTCATCCACATCGGCATTTGGATATGATCCCATCTCACCCTTCCAATTCCCCCTTCCTATCTCTTTGACAATGGAATGGAACCCCACTGGCAGAACCTTAACCGTTTCAAACCAAAAATAGTATGGCTTCTAATATAACAGCTCACACAGGGTTTATTTTACTTAGTCTATTTAAATCATGTGTTTATTGCTTGCCTAGCAGGGATACCAGAGCAATTTACAATGGAATAAAACTACTTTAAAAAACAGATTGAAGTCAGTATGTGATAGCAGATCCAAACATTCTCTATCAGCTGGCTAAGTTACCAAAGCCAAAATCCCATTGCAAATATCTATCCATGTTAGGTCCATCAGCATAAATATCAACAGTGAACTGCTGCTAGTTGAAAAGTTGGTGTAGACATTTGGTGTCATATACCATTCTGTGACTTGACATGTGATAACAAATGTCTCTGCCTATCAATTAACTGGCAGCAATTTTCTCTTGCAATTTATGCCAATAGATTTTTATTTATTTATTTATTTATTAATTGATTGATTGATTGATTGATTGATTGATTGATTGATTGATTGTCATTGTAAGTATATACACAGTATACACATACAATGAAATTTACAGACACCCAGAGACCAGACACATGCACAGACATAAAATTCCCCAAACACTCCCCTCCCACTAAAAAATCCCCCAACACTCCCCACCCACTAAAAGTCCCCACTATAAATACAAACATCTACACCACAGGCCAAGTAACACAGTCCAACTAACTATTCACTACTGGTGGTCTTTAAGCTCATTATTAAGTGCAATTATAGCTCTGGGATAAAAACTATTCAGAAAACTTGTGGTCTGAGTCGTCATTGTTCTATATCTTCTGCCAGACGGCAACAGTTCAAAAAAGTTATAAGCAGGATGGGAAGAGTCTCTCAGGATGCTGTGTGACTTCCTCAGACAGCAGGATGTGAAGATGTCATCCAGGGTTGGTAGCTGGAGCCCAATGATATTCTGGGCAATTTTAATGGTTCTCTGTAGAGCTTTTTTGTCCGCTACAGAGCTACTCCCAAACCATGCCAGAATGCAGACCATCCCCAAGACCGATGGGCATTCACCCTTACCGGGTGCAATAATGTACCTTTGAACTTAGCACAGGGCAGATATACGGGTTTACCCACCGAACTGAGAGTCTGCCTTTGTGGTCAGGGAGTGGTTGAATCTTTGCAGCATATGTTGTTTTACTGTATCTTGTATAAGGATATCCACCTGTCTTATCTGAGCACTTTCCTCCCATTCTGCATGGGACAACCCGAGAAAAATTCGACACCTCCTAGGTGGCATTATTAAGGAACTCACCCTGACAACAGTCAGATGCGCATTGTGCTGTCGCTGAGTGCTAAACCCTGTTATTTGGCTGTTCCCTGCCACGTTAGCTGCTGAATGTTTTATTTGCATCTTGGTGTGTTTTAATTTTGTACAGTATGCCAATAAAGGTTTCTGTCTATCTGTCTGCTATCCTTGAGTCAAGTCATATTTTGAAACTCAGGAAGCTGTTGAACCCAGTCCCAGTGCCTAAGTAATCCAAAAGCAAAGAGGACAGAGGGAAATTGGCTAGAGAAATGGGTGTGAAGCATGGGAAAGCAAATCATGTCAAAGGATAGCACTTCATATAATTGGAATTCCCTACGGCATACAGATAAGCGGAGATTATAATATAGTGAGCAATTATTTGTGCTAGAGAATAATTCAGAGGGAGCTGGAATAGTCTAGGGCTCATCGCTTAAACCAGGCTTGGGAAATACTCTTAAAGTGGGCAAGGGCACCTCCTCTGCCTCAAAACTTCCTGCTGCAAAGTCTCCACCCCCCCCTTGTGGTGCCCATTTCTTTTGTTCTATATTTTGTCCCATGAGAAGGCTTAGTGGCATTGCTCTGAAAACCATATATAATCAAGAAGACGCCAATTGTGGCTTTTGAGTTTTGACGTTGTCAACAGAGGACCATTATAAACCCTGAGGAAATAAGAATATTTACTTAACAACCATAGGACCCCTCTGGAACTGATTATCTGAAGAAAAGGCTTGAGGCAAAAATAAGTTTGAATTCTCTCCCCACCACCACCACCCTTCTCTCTCTCTCTCTCTCTCTCTCTGAAAGACAATAGCTATTTCAGAGCTTTCTATCAACAATCCATTCCTTGTTTAAACTGACAAGCTTCTGGCTCTGTGCAGCAATTCGCTGCAGTTATAATTAGTTCCAACTTCCCGGTGGAAGGAAAGAGGAGAGACAAGAGCTATATTGTTGCGAAAACAACAACAATATACATAATTTGACATGAAAACAACATCCTCTGAGGTAATTGTCCAATCTGAGAGCTTTTAAAAATTAATTAAGAAACACAGAATTTGTTGTTATGTGCCACCCAGTCATTTCCAGTTCACAAAGACCCAGAGAATTAATTATCTCCGTCATTATCAGCCCTGCTTGGGTCATGCAATCTAAAGATGGTGGCTTCCTTTATTGAGTCAACCAATCTCATATTAAGTCTTCCTCTTCTAGTATAGCTTTCCACTTTTGCCAGCATTATTGGCTTACCCAGTGAGTTTTGCCTTCCAAAGGGCACTAGCCTCAATTCAGTAATTCTAGCTTCTGGTGAGAGTACACAGTTGACTTGATCCAGAACTTATTCATTTGTCTTACTGGTGATCTGTGGTACCTCTAAGTCATGGAATAGTGACTAACAGTAGTTTAAGACAGCATATCCATCAAGCTGAAAGGCTGAATGAACCTCGTTAATCTAAACCAAGAGTTGAAAGCAATAGCAGGAAACAGATATGAGTGTACTGTATTATTTCTGTGGGTCTGTTGAAATGATTTTCCTTCTCTCAGCATAAAACCTCAGATGTGAATGCATGATGAGTCATATTACACTGCATTCTTCTGAGATCCATAGAAAGTTCTGCATTCATTATTCTCTCTTTAGCAGTTGAAAGTTATCCACTGAAATAATGCCTGCATCCACTTCCATTCTGCCCCTGAAGAGGGTTCAAAACCTCAATGCGTTTTGCTAGTGGTGCACCGGAGCCAAGGGTTTTTACATTAATAGGGACAATTATGCCATCTGTCAACCCCTCAGACTTTCCCTTCCTCTTTGTGCTTAGCTGCAATCTTCAGAAGAGCCGCTTTTTGGAATGGGGGATAAATTGTGAGTTATTCCTGCTGAAATATAAAATACTTTGAGAATGGCTTGGTCTTGAATGGAGGATTAAGGCCCATTAAATGTACACAGATCACGGGCTCTGGATGGGATCAAAGCTGTATAAGGGTCAGTGCCACCACTTGCATTTCGGGACACTGTAGGCCTGAGGGCATTAGGGTGACCACCTGCACTTCAGAATTGGATTCTGTATCAATACACACTGGCTGCCCTTAGTTGATTAGACTAAGATGCCACTCTAGTGCACAAGATAGCGAACGTTCTGCAGAGATTAACTGCTGGAATTCTGTAGTAATTGCCTGAGAATCAAGAGTCTCAGAGAAAGCCTTCTGACCTTACTTGGCTTAACTTCAGGATCCATGTGAAGACATTTCTTAGAAGGGCTTTTAGTTTGCTACTTGTACTGCTGTGATTCTTTCATTGCTTTGACTTTGCTTCATTACAGGCCACTTCATTACATCTCATATATAACTTAATTATGCTGCCATTACTCTAAAAAAGGAATGTATTAAAGGCAACAGCAGCACTTGTAGATAGAGCTGTAACTAGCTATGTTGGTGCATAGGGTTTTGCAGTCATATGGATTTAAGCTACAGTACATTAAGTGAGATCGGCGAACACAGGGAGAGGATGGAGGAGCAGTAAGGACCTCTTGGCCCTGAGCATACAACAACTGTTTTGGTTCTCTTCTGAGCTCTCCTGTTTTGTAGGAGGAACTACTGGAAGCAGGATATGAGTTTTTGGTTCTTTAATTCACACCTTTCCAGCAGCTAATACCCATGGGCAGGTTTAGGCACGGCTACCAGCCAATTTTTACGCTCTCTAAATGTCAGTGCCTTGGATTAAAGCCTCAGTTACTCCACCTTAGTTACAGCTCTGCTTGTCATGTGTCCTTTCCACACTCTAGTATCACTTTCAAAAGTACTTTTTGAACTACGAGTACTTCAAGGCCAGGGGTAGTCCTTTCTTGAGTGTGCAGTGTTCTCCAAAGTTCCATACAGCAGCCTCCCAAATTCTGAAGGATTTGTTGGAGAGCAATGTGGGGCATTCAGTGGAAAAGAGAACCATCCTGTTCCTAATGGGCAAATATTATGGAAGCATGCACAGGCTTCTCTCAATCCTTCCTCAAAGATGTAATGGTTTTCCTAGAAAACATCCTAATAATATCCCTATTGATTTAAATGGCAATAGTGTTATGGCTGAGGAGAAGAAAATATACCTCCTTAACTCTTTGCCCCCCCCAAAAAAAGTAATAGTTCTTTGTCTTATCAAAGCAGGTGGCAACTACATTCCACGTAGGGTTTCAGTAAGCAGAAGTGAGTAGAGGGTAGACATGTATCCTGCTTTTCAGAAGAGAGCTGTTTGAAACATGGAGTCATAACAGTCTTCTCTACAAAGTCCTCCTGTTGGAAGACCTGTCCAATTAAAGTCCAGTTTAAAGATGAAGAACCTTCAGAAGGAGAATTAGGGTCCCTCATGATGTACTCCCAAAATTTGGTACTTGAGCAGCAAATTGAACACACATATAGTCACTTGGCCACAATCTTCTTAAAATAACTATCATTTTCTAAATTTGCTCTTTGCCCATCCATCCATGCATCCGTCCATTCAGATCAGCATACACAAACATTTTACTAACCTTTCACTCTTTTTAGTGATACATTTTCTCATGTTGGCCACATGCAATTACCCTGCAGCTATCTGGCTGAATGGTTTGTTCATTGTATTTGTACCACACCTTTATTCCAAGGAAATCAAGATGTTACACATTTTATTTCATTTTTTTAACCTTGCAACAAATCTGTGTGGTAGGTTAGTCTGACAGCAACTGGTCCAACGTCACCCAGTTATCTCCATGCCAGTGCAGAACTTTTGAACCCAAATCTCTCCATTCCTAATTTGACATTTTAACCTTTACATGATTGTATTAATGCTGGGAAAGTAATTTCCATTGCTAGGTTTGTTTGTTGCATTAGGTCATCTGTGTAATTCAAGGAGATTTTCTGTTTTATATATAATATTCTCAGTTATTATCCAAACTTAATTTCAGTGTGGAGCCTTTTTGTCTGATCTGGATAATCTCTCTCCCTTTCAGTAATAACATATAATACTGAAGGCATTTTCTGTGCCTTCTGCTGGTCATCTGGTGATTATTTTGCTGTAATAACGCAATGTTTTTCAGCCTCTCCGTGGTTTATTTGAGCCTTGAAATGGCATGTCCTGAATATTCACCCACACTTCCTTCCAAAAGCAATACAATGGACCCTGGCTAAAATTTTAACCCAATGTGATATATCGGCCCAGATATCATTTTCTACCCTGCAAGTTTTCTGTATTTCTAGATCTAGCATTGGATCTCTGCAAGGCATGCTGGGAAGTATAGTTCTGGTGGAGGGGCTTGGAGTTTCTTAACAAGCTGCACTTCCAAATATTTAGAATGATTTTGTAATAATCTTTAAGGCTAGTTCAGCCTCTCTTCCTCTATTAGAAAGTGGAAGTCGCAAATGGAGGGAAAAGCAGTTTATTACAACAGAAAAGAGAATAGTGATAAATATGGTGTGTGTGAGAGTGATATTATTTGGTGGGGGAATGTTGTCAGGGTTCCCATCCACAAAGGGTGCAATCAGATGGGCATTTAACCTACTGTTTGGATCACTGCCGGAATCGGTTGGTTCATTCCTTTTGACAGCAATCATATAATGCAATCAGTGGAGCAAACAAAATCATCCCCAGAATGTTCCTATCCGTATCTTCCATGCGATTCTACATTCTTGGTGCAGGTAAAATCATTCTGGCTTGGTCTGTTTCCTACATATGTGATTGTTGGGAAAGGAGCAAAAATGAACCTTCCTCTAATTTGTCAATACTGTGAAGTGGCTTAATAAGATAACCACTTCAGGATGTTGGCAAATTGATTATTTCCTCAGCTCCATGGAGCAGCTGAAGAAGTGATTTTTTTTTAAAAAAAAGCATGTATTAGAGCAGCAAATATGCTGCTACATCACTTAAAAAAAATAAAGACAAAAGGATAGCTTCCTTCTCAAAGTTCTTTTTCTTTTTTTAAAACTTTTATTTTAAAGGTCCATTCAAGAGCTTGTCTGATTTGTGTACAGGCAGGCTCTCAGCCTGACCTTTAAGAGAAAAGCAAACAAAAGTTTTGAGGAGGAAGCTTTCCTTTTGTCTTCAAATTTTAAAGTGATGCAGCACATATTTGCTACCCGAGTACATAAAAAACAACAAGAAAACAATTTCTTTGCCCTCAATGGAGTTGAGAAGTGATTAATTTGCCAGCATTCTGAAGTGGCTGTCTTATTAAGCCCCGTGACCATATTGACAAATTGACAGCAGGCTGCAGTGGACCCAACTGGGTTGCTTGAGGTTCCGCACACCATTTGAATGTGAGGATAACACCGAATGGCATACCACATATCGGACCAAACCTATTTCCCATTTTTCTTTCTTTTTCACCCCTCCCTTTTATTTTTTGTATTCTTGTTGATAATGACGAAGAAGAAGACCTCCAGCTATCTCAAGGACATGTGAACCCCATTCAGGCATTACACCTGAAACTATAAAGGACTAAATGGTTAATAGGGATGGGGGGGTGTGCATGTAAGCCATCTCTCTGCTCCCTCAAATTTCTCAGATTTTTGCAAGATAACTACAGAGGTCTCAAGCGAAGCCTGTCTGTGTCACTTACAACTGAACATGCTTGCAGCTTTCTTTGCTTGTGAAAGTCTTCCTGACATTCACTTGGGGCTTATACATATTCCTGGGTCTCCACCATCCATTTAGATCTTCACAGTTTTACACCATGGAACACTAGAGTCAGCATTTGGCTTGGTGGATCACAATATTGTGTTGGTTAGAGAGCTTTTGTCACATCAGTCAGCACTCAACCAGTCCTCAGCTTGGTCTTAAACCTATCTGCACACCTAGCAAGCCAAGATAAGAGATTGTTGTGCTTAACAAGCCTGAAACTATTATTATTATCATTATCATTATCATTATCATTATCATTATCATTATCGTTATCGTTATCGTTATCGTTGTTGTTGTTGTTGTTGTTGTTGTTGTTGTTGTTGTTGTTGTTGTTGTTGTTGTTGTTGTTGTTGTTGTTGTTGTTGTATTTATACCCCGCCTATCTAGTCATTTCGACCACTCTAGGCGGCTTACAACATAAAACATGACAAGTTCAAGAAAAATTTATAACAATTAATTAATTAAATGATTTTGCAATGGGAAAAATACAAAATAAATCAAATAAAGAGGAAAAAAAAGGAAAGAGGACGGGAATTAACTGGAAGGGAAGGCCTGCCTATACATCCACGTTTTTAATTGGTTCTTAAAAGTACCCAGTGAGGGTACAGCGCGAATCTCCGGAGGTAGGTTATTCCAAAGGTGAGGAGACACCGCCAAGAAGGCCCGGTTTCTAGTTCTTTCCTTCCGGGCCTCCCTCGGCGTCAGGCTCCTCAGCCTCACCTCCTGGCTCACGTGGGTGACACGGGTAGAGCTAGTTGGGAGTAAGCGTTCCATCAAGTATCGAGGTCCTAAACCGTTTAGGGCTTTATATGTAAGCATTACACTTTGAAGTCAATGCGGAAACAGATGGGCAGCCAGTGCAGCATGGCCAGAGTAGGAGAGATATGTTGATATTTTCTCATTCCAGTAAGGAGTCTGGCTGCCGCATTCTGCACCACTTGAAGTTTCGGCATCAGCTTCAAAGGAAGCCCCACGTAGAGCGCGTTACAGTAGTCTAATCTAGAAATTATGAGCGCATGTACTAAGGTAGTGAGCGCCCCCATGTCTAGGTAAGGTCGCAGCCAGGCAATCCGCCAAAGGTGGAAAAAGGCGGTGCGGACAACCGACGCCACTTGCGTTTCCATGATGAGCATCGAGTCCAGGTGTACCCCCAGGCTGCGGACCCCACTCTTCGCGGCCAGGGCCACCCCCCCAAACATGAGGGAGTTTCCCAAGCCACCATCCACAGGGTCACCCACCCTCAGAACTTCCGTCTTGTCCGGGTTCAGCTTCAGCCCGTTCTCCTGCATCCATTTCTGTACGGCCCCCAGGCAGCGCTGGAGGGACAGGACGGCATCACCTGCAGTTGGTGAAAAGGAAATGTAGAGCTGGGTGTCATCAGCATATTGATAACACGATGCTCCACACCCCCTGATGACCCCACCCAGCGGCCTCATATAGATATTAAACAACATTGGGGAAAGGATCGACCCCTGTGGAACCCCACAACTGAGACTCCACGGGGCCGAAATACTCTCCCCAAGCTGCACTCTCTGGGGGACGGTCCTCCAAGAAGGAATGGAACCAGGCCAGAGCCAGCCACCGATACCCAACTCAGAGAGCCTCCCCAGGAGGATACTGTGGTCGACGGTATCGAAGGCTGCCGAGATGTCGAGGAGGACCAACAAAGATATTAAACTAACAATCCTTGCTTGCCTATAAACCTCATATTGTGGCCATATTTCTATTTGCATGTGAATTAATTTTTCTAGCCACAACAGTTTCTGGCTTGAGCCACAATTCTGGTTATTGTTAATTTCCTGTGCTCTCCGCAATGACACGTGCCCCAAAAGGCACCTGAATACATATCTATAGCCTACAACCCCTGTGTCCTTCCTTTATATCACATTGTTATCTAGCTTGAAAACGTGCAATCTTATACCAGCTAATTCAATATTTCCCTATTTGCCATATGGTTTATTGCCCACAACAGCTCAAAACAAAGTAAACAGAAGGAGTTAAAGCTTATAGGTCAGAATTGCTGTAGAAGTTAATGACTGTGTCATAACAGCTGCTTAGTGGAAATATATATTATACTTCTGCTTTTGATTGCCTGTGTTTATATTTGTGGCAATTGTAGAGATGACATTTGTCTTTGCAGGCTAAAAATATTGTGATAAATGTGTTTTTCATGGCTCGGGAACTCGTACTTCCATGCCTCTTTGTGAAAAGATGCTGTACTTTATGCTTTCGAATCTGGTATGAAGACGGCCTGCAACCAGTCACTCTCCCTTTCATATATAGATATTGGGGAATTTCTAATTCCTACATGCACTTGGGACTACAGTTGGTCCCAAAGGGGCATAAAATAAGTAAAACTTTATCACTTAACCGATTGTTCCTATTTGTACTGATTTATGCATTTCTGCTAATAGGGTTTTCAAGGTATAGCATATGTTCGAAGAGTGGTTTTACTAGTTTTGCCTCACCAGTGAGTTTCCACAGCTGAGTGGGATTTGAGTGCAAGTCTCTTGGGTTCTTGTCTGACCTTCTGTCTACTACACTACTCTCTCTCTCTCTCTCTCTCTCTCTCTCTCTCTCTCTCCAAATGTGTGTGCATCATTGAAACTGCAGTGTTCTTATTTCTCTTGAATTTTTGTTTTAAACTAGGCAGTCACTAAAAGGATGTTGTGATGATTTGTTGTTGTTGTTTAGTCATTAAGTTTAATTAAAGTGAATGGGGGGAAATGAGGCATCACATATAATACACACTGGAGTCTGAATGGGGAAAATTCTAATAACCTCCATTCAGTATTCCAGTTAACCATGACCTCTTCCAGGATATTCCACAATGTATTGTTTACACAAAGAGAGAAAGAGTCAGCATTTCGTGGCAGACCTTCTGCTATCCTTGTGGATCATGCTATTTTGATTAAACAAAGATCCATTTGGAGATTGAGTTTGTAATTGCTCAGTGGCAGAACTCCAGTAGTAAGATACAACTAGAGTAAGCCCATTGAGTCAATAGGATTTGGTGGGTCAACACCTATGTAAGTTCAATTGATACAATGGGCCTGCTCTAGTTGTAATATACTACTGGATTTTAGCTCAGGTGTCATAATCAGAAGAAAAAGGTTTTGGTCTCCTTCCAATGGTAACCCACTAACCTTCTCATAGAATGTATTGGATAAATCAGTATACCAAGCAATCTTGTGGATACAACCATTCCCTGAATTTATGTTACAATTGGGTTTGAAAGGAGGAAGGTATCCAAAAGGCACCGCCTTGCCTAAAACTGGAGGTGTGAATTTATATCTACAGGTGCAAAAACTAGAAACTATTTTGTAATGTAATCTAAGAAGAGGTACAGCAGATCTCAACCTGAAAAGGGAAGGTTTCGACCAGTACGCCTGCTGAATGCGTTCATGTGCTCACTAGGAACAAACACATTGACTTCCTTTTTAAAGGCCCTTAAAAATAAAAATCAGACTTTTGTTAAAAAAAAGGGGGGGACAACTAGCCACCCTCACTAAAATGTGGCAAAGTGGCAACCTCCAGAATTGGCTTTTGATAGCTGTCGGGGGGGGGGGGGGGGGCTCTGGATGTTTCAGACTGCTGAAAAGTTATACACCAAAACAAAAAAATGAATGAAATAAAAAATAAACAAAAAGATAAAACTCAAGAGAACCAAAACAGCACCCCTCCTGAGTTCAACCCCCCTTTGGCTATATGGCAAGGAGTGGTTTTACTAGTTTCATGTCTGTGTAGATAATATTGGGGGCATAATTGGTCCCCAGCAAGCTGCCCATGTGAGAATTAGAGTCCCAAAATACACCCAGTTCTGTGGTCTTTTGGCTCATAGTTGCCTCATACGTTTGGACACAGTTTTCTCCCCCTTCATACGTTGCTTTAAAAGCTTTGTGTCTATAAATGGGGAAGAGAGGGAGGAAAGCTGTCACTTTCCAAAACCACAAAGCAATATCTGCCAAAAATCTGGATGGCTGTTGCCTGGTTGACTGCCTTCTATCCGAAAACGTGACAAAGGACCTCCGAAAATGGTTTTCTAGATCTAGTTCTCAGGGATTGCGACAACGGACTAGTGCGTGCAGGGCACGTGAAATCCTTGGGCTGTGCTTGCGGCACGTGGTCTGAAGGACGCAGCCAAATGTTTTCCTGTCTGTGTGGCAGAATGGCCATTATTAAATTACTAGCAAGCTGCCTGTCATTTGGGCTGGCTGAATTTATCTGGAGAGCTATGCATTCCATAGCATTTACTCCCCTTGAGACTATAATTTGTCTCTAGTACTGCTACACACAGACATTTAGCAACCTTTGGTCTAGATGGGTGGGGTAAGAAGTCTAATGAATAAAATAAATAATAAATATAAAGAACACTTTCTAAATTCCATTATTTATTTTCCAGACCATATTGATTGGTAAATATTCGGTGATATAAGGGAGGCTATGGGATGTTGCTGTTTTGGAATACAAATTATAATTCCCAGAACAACCCCAGGCTGGCCAGAAGGTTGTGGGAGATTTTTGTCCAAATCACACAGAGTCGTATCAGCTAGAAATCTGAAAGGGCCTATGCCTTCTCTTCACTTAGATAGTCTGCATCATCTGAAAATCCAACAATAATATTTCTCAGTTTACTTTGCTTCAGTCTAGAATACAGGGCCTGTGACACACATTACACACAGTCTTGTCAAGCCAACCATGGGCTGTTTGTTCAGAGGTTTCAACACACAATACTGCTAGCGCAGTTGCTTAGCAAGAGAACATTTTCTGGAACACCATTGGGGCTTGCTGTAAACTTACAGAGTCCAAGTATCTCAGTCAACAGCTGTGCAAGTTTAAGTGATCTAGAAACACTCAGTCTCTTTGTTCGAATTGGGAAGTAAATTATTTTTTCCCTCTTCTGCATCTTCCCAAAAGCCCCTGGAAGAATCTCCAGGCTCCTGCTTGTCTTCACGCCTCATGGTTTCAGATGAAGTAATGGAAAATGAGATTCTTATGAGGCTGAGAGGTGGTGCTTGTGGAAACAAAGACAGCTACTATATCAAAGCCACAGTATCTCCTGTATTCATATCTGAAGATAAACCTAAAGCATGCTTCTGTTACTTTGCTGTCAGGACTGGGGCGGGGGGGGGGGGGATGAGAAGTTTCATGTCTAATGCTGTGAAATCAGTCCCTAAGAACTTGAGCTATATTTACAACTTTACACAGGGCTAGGTCCCAAGAATCTGAAGTATTTCTGCTACAGCAGAGTGCATTGTTTTCTTATCCTGAAAGCAGACCTGACCAAGTGATAAGGTCATCTACAGGACTGCATGTTGGGCGTTATTCCTTGGGAAGGCAGAAAACCTACAGAAGGCAGCAAAGATGTGATTTCCCTAGCAGGCTAAGCTACACTCTCCATATGGTTTGTCCTAATTACAGAGACATTTCGGGTATAACGGGGAAATGCACATTGTGAGGATACCACATGACATGGAAGTACAGCAAAACATCATGGAGGGGAATTTGTCAGAGGGATGTCATCTTCAGCAGCAAGTTTAAGTAGATGTTATCATGGCAAGGCAGCATCTCAATTCATAACAATCCATTTTCCTCCATGACCTTGCTTTCTAAATTAGGATGCAGTAATGAAGAAAACAAGACAACACACATAAGTGGTCAATCTTCTCGCACAGTGTGCTGCCTACTACCAATTTACTTCTTCCCTACTAATTCATAAACATTTATTTTTTTCACTAAGAATGCAACTGTTTGCCGATGTTTGTAATTCTTGGAATGGAAGCAGAATTGTACAGGTTAACTCTTGGAGGGTAGTATTTCTATTTATATACCATGACTCTTTTACCAAACAAGTTCTGCCTCTTGTGCTGTCTTCCTGGAGGCAAAATGAGGCCAATCGTGATGCAACACACAGCTTTTTTTCAAGTAATAAAGAGATGGAAGTTTTTCTAAATATCTCAAGCGCTGGTACAATTGCTCATTAGTTAATGTTTATAGCAAGAAAAAGCACATCCCTTGAGTCAAATGTCTTGCTTCAATCGCCGATTCAAATGCCCATTGCCAAAAGGGGAAGAAGTGGGCTTGCAGGTTCCAAGGACAGTGGTTGCCAAATCTGGGCTCTCAGGTGTTGTTGGATTACATCTTCCAAGAATCCTTGCCTATTGACCATATTGGCTGGAGTTGTCTTCCACCAGTATTTGAAGATCAAAAGTCTATACTTAGAACTATCCTTCTAGCATATACATGTATTTATTTAACTTGGAGATTGACCTAATCTGTATGTCCTTTCTTTGCCCTGTGTTGGGAGCAGGAAAGAACCCTACCAACTAAATACATGGGAAACACAAATGCAACCATGTATGCCCAGGACATAGAAAGGTGTGCTTGCATCTTCATATATCATTCCTAGGCAGGAGGATGTGAATTAATTCCTAGGAAGTCTTTACTTCAGGGAAGAGAAATGTGTGCCCTTCTAGACGTTGAAAGCCAACCCTGGGCAACATTGGCTTGTGTTGTTTTTGCAGGCCACAATCTTCTTTTCCTAAGTAGGACAGACATCTTCACTTGGTGCTCCTGATTTGGGATTTACTGTCTCCTGGATGGGCTATTCTTCTCTCTCTCCTTGCCACCATATTTCAGGGTGAACCTGGAACTCTTTAACAAGTACCTGAGATCATTGATAGATTAGATGATGTGCCAGCGAATTCACAGTCAGTCCAAACAAGACAGAAGTATTCCTGTGCAGGACTGCTGATGAACCAATAGTGATTTGAACTTTTTCCATTGGAAATGCATGCTCCCTCCAGTTTGGGAGTATTTCCAGAGTTAACAGGCAGGAGTAGAGGCCAGAAGTGTTGTTTACATGATCATTCTACTACTTGTACCGCCAACATTTCAGAAATGGTTTTGGACAAAGGACATGTAGATACTACAGGATACTACCACCAACATATAGCCTAGCTGACAAGAACAGCCAAAGAGCTACCGTATGTCATAAAAGCTACAGAAAGCTAATAGTGGGGAGTTGTTTCCAGAAGCACCCTCAGTTTGATTGTCTAATGCAGTGGCTCCCAAGCTTTTTCGAACCACAGACTGGGTGGGGGAGCGGGGTCTATGCGTGTGGGGGCAGGGCACCCCCTGCACTCATGGGTGGGTGGGGTGTGCTTGTGCAGATGGGCAGGATACACGTGTACGCACAGGCGGGTGTGCAGGACACCCATGCGTGTGGGTGGGCATGCCGTGCGTGGGGGGGGGGAATCTGTATCCGCAGCCCGGTTTACTTTTAAAATCAAGGAAACCATTAGTTCTGGACTAATGGTTTCCTTGATTTTAAAAGCAACTAAGTAGTTTTGAACTATTATAAAGTAGATTCACTGGTAAATGTACTGAACTGAAAACTGGAGTTGACTGGACTCTTGTTTACGTGTTGGCTTCACATACATTTGGCCACAACCAAATCATGTTAAAAAAACACACACATGAAAAGCAGCTGATCCATTTCCATAAACACATAAACTTGGGTTCCTGTGAATCCAGGATATGAGTTACTTGAAAAGCATGTCATGATAGCTGGATTATCTGTGAAGACTAAACAAAGGGTGTCTTGTAGTTTGTCCCGTATCAAAGTGCTGGAAATACAGACACACCAACAAACAGCACAAACTACTTTGCAGACATGAAGTTAGCTTATTGTAATAACATATCTATATGAATGACTGTGAAGTCTTCAGCTGAAGCGAAACACAACACAGAAACTGCTGGCTTGAGCTGTTTGGAGCAAATGACTGTAACTATAAAAATTCACTGGGCCTGTAAACAGGGAATTGAAAGTGTTAGTTGCTGACCTGAATACCTTGATAACAGGACAGTTAAAAGACTTTCCTCTCATATGAACCAATTTCTGTCATCTTGTGAGTCCTGCATCCAACCATCAGCAGAGGCTTTACCACCAACACTCCCAGCTGGTAGAAATTCCCTTCCCCAGTAAGCTGCTCCTCTGTTAATTGGTGCTGCAGCATTTTTCTCTCAACAGACATTAGGCCTCTTAGTCCCTTCTTTGGGTTGTATACAGCATGACTTAAAAATCTGTTGCTGCAGTTTTCCTTGTTTTTCTGTGTTGTAAACTATTATTGATAATAGTTTTAAATCCCCAATACAAAACAGTCAGGATATTAATATTTTTAATATCACTGATTTAGTGATATTTCTGGATTAACCTAGTTCAGTCCTTGCCTTTTAAGCTGGGTCAGTTCACCAGCCCAAAGAAGTGGTCACTAGCTGACAAGAGAGGTTTGTTGCAAACTTCTCCACTAGTAAGAGGGCACTGAAAATCCAGTATGAGTAAGATTGTGACAGACTTCTTTCTTCTAAGAAAGTTAATACTTCTTTCTCCTAAAGGCAAAACATATACAGTATACAGTGGAACCTCGACTTATGAACATCCCTACGTACAAACATTTCGACCTACGAACGGCTCAGTTCGCAAAAATTTGCATTGACTTGCGAGTGGAGCCTCAACCTATGAATGAAAAAAGGCAGGGGAAAAGGACGGGAAATTCATATTTCCCCTGCCTTTTTTTCGTTCCATTTAAACTGTTGGTGGCAAAGAGGTCGCTCTCTCACCCCAACAGTTAGGAAAAGGGACCTCCAGGAGGTCTCTGATGGTGGTGGGGGACCCCGGGAGGTCTTCCAAGGCTTCCCCGCTGCCATCGGAGACCTCCTGGCGGTCCTCCACCACTGCAATTGGTGTCTTTGGAGGTCTCCGAAGGACTCCTGGGGGTCTGATCGTGGTGGTGGGGGAGCAATTTTAAATTGATCGCACTTTTCCACCACCACGATCAGACCCCCAGGTCTCCCGGGGCTTTCCCGCCTCCAGAGACCTCCTGACGGTCCCCCACCACCGCGATCGGCGCCTTTGGAGGTCTCCGAAGGACTCCTGGGGGTCTGATCATGGTGGCAGGGGAGCAATTTTAAATTTCCCGCACTTTTCCGCCACTACGATCAGACCCCCAGGTCTCCCAAGGCTTCCATGTCGCCATCGGAGACCTCCTGGGGGTCCCCCGCCAGCGCCGATCACCACCTTCAGGCTTTCCCGGGGGATAGACTGGGCCTACCAGGGGAGGGCTTTACCTCGTAGGCCTGGTTTACCCTCTGGGAAAGCCTGGTAGATTCTGTTCTGGATGGGTTTGGACGGGGGGGGTTATGTTTCTGTGCTGTGTTGTCGTTTTTGGATTTGTGTGTGTGTGTGTGTGTGTTTTGCAGTCCCAGCCTGGAACTTGCTCTTTTGTATTTTTATTTTTGGTATTTTTTTTGAAATGCTGGAACGGATTAATCCCGTTCCCATGCATTTCAATGGGAAATGGTGCTTCGACTTACGAACATTTGGACTTACAATCACCATTCCAATATGGATTAAGTTCGCAAGTCAAGGTACCACTGTAGTTGCCTCATTGCTGATTTTGCCAAAAACTATAGCTTTGCAATCTGGGCAGCAAAATTGATTGTGCTCCTCAGTAGGGCTTTGGAACAAGGTTAAAAGTCTACTGCACTTAGGCATATGGAGAATTAACACAATTACAAGATCAATGAACATCATGAATTATGGCTGTACACTAACTACAGTGCACATGCATGACCGATCAGCAGAGTACTGAGATTGTGCCATGGACTGCAAGTATTTCCTAGCCACAAACTGGTTTCCAGTTCTAAGAGAGCAGCAGCTGTGTATTCCAGGTAAGAGGCTCAATCACACTTACCACCCACTCAGAACTTCAATGACCTTAAAACATACCTTTCTGCCTAAAATGTTAAAGGATAAAAATAAGAGCATTTGTTTAATTCAGAATATGAAGAAAATAGACACCTAGTGATCTATACCACAGCAGAGTAAGATGTAAATTCTCCACCAAACTCTATAAAACTCCCTTTTGCAAGTAAGCATCTCCACCAATGCCAAAACAGTTTCCAAACCCTTTTGTAATTTTGGTGTTGCATAAATGGCTTAAAGAAACAATAAGAATACAACATACACGATTTGCCAAAATAAAAATGGGAATATTTATTATTATTATTTTTCCTACTAAAAGCAATAAACTCTTAAGCTTCTCTGGTCTTTGTAAATGATTCTATCATTTTGTTTTTACTTCCAGCTCTGTAGAAAATTTAGACACAATTCCATATAAACAAGAACACAGAGCAAGCCACTGAAAGACTCAAGAGACCAAGACAGCTTGTGGTGATAAGCAGACAGATGAACATTCATAACAATAAGTCAAACCATATTCATGTAATTATATCCCCAAGACTTCACTGGGAGGCAAGGTATTTAAATATGTTCATTATAGTAAAAAGATGTACATTACTTGCACACATCTGGGTCTATACAAATTGAAGTGGCATTTTCTGATTAAATATGAAGAATCAGTCAGATATCACTGTTCAATACTGGAATTTGACAAAAACTCTAAAAACCATTACTGAGTGCTAGTACATGCACATGATGCAGGGCAAAAGGAAGGATTTGTAGACCCCGTGCAAATGAGACAGGACAAACTGTTACAAATTGGCAAACGTGCGCTGGACAAATTCAAACTTCACAGGATGTCTTGCAGAGTTACTTTGATGCAGAAAAACATTTCCCCTTTCAAGCAAAAAAGAAACCCTCAAAAAGAAAAGGGCATCAGTCTTCATTTGGCCTCTTGAACCTTCTTTGCATTCTGCTTTTCTTTTGCCTGGAAGATAAAGGCAGACAGAGATAACATATTGCACTGTTGTAATAACAGCTTCCCTGGTAATTCAAAATATATCGTTTTCTATATGAAAAATATACCAAAGAGAGAGAGAGGTCTGTGGTTTACAGTAACAATGAACAGAACTTCTTGGAATATTTAATACACAATGATTATATCAGTCTGCTATACCATCCCAGAATATCTTTGAGCCACCTGAGCATGCTGATGATCCATAAAAAAACTTCCTACTTCAGTACAAGAGCCTCTCTGCAAACAACTTGTCTCTTTCCATTCATGGGTGGAATGTAGATTCAGCAGAGGTTAAATACTAATTGAATTGAGTGAAATGAAGAACAGAACTTGAGACCATACTCCTTGTCCTTTTTCATCTGAATACTAGAGGTAAGACAATATGGTAAGACCCCTTTGTGTTGGCGTCCCAACACAAAAACTTTCGTGATAAAACATCTGCTTTTAATACCAGCAGAAAACCTTTATTTCTCTAGGAGTTTCAGATCTTGGCTTTCATGCAGCTCATTTTTTTAAAAAAAGTTCTATTCATTGTTAGTCTAAAGCACTGGTTCTTAACCTTGGGTTACTCAGGAGCTTTGGACTGCAACTCCCAGAAGCCTTCACCACCAACTGTGCTGGCTGGGGTTTCTGGGAGTTGCAGTTCAAAAACATCTGAGTAACAAAGGTTAAGAACCACTGGTCTAAATCACTCACATACTGGTGCAATAATCATTATTAAACTTTTGCCTCAGTATGATTTGCAGCAGACGTTCCCCTCACTTGCAGAAGGGAAATTTCTAGTTACCTAGGCAAATTCAAATCATGGTGACAAAATGATTTACTGAAGAATTAGAATGTAAACATTTCCAAAGATTTAGACTTCTAGCGCATGCACGCTCCCTCTGTGTTTGGCATGTATAAAGAACAATTTTGAAATATGGTGGGAAATTCTGAAAAGTAGCTATAACCTTCATGTTGTCCTCTGTGTGTTCTAGATTATTGTATTATTATATTTGGTATAGTGGAAAAGTGGCCCTCCATTTGATTAAAGAGCTATTTAAGTCTGTCATCTTGCAGATTGTCAGGCTTGGTAACAAACTAGTACCAGCTAGCAATTGCTGTAGGTAAGGAATTAAACCATGAAGACTGAAGTCAAATCATGACTACATTTGACCAATTTCTATGGACCTACTCTACATACTGATATGTGGATCCAAACCATACAGATCACTAGGATTTAGCTTCAAGTAGATGTGTACACATATGTATCTATATATATTATGTATGTATACAGATATATACATAGACAACAAAAATCAAAGCTCCAAATATGTCTATGGACGTATACGTACATGCTGAAACTCTAAAATTATTATTGTAGTTTATTCCAAACTGAAGGCCCTGATGTTACCTACTATTGTCAATCTGAATTAGTACTTTGACTTACATTGATCTTGTGAGCATTAGGATGCTGCATTTTATATCTAGAGCACGTGGGAAAGACATGTGCAAGGCAATTTCAGGACAATTCAAATCAGGTCAGCTCAAGCACCGAACAGTTTAACAGCCTTCTGGGAGAGGCTGAGCACGTTACTTTCACTAAACGTGTCTGGAAGCAAGCCATATCAGCCAATCAATGTCTCAACTGGAACTAGAGCACTGAGGAAACAGCAAAACACTAGCAAGTCAATATAATCAGCAAAAATCCAACAGAAGTGGAAATCTATTAAACACTGTGTGCTGAAGGAATATATCCATGCTGTGAATTTGCCATCTAGTGTTCCCAGTGACACACAGATTGATGTCCTTACAGAGAAGTTCAGATATTCATCTCTTTCATTCAAAACAGGAAACAGCCTACTTTGATTTATGACTTCACCATTTCTCGCTAATATTCAACAAAATAATCCAAATAACAGCCCACAACATACCTTTTCTACAAGTGGGATTAACTGTTGGTGCTCTGCTAAAGTCTTTAGCAATTCCATTATGAACGGCAGGTAATTATGTTTCCTTCTAATGTTTTCAATCTGCAAGCACAGAGCACACATTAAATGAATTACCATTAGATTCTGCTATCCCACATAACACCAAGTATTCAGCTTCTTACATGAGCAAGAGCACTGGATAAAGTCTGCAAAGTAAACATTGGAAGAAAAGCACTGCCTCTTTTGTGCAAACCCCTAAAACTGATTTTTCAGGACGTGAAGGGAGTAGAAACAAAGTTATGGTTACAAAATGTAACACAATGCATGGTTCCCATTCACCTTGCCTTTTTAAATCCCTCTGGGCCAGCGAGTAAAACATTTTAACTGAGTAGAACCTTTATTCACTTGTTCTCTAATCCAGGATCATGAACACTGCTAGAGGGAAACAACTAGGCCTCCCTTCTCCCTCAATGCTCTGCTGACACAAGCAGCAAAGAATCTGAAGGGATGAGGATTCCATTCATGTGTAGAGCTTACAGACATGCAGGAATCCTTCCTCTTTAGGTTCAGCACTGTTCACATGAGCAGCCTGACAAATGGGTGATAGCTTAAGTGCCCTATTCTAACTGTGCTGATGATCCAATATTAGAGAATTAGTCGCACCTCTGATCTGTTCAGGTATATGTAGTACTTGCAAGATGTTAGGACCTAGATTGGCAGCATACTGAATCAATGACTGTACATGAGCAATCTAGCCATGTAGCTCAGGCTATTAGACTTCTAGCCTAATGTGATCAAGAACACACAGGTTACTTATGGAAACATTTTAAGAGGCAAGATGAATATTTCTACAGTTCCCTACTAGGCACATGTATTTCTTTCTGTTTCAGTTTTAAGTCCTAGAATTTTCCATTCATGGAAGTCTACCTGTCAGACAAACACTTAAATTATGCTCAACTGGAAGAATTCACAGGCTAGTTTGCTGCAGGAAAGAAAGCAGCCACCAGCAGTTCCTGGAATCTCCTAGCAACCAACAGGGCAACTTCCTTTTCTAATAGCAAACTAGGTCCAAGCTCCACCTACCATGGCCCATGATGCCTTCCACCTTCTTCCAGGTGAGCACAATCTGTCTGGCAGAACCAGAATGGAGAATTCTAGGACTGAGAGTCCTAATAAAAATGGATGCATGTATCTATTCCCTACCTCTCTGGATTCTGTAGCTGCTTTCTTTCTTTACAAAGGTCAATATCCTGTTCATACAGCATAAGCAGAGTACTGCACTGCATCCACACTGATTTATGATCGCTGACTTGCCAATGTGAAGGGTAGAGATGGCCCAGTTCCAGCAAACTGGACTTATATTTGCACAAAGCAGTCCTGGGGACCACCCTGAACAAAAGCTGAAAAAGACCAATGTTTTGAGTGAAAGACTACTGCATAAATGATGAGAAGGAATTGGATCCTGCTCCAAGTCACTAATAAAACTGTGTAGCCATTTATGTTGCCAAAGAAAGCAGACAGGCAACAACTTCAGTGGGTATATCTTGATATGCAATTAAATTTATCTGCTGTTGGTATGTGACTAACAGTATTGTTCTTAGTGCAGAAGTAGAAATGCATCCATAGAGTGTCAAAATATGATCACAGCAGAAAACAAAAAGCATACATTAAAACCTCTGCCTTACTGAAATCTTGAGTTCAACCAAGAGGAAAACCAGGATTTACAAATGGGTTCTGTTAAAATAAAGAACTTTAAAATTCTGAAAGAAACCAAAAGCTATTCTAGCAAAAAAAAAAAAAAAAAAGCTTACTTTTGGATCACAGTCTTATATGAAGAACAATTTCATATTACAATCCAGTGTACCCTGGGTGCAAGGTTCCATTAAACTCTAGGGAAGTTGTTTTCCAGTGAAATCAAGAGAAATTACAAAACTGTGATAGGAAGGCCAAAGCCACATGCCACCAACTTCAGACGATCGTCTTTAACAACCTAACATAATCGTTATCAATGTCCATGTTGGTACATAGAAGCAATAACCTCTAACAGATGGAATCCCATTGGTGTTCATGGCAGGTTTGCATAACTTGTTGCAGATGTCAGATAAGACACCAGAGTACAGCTTAGCTGTGTGCTTGTTTATGCACCCAACTACACAAATGAGATGTAGCCTGGTCCCTTACTGATGAGCCATGAGATATTATGCAAAACATATGCAAACATCAATAAAATGTCACCTAATAATTTATAACTTCGGATGTCAAAATAAGCTATATAAACAAATTAGATACTTAAGCCAGGGAAAGGCAACATTCTTTGCAAAACAATGCTGATAAAGTGGCTATTCATTCTCATCATTTATTCTTTTTAGGCAAAAGCATCTAGTCCTTATGGTTGTACAGCTACATTTTAAAGTGCTCCATTCAGTAAACTGAAAAATTATATACTGTCCTAAAGATTATGTTTCAAATATTTCTTTGAGCTCATATCACAATTTTCCAAGTTCTTAATGCAATAGACAACCAACTAGATAAGTTTTTTTGTGGCTACAAATATCTGCAACTTGGATGGTTGTGGTCTGGAGAAAAAGGACTCCAGGATGTCCACTGTGTTGAGCAACATAATACCTTGCAACTTTACTAATATAGCTGAATGCCTCTTCTTTCAGAGCAGGAGTGTGCATCTATAAGTCCATATTGCAAGATCAGTTGTAACAAGTATGATTTGAAGTAACTAGGTCAGCAGGCAGCTGCCTAGCAAATAACTGCTGAAGTGAAACCTCTGCATGAGCAATGTTAAATTGATGGCCAAGGTCAATCCAAATCACCAAGGGCTGTCCATAGACAACTGCAAGTTACAATGTTATTGTTAAGAGAATAACTCCTGTGTGAGTTTAAGTGTTCCAAAATGTGTACATTAGCATTTAACTGGCTGCATGAACACCTGCAACCAGTTTGTGTAGCAAGCTATATTGGTCCCACAGATCAGAGACCACAAAGCAGAGCAGATACCTTTCCTATAGTGTGTGCGTGTGTGGGTATAATATGGAAGCCAACTGAAACACAAGGAATGTTATAATAGGAACCAAATGAATCAGGATTACAAGCCATCTGACCTTGACGGAGGGATCAGGTTGCACAGCCCCCTAGAATTAAGGTAGAAAAGAAATTTCAACAAATCATGGGGGTGGCGGGAGTAAAACCAGCCATGAAATATAAAGAACGCAAGACTGCAAGGCTATTTTCCATTTTCAGTATCACTAGGCTTGACAGGTCCTTTCTAAGGCAGAATACACTTCATACAGACTAATGTTAAATCATTTGGTAAAGAGAACTGGAGGTAAATTTATAAAAGGTCAATTCGGGTTGAATACTATGGAACTGAACAGTGATCCAAGACTTTGGAGTCACCTTCCTTCTAACCCCATCATACTTTCAAGACAGTCAACTCTACTAGCTCAATATCAATCAAGGCAAGGAATATCAGATTGTAACACTTAATCTTTCTTTTATATCTGAAAACTGTGTAAAAGAATCTCAAACCTGCCTTGAAACACAGGAAAGAATATGATTTCTTTTTATTAACAGGGTTATGATTCCAGTTTTCCAGAACCCATGTTTTCCTTTTCTGATGTTACTAGATGTTTCCAGACTGTGCTTTGAGGAACCCTGGAGTTCAGGAGCTCCTCAGTGTGGAGGTTAGGTGCAACGGTAAACTTTATCTTCTTGCTCATCACTACTAGTATGCTCCTGAAATGCAGACACAGAATATGCCAGATGTTGGACAAGCTTGTGGCCCAACAATGTAAGGCCAATAGTCCCTGCAAACTGGCTATGCTCAAGATCTTCTGAGACTCTCAAACAAAATGTCCAAATTTTGCTTTTGCAAAAAGAAGCATAAAACTCCTCCAGGCAAAGCAGAGCTTTCTGTACATTATCAGTGATCCACTGTTTTAAGAGGCAGCTAGATCTTCCTTGTACTAATCTTAACATAGTTTAAGATTAGTTTTGCTCCCCACACCAAATGAGGAGCTAATAACTTGGTAAGTTTCCGTATCTACATTTTCACATAGTTGCCTCACGCTCTGTGGCACCAACGCTGCCATGGAGTACAGCATTCCAAACATATGATTAGCAATTTTTTTACCATTCAGTACAGAAACACTACATACCTTGTACCTTTTCAATTTTTGGTTTTCTTCGTCAATCAGCATCTGATATTTTGCAACTTCCGATTGAATAGAACTTAGTATATTGCTACTCTGGTCTGTATCCATAGGCTCTTCCTTTTGGGAAAAACATCAACTTGTGTGTTAGCGTTTTAAACACCACACTTTAAGATGCATGTACATAAAACAGACTCCAAATCTAAACTTGCAAGGTGTTCAAAAGGGCACTGAGATCTCAACTTTAAAAACATGTACAGTAAGAACTGCAGCATGCTGTATTCCAAGGTATGATTCCCACTGCTGCCTGCTAATACTTGCTTTACATGTTTGTTAAAGTGCCATTATCTACTAATGCAATGCTTTGTGTATTTTTCCTGGTACAAAGAATCAAAGCCATGTATGGCTAATTCATTATGCTGTGTTGCTAAAGCAGGTTGCCTAGAAGTACCTACTTTGAAAAAGGATATTGCTGGAAATGCAATAGAATACCAAGTGTGAAGTTGCACTAAATTTGTCAGTCTTCTCAGTAAGCTTTTTTTGGGGAAAAGGGGGGATTTAAACATTTTAGCAGTGCTGCAATGATCTTACTGAGTACCTGACAAATATCTGAGTCGGTGTTTTTAGACATTCTTGTAGCTTACTAGCATCTCAGTAACTATATTTTAGCATAAGAGAAATGGTTAAGACTAGAGTTCTGCAATGTTGCCCAAAAGCCTCTTGTCCAAATCAATTAGCTCCAGATCAATTACAACATTATTTCATATTCATAGAATTATAGAGTACTGAAGTTGGAAGGGGCCTATAAGGCCATCACGTCCAATCCCCTGCTCAATGCAGGAATACAAATCAAAAGGTATCTGCCAAGTGGTTGTCTTAAGTTTCTCTTGAATTCCTCCAGTGTTGGAGCACTCACCACCTCTCGAGGTAAATGGTTCCACTGTCATACTGCTCTAACAGTTAGTTTGTTTTTCCTGATATTCAACTAAAATCTGGCTTCCTGTAACGTGAGCCCATTGTTGTGTGTCTTGCACTCTGGGATGATCAGGAAAAGATCCTGTCCCTCCTCTGTATGACATCTTTACAAGTACAGTGGTGCTCCGCTTGACGACAATAATCCATTCCAGCAAAATCGCTGTACAGCGAAATCGTCATCAAGTGAAACCCCCCCAAATGAAATGCATTGAAAACCGGTCAATGCGTTCCAATGGGGGAAATACCTGATCGTGCAGCGAAGATTCTCCATAGGTCAGCTATTTTGCTATGCCTGTAAAGTGAAGAATCGGTCCTGAAAACAGTGGGGAGCCATTTTGCAACCCCCGATCAACTGTTTCTAATCGTCGTCTAGCGATAAAACGGTTCCCAAAGCAGGGAATTATTCATTGTCAAGCGAAATATAAACATCGTTTTGCAATCGCTATAGCGATCGCAAAAAACCCATCATAAAATGATTCCGTCGTCAAGCGGGGTAACCGTCTAGCGAGGTACCACTGTATTTGAAAAGTAGTGTCGTATCACCAGTCTGTCTTCTTTTCTCAAGGCTGAACATGCCCAATTCTTTCAGTCTTTCCTCACAGGGCTTGATTTCCAACCCAATCATCCTTGTTGCCCTCCTCTGAACATGTTCCAATTTGTCAGCACCCCATTTTGAAGTATGATGTCCAGAAATGGATGCAACACCCAAGATAAGGCCTAACCAGTGCTGAATGGAGGGGAACTAGCACCTCACAGGATTTCTGTTAACTTCTGTTAATGCTGCCTAAAATAGCATTTGTCTTCTTTGTAGCCACACCACATTGTTGGCTCATATTCAGCTTATGATTTACAACAAATACAAGATTCTTCTTCCTTGTAGTATTGTTGAGCCAGGTACCCCCCATCTTGTAACTGTGCATTTGGTTTCTTTTTCTGAGATGCAGTACTTCACACTTATCCCTGCTGAATTTCATTTTGTTGTTTTCAGTCCAGTGCTCCAGCCTATCAAGATCATTTAGAATTTTGTTTCTGTCTTCCAGGGTATTAGCTATTCCACCCAATGTTGTATCATCCACAAATTTGACAAGCATTCCCTGCACTTCCTCATCCAAGTCATTAATAAAAATGATGAAGGGCACAGGGTCCAGGACTGATCCTTGGGGTACCCCACTTGTTACCTCCTCCCAGCCGGAGAAGGAGGCATCAATCATCACAACTTTTTGTTTGTGGGTTCATTGCTACTGCTTATCACTACAGGCCTGAAGACCCGATGCCAACTTCAAAAAGCCAAGGAAAATAAAGCTTGGATTTTCAAGAGTTCAGAAGAAGTAGCTATACACAGAATGTTCAAAGAGAAGGGTAAATAAAGGAAAGGAGCTATTCACATTGCCCAAGCGTAAATTATCTGTTAGTACAGTATTACACTTCTCTCCTATACAGGCTCCTAGCTGCTTTATAATGAAGAGGCTGGTTATGTTCACACCTGATTATCTTCAGAAATGCTTTACCAACAGATGTTACAGCACTCATTACAGTGGCCTTACAAACTATTTTATACTTTTAAAAAAATATTGATTCATAGAATACCTCAGCAAGCTGTCTCTGCAGTTGTGCAATTTTCTGTTCATATATCATTTTTCTGTCAGATACTATTGCCATCAAGTTAAATCTTATTTCACCTTCACTGTATCTACAAAACAAGAACAGATTTGTCACATAGTGCCATCACTGTGGGATGAGCCTCACACATATTAGTTGTCTTCTGATGCTATCACACATCATTACAAAAACATTCAAAATGCCAATTAAATGCCATCCTATGTCCTTTTATCAAAAGCAAATGTAATGATCAAGCAGGGAAAACACAGGAAAAACAACACTGTCAATTTCACCCCCTACATTATAATGGGATAGGTTAATCCTCCAGACTCAATTTTTGTTCTCAGAATCACACTTAGAATTCTGTGACATGGTGATCTACACTGCTATAAAGAAAAACTACGAGTTCCAGCCACTCTAAAACTCCCTCAATGTTTTTTTTTTTAAATCACAGTGGATGAGGTTTGATGTGTCAACATATACAACATGCATATCTTATTTAAATATACTGTGGTATGATTCCAAGCACTCAGTCTATGTTAAGGCTGGGGTACCATTTGCCTGCCAGAAAATGTGACTAAAATGCCCACACTCCATTTGCCTAAATGAATGAGAGTTAGAGCTTTTTAAAGTTGAAGGCCAAGTTCAATTCATTTCAAGTACCATTCTAATAATTAAATCTAAAATATACTTGTTCTATTTTCATGATCTAAACAGTTCAAATTCACAAAGATATGGATCCTTACTTTTGTATTCTTTTTTCTATGACAGGCCTCACAGCACTGATCCAGTCATCTTGATTGCACACTCCTAAATGGAAAGTAAAGTAGTACAAGATAATATTCATAATTCTTTAAGTATATTATGAATGTACTATACAATCTTCTAAATATACCCTTTTTATTGTTGGCTTAAATACCTTTCTTTGGTTCTAGAAAAACCATTTTAATGATTAGGTAGCCAGAGTCCTATTGACACTTTAAGCACTCATCAATGAAAACATGTTAAGCTGTAGCGATGAACTGCCAGTAGTGTTCCCCTTAGCTTGCTGGGTCGCAACCAGAAATGAAACCAGCATCTCATTAGATTTCACTACTGTGACTTACACAGTTTCACTTACACATACAAAAAGTGCCAACAGGATTTGGACTAGTGTTTCTAAGCAGAGTATGCATATAGTAATCTGTTTAGCATGTAGTTGCATGCTACTTTAAAGCTATTAAAATATTCAAAAGTGCAGATGTTTTAACTTCTCATGGTATTTCTGTAGGTAAAAAGTACATGAACTGACAGATTAAAAAGAAGTACTAACACCGTGTTACATGAGAAAGTTTCTACATCTGAATTTTTTAAAAATTAAATTATCTAAACATGCTGCGTATAATTTTTTTAAATCATTCTGTATGTTTAAAACAAAGGGCTTTTCTTCTTAGAAAAGCACCACAATGTATTAATACACTATATTGCATACTTTATAAACACTGAAGAAAGCACACACAAACCCAACCATAAACCCTGCAGGAGATCCAGAAAGTTTGCAACAAAGGTAAGAAGAAAACTTTACCTAAATCTATTGGGCCTTCCCTCAGACCATCCAATTCATATAACCTTCCATTTACAGGGACATAGCTAACAAAGTGAAAAGCATCTTCTTCTTTTGCTGTTGACTTTGCATCAAACTCAAACATCTGTTGTCTAAAGGCAAATGAAAGAGAAAAATGAAATTTAAAAGAAAGCATCTCTAGAAACTGTATACTTGAAACACATTTAGTTTCTAATTACCTGGCAAAACTGTTGTGGACTTGCCGAATTACTTCTGAGTTACTTAATGCCAGGCCTTTCATCTAAAATCAAATGAGAAATTCATTCAACTACTTATGTGCAAGTTTGAAAAAGAGAGAATGAAGGGGACAAAAGAACTGCACATACCGCTGCATCAAAGCTTTGTGAGAATTCTTTAAATTCTGATAGTGTTTCTCCTAAATGAACATCTTGATGGGTACAGTTTAACAGCACACTGACTATGGCTTGGGTTGCACAAGCATTATTTATAACCTGCAAAGTGGAGTAAAAGAAATAGTTTAGGACAGTCAAATTATTAAGTTTCATTAACTTCATGTTCACCCAACAATGCTTCAAATATTAAAGTGTAAAACAGGAGAACCCCTCCATAGTTCTTTGCTCCTCTGCAGAAAAACTACTGTAACTGTTTGTATGTATACATAAACACATTTGGTATGCAATGGCTGAAATCCTGCTGCTTAGAGTAGCAAATTGTACTATAGCAGGCCCACTGACTCAGTGGGGATTTAGTGAGTTAACCCCTCTATAAGTTCAATTAATTCAGATGGGCCCTCTGCGGTTGTACCTAGAATTGGGCATGAACTGGCAGTTTGTGCTGGATTGGTTTTCAGACAAACAGGTGTTTGGCACTTCCCAGCTCCACTTCCTTGGGCAGATGCCCATTCAGGGGTAGTGCCTAGAGGAGGCAGCCAGGGAAGCCAGGGTGCTGCCTCTGAGTAGGTATCCACTGGAGGAGACGTACTGGGAAGTACTGAACACCTGCTTGGCCAAAAATACAATCTGAAACAAACCACCAGTTTGTGCCCATCTCCAGTTGTGACTCATTTTAACATAAGTTACTCACAACCAGAACGGGCCTATTTGAATCAAAGGAACTTACTTAGGAATTGACTCACTAAATGTCTTAATGGGTCTACTCTAGTGAGAATTACTGAACCAAGCAACAGGGTTTTTGCCAACAGTTTACTCTGTAGTTTTGTTGATTCTGTCAATTTGATACTCTGACCCTGGAATATGCTACAAGAACACATGGAATATTACAGAACAGTTTACAAAAATTATACTGACATAACTCCAATACAATTTTATTGCATCAGGTATCCTATTTGCATAAACATAAGAAATTTAATTCCTGCTACACTCTAGGCAAATATAATGTATTGATATTTAAAGAGTTAAGTGACTCATTTATCCTTCCTATTCTATTTACTCTAGTTAAACTGACCAAGAAAAGAAAAATCAACAACAGTGAGGTTCTAGCCACAGCTTTCAAGGAGTAATTTGGAGCACCTAATGGAGTTCTTTAGATAATGTTTTTGGACATTGACAGTAGTTAAACAATACAAGAGAAGGTGGGACCACATTTTTGTATTTTACACTATGCATAGGTATGCCGCACAGAGTTCAGATGAATGTATTCTCAAATGAAAAACAGAATGCAGCCTAAATATATAATAGTCCAAAGTAGCAGCAGAAAATGTATTCATTTAAAATGGGAAAAGAAAGCAAAAGGTATAGTTTGAAAGATCATAAAGGGAACAAGTAAGAGAGAAGGTATGTAGGCCTTCTAAGAAACATTCTATGAAGGAAAAAGAAGGTCTTAGAATACTGGTAAGAATAAAGTGACATAGACATGTTCCAAACAAAGCATTTGATTTCTTAAGTTACCAAACAAGTAGGAGAACACTGAATCCCAGGAAGACAGATGTGAGAAGATCTACAGCTAGTAAGTGAAAGTAAAGATAAATGCTGGCATTACACAAAATATTTCTTTGTTATTTGCTACTGACCAATAAAGACTTAGAAACAGAATCATTTTCTGCTACAAAAAACACTGATTCTGATCAACATTGCTGATCAAACTCCTCTAATTGCTCAGTATAACAAAATCAGTTACAACTTTGGGTTAATAGCTTTGCTAGTCAAATTACTATTTATAGGTTTACCCTCTGGAAAATATAAATTTTAGAAACTCCTTTTATTTACATTTTATTAACATATTCACCTACACCTTGTTCCTTTCCTCATACTAAACAGCAGCAAATTAAAAAGAACATTAAAATATAATGGAATTTCACACAGAATTCTATGCAGGTCAATCAGTTGATCAGAAAATGACTTAATGCAGCATAAGAAGCATCATTTGAAGTTTCCAACAAGAGGCCCACAAACCAAACTAGTTAGTACGATTTGGAGAACACCTCCTTTATAAGGAAAATACAGACACTGAATAAGGAGGACACAAAGGAGCCACAGGCAAACTTCCTCTGTGTTTTAAAGCTGAGATCAATAGCTCAGGTCAATATCATACTCTGGCCATTATACTACCCCACTCTCTGCTAAGTGATGTATGTGGTCTAACAACCCACTTGAATTGATAGCAACATACCCTCTAATTTTTAGCCCCACTGGGTGGGGCTCCACCTCTCTCTCTCTCACACACACACACGCACACACACAGCTCTGCCCCTGTGTGCGCACATTACTCCACCCCCTCACGTGCTGGGTTTCACTGCAACCCTGATTGCTGTGTAGAGGAGGAAAGCAGCTGAACAGAGGGAAACAGAGTCACACCCACCCATGTGCATGCCCCGCTTAGCGGGAACCTTGATTGATAGGGCATCTTGTGAAGACTATTTCATAATAGTTAATTGTTGTAATCCTCTCTAGCCAAAAGGCTGGGGATGGCTGAGCAGAAAACAGGCCAGTAAATCCATCCCAACTTAGGAATGTTGTATATTATCTATCATATCCTGATTCTAGACTACCTTTGTACCTTTAAGCCACTGCATAGTGACTATGAGTCAGAGCTGAGAGGATCTGGATCTGGTTTAAGTCAGCTCTTTCTGTGTTACTTTCCTTCCTTGTCAATTCTGCTAGCTGATCTCAGACTGCACAGCAGTTATGCCAGCAGATCCAGTAAGAACTATTGCTAGTAATGCTACTTGTGCCAACAGATCTCAGATCAGTCAGCACAAGAATATTCTGCTCATACAAAAGGCTTCTCATTCCACTACACGTAGTGTATCTTTGACTTTGGATTGCAGTGTTAATTTTTAATTAGTAATCTACAGTTGATCAAGAATGAAAAAAAATGAGGAAAATGAAATTAGCAAAACATACAGAAAGGTATGAACCCATATAACATTCAAATGTTTTTATGGGTCTAAAAATGATTATATAGATGCTAATGCTCTTATAAATACATAGTGGTCCATCAAAATGTAGGAAGTCACCTGCAGTTCTATACAAATTTAGTCTGAGCAAGTCTCACTAAATATGACTTAGCTGAGAAAAAAATCATAAGAATTCAGTAAGAAATTTTGCTAGTAATTATGTATGGCATATGGGGGGAGGAGGGAATCAACCACCCAGAGAGTGCTCCAAGGACTGTGGGGCAGTAGATAAGTCAAAACAACAACAAATCTTGTTTGACAAGTCACCAAAACTAGAGAATTTAGGGCTACAGTTGCACCCAAGGTTTCCTTTAACAAGGGCAAGCACGACTCCACCTCCCTCTGTGCAGCTTTCTTCCTCCTCTGTGCAGCAATCATGTCTAACTCCTTTGGTTCTGGTTGTGATGAAACCCTGCGCATGGGTGGGTGGGGCCACAGTAGCTCGTGCATGCAGGAGTGAAGTTGTGCACAACACAGGTGGAGTCCCATCCAGCGGTGCTGGAAATTAGAGGGTATGTGGGTTGCACTTCTAATGCACCAAGGCATACTAGCTCAAGCATGGTGACTCAGGGTTCTGGATTCTCAAATACTGTATAACACCATATTATATTGAACCAGAATTAAGAATATGTACTAATTTTTAAAAAGGCATACAAAGGTGACTCTATTAATAAACATGCACATAACTTTATAGTGTGATTGCCAAAGAAATGCTCAAGATCTTCAGGCACTAATAACAGGCAAGCTACTAGTGATCAAAAGTTGCACGAACTGCTTAGCTATCATTTTAACATTTAAACATAAACACATCAATGGCTGAAATCTAGTAGTAAATTGCAATCAAAACAGGTCTGCTGAATTAACGGAACTTACATACATGTTGACTCACCAAAATACCATTGATTCAATAGGTCAACTCTAGTTGCAACTCACTACAGTGGTGCCCCACAAGATGATGTTAATCCGTTCCATTGAAATTGCTGTTTAGCGAAAACATCATCTTGCGAAAAGCATTTCCCCATTGGAATGCATTGAAATCTGTTTAATGCATTTCAATGGGAAAAATAGTCATTGTCTTGCGAAGATCGCCCATAGGGAAGCCATTTTGCGGAGCCACCTATCAGGTGTAGAAATCGCTGTCTTGTGAAGCATCAGTCCCGAAAACACCAGTTTTGTGAAGATCGCCCATAGGGAAGCCATTTTGCGGAGCCGCCGATCAGCTGCAGAAATCCTCGTCTTGCGAAGCATCGGTCCCGGGGGAAAAAAAACCCGTCTTGCGAAGCACGGACCGAAACATCATCCAGCGAAAATCGCCCATAGGAAACACTGTTTTGTGAAGTGCAATGGTGATCACAAAACCTCATCACCATGCGGATTCGTCGTTTTGCAGGGTAATCGTCCTGCGAGGTACCACTGTAACTGTACTGGATTTCAGCCAATGAATTGTTTCAAACTCTTGTATGAAATTTAAATTGACCTATATTTTAAATAAAGGAAAGTTCAATATGGATGATAATCACAATGTTATAACACGATTTCAGACTGGTTGTGAACACTGTTCTAATACCCCATATTCAAGAGTGAACATAAGAACATGCCTTATACTATTAGGCCACTAATCAATCTACATAACTCAGTATTATTTACACTGACTTCACATTAGATTTTCAGAGTTTCATAAGGGTCCCTCCCAAGCCTATATGAGATGCCACAGAATGAACCAATTATTTCCTGCATGAAAAGTATGTGCTCTTTCACTAAACTGCAAACATAGCTTTTTGATAACACATTCAAATGCCTACATAGGCAGAACCTTCAAGGAGGTAACAGATACATCAGCATTTTAAACTTGACACAAATGACATCTACATGGCTGTCAAACTGTAAGAGACACAGCCAACATGTCAAACAAGGAAGACTAGTTTATAAAATTCAGTACTGTAATTAACTTTCAAACATGGTTGTGTTGATGTCTATCAGTGCTATATTTGAAAATAGTCAGCAGGTTTAATTATTACAATTTAACAGCACAAACAATATTCTGCACATTTTTTGTCACTGTGAACAGTCTTGAGGACCTCTGATAGAATGACCCAGTTAACTAAAACCAGAAACACATTTTGTAAGATCAACATATGGAACTCAATTTTTTTTAAAAAAGACAAATGATACTTCAGAAACTGGTTATCCCAAAATAAACCTTAACAAAATACATGAATGGCAGAATCCAGTCTGTTACTATGAGCACAATAGCACTTGTGCTTTATACAATGTAGCATAGAACGCAGAGGAAACCAGAAGAAACCTCCTTTTCAGTACTCTCCTATGCCTCTGGAAAATCTCTTTTCCAACAGTTTTACTGCCATCAAGTGTCAATTTTGTGAATTGCTTCTGCAATACAGTATCTTTCATTAACTTCATGTTGTGTGTTTGTGTTTAGTCGTTTAGTCGTGTCCGACTCTTCGTGACCCCATGGACCAGAGCACGCCAGGCCCTCCTGTCTTCTACTGCCTCCCGGAGTTGTGTCAGGTTCATGTTGGTTGCTTCGCAGACACTGTCCAGCCATCTCATCCTCGGTCGTCCCCTTCTCCTCTTGCCATCACACCTTCCTAACATCAAGGTTTTTTCCAAGGACTCTTTTCTTCTCATGAGATGGCCAAAGTACTGGAGCCTCAGCTTCAGGATCTGTCCTTCAAGTGAGCATTCAGGGTTGATTTCCTTTAGAACTGATAGGTTTGTTCTCCTTGCAGTCCAGGGGATTCTCAAGAGCCTCCTCCAGCACCACAATTCAAAGGCATCAATTCTTCGGCGGTCTGCTTTCTTTATGGTCCAGCTCTCACTTCCATACATCACGACAGGAAAAACCATAGCTTTGACTATTCGGACTTTTGTTGGCAAGGTGATGTCTCTGCTTTTCAAGATGCTGTCAAGATTTGTCATCGCTTTCCTCCCAAGAAGAAGGCGCCTTTTAATTTCAGGGCTGCTGTCTCCATCTGCAGTGATCATGGAGCCCAGGAAGATAAAATTTGACACTGCCTCCATATCTTCCCCTTCTATTTCCCAGGAGGTGATGGGACCAGTGGCCATGATCTTAGTTTTTTTGATGTTGAGTTTCAGACCGTTTTTTGCACTCTCCTCTTTCACTCTCATTACAAGGTTCTTTAATTCCTCCTCACTTTCTGCCATCAGAGTGGTATCATCTGCATATCGGAGGTTGTTGATATTTCTTCCGGCAATCTTAATTCCGGCTTGGGTTTCTTCCAGTCCAGCCTTCCGCATGATGTATTCTGCATATAAGTTAAATAAGCTGGGGGACAATATACAGCCTTGCCGTACTCCTTTCCCAATTTTGAACCACTCAGTTGTTCCATGACCAGTTCTAACTGTTGCTTCCTGTCCCACATATAGGTTTCTCAGGAGACAGATAAAGTGGTCAGGCACTCCCATTTCTTTAAGAACTTGCCATAGTTTGCTGTGGTCCACACAGTCAAAGGCTTTCGCATAGTCAATGAAGCAGAAGTAGATATTTTTCTGGAACTCTCTGGCTTTCTCCATAATCCAGCGCAAGTTAGCAATTTGGTCTCGAGTTCCTCTGCCTCTTCGGAATCCAGCTTGTACTTCTGGGAGTTCTCGGTCCACATACTGCTGAAGCCTACCTTGTAGGATTTTGAGCATAACCTTGCTAGCGTGTGAAATGAGTGCAATTGTACGGTAGTTGGAGCATTCTTTGGCACTGCCTTTCTTTGGGATTGGGATGTAGACTGATCTTTTCCAATCCTCTGGCCACTGTTGAGTTTTCCAAACTTGCTGGCATATTGAATGTAGCACCTTAACAGCATCATCTTTCAAGATTTTAAATAGTTCAACTGGAATGCCCTCACCTCCACTGGCCTTGTTGTTAGCCAGGCTTTCTAAGGCCCACTTGACTTCGCTCTCCAGGATGTCTGGCTCAAGGTCAGCAACTACATTGTCTGGGTTGTCCGGGATATCCAAATCTTTCTGATATAATTCCTCTGTGTATTCTTGCCACCTCGTCTTGACGTCTTCTGCTTCTGTTAGGTCCTTCCCATTTTTGTCTTTTATCATGTTCATCTTTGCGCAAAATGTTCCTCTAATATGTCCAATTTTCCTGAACAGATCTCTGGTCTTTCCTTTTCTGTTATCTTCCTCTATTTCTTTGCATTGTTCATTTAAGAAGGCCCTCTTGTCTCTCCTTGCTATTCTTTGGAAGTCTGCATTCAAGTTTCTGTAACTTTCCCTATCTCCCTTGCATTTTGCTTCCCTTCTCCTCTCTGCTATTTCTAAGGCCTCGTTGGACAGCCACTTTGCTTTCTTGCATTTCCTTTTCTTTGGGATGGTTTTCGTTGCTGCCTCCTGGACAATGTTACGAGCCTCTATCCAAAGTTCTTCAGGCACTCTGTCCACCAAATCTAGTTCCTTAAATCTGTTCTTTACTTCCACTGTGTATTCATAAGGGATTTGGTTTAGATTATACCTGAGTGGCCCAGTGGTTTTTCCTAATCTCTTCAGTCTAAGCTTGAATTTTGCTATGAGAAGCTGATGATCAGAACCGCAGTCAGCTCCAGGTCTTGTTTTTGCTGACTGTATAGAGCTTCTCCATCTTTGGCTGCAGAGAATATAATCAATCTGATTTCGATATTGCCCATCTGGTGATTTCCATGTATAGAGTCGCCTCTTGTGTTGTTGGAAAAGAGTGTTTGTGATGACCAGCTTATTCTCTTGACAAAACTCTATTAGCCTTTGTCCTGCTTCATTCTGAACTCCAAGGCCAAACTTCCCTGTTGTTCCTTTTATCTCTTGGCTCCCTACTTTAGCATTCCAGTCCCCTAGAATGAGAAGAACATCTTTCTTTGGTGTCAGTTCTAGAAGGTGTTGTAAATCTTCATAGAATTGTTCAATTTCAGTCTCCTCAGCAATGCTGGTTGGTGCATAAACTTGGATTATTGTGATGTTGAATGGTCTGCCTTGGATTCGTATTGACATCATTCTATCATTTTTGAGATTGTATCCCATTACAGCTTTTCCCACTCTTTTGTTGACTATGAAGGCTACTCCATTCCTTCTATGGGATTCTTGCCCACAATAGTAGATATGATAATCATCTGAGCTGAATTCGCCCATTCCTGTCCATTTTAGTTCACTGATGCCCAGGATGTCGATGTTTATTCTTGCCATCTCCTGTTTGACCACCTCCAGCTTCCCAACGTTCATAGATCTTACATTCCAGGTTCCTATGCAGTATTCTTCTTTGCAGCATTGGATTTTCCTTTCACTTCCAGGCACGTCCACAGCTGAGCGTCCTTTCGGCTTTGGCCCAACCACTTCATTAGCTCTGGAGCTACTTGTACTTGTCCTCCACTCTTCCTCAGTAGCATGTTGGATGCCTTCCGACCTGAGGGGCCCATCTTCCAGCGTCATATCTTTTAGCCTTTTGTTTCTGATCATGGGGCGTTCTTGGCAAAGATACTGGAGTGGCTTGCCATTTCCTACTCCAGGTGGATTGCGTTTAGTCGGAACTCTCCCCTATGTTAATGCAATACAATATCTTTCATTAACTTCATGTTTAAGAGTCTTCTGCAATACAGTATATTTCACAATGCCTTTATTTATTGATTTAAGATATTTTTACGCCACCTTTCTGCTAAAAAAAAAGAACCAAGGTGGCTTATATAATTAAAAATATATTGCAATAACGCAAAATCAGTAATTATTCAATTAAAAATATCAACACATTAAAATGTTAAATAAAAGTATTAACTAAAAACCATTTTAGAAGCAACCACCCCATTTATTGTCTCCAAGCGGTCAGTCACTGCCTGAAGAGAAAGGTCTGCGCCTGCTTGTGGAAGGGCAGGAAAGATGGGGCCAGCCTGGCCTCCTGTGGAAGGGAGTTTTAAGAGTCTGGGAGCAGCGAGAGAGAAGGTCCTCTCCTGTCTCCCAACACACCTGCGAAGGTGGTGGGACTGAGAGAAAAGCCTGTTTTGTTACTGTTCTGTGCAATCAAGTCACCTCTGATTTCAGGTGAACCTCTCCAAAATGTTTTTCATCAATAGCCCTTGCGAACTTAAGCCTATGGTCTCCTTTAGGGAATTAATCCATCTTATATTTAGTCTTCCTCTTTTCTTGCTGTCTTCAGCCCTTCCCATCACTGTCTCTTCAAACGAATCCTGCCTTTTCATGATATAACAGCCTTAGTTTCACAGTTTTTGCCTCCAGATAGCTGAGGTTTCATTTCCCCTAGGACAGTGATGGGAAACCTTTTTGAACCCGAGTGCCCAAACGGCAACACAAAACCAAATTATTTATTTTGAAGTGCCAACACTGCAATTAAACCTGAATACTGAATACTTGATGACAACTCATGTCATTTACACGTTTGTCTGTCTGGTTCTTTATTGATTCCTCCAACTGACAGCTCTTTTAGAAAAACGTCAAATGCAAAATGCTACACTGAATTAAATGCACCCTATTTATAAAGCTTATTAAGTACATTGACATCCTGAACTTGTTTCCTCCAAAGTAAGCTACCCTCAGAAAAGCAGCTATATATAGGAGTGCAATTTTTTTAAGTGTATACCTACATTTTATGCACTACACAAAGTGTAATATGTACACACATTTCACTTGTTTGAAATATAGCGTTGGAAAAGAGATTTACAGATATCATGACTTGTCAGAAAGGTAAGTAAAACAAATTAACAGTGGACTCTCACTAGAAGCTAAAATAACCAAGCAAAGGGTATTGTACTACAGTGGCATCATGAGAAGACAAGGTCACTGGAAAAGGCAGCAATGTAGGAAAAAGTGCAATGCAATAGGAAAAGAGGAAGACTGCACATGAGATGGATTGACTCAATGAAGAAAGCCAGTCTTCTTTTAGTAAGACCTTTTGTTTGGTGTTGCAGTCAAAGTAGGACCAGTAGCAGAGAGACTGGGTTTCAGATTTGGGGAATAAACTATGATACTTTTGCCTGCTTGGGGGATGAGAAACAGAGAAACGTGATTGCTACACACTTCAGAAATCTAGTCCCAGGTGTGTTGGTTATCTTTTACTAGGTGTTTGCTATCAGTGAGAATCTGCTAAATATTCCAGTTCTGCCCAGTCCAATTTAGACTCTAAACAGAATCTTGAAATACCATACTTACTATTCTCAGCAAAAATTGCAGAGCTAAATGCAGTGCAGATGACCTTTGGAAGGTTCCTTTTTTCATGGTTTTATTTTTATTTATTTGTATTTAATTTATATACCACCTCATTGGTCCCAAGGCACTATTCTGGGTGGCTTACAGACAATTACAAACCAGGTCAAACAAACTATGGACACTAAAATATAACAGAAACAGCAATAACAAATCAAAACCATAAAAGCCAATGGCACCAACAAATTTTCCACAATAAAGAGGACCAGATGGGAGGTGCTCGGACAGGGTTGGATTGAAAAGCCTCCCTGAAGAGTAGTGTTTTTTATAGCTCAACCCCCATCTCTGTTGTATGCATTTCTTAGAAAGGTTTTACTTTTGTTTTCACCTCACCAGTTTGTTTTACAGAGGTCACATCTATCATGGCAGCGTTTCTCAATGTTCCTAGTCTGGGGACCCTGGGAATCAAAAACAGAGTCTGGGGACTTTGCTGAAGCCTCAGATGATCGGGATCTAACCAGTATCTTAATGAAGATCACCTAAGGAATCTGATAAATGGCATAACTGAATTCAATTAAAGATAGGTGGAGTCATTCTGAATGTTACACTTAACCAATGAATGGATCAAGTACTCATGCTGTTAGTTCGTCCTTTAAAAATCCAGAAAGATTAATGAATAATCATTTATCAAGCGTGTCTTCCCATAAATACCCTGGGATTAACCACCATTGACTACAAGGGACTTACGCTTGTATAAACATGGATAGCACTGCCATTTTAGAAGTGTAACATTACAGGATTGCAGAGCTCTATCCCATAACATATGATGAAGCTCTAATGATATATTTCTGATATATTTCTATAGCACTATAATTTTTCAAATCTTGAGTATTGCTGCCAAATTAAAAGTTACTTCCTTCCTTCCTTTAGTATGCTAGCCATCTAGCCAGGCTATTTTGGGTGATTCACAACACAATCAAACAAAAAACATAATTACAAGTATAAAAAAAATTCAACATATAAAACATCATAAAATATAATGACAATTAAATAATCACATAATAAAATATTAGATATTTAAATATTTCAAATGGTGCAGAGGGCAGAAAAATCTTTTCATCAAAGGCTGTTTTAAGACAAACGTGTTTAGGCTTCTTTTGTTAATTTCCCTACTTCACTGATGCCCAGGATGTCAATGTTGATTTTTGCCATCTCCTGCTTGACCACATCCAGCTTACCAAGGTTCATAGATCTTACATTCCAGGTTCCTATGCAGTATTTTTGTCTGCAGCACTGGACTTTCCTTTCACTTCCAAGCACGTCTGCAGCTGAGCGTCCTTTCGGCTTTGGCCCAACCACTTCATTAGCTCTGGAGCCACTTGTACTTGCCTTTTGCTCTTCCTTAGTAGCATGTTGGCCACCTTCTGACCTGAGGGGTCATCTTCCAGCATATCTTTTGTTTCTTTTCATGGGGTTTTCTTGGCAAAGATACTGGAGCGGCTTGCCAGTTCCTGCTCCAGGTGGATCGCATTTAGTCAGAACTCTCCACTATGACCTGCCCATCTTGGGTGTCCCTGCACAGCATAGCCCATAGCTTCTCTGAATTACTCAAGCCCCTTTGCCACGACAAGTCAGCAATCCATGAAAGAGTACACTTGTAGTAGTTGTCTTTATTTCTATGTGACAATTGCTGAAAAACTGCATTCAGTGTTCTGTTCCTATCTCTCTCTGTCACCTTTTACCTTTGCTTCTTGCCTGTCCTGTCCAATTTTAAGTGTTTCTTAAAACTAAACCTTTATAGTAACCCAGTAGAAACCGCAATCTTCTTTGAGTAAGGGTTATTTTGTCACCAGCCGCCTGCAATAAAGACTCCCACTAAATAAAAGTAGTTCCAACTCATTCATTCCCATCAGAACATTTTTTCAGTTCCATTGAAAAATAACTGAAATTTAACTTCCTAAAAAAACCAAAATAAAAAAAGAACCGACCAAAAGATATTATTTTCAGGTTTGCCCAGGAAAATAAGTTATGATCTATTTTTAACAGAAACATAAAGAACTCTGAATGGACAATATTGGTTTGTGCTGCTACACTTCACATTCTGTGCACTTGTAATAAGTAAAGGCAAGAACAATGGAATACAGAGATCTCCTATGAAAAAGTTGATGGGATTGCAGTGGAAGGCCCAAACTATTGTTGCTGCCAAAATTCCGTTGCCCTTGTCATTGTTATAGTGCCATTTAGAGATGGATACTTTGTATTTCTATCTCAGGGATATGAATATGAACTATGGTACCATAGGTGCTGTGGGGGCCCAATTCCCTCCCCTACAACTGGCCAGTCCACTCACCAGGTTCCGTGCGGTGCGGCAGTCCTCCTTTGGCAGCAGCACACCAATTCCAGCAGGAGCCCGGTTGGCCCTTCCCCGTCCCCCCTCTCATGCAACAGACCACTTCAGCTTGGAAGTGGGATGGGGAGTCTCCCCGCTGTGCAGGGAGGCATGAAAGAGCCAGTTGGTGTCCTGCCGGTATTGGTGTGTCGTCGCCAAAGGAGGATCACAGCGCTACGTGGAACCCAGTGAGCGGGTCAGCTGGTTCTAGGGGAGGGAACTGGGCTCCCGCAGCACCTATGGTGTCAAAGTTCATATTTGTATCTCCAAGATACTAATATAAAGTGTCCATCTCTAGTGCCATTTTATCTCAGGTTCTACCAAGTTTCAATGAATTAAAACATAAAATCCACTTCTCCCCAAACAGGTGAATTTAGGTACATACAGTACTGCAACCACTCTTTTCTGTGAAGTCCAAAAAATTTATACAGTTAGATCTTTCTAGGAAGCAGTTAATTCTAGCAAATCAAATAAATGGAAGACACATGCTGCTTGGCATTACACAAGACTGTTTTTTTTCCCTTGTGGCCTTATTTTAACTTTAAAGAACAATAATAAGCATTTATTTAGCAAATACTGAAGAGTTGTGGATATCCAGTTTCATAAAATTTCAACACTTCTTGCAAAGATTTGCTTTCTCCCAATTCAAAAAGGTATCTTACAGAGAAATCTCATGTATATTTTACTCAGAGGTAACTGGGACTGCGACCAAGGAGATCATTTGCCAGTATAAGTCTGCATGGTTTTGTAGACCCGAGGACTACACCTGCCTAAAATTACAGAAGATCAACACTTAAGTTTTAATAATTATAGCAATATATTAGGTATCATACAAAACACCTCTGGGAGTCTTACATATGATGATTTTTATCTGGCTTCTAGATCTTATATTTATACTCTACCCTAGTACTTCAGAACTGTACTATTTGCTAGCTGTTTTCATTACAAACTATCCTACATTATATGTAAAGATCCATCCAATTTACTATACCTGTTTAGCAAAGAATATTGTATCTAATCTGGAATCCTGAACAACAGAGCCTGCTGGTTCTTCCCCTGGTTGCCACTTGAACAGAAAAATCAATCCATGAACTGGTCTATAGAAAACAACATAGAAAAATAGTGAAGCATTGTATCTCTAACTGCAACACTAAAAATGATTATTGGAAACAAATTCAATAAATCTACTACATGGAAAACAATCATGATACCTAAATCAGCTACTATGAACTACCCAGCATAACAGTGAGTGTGACAACATTAGTGAAAGGAAAAACTATGACTTTTTGAAAAACTTGTAGAATGCTGCTCCCAGCTGTTCTTGTTATTGCCTAATATATGCATATCTATGTTGAACATGTAGCTTTGTAACTGAGCAACATAACAGCTAAAGTGCATATCTTTATAACAGGTATATCCATTCTTCAAATTCACACTTCTAGAAAAAGTTTTAATAGTTTAATTATAAAACTATTGGGCTGACTTAAGATTTTCCTTCTGACGGAATTCTGTTCAGAATTGTCCTGCTGGTGGAACAGAGGCAGAAACAGAAGAGAGACATATTCTTCCAAATGCCACATCCCCTGAAGCCTTCAGCTGCACTTCCATACTGTTCACAAGGGCTCCCCAAGGTCTGATCAGAATTTGGAAAGTGTATAAGGGACTGCAAGGAGAGTTAGGAACCTATAAAAATTGCTTTGAGCACTCTTCCACCACCCGAAATGCTCCAATAAAGAAATCCTTTCCACAGGATGCTCCCTTGTTTTAAGGAAAGTAAATAAATTGCAGTACAGTAGAAACCCCATATCCACTGGGAATTGGTTCCAAGCCCCCACAGATACTGAAAACCACGGATAATACTGAACTCTCTCCACAAGAGGGCACCAGAGACAATGCTATGCATTCACTATCAAGTATTCATAGCAGTCTCTGGCTGTCCTGTGGCTGGTTCTGGTAATACATTTGAAAATAGTATTTTTTAAAGGATTTTAAAAAAGATATTTTTATATTTTCAGACTGTGGATATGTGAATCAGTGGATAATGGTCCCATGGAAAAGAAGATCCTACTGTGTTACTAGGTATTAAAAGTAAGAAAGGAAATAGAATTCTTTAAAAATCATACTTACTTTAATTTTTCAAAGTTTTCTGGCTCCAAACTCCATATTTCTTCAACCTGTGCACCTCTACAACCTGAAAAATAAAACGTATTTTTGATTGTAATTATTCCTACTTTAAAAGTTAGCTTTATGGGAGAAACAAGAACTAAAATCAGAAATATTTTTCTAACCAAATTGCAATTGTTTCTATCAATAAAATAACAATTACTATCCCTCTTACTGCGCATCAATTCACTACAAAATTAGTTATAATGTTTATCCAGACTGTAATGAAAGCTGTATTCTCACAAAGCTAAAAGGAAAAGTGCTATTATGGTGGTGTTCTGAATTTTGCATCTCTGTTTGTTTATCCAGACTGTAATGAAAGCTGTATTCTCACAAAGTTAAAGGGAAAAGTGCTATTGTGGTGGTGTTCTGAATTTTGCATCTCTGTGAATCTGAAATACTAGAAGCTCTGTAATCATAGAAGGAGCCTTTCTGAAAAATGTGAGGACTGTGAACACATTTGGGCAGCTCCTGTGCAATGACAGGACCCTGAAGGCTGATTCATCAACTCCTAAAGTATCATTGGATTGTTTCTGACTTGAATGAAGAACAGATGCCAACATCTGAAAAATATCTGGTTGGCTTGCAAGCATTCACGTGGTAAGAGCGGTTAACTCTCAGATCAACTTTCCCTCTAAATTGCGCAGGCACACAGAGCTGAGTGCATGTACCCGCCTGTTTGTAGCTGGAAATATGTGCACAGGGGGTGGAGCCTCCGCGCAGAGCTCTGGAGTATTAGAAAGACAGTTGCCTCAGATCAAGAAAAATGAATGTTAATCAGAAACTCATAGGAAGAACTGAACTTGAGATCAGCCATTCTAGTGTGTAATATGCTTTGTTTTTGTACCAAAATAGATTACTGGTAGCAAGAAATGTTTTCTAAATCACTTAATAAAAATCGTACTTCTGCATTACTGAAAGAAGAGTTTTGCATTTACAGGGATGCTGCATAGTCAACTGTAGGAAAATGGGCTACAGTAGTTGAAACGTTATGCCAAATAACACCTGTTGATTATGATTTATTTATTAGATTTCTACCCCTCCTCCACTCCTAGGGAGTGCTCATGGTGGCTTTCAATTACCATGCAACACAATAACAGTAATATTAAATTAAAAAATTACAAAATCATTGCAATAAAACTAAACGTGACTTTAAAAGACCATTAAAATGAATTAAATCTAACTGATTAAATTCAGATTTTACCAATGCCAACCTCTAATGAGTTTCCATAACTGAACAGATTTGTAACCAGGTCATTTAAGTCCTACTCTGACATTTTGTCCACCATACCAAGTGTCTCTCCAAACTGGCCAATCTAGAGAGATATGCTTTCAAACCCTTCCTAAATGCAGCAGGTTACTGCCACTCTGGGGCAGTGTATTACAGTCTGACAGCCAAGCAGGAGAAAGCCCACTCTCATGTGCCTGGCAAGCAGGCCCCTGTAATTGCTGGCACTATCAAAAGGGCCACTTCTGAAGTCCTTAGCACCTATATATGTAGGCAGGTTTATAAAAAGGCAGCCCCTTTTGTATCTTGGCCACACATTGTTGAGAACATTGAAAGTGAAACCCACTACACTACTTTGATTAGCCTCAGCAAGCAATAGGCAACCAGCATATGTATTTCATTATTAGAATCCTATGATCTCAATGCCACGTACCAGTTTCCAGTCTAGCTGCTGCATTTTGCACCTACTCTTCATCCCAGACACTTTTCAAAAGTAGCCTCCCATAGAGTTTATTGCAGTAATCCAAATGGAATGTAACTAAGGCATGGGTGACTTCTGCAAAGTCTGGTAAATTTAATTCAGGGTGGTGATTATAGATGATGCATCTGGCAGAATGTAAAGATGCTTGTTGTCTCTGGTGCCACCTGGGAATATAGCACAGAATCAAAGACTATGCCCAGACTATCAACCTGACCTACTGAAGGGTGACTGGGTCCTTTTCAGAACAGGCTGAATTCAAATCCCCAAGCCTATCTTCCATGAACCAGAAGCATTTTCATCTTGTCAGGCAATGTATGCTCTAATTTCCATTGCTGCTGGGTGGCGCTCCACCTCCCATGTACGCGACTTTGCCCCTGCATGTCCACGTGATTCCAACCCCTTCACAGGGTTCTGTCATAACCAGAACCAAAGAAGTTAAACATGATCGCTGTGTGGAGCAGGGAGAAAGCTCAGCGGAAAGAGGTGGAGTCATGCACGTTATCAAGTCCATTATTTTTGGCGACAAGAAGTGATAGGACAGGATGTCATCAGTATGTGGTGGCAACTCACTTCAAAGCTTCAAATGACCTTTCTTAGTGGTGTCATGTAAATGTTGAATACGATAGGTGATAGAATTGAGCTCAGAGGGTAACCAGACACCAAAGGCCATGATGTTAAGCAGCGCTCCCCCAAAGCCATCTTTTGAATACATCCTGACACAAAATATTTGAACCACTGCAATACTCAAAGATACAGAAAAAATAATAGAACTACGCTTCCTTTATCCATTCCACAGCATACATAATCTACCAAGGTGACCAAACCACATCTCTGAATCAAAAGTCCAACTAAAATGGGTCAAGATGTTCTGGTAAGTGTTATTTTGTTGAGATATACTGTATTTGTTATAGATGGAGAATATACGATCAAGAAATGTGTACAAGTGAACTATCTGCATTAAGCACTCTGAAGGATTTATTCAATTATAAATCATTTTGGGATTAGTGCAGAACCCTAAAGAGAGTCCTTTTTACCAGTGTGTGTTGGCAACGTGTCTGGTGACTTAGCTTTCCCAGTTGCAGAACTGGAGTAACAGGACACTATACCTACCAGATATGCAGCTGCTGTTGTTTATCCCTTAGATACTATTTTGTTAAGTCCTACCCCTTCTTTTCCTTCAGATGGATGCTTAGCCTTATAGCAAGTATTTTGGAAAGCTTTGAGTAAGAGACATAATCTGAAATATAGTCATCCCGGATTATTTTGCTCATTCAGTGACAAAACTCCATTGATACAAGTATAAAACTTAGGACTCACAGCTATTTCTAGCCCCTTTAAAAAAAAGCAAAAAAAAATGACACATTCACAACCTTTTGATGTATTATACCTCTACATGGTTTTCTTTTTAAAGATTTCCAGTTCCTTTAAAAAATCATCATTATTTAAGCATATAATACATCTATGATGTATCAAATGTACTCCAAAGCACAGGAACATATGTCCTATCAGGAGAAGTGGCTGCAGCTCTTTTTCAAAAAATGCAGCTTGGTGACAAATCTGCCATGTACTGTATATAACACATGAAATAGTCCTCAGGCATACATACATACAATCCTACCTCAACATTAGTGTGTGAAGCTCTACTGGGCAGCTTGGCTCATACCTGCATCTAATGTTTAGCCACTAAGCCCACAAAAATAAGGGGGCAAATGAGCAAATCATGCCACACCTTTCACCAACTAGAGTTGTTAATCATGAGATTTAGATCTGCTGCAAAGAAACGACCACACTCGAGTGTTTGACATTTTGCAATTTCCATCACTTTAAAAGGTGTGCTTTGAGACTGACTTAAATGCAAATCTACTCTGCACCACAGATAAAAGGCCCTCTGCCCATCCGTTAAAACTACCACGTTTAGGATTTTAAAAAAGGAGCAAAACAAAGGTCCTCTGCACATGGCTAGAGGTCCTTTTCTCCTCCAAAGACTGAAACCTTTGAGGCAGGGGTGGAAGCCGGGGGGAAGTCTGACACACTCCTGAGGGTCAAGGATGGCCCGCCGCAGCCGCTTCCTTCGCCCTCGTTAGTTCGCCTTCCCCCCCCCCCCGCTCCGCCACCTCTGAGGGAGGCAGCCTTACCGACCCGGTTCCCTGGCCCCCATTGGAAACCGTACCGAACCCCTTGATGAGCTCCGTGAAGACACCGGGGTCGCTCTCCATGAGGCACCACTCGCCGGCGCTGCCGCCTCCCGCCATGACGTTCAAGCCGCAGTAGCGGCGGACTCCCGCTCGCCCGACGCCGCCTCTCCCTTTTCCCTCACCCGCCGCCGGCAGCCTCCCGCTGCCCGCGAAGCCTTTGCCCACCCGGCCGACGCACGCGACGCAAAGGCGCGACGCTCCTTTCCCGACAGGCCCCGCGGCCGGCCGCTTTCAGCCCCTCTCGCCCTCTCTATGGTAAAGAGACAGCGAGAGCCACCGAACCAGAGAGAGGAGACGACGTGCTCGCTCCCATGGAGCGGGAGGAACGGCTTAAATCCCGGTTTAAAAGACACAGCAAAACAGTGAGCCGCTCTACACTTGAAATCTCTATCGTGCGAATCGTGTATTTGGCTTTCCCCCTCAGGGAACCAGGAGCGCCTGCGCACGCACGTTCAGCGGAAGCTCATTGGCCCGTCCGACTCCTGACTTCCCCGTTGCGCCCTCCCTGAGTGGCCCCGGCTGTTCCGCGTGTTTTCAGGAGCCGGTGTTTCTGTTTTAGCGCGCCTGCGCAAGACCCTTTGAGCTGAAGCTCTCAAATGACTTGGAAGCGGTGGTTTTTGTTGCACCCAGATCACAGGACGCATCCTTGAAATCCCGGCCCTTCCATAGTTTCCACAGAAGGTCGTGGCCCGGAGCGCTCTTGCTGTGGCGTGCGTTTTGCCTCCGGAGTTTTATGGGATTAACGATTCCCCGCGCAAGACGACCCGGTTGTCAGTCGGCAGCGCAACGTCCTATGGGTGTTTACTTGGTATTAAGTGTGTCTTACTCCCAGTAAGACTGTTAAGTCGCAGCTGTGAGCCTGTACACAGTTACCTGGGGAGTAAGTCCAGCTGAATTCAGCGAGAGGCAAGTATGAGTAAATACACACGGGAAATTCCCTGTAACTTGCCATGTCAAATAGCTAAGACTTTTTATTTAGAGATACAGGGGTACATAAGTCTCTTTTATTTACCAATGGACAATCGGAGCCCAGTCTGGTGTAATACGGAGAACACCTCCCGCGTAATTTTCCTATCGCCTTCTAAAGCTACCTGCGAATCGCCAGTCACACCCATCTCTTCGTGGATTTTCCATCACAGGAGAAAGTGGAAGGGGGCTGCCTCTCTTAGTCAGTTGAGACCGTTCCTTCCCGGGCTATTGTCACGTGGAAACGGGGGGGGCCAAGCGGAGGGGGAGACAGCGGGTGTCTCATACTTAGCCGACTCTTCGCGGGGCGCCTTTGACGTCTGGGATTGAGGGCCAAACGAAAGAGCGAGCGAGGCGATGGGGGGGGGGGGCGCGTGGATGGCCGCGCGCGTGCGCGACACACATCCGGGGCTTTGGGAGTCCCGTTCGCGGCGAGGGGGGGGGGGTCCCACAATGCCGAGTTGCTTCCATCCGGGTCCTTCCCCGTCTCTGTGAGGGAAGTTGTCAGGGAGTCTTGGCGGGGTGAGGAGGAGGGAGTCGTGAGGAGAAACGAAAGCCTCCGGGCGCTTCACCCATCTCTAGCCCGGTGCCCTTTTGCTGTACTCCGAAAGCTGCAAGTTGCCATCGCCCCGTGAAGAAGGCTTGTCGAAACCCGCTTCTGTCGCCGCTCCTAACCGTAAGGACCGAGACTGCCTGGCCCGGGCTTGTCGGGAGGGGAAAAGAAACTCTCTGGACTCCCCGCTCATGACGAGGGACTGAGTTTGGGCCTGCGAACGGTGGCGAAGCTGCGTCCCTCGTTCTCCAGCTGTTAACGCGTCCGAGAGCGAATCCCATTCTCCCCGGGCGGAGATTAAAAACCCGGTGTTATGGTTGACGTTACGGGACAGAAATAGGCAACGCGTGGTTGTGCATCCCCCACCCCTTACTTTCGACTCCAGTTCCCATCAGCCCCAGCCGACGTTCCAGATGCTTAGCTATGATGGGGAGTGCAGCCTAACCTATGAAGGACCACAGGCTCCCCGCTCGGGTTTCTACGCCTGTAACAGCTGTGTTAACTCCGGGAAGGGGAGGGGAGGGGAGGGGAGATGCTTCCCAGGTCTGTGCAACCCCAGTGTTGTTTGTGATATTTCTGCTGAGGTTAAACTGGGCCGAATTAAAACTGCATTCACAGTGGCCAACGTGCTTATTAAGTTTCACGGAGCGTGTAATTCATATCCACAGCAAGAACGTGGCTGGGGATCCTATAATTTATCTAGCGGATGCAGCCATCCGTTTGTGCATGTTTCTTAAGATCTGGAGACTATGTACATTATGAACAATCTGTACAATCCTTGCTTTAATTACATTTTTCATCATGCCTCATGAAGGTGTGCAGTAATTGGTGCTCACAGACATTTTCTGTCCGGTATGCATTACACACTATCACTAATCTCCTGAGTGTTTTATTTCAAAAATACAACTGTTCAGTTTATGGGAGTTTTCTTGCTTGGGTTGGATTCTGATTCTCTGCCAGTGAGTGGCTGTTTAAGAGCTCTCTGCATCTTAATACTAGGGGTTGGCTGTAATTTGATCTCATTGGTTGAGGAAAGTATATAGGTACTGTGCATATTCTAATAGGCACTCCCTGTTGTTTTGCATTTTGTCAAAGGCAGCACTCAGGCTGCCTTTGGCAGCAGACTGTCATTGTTAAATGCTTCAGCTCAGCCCAAGATGATGGAAAGAGATAGGGTGGAACTTAGCACAAAACTTACTGGGTATGATTGGAAACTTGTTGTACCTGGATAATCTGCCCCACCACTTTGTTATGCATATAAAATTGTGTAAATTTATGTATATCATCTTGACCAAATTGGAAGGAAGATGAGATACAAATGAAATCATAGTAATAAACCGAATACTGCACACATTTATGTTGTCTTAGTAAATAATAGTTGTGGATTGTCAGGAATCTCTTTTCAGTGACCCAAAGAGCAGCTGTTCAGCTTAGTAATGTTTGGACAACTTTGCTGTTCAAAATATTTTAGTATTTCAGAATTGATTGGCTTAAATTTTTGTTATAGGCTTGTTATTGTAAATTTTTTGCATGTATTTTCATTTTTACACCTTAGAATATTGGTAACTTCAGATTTAATCTCTGGATGGCTGCTGAATATCTCAGAATTTTGGCATAGTCATTGAAATGAGAACTTTCAAGACAGTTTTTGACTTGAATAGGGAAGGGGGAAAAACATATTTTGAAATGGTTGTGTTGTTTGCTTTTTCTTCAGGAGGCCTCTTAACATTGTCAAGAAATGGAAGAAGGAGCCAGTCAGATGCAATCTTGCAGTGAAAAGCAGATGCAGACCTCGGAAGATGTATGGCAGGTTACTGACATGAATCGGTTGCGTCGTTTCTTGTGTTTTGGTTCTGAAGGAGGTACTTACTACATCAAGGAGCAAAAACTGGGTTTTGAAAATGTTGATGCTCTGCTGAGGCTTATTGAAGATGGCAGAGGTTGCGAAGTGGTACAGGAAATAAAAACGTTTAGCCAAGAAGGCAGGGCAGCAAAACAGGAGCCTGTCTTGTTTGCACTTGCAATTTGCTCACAGTGTTCTGATGCAAAAACAAAGCAAGCCGCTTATAAAGCTGTCCCTGATGTCTGTCGCATACCAACCCATCTCTTCACTTTCATCCAATTTAAAAAGGATCTGAAGGAAGGAATGAAATGTGGCATGTGGGGTCGTGCTCTGAGAAAAGCTGTTGCAGATTGGTACAATGAAAAGAATGACATGGCTATTGCCTTAGCAGTGACAAAATACAAGAAAAGAAATGGTTGGTGTCATAAGGATCTGCTCAGATTGTCTCACTTGAAGCCTGCAAATGAAGGTAATGATAACTAGGAATGTAGTGATATAGTTGACTGCAGTTAACCCTTTCTGTGTGAAAGTTTGAATAGAAGAGAGGAAGCCTACGTAAAGCTGAGTGGTTATTGTTGACTGGGTCATTCAGACACTGCTGCAATGGTCGTACTTTTCGGAAGCTACACTGGCCTTTAAGTATATATATGTATATATATATATATATATATAAACATAGTTTTTAAAAATCTCATACTGTAGATATTTTTTCAGATCTGGTGTCTTAAGAAATGTGGCTCTATGATTTGACTTGCAGTTTTGAAGTTTATAAATCAGTGTGCAATGTTTTAAATGTCTAGCTCTTATTTCATTTGTTCTTTGATCATGATTTTGATGCTTTTCCACAAGCAGTAAATGGACAGTAATTAAGCTGAAATTATTTTGTTATTGAAAGAAGCAGGCTCTTATTTGTTTGTTTTTGAAACATGCACACATCATATTGGCGGAAAAACAGGAATACGTTTTTATGAACTTTGAATTGAATTAGTAACCAGTGTTTGCTTTATAAGAATTATACAATTATGGAATTGTAGGGTTGGAAATGACTAAGGGTCATAGAGAATGTATTAATTTTATTTTACATGTGGCTTTTCTATGTGCGGCATTTATAACAGTGACAGTTGATGCACATCAGAACTGGTCAGGTGCCAGAGTCAATAACAGATAACCCAATTAAATCTGGTTTTGTCTCTGTTTTTAATTTCCTGGTGATGATTCTGCAGTACTACTGCTAGTGTTTACTTTTTTGAGCTGAAGAATAAATAGTCCCTTTGTTATCTTAGCATACTTCCACACTATCAAACTTGATTGTTTGATCTGTTTTTGTTTTGATGCCTGTTCCTTAAGTTGCAAGTATAGAGTGAGAAACAGGAGGCCTGTGGATAAAATGTACTGGAAGCTTGTGTCCACACCATGCAGCTACCTGTAGGGCCCTCATATCTGAAGGGGATTGGTTCTAAGCCCCCCCCCCCGATGCTGAAAACCACAGATAATAGAGAATGCTATACATAGCATGATAAAAGAAGAAAAATCAGAAAAGAAGTATTTCCACTGTGCATGATCTGAAACGGCCACTAGAAGGAGACTATGTTAGGTATTCTTCAACAACAAGAATACATAGCATGGTCTTTGGCTTCCTCTAGTGGTAAATACAGTTGGTCCGGAAATAATTGGACACTGACAAAGATTTTGTTATTTTGGCTGTTTACTAAAATAATTTAAGTTACAGTTAAATAATGAATATGGGCTTAAAGTGCAGTCACTCAGCTTTAATTTGAGGACCTTCACATCTAGATTGGAGGAAGGGTTTAGGAATTACAGCTCTTTCATATTTCCCCCCTCTTTTTCAGGGGACCAAAAGTAATTGGATAATTGACTGAAAAGGTGTTTCATGGACAGGTGTGGGCCATATCTTTGTAATTTCTTAATTAAGTGGATAAAAGGTCTAGAGTTGATTCTAGGGGTGGCATTCACATTTGGATGCTGTTGTTTTGAACCAACAACATATGTTCAAAGGCGCTTTCAATGCAAGTGAAACAGGCCATCAGACTGCAAAAAAGAAAGAAAAAAAGAAATCCATCAGAGGGATAGTAGAAACATTAGGAGTGGCCAGATCAACAGTTTGGTACATTCTGAGATAAAAAGAATGAACTGGTGAGCTCTGCAACACAAAAAAGGCCTTGATGTGCATGCAAGACAACAGTGGTACATGATTGTAGGATCCTTTCCATGGTAAAGAAAAACCCCTTTACAGCATCCAGCCAAGTGAAGAATTTTCTCCAGAAGGTAGGCATATAATTATTCAAGTGTGAAGCTGGGAGTACCCCAAGGGGCACTTCTCAGAGAATACCGTCTGCCTCCTCAGCTGAAGACACTGAGGGACAGATGCCCACCCTGGAGGAGAACCTAAAGGGACTGTATTTGGAAGAGCAGGGTAGAGGAAGAGGAGGAGGAGAGAAAAAGGGACTGGGTAGAGATAGTACAAGAGGACCCCTGGACAGGGGAGTGTATGGAGTTTAAAGGTCCAAGGGAGTATTCTGAGAAGGAATGGAGAAGAAAAACCTATAGAAAGGCACCTTACTGGGGCGAGACAGAAGAAAGAACACAGGAGAAAGTTCAGGGAGAGGCAACAGCGGGAGGCACATAGAAGGGAGAACAAGCCATGTCCAGACCATCCTAGGAAACTCCGTGGGACGAGCCCATTCCAACTGAGAATGACAAAACCCAAGCAAGAAAGTATGGGAAGCACAGGTGGGCTGGGTTTTCCACCCCCCTCAATAAGGGGAGATGTACCTGATAGATCGGGTGTTCCACAGAGATGGCGTTATAGAGACTTGGCTTCTATCCCTGCAATCAGAGGAGGATTTATTATGGTTCAATGAAAAAGGAAAAGGCACAGCATCCCTGAAGCAAGAGACAGAGTCTGTTGTTAATGTTTAATTGAACAGATTGTCAAAGAATAAAGGATTTTTGTTAGAAACGTCTGATGTCCCTGAGTCATCCATCCATCAAGATCCAGATAAAGGAGAAAAGGGAATTACACCAGATCACACCAAGTCCTACTGTAAAGAGAACACTTTATCAGAGCAAATACAGAGGGTTCAGCACAAGATGCAAACCATTCATAAACCTCAGGAATAGAAAAGCCAGATTAGACTTTTTCAAAAAAATATTTAAAAGTCAGCCCATTTCTCGAACATTTTTGGACAGATGAAACTAAAACCAATCTGTACCAGAATGATGGAAAGAAAGAAGTATGGAGGAGGCTTAGAATAGCTCATGATCCAAAGCATACCATAAAATCCGTAAAACATGGTGGAGGCAGCGTGATGACATGCATGGCTTCCAATGGCACTGGGTCAGTAGGGCAGTAGTGTTTATTAGTGATGTGACAGAAAAGAAGCAGCTGGATAAATTCTGAAGTGTATAGGGATATATTGTCTGCTCAGATTCAGCCAAATTCAGTGAAGTTGATTGGATGGCACTTCACTTTACAGATGTACAGTGACCCACAAAACATACTGCGAAAGCAACCGAGGAATTTTTTTAAGGCAAAGAAGTGGGCTATTCTGTAATGGCTGAGTCAATCACCTGATTTCAGTCTGATTGAGCATGTATGTCACTTGTTGAAGACAAAACAAGGAAGAAAGACCTATGAACAAACAACTGAAATCAGCTGCAGTAAAGGCCTGGCAAAGCATCACAAAGGAAAAAAAACAGTGTTTGGTGAAGTCCATGCAATAGATTTTTGACAAAGTATTGGAAGTGAACATTTTAATTTATGATTGTGTTAATTTGTCCAGTTGCATTTAAGCCCCTGAAATAAGGTGACTGTGTATGAAAATGGTTGCAATTCCTAAATTTTTCATACAATATTTTTATTCAACTCATTGAATTAAATATGAAAGTGCACTTCAATTGCATCTTGGTTATTTCATTGCAAATCCATTGTGGAGATGTACAGAGACAGAATTATGAAAATTGTGTCAGTGTCCAATTATTTTCAAACCTAACTGTACATCATGAAAATACATATTTACTGTATAGATTTTTTTCTTTTACTGTTAATATTTTCAGTCTAAGGATAAGTGAAACCGTGGATTACCAGGAGTCTTACTGTACAAACAGAAACTAGAAAGAGATGCCTGTAGACTACCTTGTTGTAAGCATTCTGGTTCCTTTTAAGGAGAAATCCTGGGTTAAAATATTTTACGTAAATAAATAACAGGCCTTGTTTTTTCCAACTTGTGGGTTGTGACCCCCAATGGATTTGCAAAGTTTTTTCTGGAGAGGAGGAGTTCACCATGGTTATTTTAGATTGCTGTTGTGGGGAGCAGCTGACATGGCAGTAAACACACTCTCTTGGGGCTAGTTCCTTCCTCCATGATAGGAGCAGCAAAGCAGCAAGTGGAAACGGCAACTGTTGCTGCCCTCTAAAGAAGGCCCAAAATAGCCTGAAATGGATATTCCTTCCCAGTGTCCAAATCAGAGGGTTAGAATACATAGATACAGTGCCTGGAAGTATGGTTCTTTTGAAAGCCTGGTACTGTTAGATGAAGAGTGAAACCACACATTCAAATATGATGTTTAAGGGTGATTTATGCAAATTTGACCTGGATGATGATCTCTTGCAGGAGTGATATTAGAGATTTTTCTAGGTCCCTGGCTGACTAATTTCCCCTGAATGAAAGTAGCTTTTCCTGCTTACTACTTCTCTTTTTCTCTCTCCATCCAACATTGAACACAAAGGCCTACAGGAGGAATAGAGATGCCTTTTTGAACCTCTCAGTCCATGCATTTCACTTTTTATAAATGAAAACTAAAACACCCCATCAGTTTTCCAAAAGTAATTTCCCTCATCTCTCACCAAATATAAGTTGTTCTTCAAGACAACTTTCTTTCTATCTACACCCCAAACTCCCCAGCAAAATGTATAAAGATTTTCTCCTATCTTTACTAAAGGGTGGTTGGAGGAGACTGTTCCAGGCATTACTTGAAACAAAAACTAAAGCAACAGTAGCTGCCTACACTAACTTAAATCAAACCATGGTCGTCTCTTCACCCCAGGCACAGCACACTAACTCATTGGTCAAGAGCTGAGGCCTTTGCTACCCCTCTGAGTTCATGATGGTCCACTGATTTCATAAGAATTCTTTCTCACCTATGTTTCTTCTTCTTTCTCTGGTTCTTCTTCATGGCCACATATACCTTTTCCCAGAATAATCCCTGTGTGCCTTTGTCCAGGAAGGACTTGTCTGCTGAGGTCTGCAAAGACAGGTCCGAGAGAATGACTAGGAAGAAATCTTAACAGCCAGTGCCACCCAACTGTCTGGTTATGAATTATAAGACAAAACTCAATTTAATTCTGTGCTACCTCCATTGCAACGGTTTTCATGCTTGTAGAGGCCATCTCAATTCATTGCACGTTTTTAGAGTCCCTTGTAGCTGCTCTGAAGAGAGAACAGCGGGATAAGATTGTAGGTCAGGTGGGGAACTGTTACAGGCTTCATCTGACTTAACAGGCCAGAAGTTTCCTATCTCTGCTGTATACCAACCAAGAAATAAATCTGATTGAGTTGAATAAGCTTTATGGATAGTTAAGCACATATGAGATTACAGCCTCAATGTATCATTGTGTAATAGCAGAAATCTGTTTTAAAATCCTGGAGACAATGGGTTTATTGCACTTTCTGCACTTCTTTTCCTTTTCCTTTTGTCTTATCTCTTTCCTCTCTCTTTCTTGTGGACATTCATGATGCATCACTTACTTCAGCAGAAACAACAAGGAGTCTTGTGGCACCTTAAAGACTGAGTTTTATTTGGCATAAGCTTTCGTGGACTGTAGTCCACTTCTTCAGATGTATAGTAAGCATTTACTTCAGGTATGAGAATATTCAGTCTTCGGCATGACAATGTACTGTGCTGCATTTTTGATACTTTTGTAATGAGATCCAGATAGCTGGTCTTTTTTCCCCTGGCACATTGAAAAACTGACAGCATAAAAGTGTCAGGTAATGCTCATGAATATGCAAATTGGATTGTTACAATCTGTTTTCTATGGTTAATACATCTGTAATTGCCAGATGAGAATTCCAAGGCTTTTCATGTATTTTGTTTTCAATAAAAATGTGTAGTGTAAGATCTTGCTTATTGTCTGCTGGCCTTTTGTCTGCTGCAAAAAATGAAAGCCAGGGAGAATCATCAAGATAAGAAAGGATCCCCATTTTTCCTGGTAATCCAGGAGATTCTAAGGCAAATATAATTTGTGAAAAGGCTTTGCTCATTTATTTAGCTGCACAGTAAAACTTGTGTGTGTGTGAGAGAGAGACTTTTCTGTGAGATACTACAATTTATTATATTAAGAGAAAATACATTGTGCAGCAAAATGTATTTATGCAGGGCTGTAAAGTCATCACTTTTGAGGAATATGCCTCTGAAAACATCATATTAAGAAGCTGATAAAAATTATTAATATATAGAATTATTTGTCTTTCAACAGGCCTTGCCATAGTCACTAAGTATGTTATGAAGGGGTGGAAGGAAGTCCAAGAGGCATATAAAGATAACAAACTTTCTCCTGAGATGGAAAAGCTGTTGAAATATTTGGAAGCAGTGGAAAGGGTGAAGCATACAAAGGATGAATTGGAAGTGATTCATTTGATAGAAGAATATAATCTAGTTAGAGAACACCTTCTGACAAGTCATTTAAAATCTAAAGAGGTGAGTAAAGTATCTAAGCATTGATTATTCTCATTGGTGTTACATATACCTTACCCATTTTGTGCACTCTGCTGAAGTTTTCTATCCCTATTAAAACTTTGTTGCATGTAGTTAACTTGATGATGGATCTTTCCTTATGGTTGCTTTTTAAACTATTATGTATAGTGGATAGCCATATTTAACATCATGACTTGACATTTTTCCTATTTCTTCTTTAATCTCACATTTTACAAGGTATGGAAAGCCTTGCTAGTGGAAATGCCCATAACAGCAATGCTGCGGAATCTAGGAAAGATGACAGCAAATTCTGTTCTTGAACCGGGGAGCCCAGAAGTTGCAATAGTTTGTGAAAGACTGAGAAATGAAAAACTTCTTAAAAAGGTAATAATTTGTTTTATAATTTAATGTGTTCCATCCACCAGTGCTCCTTGTGTAGGCCCATTAATAGAAAATGAATGTTGCCGCTGATGTTGCATTTCAGGTTAATCAAGAATTTTTGACAGTTTTGAACTGTATTCTTGATAAATGGGAAGTATTGGATCTGCAAAGGATATAAGCATGGAAGATCCATCTCCAAATGTGTTTTGAATTACGTCACACAGTAGAATAGTCAGATACAGAGTTCTGTGTAATTTTCTGCCTTAATATTTCCCCCATGTTTTGCTAGGACTGATTAACTGAAGAAAATGTGGGGTGTCATCTTTCTTGAAAAGAGAATGGAGGAGTGAGGGGATGACAAGAGTGTTTTATTTTAAATAATTTAAAATATTTTAAACATTTAAAATGTATATTGAATAAATATATTAGCAAAAGTATATTTTATATTCTCTTTTTAGGCTCGAATACATCCTTTCCATATTTTGGCAGCACTGGAAACCTACAAAGGAGAACGTAGTTACCAAAGAAAACTTCGTTGGCAACCCGACAAGGATATTTTGGATGCTCTTGATGCTTCATTTTACAAGACCTTTAAGGTAAGTGCTGTGAATGTGCAAGTTAAGAAATTTACACTAATTTTAGCAGAATCTTCATTCAAAGTTCTTTTAAAATATTCCCAATCTTTATTTAAATATATATTGGACTTTGATAGCAAAGTCTGAAAGACAGGATATTTACATTTTGCAAGAACTTTGAAAATAAAGGCTGTGTCCTGATACAATAGCATTCCTATCTCCTCAGCCAAGTTTGCTGCTTCATTTCATCTCTAGTCTCAGAACCAGTGAGAGCTGTTTTGTTGATTATGCTGCTGAGGCCATCTCCTTCTGTAATTAGTTCTATAAGGCTGTTTATTTAGTTAGGAAAGAGATGGCTCACAAAGAATATAGCATATATTTGGAATGTTTGTTCTGCATTGAGTATTTTGTTCTGCTTTTACATGTCAGCAAATTCATTAATTAGCACTCTTAATTTTGCAAGCACTTTTGTATCATAAAATCAGTGGTAATTAAAAAACAAAACATTAAGTTTGCTGACTTTCCCCTCCTTTCTTTCTTTAGACAGTGGAGCCAACAGAAAAGCGTTTCCTGCTTGCAGTTGATGTCAGTGATTCTATGTTCCAAAAGGTTTTGGGCAGTGTGCTGAGTGCTAGCACAGTTGCTGCAGCAATGTGTATGGTAAGAGAGGTCCCTGGCTTACCAGATTCCTTGGGCCCACATGAATACAGAGGTGCCATTTCATGCCTAAACATGCACTCTGCCTTAAGGCCTGATCAAGTCAAACTTGAAAATTATGGTGGTGGTGGTGAAGTGAGGGAGGAAAATGTGTCACTTTAGAAGGTCTTACCTGTTAGTTTATAAAAAGATGTCTTTGGCAGATAAAAACAGATTTGGAAAATACAAAATTCAAAGCAAAAGCTCTGAGAAATGTTTTCACTGTATTATGTCAAAATAGAACTCTTTGTGTAGATAATTTTATGTTTTCAAGGAAGAATCTATCAAAGTTTTTCAAAATACAGTGACAGGCGAAAGTCCCCCTGGTATCCCCACATGTTTAAGGTTTACATGTATGTTCTGACAGGGAACAAAATAAAATCAAGATGACAAAAATGTGGCACCTTAAAGATTAACTGCTATATTTTAAACTCATATTAAAATATAGCAGCTAGTTCTTAAGTTGCCACAAAGTTTTTGTCTTCGTTATTTTTGTTTTGTTTTTCTTGTCTGATATGCTTGCACAGACTAACAGCCACTGCTTCAAAAACTGCATGTATGTTCTGAACTCGGGTTGCTAGAACATAAATGCTTCGGTGCTTAGGAGTATTTTGGAGTGGTGAGGACAGTGCTTGTTTTATTCTTCCTTGTTCCATTTCATTCATGTCAATCTTCCACTATTTTCTCTCTTCTCCCATGTGCCAGGCTTGGCGCTTTTGCATTTGATTAGGCATTTCCTCCTCAAACTTCAGCAGCAATAAAAGGGGAACAGTAGTGCAAGAAAGAGGGGGGAAATGGAAATAATCTAATAACTATGTTCTTTTTTGCATAACTTTTTTAGGTTGTTGCACGTACTGAAAAAGATTCCCATATTGTTGCCTTTTCTCATGAAATGATTCCTTGTCCAGTGACTGAGGACATGACTTTACCTCAAGTGTTACAGAAAATGGCTGAGGTACCTAAACTATTTTTCTTAATCTCTCTGGCCAAATTCTTATTGTGAAGTACCATGCATGTGAGGTGAACTGCACAAGTGATTTTCACATTTATCCAGCAGTCAGGCATAACTCTCAATCCCTAAGCACATGATAGGCAGCAGATAAGATCACACGCACTGCTTACATGATTGTCAGTTTGCAGTGCACAATCTCTACAGGATTCTGTCCTGAAATATACATTTCTGAGAAAAGGAAGGGGAAGGAAAAGAGAGGCATGGATAACCAAAGTCCATTGGGATGAAAAGCCTCAATTGGTGGCTTTTCCCATGAAAATTTAGCATACACTCTATGTGTGCGAATCTCTTCCTTAAAAACTAACTGCTGTGTTAGTCTTTAAGGTGCTATGACATCTTTTTTTGCTTTTGTTTTCCTGTCTTCCCTCCATGTTGCTCGTGGATGACCTGTATATGTGATGTTCCCGCTGAAACTGGCCCTGTCTGGTTTGGATTTGCTATGCAGCCCTTGTAAGGCTGTAGGGAGGCCACTGTCAACATTGAGCTGAGAGGAAAAAAATCTACTCACTTTTAGGAGCAAGGTTTTCTGCAATTCTATGGTTATTTTGTAAATTGCCTTGCTATGAAGTTAGTCTGTGGTATTTTCATTGAAAAGACTAAGGTGCTTGGTGTTACAGAAGGCATCTGCCTGAGGCTGTGCAGAGGTGTTGCCAAGGAGAGTAGACAGTGCCAGGCTAGATAGATAAAAATATTTTGACATCCAATTTGAAAGCAGTTGTTTATGCAATATAATGTGATGCACTCAAGGAAATATTGTTGTAATGTATTTTAGACTTCTGTTTATTTTCACATTGCTGTCTCTCACTTAAAATCACACTTGTTCTGGAAGGATGACTGGCATGTCATTTTTTCCCCTCAGTGATGGAATGTGTAGACTTGTTCTATTTAATATATATATGTATATCTTTTTTAAATCCTAGATTCCAATGGGTGCCACCGATTGTTCTTTTCCAGTGTTATGGGCTGAAAAGGCAGGTGTAGCAGTTGATGTTTTTATTGTATTCACGGATAATGAGACAGTCGCTGGAGAAATTCATCCTGCCACAGCCTTGAGGCAGTACAGGAAGGTAAATGGTCTTGATGTAATGCTATAATTAAACACCACCCCCCAATATTTGATTTTTAAATGGTTTCCAGCTTTCCACATAGGGACATTATATTTCAGGAAGAATAAAAATCCTTAGAAATGGTTACTGTATTTTTCCATGTATAAGATGGAAAAATTTTAGACTAAAAATTGAGGGTTGTCTTATATACAGAAGTAAGCTGAGGAGAGTACAAAAAAAGTGGAGGGGAAAGCAGGGATCATATTGTTCCTGCAGGGCTTTGATCCCTGCTTTCCTTTTGCTAAGGATTAGCAAGTGGAGGGGAAAGCAGGGATCAAAGCCCTGGAGGATTGCTTTGATTCCTGCTTTCCCCTCCCATGGAGCTTAACAAAAGGAGGGGGGATAGAATCAAAGCAATCCTGTGGCTGTATAAGGGGGAAAGGGATCAAAATGATTGTGCATTTGCGGGATTGCTTTGATTCCTTTCCCCTTCCTTTTGGTAAGTCCCACGGGGCTTAGCACGAAGGGAGAAAGCAGAGATCAAAGCAATCCTGCAGCACTTTGATCGCTTTGCCCCTACACTTGCTAAGCCCCACTTCGATTTCTTAATTTTGGGTTAGAAAAGTTATACACGGAAAAATACGGTATGTGGGGTGGTAGTCACTGCAGTACTAATGGTTGTACATGCTTCATAAAAAGTCCAAATACAAATTAACTTTTTTTTACTATACAATCCAGTTCATCTAGACATATTCTTGGAGTGTATCCATGATCCATGAATGTTACAATGCATGCCACAATGGTTCATAGAAACCTCAATACTGCAGTATCTTTACATATGCAGAGCTGACGTAGTGGACGATTTACAACATTATTTACCATAAAAGTCTTTATATTCTAGACATGAGACTGATCTGTTTGCAACATGTTACTCCATGGATTGCTAGGGTTGATTTGAGTGATTTGGCTATCCAGGCGGCTATCTCCTCCCTCTCTCATTACTTCACGTGTGTCCTTCCTAAACCTGTATGCTTGATGGAAGAGGATAACCAGCCTGGAGAGGAGTGTTCTGTTTTTTGGTCAAGGATATGTTTCTCTATATTTCAACTGAGAGCAATATGCATTTCAAATTTGCTATTCTGGATAAAAGTGACTCAAATAAAATCATGTTTGTTGTCTGATTTTAATAATGTTGTAACAGATAGAGCAGCAAGATTTGAAGCGGCTGCCCAAAGTCTGAGGAGAATTTTTAAAGGCATATTGTTAATTATAAAGACTTAATTTTTTTTTGAAATTGTTTATATTTTTCATTTGTGTGCACTTTTGTTTTTAACCCAATATTCATATTTGTATTTTCATCTTGTTAGCACTGTTTTTAAGTAAACATTGTGCAGGTGTATGTATCTGTATCTATATTTTAATTTTAAGTAGTTGTGGTTAAACAACTCAAGTAGTTGTGAAATCAGCAATAAAGATGTCAGGTTATATCAGTGCTCAATAAAAGTCTCTCCCAGTGCATGGAGGCCAATGAAAGGAAAAGGATTACTTTGCATGGAACAGAGATAATGACAACATGAAAGCCAGGGCATTTCCCCTCAGTTTAGGGCCTAACTTCTATGTCAGATATCTGGACATAGCTAGTGCGGATGCAATCCTGTATATTGCTCTAAAGCAGCCATTTTCAGTGGGGGCCATATGGCCCTGACACATTTGAAGGGGGCCACAGACTGGAAACAGTTCTTCACACATAACTTTATGAAGTTTGTTTTGTGACGTGTACAATCCTGATTTGGCCTGTATTTATTTAAAGCAAAATTGCTGATCCAAGTTAGTGTCCTCCATGGTTGGGGACAGAAGACCAAGCAATACCCAGATCCTTGTACTTCTCCCAATAAAGACTGCAAGATTTGGCTTCTATTGTTTGTTCACAAATTGTGTGACAATATAAGAAGAAAATGGTAAACTTTTTCTGAGTATTCTCTAACTCAAAAGGGTTACAATAAATCAAACTTGACTTGACATGATGTAATTAATATTGTGATTACACTAGAAAAAAACCACACATTTCTTTATCTCTCCCTTTCCCTTTCCCTCTCTTTCTCTTTGCCTTTAGAAAATGGGTATTCCATCCAAACTTATAGTTTGTGGAATGACATCCAGCAGCTTTACCATTGCAGACCCAGATGACAGGGGCATGTTAGATATATGTGGCTTTGATGCAGGAGCACCAGATGTCATTCGAAATTTCACTTTGGATTTGATTTAAAGGTGCTGTGAGCACCTTCTTTTCTGAAGCTGGTACCACCTGAAGACTTTGACCTGGGACCTACCAGTTGGATTGACTGATTGTATTAACTCATGGCCAAGTTTGCTGCATCAATTGGAATGTTTAACATTTTTAAAGGGGATGAAGAAGAGGCAAAATCACTTCTGGGGAGATTGTTTACATCTGTTGTACGTAGTTTAAAATAACAGCCTTTAGAAATAACTATGGAAAAAGTGTATGCTTATTTTTCTTATACTAGCTTACTTTAAAAAAGTGAGTCCACCATTGTAGATTTTATTTTCAAAGAATAATTTTACTTTTTATTCCAAGTTTGGGCAGTATTGTGTTGGAATAATCACTGTTTCCTTGAGTAGTTGTTATTCATTGTATTGAAGAAGAAAAGTGATGCCAGACCTGCACTACAGTTACCTTACTTTTATCATTGCACATTGCTTTGCATAGCTTACAGCATATTTATATCCAGCAACCTGCTGCTTGCAGTGTTCCTTGTATTCCTTGGGGATTCTGTGTGTATAGGTATTGCAGTGTTTTGGGACAACTGGTTTGTCTGAAAAGATGGGGTGGGTGGTCTTCAACCGTCTCCTAAATCATTTCCTGTTTTAAAATTAGTCTAGGAAAAATTAAACTATTTTGTAGCCACATATTATGGATTTATAATTAGACATCTTTTCCATTTTTATGTTGTTTTCTCACATGTTGACTATGAGGGCTCATCAAGGAAATTTGAGTGTGTTTTCCTGTTTTCTTAAAGGTGAATTAAGTTTGCCTTTGTTTTTTGCAGCAAGGAGCTAAACGAGTATGGGGTTGGTAACAGAGAAGAGTATGATGACAAAATTCCTAAGTGTGCTGTCCACATGCATATTTATATGGTAAACAGAAGCAGGTGATATGAATAAAGCTATAGCCTTAGTTACACATTATTATTTTTTGTTTGTTTGTCAGGTAGTTCTAGTGTGAGGTAGGAGTGCAGCCATGCTTCTAATACTGCCCTGCATCACATTTTGGTTCCATATGTTTACAAAGGAGCCTGGGTGAGAGACCAGTTTTATGTATGTAGGGACTACCAACAGTTGGGACACCTAGTTACTGTATGTGCTATCCAGACAATGTGGGGCTTGTAAATGTCAGCAGCTGCTCATACATGGCATCCCTATCTAGACTGCTGTGCTTTGGAAGAGGGTGAGTCTAACTTGGGAATCTGATTTTAGGAGTTTGGACAGAAATACTGCTTTAGGCCTGCCCTCCATATAGGTGATCCATGAACAGGATACTTTAAATGTTGTAGAAGCTAGTGAGAAGCATGTAACAGGGACCTCAAAGCAGCAGTAAAATAGTAGTACACAAAACTCAAGAACCAATCTTGGCATTTTTATGTCTAATGTATGAGGAGAAATATTTATTCAATCAATTAATTAATCTTTATTGTATGGTCATAGACCTAACAAAAGAAATACATATTGAAATGTGTTAGACCATATAACCTTGATGAGATACAAACACTAATATATTTTAAGGAGGAAATGTCTAGTAAAATTGTAATGGCTTGGTCACATTCATTGGTAGTTTGAGTGGAAAATTGTTAGTGTCACATATCTTTCTGTCCATCTTCTGCACTCCTCTGAAACACTCTTCTGGAGGTCAAGAGACTTCCTGAACAATGGAGGTTATGGAATATGGGAGTTCAGGGTGGGTGTGGGAATTTCTCACATCCAGGCAGAGAAATATTGCTCTAGTCTAGAATGGCCTTGTGCTAGTGTAATGATATTATTGATTCAGATTGCCAGATATCTTTCAAGTGTATTTGAAAACCAAGAATAAGTGTACTTGTAACCAAGTAATGACAAAATACAATCTACTCATACTGTAGGCTTTGTTTTTATGGTACTTAACCTAGTAACTATTTGCTTAGAGTGGTAATGACCAAGACTCCAGCAACTGTGAGCTTTGTATCTCAGATGTTTTTGCACTGCATTCTGAAGTATCTACTTAAATGCTTTCATTTTTTTCCCCACACCTCTAGAACATTGCTTGCAGTTTTTTGAAAAACAAATGATGAAAATGCCTAGAGAATTTACCCCAATTTCTTTTTTTTTACTAGTACCTAAAGAGTAAAACAAATTGTTGCAGGGTGTGTATTTTAGAATCAAACACTGTGTAAATAGAAGAGTAATTCATTAAACTTGTATCAAAAAGGCACACAGATAATTGAGAAACATATTTTAAAGTAATAATGTGGGATTAAATCCATTGGGTATCCCACTGTCAACAAACAGCTTCTGTAAGTAAAACAGGAAGAGGGCAATTTCTTCCATCTGCTCTTGAAGGCACCAGAGAATGTACATATGTGTAGGTCAAAATAGAGACATGAATGATAGAAGGCGAGTACTGTCTTAGAAATGTTTTAATGTAACATCTTCAGAACAGTGATTGAGATTTGGCACAGTTTGAGTAGGTGGGGTGGTTTCTGTAAATTTCTAGATGTGTAACTATCTTCCTGTCCTCTAGAGAAGTCACAAGTGTGCAGAAGCAGCTACGTTATGCTATTTAAAGAACTTCAACCTGCACAGACTTCTGTTTGCAAACAATCTTTAGTAAGTAATTCTTCAGTGTCTGAAAATGCTTTTAAAATGCTAGACTGCTGTTCTGCTATCTTGGATTATATTTGTTCTGAGTTAGCTCTCATATTTTTGAAGAGAAGTTTGGAGGCATTTCCTACTTAATTATAAAAAAGAATAAACATCTTATAATTATTATGCCTCTTCCTGTAGAGAGTTGTTCACAATGGTATATTTACATGGTTGAAATATAGTTAGCACTGCTCGTGTTAATTTCTAAAACACAGAAAATGGTAAACGACATAATAGAACATTGCTGCTAATCCTGTAAACTTGCTACAGGTAAACAAAAATAAGCTAATTATATAAATAAAATTTGATTGAATCAATCTTATGTTACTTTGGCACAGATACAGTTATATCTGTAATTTCTTTCTCTTTTTGCGAGGTGAAGACTTGAGGCTTGTATTGAAACAGGAGGGATTACCTTAGCTTCTTACTCCTGAGTGAATTAGGTGAGGTCAAAGATGTGGGTGTGTCATGTGGTTGTTTCTGCATTCTTCCACCCAATTCTCCATCTTTCTGAGACTTCCTTTAGATTCAAATGGTGGTTTTGACCTGGGAAAGAGAATGAGGAAATCAAAAGAAGTCAGAGTCTTCCCTCAGTGTACGTAATTAGGCAGTTCTGTTCTGACTTGTTTGATATATATATAAAAAACAATTTGCGCAACACAAATGGCGCCTCTTACATCAGGCATTTGTCTCTCACAACCAGATGTCCTTCTGGTCTGTAGTGTCTTGTTCCATTTCACCGCCCCTCCCCTCAAATTCATTTACTTCTATCCCCGCTGAAACCTGGATTGATCATTTTACAGGGCTATTTACAAGTTCCCTTCCCCTCCCTTCCCTTTCACCGAATCCCCTCAATCTCGCTGACTGGCCCCCTGTCACCACCAATCAAATTATAGATCTCATCAATACTCTGAAATCTGATAAAGCTCCGGGCCCAAACAGTTTTTTCTCTGTGATCTTGACTTCCAACCCCCACTGGTGGGCTGAGCCCCTTGCTAATCTTTTTATGCTAGTTAACAGCATTGGCAAATTCCCTGAAACCTGGCTACCTTCTGTCATAATTCCCATTTACAAAAAAAGTGACGCCTCCCAACCTGACAATTACAGGTTGATAAGTCTGCTTTCTAATATTGGTAAACTATATTCCAAACTCCTTCTTAGCAAACTTCTATCTTGGGCGCAGTTTCAAAATCTCCATGGAATGGAACAAATCAGCTTTTGTGCTGGTGCGTCCACTACTGATCATGTTTTTCTACTATCTTTTTTAGCTGAAAAATATTCCACCTATCATCATTCCAATCTTTATGTTGCCTTTCTTGATCTTAAGGGCGCTTTCGATTCCATTAACAGAAGTTTATTATGAGAAAAGCTCTCCAAATGGGGAATCAAACCTCATCTTCTGTTTTTGCTTTGCCATCTTGTGAATGGGTTCAGTTTCAAATTTTCACAACTTCTCACTTTGCGCGGGAAATACTATAGGAGATGTCTTCTTAACTTCAACAACTTTGTCTTTATTGATAACCAGTAAATCAACATTGTTCATGATGGGATCAAAAAAACTCAATTCAGGCAACAAGCTATAACTGTCCACCCCGTAGTCTTGTCCTCCATGCATTGAACTTAGAGGTGTGCTGGACCAAACCTCTCAGCATCTGTTGGCTTCCGGAGGGGAGCGCTCCTTACTGTGCAAATGGTGCCACAGCATGGGTGTCTTGCCCAGTCTCCCTCAGGAGGGGGAGTATTGTAACATGAATTGGGTCTTATAACCTGCCGGCCGTGCCCCTTATTCTTAGGGAAGACTACCATCAACCACTCTAGAGTCTCGTACTTCACCTCTCCACTCTCCTTCGGTACTGGGTCTGGCAGCAGCCCTCCAATCTTCAGCTTGGGGAAGTCCCTTAGCAGCTCCTGAGTCTTTACTCTTTCATATTCTTTTAACCTCTCCAGCTCCCTCTTCCTTTTTCACAACTCCAGTTCCACCTCAAACCGACGCTCCCCTTGGCTACTTATACTTTCCTGCCAAACGGACAACTCTTGCTCCACCCCTTTCTTACCCTCGCGCTCTTCTACTAAACTCACTTTGAATTTCCCACTTTTTCCCCTTTATCCTTTGCCGCCACATTCTCTCTCTGGTCCTCCTGTTCCTGCTCACCCTCTGCTTTCTCTCCTCTCTCCTTTCCTTATCTTCTGGGGATGGCACACTCTCCTCTGTGACACCTTCACACGTCTTCATACTTTTAACTTCAGCCAAGTCCGCCTCCCCAATTCACACATTCTAACTGATAGGATTCCTCTTTTAAATGGGGTACATCAAGGTTGTATCCTTGCCCCCTTACTTTTCAACCTTTTCCTAGCTGATTTCCCTTCTTTTCTTTTAAACCCTGATAATTCTCTTCCAGCCCTTCAGGGCTCCTCTTCCTGTCCTCCTTTATGCTGATGATATGGCTTTACTTTATCTTACTAAATTAGGTTTATGTTGTTCCCTTACCTACAGTGGACCCTCGACTTACGGAATTAATCCGTATTGGAACTGTGGCCACAGGTCAAAAATTCCATAGTTTGAGGGGCCATTTCTCATAGGAATGCATTGAAAATCATTTAATTCATTCCAGCCAAAGAGAAAAAAAATCCAGGGCTTCCAAAGATGCACCCGCTGCCCTCTGCCTTCTGTCCCCGCTGTCCTCTGCTTCCCATGCCCGCCGGGCGCAGAGCGCCTTTTCCCAGAGGGCACCGGGGACAGGAGGCAAGAGGCCAGTGGGTCCAGCTTTCTAAGCCCTGAAAGCTGACAGTAGGCGCAGAGCGGCTTTTGGCTTGCAGCTTTGGAAGCCGGAAAGCCGAAAGCCGCTCTGCGCCCGCTGTCAGCTTTGGCTTTCGGGGCTTAGAAAGCTCAAAGGTGACAGCGGGCATGACCTGCAGCCTACAGACTGGAAGGGGGAGGTGGGGAAAGCGCCAAATTTGAATTCCCTGCCTCCCCCTATTGGTCCGTTGGTCAATTTTCCAGCCGCAAGTCGAAGTGAAACTTTGCGGCCAGAGAGGTCCATAGGTATAAAAGTTTGTAAGTGGAGCCACACGTAAGTCGAGACTTCACAGTATTTACAACAATCCGTTTGTTAAATTATCTTACTATCAATTCAGACAAAACAAAAATTATGGTTTTCTCTAAACGTTGGTCCCCCTCTCTCTGGTCAGTTGGCCCCCACTCCTATCATCAAGTACAAACCTTTAAGTATTTAGGACTCCTCCAAATTACCAATTAAACTGGTTGCCTCATAAAAAAGCTGTCATTTCATCCACATCTCAGAGGCAATGAGGCAATCCACATTTCAAAGGCAATCACCAAGTTCCACTTTTCTGCTGGCAATCAGTTTGTTCCAGCTGCTCTCCATATATTCCAAACTAAAATTCTCTCACAATTATTATGTGAAGTTCCTGTTTGGATTGCATCTGCCCACTCTGACCTCGACCGCTTAGCGGCCTCCTTCTTTAGGAGGCTACTTGGTCCCCCAAATTCCATACGACTTGCCTCTATTCTACTTGAATTAGGGACTCATCTCCCTTCAACTCTGGCTTGGACTGTTACTTTTAAATATTGGCTTCGCTTGTTTTTAACTAGATTCCCGGATCCGTTACTATATGCTTTGTTAAAAGATCTTTACTCCCCTAAATGGATACAACTTATCCATTCTAAATTGTTATCTATAGATATCCCATTAGAATCACTTTTTGATTTGGAATTATCTGTTGCCCACTCTCATATTAAGGCCAAGCTATATCAATGGGAGTATGGACACCTAAAATATCTTCTCAATCCCTCTTGCTCTCCAAATTGTTCTGGTTTATCCCCTTCTTTAGAATATCCTTCAAATTATTTCAACCTACTGGTTAATTCTACACTGCGGAGGGCTTTTATGCTAGCCCGGTTTAACATCTTCCTGTTGGCCATGCATTATGGCCGCTTCTCCAAAATCCCTAAAAGCAAAAGTTATGCCAATAGCATTTTGCCCAATGATTTATAATGCAAAATAGTGGTTCCAAGACTGTTATTTTGTGTTGTCTATTTTCTCTTTTAACTAGACTGTCAGTGCTGATTCTGTTTCACACTCTTACCATTAAAAATAACATTGAAAAAATACAGATAATATTTCTGATCTGACTGCCAAACTAAATTCAGAGTTAAATTTGTCAAAACAAATATCCTAAATCACCTTTTCTGTCACTTGCTGCCTGATACATTAGATCATATTTACTGTATTTAGATGTCCAGCACATTACTCCCTTCGGAAACTCTTTTTAGATCATTGGTTGATTCCCTTTTCGGACTTTTTCCCTGACCTTCTCCCTATTTTCATCTTAAATATTTCTCATTTCTATATGCTATTGATTTATTTAAAAGATCTGCCATTTGGTAGTGGGCAGCACCCTCTTTCTCCCCATACCAGGCTGAAGAACCTCTACCAGAAATGGAAACCCTCCTAAGCGGGATGGATTGAAGCTCAGGAGGCTGAGGTATTGTCACGAACCCAGTTCCCCTGTTTGTTTCTCTCCACAACCCAGGTTCACTTTCAGGTGTGACATTTAATTTTCAACCCTTTCCGCTTCCACCAGAGCAGTCTCTCCTCGATGCATCAGATATGATTCTTAAATCAGTGTTATTCAATCAAACAAAGTTTATTAAAGTGTTCATAAGTAAATCATATAAAGTAAATCATGGATGGACTTATTTCATTTAATCAATCAACTGTGCTTTAGTAACAGTTATATTTGCTTACGCAGAATCACGTTGATACAAGTATTTATTCATTTATTCATTTATTTATTCATTTATTCATTTCTTTCCCTCTCTCTCTATTACTCTTCACTAACACAAGACTGGTCCTAACTGCCTAACTTCTTCTCTTTAACTGAGGTCTCTGCTTCATCCCTGACTGAAGTCCTCTCTAACTCTCATATCTCTAATTGCTCACTAATTGTCATCCATTCTCTTAAATATCCTTAGTTCCTCCTCTTCTGTTCACCCATTGGTTGATCTGTCAAGGTTCTATTGTGATGGACAGGAGTGGTCCCTGACCTGTCCGTCACAGGTATTGTTTGGAAATAGGCTGAGGGAACCTGTTGCGAGTGGAGTTTAGAGAAGGAAAAGTGGGGGAAGGGATAAGTAGACATACAGTTTCTGTTGTTGTTAAGTGCTATAAAGTCACCTGTGACTTATGATAACCCTATGAATGAGCAATATCCAAATGTCTTGTCCTCACCATCCCTGCCCACCTCTCATATACACAAGACTGTGGTTTCTTGAAGTCAATCCATCTTGTATTAGGTCTTCGTTTTTTTCCTTTAATTTTCCCAAAATTATTGTTTTTTTCTAGTGAATCTTACCTTCTCATGATGTGTTGAAAGTATGACAGCCTCAGTTTCATCATTTTTGCTTCTTTAGATAGTTCAGACATGTTCATCTTTCTGGCAGCCCAGGTTATCCACAAAGCTCTCCTCCAGCACCATATTTCAAGTGAGTCAATTTTTTTCCTGTCAGCTTCACTGTCTGGCTTTCAAACCCATATATAGTGATTGGGGATACAAGAATGTGGATAATCTTGTTCTTGGTCTCCAATTACACATCTTTACACTTGATGATCTTTTTTAATTCATTGTGGCCCTTCCAAGTCTCAGTCTTCTTCTGATTTCTTCACTGCGAGCTCCATTTTCATTGATGATTGAGCTAAGGTATACAGAATCTTTAACAACTTCAGTTTCCTTATTGTTAACATTAAAGTTACGTAGTTATTCTGTAGTCATATTTTTGTCTTCATCATGTTCAACTACAATCCTGCTTTGACACTTTCTTCTTTTACTTTCCCTATCAGTAGTTTCAAGTCATTGCTGTCAATAAGATTGTGTCATCTATATATTTTAAATTATTGATGTTTCTTTCACCAGTTTTCACTCCTCCTGCATTTGAATTGAGTCCAGGTTTTCATATATATTCTGCGTACAGTTTGAACAGATAAGACAGTAAATTAAATAGTTGTCTGATACCATTGCCTATAGTACGTAAACCATTCTGTGTCTCTGTATTCTGTCCTAAAAATAGCTTCTTGTCCACATGACAAGTTACACATCAGAACAATCAAATGCTGAAGGACACCCATTTCTTTTATAATAAGCCATTGCTTTTCAAAATCAAGGACTTTGCTGTAGTCTATGAAGGACATACTGATCTTATGAAAATCTATGGTGTGATTCAGCAGCTAGTGGATATTTGCAATATGATCTTGAGTGCCTCTTTTCAGAATCCAGCTTGAACATCAGACATTTCTTGCTTTTCTATATATGGTAAAAGCCTTTGTTCACCTTGACCATCACTTTGCTTATATGGGAAATTAGAATAATGGTTCTTCATCATAGGATTCCTGTTCAAACGAATCTGTTATCCTTTTATCTCTTTTTTTATAGGTCTTCAGTGTACTGTTTTAACTTTCCCTTTTATTTCTTGGATCTTCTGGAAGACATCTCTTGTTTTCCCTCTTGTTGTTCTCTTCTGTTCCTTTGCTCTGGTCATTATAATAGTCTTTTGTTGTCTGGCTGAAAATGTCCCATTCAAGTCCACTTTATTTCACTGACACCAAGCACTGCAGTGTTTAAATATTCCATTTCTTGCTTTACAATTTTCAGTTTGCTGTTATTCATACTTGTCACATTCCATGTTCGAATTACATGTATTATGCAGGATTGGACTTTCCTTTCACGTCTCTACACATCAACCTCCAGATATTCATTTGGATTTAATTTTGTTGCATCATTAGTGATAGTGCTATTTGCGCTTGTCTTTGCTTCTCCCCAGTAGCAGACTGAGTACCTTCTGACCTGGGGATCTCATCTTCCAGCAGTATCTCTGGTTTCATTTTTCAGCATCTCATCATAGGTTTTTCAGGATAAGTTGAGCAGTGGTTTATCATTGCCTTCTGCACAATGCTAATAAAAATTAGTTTGAGTGTCACTGCCATTGTCTGTGAAAGATCCTCCACTAGCATTTCACTGTTGCTCCTGCCCTCCAGAATTTCTCTGCTGTCATCACCATTGGAGCTATCTATTGTCTTCTGCTGGTATGGCTGTTACTCCAGAAGAGGGTAGATGCATCTTAGTCTGGTGCCTCAGCTTTTGGTACCCCTTCTAGGAGTCCAGGCTAGTAATTGAGTCTGGTTTAGTGGCAGCATTGCTCTTGGCTTCTCTGACACGCTAAAACTCCATTGCCGCATTTTAAATTGTGCACCCAAGATGGGCTTTTGGTTTCTATAAGTGAGGAAATTATTGGTCCAACCCACTGGTTTTCTTCCCTCTTCCATTATGCCCTCTGTTGTGGGTATCCCATTACTGCAAATCAAATTTAAAGACTTGAATGAACACTACACATCCCTCATATGATTCGTGAGCTGTAAATAGTTTGAAGTTCTTTATGGTTACAAAATTCACTTTTTTTGCTTGCACGTGTTACGTTTTTGAACATATTTATGTGCAATTGAAAAACACAGGTGCTGCTTATTTTTCATCATTTTTTCTGTATGTCTTTTACAGAAATGTATGAAATTGCTGAATGGATTGGCCACATACAGCTGCTTGTTACCATGGGGCCACACGATCCCCCAATTGATTTTTTTTTAAGGTGAGCTGAAAGTCTCTGATTCTGTTTAGTGGATGTGTGGGGAAATTTAGTCCTGTTTTAAGGAATTTCCTACACTCATCCCCTTAAAATTTTAAGGGTCACTAGGGGGCACAAGAGTTTCTCAGTTGGGAAAAATACCACCCATTTTTTTGTAGGAAATTTTTGGTAAGAATGTGGGTTGCAGCAGGAGCACTCTGACTTCTGGTGACTGTCTACCATTGCTTTAACCCTGTGGCTTTTCCTTTAACTATGATTTTAAAAGTCAACCTAATTCTCCTCTTACCCCCCCCCCCCCCCGCCTTTTGATGACTTGTATCTCTCGGGCTTGCCATTTTCAGGTATAGATTTTGTTGCTAGTCACACCTTTGTTCCTTTTCCATTATGCATATTATGTTTTTCTTGCTTCAGAACCTATCATTACATTCCCTTCTGTTGCATACAATAATTAAACTGTTACATTCACAACTAAATTTCTGTGAAATTGTTAAGAGAGTGGGCTGTCAGATTGTTTATAATACTCAGCATTCTCCCTGCCCTCTCCCATTGTCCAAAATCATGTTTGAGAGCCATTGGCAGTATTGACCATGGCTATTGCTAATTGGAATGCATCAGGATGTTTAATCTGCTTCTGATTTCACATTTTGCTCACACACTTCTCACTGCTTCTCATGATCTGTGTTTGTGCCAACAGAATGCTTGTTCATGGCCCTGGAGTGATGTGAATACGTAATCATATAGCTAACTCCAAATTCTGCAACTGTGGTTATGAGGTCAGAAAATATTACCATGCACTCACCCATGGTGCCCTAATCCGTTGATACATGAGCACAGGAGTTGTGATGGTTTTACAGAAATGTTTTGCATGTGATACTTAATGAGGGTTTGTGTCTGGTTATTTTAATTATAGCACCAAATACTGTACATCCAGGTGATATGGTTTCACTACAGCAGACTTTACCCAGCAGACATCTCAAACGACAACACCCCTAGTCCTTGACTATGGTCATATTGCCTGCTCCTGATGGGAGTTATAGGCCAAAACATCTGGCAGACACTTGATGAAGGCTATACTAGAGTTGATGCCAGGTATGAGTGTTTATTATTTGCATAGGGGAAGTCAGATACAAGAACTATGTATCCTGCTTGTGGAAGAAGCATTGTAGTTTTTATTTATTAGTGATTGCTTAGTGAAGAAGTAGATACTAATGAACTGGAGATTTGCAGTGTTCGCGTTCAGTACAGTGCTTCCAGTATGACTTTAAAATTAAAATTATCTTTGGATCAGATCACCACAGAAGGTTTGGATAGATTTTTCCAAGGTTTGAAACAACACTGCATATTGGAAAGTGCTGCATATGGTTCACAGAACAATTGAAAGTTCAGTGATATTGTGAGACTCTGAATGTTCTTGCATGCAAGTGTAGTTTTAATGCTGCAGAGGGTTTTTCATTTTTGTTTTCAGATCAATGTGAATCTAGAGGCATATCTGGAGTCTAGAAATAACATTAAATTCTAGTGTAATATATATTAAGCACAATAGGTACAATTGTTCTTTTAGGCCTTATTTTTACTAGAGTAACAAATTATGTAGGGGCAGGAGGTCATTTGACTGAATGCCTTCCCATTTCCTCCTGGACAGTTAATATATCAAGAGGAAACCTTGGATAAAATCTTACTTAATTTTATATGAGGAGGAAATAGTGTATATGTAAGGGCATTCAACATTGTGAGCTCTCATGTGAAATGGTACAGCTCAGGCACACATTAATTTGATAAGGAGCATCATTATTAATGTTCAGAAAGCCATAACAAGTGAACATTCATTTGAATCTGTAGATGTGCAATTATCCTCCTAAATAATTGAGCCTTAATTAACAACATCCTGAAATTGAGTGTGACTTGACCAGCTGGGAAAGAGTAGGGGGGATGGGAATAGTTCTGTGTGTAACAAGACTAAAAATTGCAACAATTTAAAAATAAAATAATCTCCATGTTGCTGTGGTTTTATTAAAATAGCCTAGACACACTAGTGGCTTAGTACATTTTCATTTTTGCATTTATTTGATTGGATTATATTACACTGTTGAAAAATACTGTATTCAAAAGCCTGTTTTATCACTACAACCATATGTCAGATTAATTTATTTTATTAATACTGTGGAAAGATAGATCAGCTTTCAGCTGAGGTCTGTGTTGATCTTTCAGAAATGCTGAAATAAGAATATTTACCAGCATTTGTGGAAGATATGTATTTTAAAAAATATGGCATATTTAACATGAAATGTATATTTGTAAATTAATTTGGCAGGTAGAAATTAACAGGCTCATAAAGAACTTTGAAAACATGGCAACTTCTGCAACAGCAGGAAAAAAAGTGAAATTATCTAGATAATTATTTTTTCATGTATTTTCAAAGCATACTCTCATCATTTATATATTTTAAACATGTGCTACCCTTTTCAAAACAAGGAAGTAGGCTGCTAGGGAAAAAATGAAAATGCCTTTGAAAATTTATCAGACAGAAACATAAATATCTTTCTGTGTTTGGCTTCTACTGTGTTAGAAGTTGCTGCCTGTCTCTTGAAAGAGGCAAAACCTGCCTTCTGCTAGAGCAAATTATGTTACAGACCCAGCCAATCACTTCCCATATAAGCTATCAGCTTTAGGAGAGGCCTGATATAAATTGAATTATGTTCATGCCATTAATTGCTTTTTAAGAGTCCAAATCACACCCCCACCCTCCCCCTTACCCATGTTTTGTGTTACTTTGTTTGGAAATGTTGCAGGGAGTCTTTTCCTTCTTTCAGAATCTCCTGATGGTATTCTTTTATTACACACACAGAGTACCTTTTACTGTAACATATAAAACATCTTAGAATCTTGGTGTTTGGTAGTCTACTGCAACCTTATTTTTTTTTAAAAAATGCAAGCAGTGCGCCTTTCACTCAAGCTTGGGTCATCTTAAGAAAGGTAGGCATTGCTCTGTCAGAGGGCAGGGGTTTGTTCTTTATCAGTCACCTCGTCTTTGAATAAACTAAATGACTGTTTTTACACATTTATTGCAAATGAAATGTTCCTAATCTGATTGATAATTTGTAGAACATGACAAGTAAAAAATAAATTCTATGCCTATTATTTGTGGAAGTTTTCTCATTGGCTTGTTACATGTTGCCTGGTCAGTTCTGAATTATGCACAAAGGGTCAACTACTCGTCATAAACTGTCATTACTGAATTTTACTTGGATTACATCAACCAAATGGCAGGAATAGATATGCTGATGTTGTCAGTTCCGCATGCCCACATCTTCCATTTTCTCTTTTAATTTGTAGGCTATTTAAGCATAGCAGTTTTTTTTTGCAGGTGTTTCCTAAGCATGCAGACAGATGAGACAAAAATGAGGAGGGGTTTCAATCGAATGGCTCCCAAAGCTTCATTTTATGTAGGTGTGGCTGAAAGTATATAGTCTTATAAGTTTCACAGGCTTAGTTTCACTATCAAATAATGTATCCCTCCTTGTGCCACTCTAGCTTCATTTGTTGCCATTTGGAAACATCTTATTCTCCCTGCTATGAGTTTTTTGAGAGCACCAGTTTGCCAACCAGTGTAGGAAAAAGAAGGCAGCAAGTAAGACATAGGGAACCCAAGATTTGTTTCGGGTAAATGTACCATTAATGGTGTCCAGAAAGTTTCACATATAGGCATTTCAGTCTTGGACTTCTGGTTGAGACAGACACTTATAAAGTCCTTTTTATTATTACCGATGAGAAACAGAACCTTGATTTAAAATGAGAAACTGAAAGCCATTTGTTTCTGTCAATATTTCAAAGGATAACTTGGTGTAATTTCTTATGGAAAACTAATGTTGGATGATTTCCCCCCGCTGCCACCCCCCCCTCCCCGACTATGGAATAGGGATTTTCATTCCAATCTGCAACAGTTTTAAAGCTTGGAACACTGGTGGCATACATTCAAGCAATAGGCTATCTAAAGACTGGATACAAATGTCTGGATTACAAATCTAGTTAATTAAAAAGCATATGTCTATAGCATCCATTTTACCACAAAACACAATTGTGAAATGTTGGTGGATTTCTTGGCACAAAATATATTCATGTCACTCCAAGGTCTCATGAACTCGTCCCCCAGACATTCTTTTTAACTTGTTTGCTCATTTGTGACAGAGAGTAAAGATGTTAACTGTGATTCTCCTTTAACATTCCTACCCTAGGACTCCTCATTATAACCCACTGCAAAACTACCTGCAGGACAAAATCAGTTTTGTCCTGCTGGTAATTTTTCACATTTGTCTACAATTCTCTGTGCCTTATGAGTTTGGTTTGGGAAGATAAGCCAGCATTTCCTTTTTAGGCCTCATAAAAAACAAAGTACAAAGGGTCTATAATTTTAGCCCCCACTCCAACCAGGACTGCTTCCATGCACTTCCCCCTTGAAGGGAGTGATAAGCAGAGAAAGAAAAAGCTCATGAAGCAAATGACCCACTGTGAAGGAGAAATAGGTCAGAAGGGAAGTGCTGAGAGTGCGCTGTCTACCAAAATTAGAGTCATTAAGAGAGGGAATAAGCAGAAGGGCTGATTATAAAAGAAAAAGAAGAAGAGGTAAAAGTGGAAGTTTGTTTAGTGCAAGAAGTAAAGGGAAAAGGAGGGGAGGAGTTAACCTTACCCTGTGGGAGGAAGATGAAAGGAAGGAAGGCATGAGACAGTTTAGAGTGCCAAGGGAAGAAATAAGAAAAGGAGGAAAGGCTGAATATTAAAAAAGTGCAGGATTTGTTATAGGATTTCCCCAACCTGAAGGTGGGAGGACTATTACCCAACCTTGATTCTAAGAAGAAAAAGGTCAGAATTACTGAAACCCAGGAATGGATAGTAGTTTTCTCGAGAGGACAGGGTCATTGGAGGAGGGTGATCCAGCCGGCCACCACATATAACCAACCTCTGATTGAAGGGGACTGGGCCCGACATCCATGTTGTGGTACGATCTGTGCCGCTCCATTGAAGAAGCCACCTGACAGAGTATGCTTCGGACCAGCACCACAATGAACCCAAATAGTTCTCCAGTTGGAATGTTACCTACTTCATACAGACAGTTACCAGATTTAAGCTGTTTGGATCCAGTTGAAGTAATAGTTGAATCTCCTGATGTTAATTTCAATAAACATGTTAAAGTTTCAAATGACTCTTCTTGGTTATTTCCCGCTCAAAAAGAGGAACTGCCACTCCCTTTAATCGAACCCAATCACACCCACAAAAATTAATGGAAAAAAGATGATGAGCAGAAACACTGATTTGCCTGCTTGCTGTGGGGCTCCAACTTATTTATGTCCAGTATTCTTCTCTGGCTGCTATTTTTTTTGCTGCCCAGGTTTCTGTTTCCTCCTTCCAAAATTGAAACCTTTATTAGCCTGGCTGTGACGGGTTGTTGACAGAGGCACCCCAGCAGGCAGGCTGACCCCAGCCCAGCCCCTGGGGAGCCTAGTGAAGCTGACCTCACTTGGTGAGGAGGCTGGGGAAACTAGGGCCGGGAACATCCAGAGCCAAACAGAAAATAAGGAGCTGTGACAAGGCAGGGAAAACACGTAAACCCTTGTAGGAGGTGAGGCAAAATAAGAGGGACTGTTGGCCTTTCTTTACTGTATACTAGTGTCCTACAACTGCCACCTCTTATAAATACTTGAAAAAAATACTATGCTACAGAAAATTCAAATACTGTACAAAGTTTGTTACCCAAGATAAGTTAATTGCATCTAATTCTCACTGTTATAAGCAGGAATTAAATCTTGACTAATGCTTTACATTGATTTCAAAGCAGTGTAAGTGCAGCTAAAAACCTATAGCCTGTATAGCCTGAATTGCCAAGTTCAGGATTTTATCAAAGTAGAACCTATAATTACAGGGTGGTGTGAGATATGTGTTCTGGGATCCTCTACATGTCTACTGAAACAAGCCCCATTCTTTCCAATGAATTTACTCCCATCCTGCAGCCTGAATACAAGACATTTAAGATCTACCATCCTCAACTGGATATCCTCCACATCTTGAATCAGTATCCAATAGCATGGCTATGTTGCTAGGGGATGGTAGCAGTGGAAATCCAACACAACTGGAGAGCTCCTAGTTGGGGAATGCTCTACTAGATCATAATAAAGTATATGGCTTTTTCAAAGCTGTTAGCACACATCTATATGCGTTAGAAGTACTTATGTAGAAAAATAAAGTCAAAATATCTGTGTTGGATATTGGATGAATTAAATTAAGTTGGATGAATGGAATTAAATATACAGTCTTCATGTTCCTTCATAATGGTAATCTATTAAGGCTAATGCAGACTGTACGGCTGTCCAGGGTTCCCTTCTCTTGGGATTTGACACTGATAAACTAATGGAAGCAGCCTGCCCTCCCGATGAAGTCTCTGAGTGTCCGAAGCACCTCCAACAAAGGTTCCATTGATAAATATTCTGGGAACCTGTAAAATATAAAGAAGATCAAAGTTATCACTTGCAGAGATAATATAAAATGTATGCTGCATACTTTTTAGTATATTCATGAAAGATTATAGTCTAATATGGAGATTGAAGGTACAGCACACACAAACACATGGTTTGATAGCTTGATGTCCTGCACCACAAAATTTGAATTCCACAGCACAGGCTATTGTAATTTATTAGACAAATTAACTTGTGACATGTACCAAACAGATTGAGTAATTTACAAACTTTAGTATGAACCTGATATCAGTTTTTTCTGATTTGGGTATGATTTTGCAGTTTTAAAACTGCAAAAGAATGGATCAGAGATTTAGACAAGGATTCAAGAGTACAACTCAAGGATAAATCTTCTGCCAAGTACTGGCAGTTACACATGCATTGTACAACACTGTATAATCCCTTTCAACATACTTTCGTAGATAAAAGTAGAAATGCTATATTTATAAAAGCAGGGTGGCAACCTGCTATGCTGAAGAATCCAACATCAATACTCATACAAATGAAGAACTGCTGAATAGTTCAATGGCTTAGGTCTGGCTTTGAAGCCAAAGGTTGGGGGTTCGATTCCTCACTGCGCCTCCTTGACAGGAGCTGGACTTGATGATCCATAGGTTCCCTTTCAGCTCTGCAGTTCTAAGATTATTATTATTAGGTTATATCACAGGAGTTCTGACTGATCACTGTCTGGAGTTCCGTACCTTTATTCAAATTAACTATATTTGAGAAAAAAAGTACTCACAGTCCTGCCACCAGTCATCTGATGAAGAATATCTTGAAACTGACTTCCATTTTCATACATGTCCAATTCAATAGCAGTATAATTCACATTCATATCTTGAAACAGCTTCTTGGCCATTTTACAGTAAGAACATGATGTTTTTGAGAAGATCACAACACAATTGTCTGAGATAGTTTCCTATGTGTTTAAATGAATACTTGTGTCACACTCTTCAATTTTAAAGGACATACTTTAAGTAATGGTTTTAAAATAGCACCAGCACCAAATTATGTTTTCACCAACAGTAAGAGTATTTGCATTTTGAACCCCACAGCCTATCTTCAGAAACACACAATGATGGAAAACAGTGACTTTTAACTGTCAATATGTTTAAAAGTTATAGTTCAACAACTCAAAAACAAATGCTACTCACTTTTTACAAAGTTTTACTTTGGTCCTCAATGATCTTTGATAAATATTCAACAGAAGTTTAACTTGCAAGAGTCTGCCCCACAATCTGAACTCCAAAAGTGAACCTTCAGGTCCACATTCCTCATCTTAAACTTTCCTCATATTTAACTGACAACTCTCTACCTTAAACAATGTGAAGAAAGGAAAATGAGAAGTTCTGCCAAATTCAGGAGAGAATCAACAATGAATTTATGTTCTTCGTGGTCTCTATGAATGCACACTAATGGGTTAATCTGAGACTGCGCAGAGCAGCCTCGGAATCTTCTAGAGCTCAGGCACATGGTTCCGGGACCTCCCACATGCTGGCTATAACCCTGCCCCCGGCACCAAGTTCCTCAGTTCCATTTCTGCTGCCGCTACTGCAACTTCTCGGTTCAGAGCTTCATGTTTGTTTTTTCTTCCTTCAACCTCATTAAATCATTCTTGGACCTCCCAGCTTTTCGACTCAGCTTGTTTCACCATTCTTCTGGATTCATGAGTCTAACATTAAGACTAGAACTGTGTTATTCAAGTGTTTTTCTGTGGGCTTATGGCTGCTTTGGGCCCCTTCAAGCGCTGCTCGTCTTGTTCTAACAAAGTCCCGCTTTTGGATGGTCATTCACAATGCATGTTCTGTCTTGGGGAAGAGCATCAGCCTGCTTTGTGTACTGTCTGTAAAGCTTTTACTAAGCCTGCCCTGTAGCAGAGGCTCCAGCGACTTCGTTCCTACTTGTGGGAGAAGTCACTTTGCTCAGCAGAAGCCTCGGCCATGGAACCGCCGCAAGCTCCCCCATCCAAGACCTCTTCCACTGTGACTCATTCGCCTAAACCTGCTCACAAGACAGATAGATCCAGATAGATCGTCATAATCAGGCTCAAGGTTGACTGTTCCAGTGTCGGTATCAAAGCCTCCTTCAGCTTCGATGCTGAAGAAAAGGAAGAAACCATCCTCTAAGGCCTCTAGGCCCCTGACCGAGCCTTTGCCATCATTGCCTGTGACCCATGCCTGGCATGAGACGGTATGTTTGAGCACACCGTCGCAAGATGATTATATTCCTCCCTTGAGGTGGGAGGTAGCGCCTTCCCAGCACATAAGTCTTTCTTTGGATTGGGCCGATATCTCAGTGGAGATGCGAGCCAGTCCTTTGTCACTGCCAAGCTTGGTGTCAGGGCAAGTGTCGCCTTCTCCGCCTGTTTCTCTGGTCGTGGATGCACTTTGGAAAAAGAAGCAGAAGACCAGACACCTGGACCCTGAGCAGGTTCGGCATCCACTACCGCCCGAGGGGTACCCTCCTTATGGAGACTTTTGGAGACCGCCCTGGGAGGATCCCAGAGACTACTATGATCCCAGGAGCTACAACCCCAATGCTCGTTGGCTGCCGACACACTACGATTCGGGCTTGTATTTTTGGGCTTGCCAGTGGCCACCATATTATGGAGGATATCCTTTGGTATCGAAGGTGGCTCGATGACTATTTTTACTGTTGATTTCAACCTATGCCTTGTAGGGCAGCTTACCAGCCAACGCCTCAGGAGCTTCTATAATCTTTGCACCCTAGGACCAACCTCGATCCCTCAAACCTGTTTGGAGCCGGCTCCTCCACCGCCGGTGTTGCCAGGCACAGCTTCTCAGGAGCCAGAGGTGGAAGCTGTTGAAGACTCAGCTATCCACCCCGACCGGTATGGATCGGCTCAAGCCCAATCGGCTTTCTCCCTACCATATCTATGACTTCGAGTCCGAGTCAGGCGAATCTGATGAACAGATTGAGAAGGACTCTTCAAAACATTCTGACTCTGGGTTCCGATGTCGTGGAGAGTCATCCACTGTCCCCCTCCGAGGATTATACAGTGTATTCCCACCTGATCAAAAAAATTGCTGAACAAGTGGACAAGGTTTATGATGATATCACAAAGGATCAGGTCCCTCCTCTTTGTTAGGCCTTTATACCTTCCCTTCTCAACCTCGTTAAAGAACCTTGGGACAAACCATCAACATCCCATCAAATCCCCAGAAGGGTTGAGAACTTTTATAAAACTCACAGCAAGGACACCGATTTCCTTTCCAAGCATCCCCTGCCCAATTCCTTTGTCGTGGACGCCACGCAAAATAGGGCTAGGAATAGATCTGCGACCACGCCCAACAATAAGGAGGGGAGGAAACTGGATGTGCTTGGACGTAGGGTTTATTCCCTAGCGTCCTTCATACTTTGTGTGGTCAATTACATGGCAGTGATGGGTGCTTATCACTGCCATTTATGGAATATTGTCTTGCCGGCACTGCAGGCCACCCCTGAAGAGCTTAGGGCGTCTAGCCTCACCTGCCATCAGGAGGCCATGACCCTGGCGAGACAGGAAAGAATTGCCGCCAGGCATGTTGTGGACGCTGCTACTAAACAAATTACTACAGCCATCACTTTACATCAGCATACTTGGTTGCATTCAGCTGGCATTTCTGATAACGCCAGGGCCAGAATTGAGGACCTGCCCTTTGATGGGGTTGGTGTTTTCAAAGGGAAACGGATGAGATTTTCAATAATCTCTTGAAACTCCGTAAGATGGTGAGATCCTACAATGCTCAATCCCGTCCAAGAAATTCCTAGAGCAGACCTTATATCGTTCTTACCCTGACCACCAAAGAACACAAACATCTAGTTTTGTAGGTTAGTCCCAGCAACAATCTGCTAGGCAGCGGCCTTGTCAACAAGCCTGCCGTCAAGACCGTAAGCCTAGGCAGAACCTTTAACGCTGTTGGCCCACCAGCAAGATCTTGCAACTTAACCCGCTTTGCACCCTTTCTTCACACTTGGGAGTCTATCACTTCCGACTCATGGGTTCTCACGATCATAGCCACACAATATCCAACTGAATTTGACTCTACACCTTGCACGGGGCTGCTTAGAGACAATGCTCCCTCCCTCATACTACAACAGGAGGTAGATACACTTCTTCTAAAGGATGCCATTACCATGGTTTACATCCCGGATATTGCACGTGGTTTTTTCTCTCATTACTTTATCATTCCTAAGAAGGACGGAGGACTTTGCCTCATCCTCGACCTTCACCTCTTGAATTCTTATGTTACACCTCGACATTTTCGAATGGTCTCGCTGGAGAGCACTATCCAGATATTGAGACAAGGTGACTGGTTTGCCGTCATAGACCTCAAAGATGCTTTTTTCCATATCAGTATTTGAAAACAGCATTGTCGTTTTCTGAGATTCTCGCTCGATGGAGTAATCTATGAATTCAAGGCTCTTCCCTTTGGTTTGGCCACGGTGCCACGGGTGTTCACGAAATGTTTAGTCCCGGCATTTGCCTGGCTTAGCAGTATTTCTGTACCTAGATGATTAGTTGCTGGTGGTGCCTTTGCATACTTCACTGCTTCAAAATAGTTCATTTATTTTGTCCCTTTTATCTGATCTTGGGCTATAGGTAAACCAGGAAAAATCCAATTTATGCCCTACTCAGAGAGTCTCCTATACTGGGGCAGTGTTAGACGCCACCTTGGGACAAGCATTTCTTCCCAAAGACAGAATTGTAAAGATCCAGTCGATACTGGAACACTTCACTCCAGGAGCCAGAGTGCAGGCTCCTCAGCGGCTATTCGATCTCATGGCTTCCACCACCGTAGTAGTTCAGCACGCCAGGCTGAAAATGAGATCGTTTCAGGCCTGGTACCTGTCACTATACGATCCTCTGCTGACCCTCCTTCCAAACTGCTGACAGTTATAGCAGAGCCGGCAGCGCAGCTGGCCTGGTGGGCCTTCCGTCTCAATCTCCTCATAGGGAGATCTCCACTCCTTGGATGTCAAAAGAGCACTTTCCTATTATGTCTCCCGTTCTGTGTCCTTTCGTTCCTCACAGAGACTGTTTGTGTCCTTCCAAGGGCAGTGAAAGGGTCTCCTGGTGTCGGCACATACAATTTCCCAGTGGATAGTTACTACAATCCGCCTAGCATACGAACTGGCTGATGCTCTTTTGCTGACTATGGTTTGGCCCCATTCTACTAGAACAATCGCCTCCTCCACAGCCTTTCTCCGAGGGGTAGACCTAGCAGATATCTGCAAGGCCGCTACATGGTCCATGCCACTTATCTTTGCGACCCGCTACCACCTTGATGTTTGGGTCAAACTGGAGGCTGCTGTTGGACGGGATATCTTGACATCTGTTCTTTCGTGATGTCCCTCTACCTGGTAAGTCCACTTGCTAGTCACCCATTAGTGTGCATTCACAGAGACCACAAAGAAGAAAAAGAGGTTACCTAACTGCAACTCTGGTTCTTTGAGTGTTCATCTGTGAATTCACACTTGCCGCCCTTCCTCCCCGCTGTATGTCACACGTGCTATATGGCATGCTATGCAATGACAGACAGTTCCATGGAACGGAGGCACTCGGTGCTGGGGGCAGGGTTATAGCAAGCATGTGGGAGGTCCTAGCACCATGTGCCTGAGCTCTAGAAGATTCTGAGGCTGCTCTGCACAGGCACAGATTAACCCATTAGTGTGAATTCACAGATGACTACTCGAAGAACCAGAGTTACAGGTAGGTAACCTCTTTTTATACAATCCAGCACTCCCTGGCTGGGGCTGATAGGACTTGGAGGACTGAACTTCTTCCACTTTGGTTTAGACGTAAGCTACACCAGGTTCAATTAAACTTCTTCCCAGCTAAGTGGGTATAGGATTTCAGCTTTGCTGATGATAAATACAGTGGTGCCTCGCAAGACGAATTTAATTCGTTCCGCAGTTAATGTTGTCTTGTGAAAAATTTGTCTTGCGAAACACATTTTCCCATAGGAATACATTGAAATCTAATTAATGTGTTCCTATGGGCAAAAAAAGTCAGAACAAAGTCAAATTTGGTTTACAAAGGGTTTATTAAGTAGTCTTTAAAGCCATACATATTGTGCAAATGATTTTAAAAATCTCAATCAAAAAACTTTAACTTTTTAAACATCATAGAAAAACATTTAAAAATCAGCAAACATGAGGCAGGAACAAAAAATGGAAAACATTCAGCTTGCGAAGCACGGCCATAGGAACATTTGTCTTGTGAGTCATCAACCCCATTGCCAAAACCATTTGTCTTGCGAGTTTTTGTCCTGCAAGGCATTTGTCTTACGAGGCACCACTGTATTAAAAAGCAGTTCTGAAGTATAAAATGCACAGTTGCAAAGGAAGGGCTGCAAGACACATATGCAAACAGTGGCTTTCTAACTATGAATGGATGCGCTTTCTTCTTGCTTAGAACCCTATGGTTTACTTGTATCAAACAGAGCTCGCTTTTGCCAGTGGAGAACGCATTGAAAATGTGCATTTTTAAAAGTTCAGACTTATGAATACCTAATAATAAATGATAAAGACTAATTGCATATGAAATACTGAGAAGATAATATTCAAGTGACTCACCTTTATTTGGTTAGCTGCAGCAGTACTCGATAGATCTGTTGAAGTGGATGTACTGTTTCCCATTCTAGAATAAATTAAGCAAAATGTACTGTACATTACAACCATATTTTGCAAAATATAGTTTTGAGTAGATCAGACTATTCTGATACAAGAATAGCACAGGTACAATTCTCTATTAGTTTTTGTGGGATTGAGAGCCATAGGATCAACAGAACTTACTTTTAATTAGACAGGAAATTATTCTTTCCTTTCTTAAACTCTCCATGTATTTATATTCCTATAATGAACTATAACAAGTTTTTCCAACAATATCATTGTATGCCTGAACAACTGATATCTACAGGTGGAGTGCTAGTGTGATTAGCAATTGAATGACTGAATGCCAATTGGTTAACGGGATTGGAATACTGTACTGAATTTCAGGGACATAATTCGACATATATCAGACCTTCACCAACAGAAATCAAAAGGTCCTCAGGCTGATTACGTTTAGATCATAAAGCATCACCTAGCAAGTGCCACACAGTTATAGATTTCTTCATTTAACACAGCAGAGTTGAAATGTTTACATTCAGCTTGTCATTACAGGGCTTCAACTTGCTTCCCCTATTCTCAAACTTTGTTCCTTGTGTGTCATCATGTCTTAAATAAGGATTTTGAAACCTAAGGCCAGGGACCTTTTTTGTAAACAGATCTAGAAGCCTGTTCAGATGATGGGTGGATTATAAATGTTTCATATAATTTATTTATTTATTAGACATTTATTTATTTATTTATTTAACTTATATGCCGCCCACATTACCCGAAGTTCTCTGGGCGGCTTACAACATTTAAAATACAATAAAAAGGCAAAATAAAAGGGTAAAATAATTAAAATGCAATTAAAATATATATTCTAAAAATTGCCATCAGACCCACAGATGATATTATTTCAGTTAAAAGCCTTCTGGAACATGCCATGATGCTAGGCAGTTAAAAGAAAAAAAGATCTAGATAGTTCATTACATCTTTATTATTATTACTGTCATTTTTAAAAAGAGCAAAAGATATTAAAAAGCAACCTAGATATACAATTGTTTAATGTTTTCTGGAACTCCTTATCCCAAATATGATTTAGTTAGGAATTGGCTTTATTAAGCAGGGATGTGGTGGCGCTGCGGGCTAAACCGCAGAAGCCTGTGCTGCAGGGTCAGAAGACCAAGCAGTCATAAGATCGAATCCACGTGACGGAGTGAGCTCCCATCGCTTGTCCCAGCTCCCGCCCACCTAGCAAATGCAAGTAGATAAATAGGGACCACCTCAGTGGGAAGGTAACAGCGTTCCGTGTCTAAGTCGCACTGGCCATGTGTCCACGGAAGATTGTCTTCGGACAAAACGCTGGCTCTATGGCTTGGAAATGGGGATGAGCACCGCCCCCCAGAATTGAACACGACTGGACAAAAATTGTCAAGGGGAACCTTTACACATAATTTTAAAAAAATGCTCTCCACACACAGTGTGTTCGGTTCTACCCTGTTCAAGGCGAGCGTCCCTGCAACCAATTTCTATGGCTAAATAAAAATATGGGCCACACTCCCGTCCTGCCCGCTGCTGCCAAAGAAAGTATCAAGGTTCACAGGCATACCTAAAAGAGATTGATCCTTATTAACCCAATGTTGAAGATGATGATATCGAAAGCTTTTACATGAGGATCCCAGAGACACATAACATCAATAATCTTTATTCAGTAAAAACGACCGGACAAAGTACCGACGTTTACTTCCAAATTAAGTAAATTAACGCCGATTGATGATGCTAGGAGACACCCAGCAGCAAAACCTCCGCGTGCACCCAAACGGGCGCCCAGCGGTCCCCACCGGTGTGCCGGACCCTCTTCAGCCTACGGAACAGAACAGCTTCTGCTTTCCTTTTCTTACGGACCATCAGAGGGCAAGCGATTCCCAAGGGCGGAGGAACCATGCAAAAATCCACCGACCTGAGCCCCGATCCCGACACCCTGAGTCTCCGCAGCGCCCTCAGCGCCATGGGGCAAGGAAGGAACCACGGAGGGCAGCCCTCGCCCCACCCCCTCAGGAAGCTGCCTCCCTCCCAAGGACCCCGCTCGCCGGGGTTATCTAATACATTGCCTGTTCTCTCTGTTCCTTTCCCCCAAATCGGTCTTACGTGGCTTTGTCGCTTTGTGAGGGGTTTCTTCTGCTGTCAGTCACGTTTGCGTCCCTCCTCCCAACGGCGAGCGGGGAAGGCCAGCTGGGGAAGGAAGGGTTAGGTGGGCCCAGAACTCCGACTGAGGAAGCGTATTTGGTTTCCCTCGCGAGTTCTGAAAGGGAAGGAAGGACAGCTCTAGGCGGAGGTTCGGGTTTTCAGTCGCGCGCAGGCGCACGCCGGGGCAGTCCGCCCACAGGGGTCCTCGTCGCCCGCTTCTGCGCGCGCGCGCGCGGGGCGCCTCGGTCGTTGTCGTCGGTGGCGTCTGGGGGCCAGTCGGGTCGGCGAGACGGTCGGTTTGTTTGCCTGCCTGCCTGCCTGTCAGTCGCCGAGCGGGGTGGTTGGCCGCGTCGGCGAAGAGGCCGGGGAGCGCGTGAGGAGGAGGGGGGCTGCGCCGGCAGGCTTGCGGGAAGGGTGAGAGGAGCGCGCGCGCGCGGGGTCCGGTCTCGAGGCCAGCCAGGGAGCGAGCGAGGCTGAGGCGATGGCGGACGTCCTGAGCGTGCTGCGCCAATACAACACCCAGAAGAAGGAGATTGTGGTGAAAGGGGACGAAGTGATCTTCGGCGAGTTCTCTTGGCCCAAGAATGTCAAGACCAACTATGTCATCTGGGGGTGAGTCTCCGTGGGGCGAGGAGGGCGCGCCAGGAGGGCCCCCGGTGGGAGCGGAAGGGCCGGGAATGGGGGCGGCGGAGAGTGTCTGTGGAACTGTGGAGGAGAGAGGGGGAAAAGTGGGAAGGAGAGCCCGGTTAGCAACCAGGGGCCGGGCTGGTCTCGCCTCAGGCGCTCCTGGAGTGGGCGGCCAGCTGGTTCGGGGGAAACAAGGGCGTGAAAGGAGCACCTGTTATTGTCCCGCGAAGAGTACACTGTCTCTGAACGTGGTGTGTGTTTGTGTGTGTGTGTGGGGGGTCTTATAGAGTTTAGGTGGCCAATAGCCGTTGACCTGCCACTTTTCAGTGCGTTTATTCAGCCCCACCTTTAAAGCCAGAGGCTGTTGACACATCGGGAAGGAAGGGGTGCCGTAAAAACATGCTGAGTTTTTTTTTTTGTCGTGAACGCTTGGGAGGAGTGTGCGGACTGATATCTTTAAGAGCTGGGAGGGTGTTTGTAGTTAAGCTTTTTCGGATGCAGTACATCTGCATCCGATAACCAGCGAAAGGTCATAAGATTGTCTGTTTGGGAGGTGTGCGTTGTCAGGTCAGTCCTCGCTTATGGTGACCCTTTTCACGGTTTTCTGAGTAGAGAGTAATCAGAAACAGTTTATTATTTGCTTCTTCTGGAGGCATCCTGGGACGATGGAGCTTGTCCAAGGCCACACTAGCTGGCTCTACTGTGGTGTAGCAGGAAATCCAACACCCAACCTGTGGCTCCATAGTCAGATACTTGAGCCACTGAGCTATCCAGTCTGTGAGTCTTTAGCAGCAGGCAAATATGGAAGAGTTAAGGTCGGAGACAATTCTTTTCTCACTTTGGAACCCCATCTTAAAAAGAGTTTCTGCTTGTAAGAGGTACAGGAAGTACACCTGTTGGAAGTCAGATCTGAGAATAAGTTCACATGCTTTGGGATAAATACAAGAGTCCAGAAAGATACTTCTTTGTAATGGATATTGAAGCTTACTTCTAAGAGTTCTTTGAGTGGGATATAGGAGTTGTTCTTCCACTTTTTTCATATTAGTGCTCTAGGGTTGTGCAGGTAGAAACATTTGCATTGCTTGGCTTTTATGTGCTTCCACTTCTGTAGAATACATAGTCTGTTTTCTGCACGACTGGACAGATGACCCAGCACTTAACCAACCTTGTTTCTGGCTGCAGAAGTGTGTAAGAAGGAATTGCTCTATGTATAAGAAATAATTATTTGGGAAACTTGGGATAGAGGGATTGTAGGGATCATTTTGAGTGGTTGAGTTTATTTGGAACTCTGTGTTTTTTGGGGGGTGAGGAAGGAGAAGAAAAATGGATAACTTGACATCCTATATGGGAGAGAATAAATCTATGAAATCCTTTGTGGGCTTCTCCCTTTGCTAGGTGGCATGTTGTGCATCTTTTGTGTCGTGAACCAGTTACGTCTCCTTCTGTGTACTACTGTATGAGAAAATAAAGAGGGAGGGCAGCAGGGTGATTCTTGTGCCTTCCCTTCCTTGCCCTACCCTTCTCACAACTTTTGTTCTGTGGAGTTGGAGCAAATTGAAAGTTGGGCTTGAAAGAGTCATTGGCATAAATTTCTCTAAACATAATGTGGAGAAAGAGATGTGGAGGTTCTGTGTTACAGAATTTCTTGTTGAGACGTGACTTCCTGTCTCTGACTGGGACCACAGCTTGCCACATGGATTTTGCTGGAGAGGCATGTTGCTCAGACCTGTACCCTGCTGCTCTCATGTTCTTTCTGTGGCTTCTAATATAAATACATATTGCAGGGAGTGCACGTACCAGAATATATACTATAAGTATTGTTTATTTTGACTTCTTTAGTCATGGTAATTAAATGTAGTATTAACAGCTGATTAGCATCTTTTCTTTTTGTATTGCTGAATTGGTGGGATTTGGCTTTTCTAGACTCTGCAATGAACCTATTGACTGATCTTAGACATCTCATCCCTATCCTAGCTCCATTTCATCGTAAGAAGCAGTGTAATAATGCCAACTTAGTTTATGAAGCTGCTTTAAGGCAAAGTACCTGGGTGCTTTGCACTGTGTAAACATCACCTATAATTATTTGTTATTTATTTTTCCTCCAAGAGGAGTGTGTTGGCAAATCTCTTTCATCCTTCCAGCAGTCTAATGGCTGTGTAGTCATAAAGATCGAGTCTGTCCCAAGACTGTAGTACACTTTATGACTAAGCAGAATTCTGAGGGAAATTCCCAAAAGATCAGGTTGAAGACTCTGAGTATTTAAATGACTAAATGGACAAAGCCCTGCCTGGGTTCCATGCAGCTTCTTGTGTTTGTTCGCAACACAGAATAAATAATATAAAAGTACAGTTCAGTTTATATTTTTACTGTAATTTCTCATTGAACATCTGTAATTAAGACATTGGGTTGGAATATGTAGTAATCTAGGTGCTGTTGGGCTGCAGTTCCCATTCTAGGAATGATGGAAGTTGCTGTCTGATGACATCTGAAGACTTTCTTCCCCATCCCTGAGTTAATCCAAGTAAATACATTCCTCTTTTGTCAGTGCAATTTGATCAAGAGTTACATAGAGAAGCTAAAAGCTCCACTAGAAAGAAACAGAGAGCAGGATTTGTTCCTATTTTCTGTGCTAGGCCAGTGTGAGAAATGTAGGCTGTTCTGGATTAAATGAGGGGATGAAATGTAAAAGGACTGAAGTTCCTTGCCAAATGGTGCTTGATCAAAATTTCACATTTACATCTGAATTTGTAAATGGTTCTTCTTCTTCCTTCTCCTTTTTCCTCTTTGTTTGACTGTGGAATAGGACCAACAAGATTATTAGCACCACGGTGGATCTATAGGAAAAAGAAAAAGAAAGTGGAGGGGGACAAAGAGAGAAAAAGGGGAGAAAAGGAAATGGTTCTAGTTTTTGTCTCATTGACTGAAAGATAAAGGACTGGAATCTATGTGTATCAGGTTTTTCTTGGTCCCACACCTGTCCCCAGACAGTTGTTGGTTTTATTTTATATTCTGTAAAAATGGTAGGAAACCTTAAAGAACGAAGGAAAATCGGAGTACGGTGGAACAAATACTGAGAGAATGCTCTGGGATTTGAAAAAAACTAATCACTAAGAACAATTACATAGTATAGATTAGTTATAGCACTCTTCATGTGTCTTGTTAGTGTGCAGTTCTACCTCTGCATGGCCATGCCTATGTATAAAGAACTACAAGTGCATATTATAATGTTATTCTAATCTTTCTATATTCTGAAGTTTGAGTTTTTTGAAAATGAATGTGCTGTGCAAGTCCACATTAAAGACTGTCATGTTTTTCATTATGCTCTCTGTTAGATGAAAATGGAGAAACTATCTAAGCACCTTAGAAAAGCAAACTCTTCCTACTCATGTAATACGGATTGTATTTTTTATGAATAAAAAGTTTGCTATTTTGCATTGTGACTGGGGCTCAACAGTAAAAGTTGAGGCAGTGGTAGTCAATATACCTAAGGTTTTGCTGTCAAAATTACAGTTGAAGCCCATATCTGCAAAATCAGTATCTGTGGTTTCGATTATACATGATTTACTGCAGCCCTGTATACAGCATACAAGAGGGAAGGCCTTGTAGCCATTGTCCCACCTCCTTGTATGTTGTATAGGATTTGCTACTGTCTGATGTTTAGGTATTTATGGTAAATTGTGGATATGGGGATCATACAGTAATGGGTTTATTGGTAAAAAACAAAACAAAGTGTGTTGCTTATATACCGCCCCATAGTGCTCAAAGCACCTTTTGGCCAGTTTACAAGTTAATTATGCAGGCTATATATTGTCCCCCAGCGAGCTGGGTACTAATTTTACCGACCTCGGAAGGATAGAAGGCTGAGTCAACCTTGAGCTGGCTACCTGGGATTGAGCCCCGGTCATGAGCAGAGTTTTGGCTGCAGTACAGCAGTTTAACCATTGCACCACAAGGCCCCTGAAAGAAAAATCCCACATTCCTTATGCAGTTTCTTTGTGTTGTAGTATTTGTTGGAGTAAAAGTGTTCTTAATCCATCTGTAAAATAAAATGTAAGGAACATGTAAAAGGTAGATTCTTCCTTGGTGCAAAACCAAGGAAATGCAGTAATTTTTTACAGCAAATAGAGGAAATTCCTGTTGAACTACACAGACTAGATCTAAGTCAAGATTGTAATCCTATGCACACTTACTTGAGGGTATGATCCACTGAAAATAATTTTGCATATGTGTCACCTGCAAGATCAGTGCTCCTTTCCCTACACTGCAAGTGCAGTGGCTCAGTATATAAACTGGTGGAGACATAGGTAGCAGGAGCCAGAAAATAACTTTGATCAGAAGTAGTGGCTTTATTCTGATTTTGTATTTGTTTGAATTTTTAAATCATATTATTTGTAGGTTTTTCATGAGTAACAGTGTCGTGGAAACATGTTTGTGGTGAAGAGTGTGGTCAGGAAGAAAACCCTACGGCTGAATAATAAGGTGCCCCCCCCATTCTTTTAATAGCAGAAGAATGAAAGAGTCAAAATAATTGTTTTCAAATGATGGCCTTGGAGAAACATTTGCCTACATTGTTAGGCTGCTCTTAGTGGAGATCTTAGACAACTTTCATGAACTTGATGTTGAATGGAATTCTGTGAATAGCATTATGGGCAACTTCAGAAAGGGTGGGAGATACATTTATGCATAAAAGTATAGTAATACACCAGATAACACAGACCTGCATATTACAGTGGGCCCTCGACTTACAGATGGCTCAACTTACAGACTTTTCGAGTTACAGACTTCTCTGGATGCAAAATTTAGGTTTGACTTGCAGCCAGAGAATTGACTTACAGACCTGAAAAAAACCAAAATGGAACAAAAATGGAACAAAAACAGCTGGTTACGGATTAATTAGTTTTCAATGCATTGTAGGTCAATGGAGACTCGACCTACAGACTTTTCGACCTGCAGCCACCGTTCCAATATGGATTAATTCCGTAAGTTGAGGGTCCACTGTACTGGTTCAATATAACACACATGCCACTTTGGGATGCTTGACAGGGACTCTGTCTGCCTAAAGCAGTTGTGGCTTCAGGGACAATCTGTGCCACAAGTACACTAGCTTCTGGATCTTCCGCCATAAGGCACAATGTTAAAATGTCCTGTTTTGCACTGGTTCATTTAGTACTCTACGTTCTTTGAATACATCCTGAGTACTAAACAAGGTATTTACTGTATTAGGACTATGAATAGATGTTGCAAAATATCATAGCAAGAAATATATTTTGGCTTGTTCAAACATTGGTGATCAAATTGGCACATCAGATACGGCCCTCTGGCTCATTCTGGCTTTTAGGAGCTTTCTACTGAGATCCCAGCTGTGGCACCACAATCTCTCTTTTTTTCTGTTCAAATAAATCCAGGCAGAAAACTCTCCAGTAGTTGGGTTCCCGGTGTAAATAGCAGCTAGGGCTTTCACAGATATATTTACTTATTCTGTAGTTTAGCTGTTTCTCCAGGCCATCAGCAAAGAGATCTGGAAGGCACCAGGGTGGGGAAAGCTAAATTCAGTTTCATTACTGTGACCAGGAGCAGTATGTCTATCAAAATTTCTTACATATGTAAGAAATTGTTCTGTAACTATTCAATCCTGTCTTCCTAGTTTTGTCCATGCACATAGCATGTTTCTAAGACAGCTTTCTTCAATCTTGTCCTTCCCAGATATTTTGAATTTAAGTGTTCTTGATCCCTCACCATTGGCTGCGTTGGTTGCGGCTGGTGAGTTATAGTGTACTAACTACTGTATAGAGGCCATGAGCTTGGGGAAGGCTGCATTAAAGAGAGGACATCTTGCTTGTTCCTTACTTTATGCAGGAGTAAGTAGTTGTGTTGAAACCATTGTTGCTTGCCTTTCAGCTCTTTACAGTGAAAATATGGAAGCTGTTAAAGTACATATTGGTTTGTGGTTGAGAACAGTTTTGCAGGATATATTTCCTTCTGACTGCCATTGCCACAAGTGTTTGCATTGCTACCTCATGTTTTCTCATACTGAGTTTACTGTGTTGAATTATAACGCCAGTTTGAAAGAGAATATTTGCATCCTTGTGAAGATCACCCTTAATAGAAATGGTCGAACATGAAAGTAGTGGTAAAATCTACTTTCTCTATGTTGAAGAGATAAATTAAGATGAAAATATTGTGTTGCTGACCTTTTGGATTGGATTTTCAGGGTTATACTCATTGTCTTGCGGGCTCTGAAAAAAGTACTCCGATGCTGGTATGTTGCAGGGAAAGGAAGAACAAGCAGTTCTGAGGGATGAAATGACGGAAGAGCTAAGCACCCTGATGGTCAACTATTGCAAAGCCGTTTTGCTATATATGTTGCTTGTTTTTGTCATCAGTTCAACAATGTCAGGTGGAGGATTTGTGTTTGTTGAACACAATAACAAAGAGTTTTATGAAACCTTAAAGAATAACAGTTACTGCATGTGTGTGCCCCCCCCACACATTTTAGCACATGTTTCCATGAACTGTAGTCCATGACAACACACCAAACGAAATGTCGTAGAATTCAAATTGATACATGGTTCTGTATCATCAGTCCATGATGGCAGTTTTTCGTGAACTGAATAATAGACAGTACAGTATGTGCTTTCTTCAAATCTAAATCATTCTTGCTTTCTATCATTTACAGGACAGGAAAAGAAGGCCAGCCAAGGGAATACTATACTTTGGATTCAATTTTGTTTCTGTTGAATAACGTGCATCTTTCACATCCTGTCTATGTCCGTCGTGCTGCAGTAAGTATATTTCCTAAATATGCAACCTAATTATGGTTATAGAAATATTTAAACTGCCTTCTTGTCAATTGAACATTTCAATAATTGGGAAGTATGAACTTCTGTCTTGGGAAAATTTCAATTTCAATAAGTGCAAACAATGATTCTGCAACACACTGGTTCGGTTGAATACATTTGCATCAGTGCGTTGAAACATCTATGATTAGTAGCTGTTGTATTTGTGGAATGTTATATTATTTTTTAAATAAGAACCAGGAAAAAAAGGAATAAAAAATTGGGTGGAATAAAAGTATAATAATAAGGAGACATTAGTGATAGCTGTGGTGTCTCAACAGAGAGACTGGCGAGTATTTTCTGGATGCATTTAACTATTCAGAATATGTGCACAAGAGGTATGGTATGCTCTACTTTTTATATACCAGTATCTTGCAGTGGGCCACTGCAGACTTAACTCTGATTCTCTGCCAATGATATTTAGAAGTTGGGAGCCAGCTTTGTACACTACTCTCCCTACAAGTAGCCCTTCTGATTGCCAGAATTATATTAGCTCTGGTTAACATTATCACAGAACCTGAAACTAGTTGGAAGCAATGTGGGTAAAAAACATTTTTTAATTTAAATTGTCAGAAAATCCATTTTCAAAAATTTAAATCATGATTTAAATCAGTTTTATTTAAATAGTGAATTAAATAATAGTGATTTAAATCATGATTTAAATTTTTAAAAATAGATCCACACTAGTTGGAAGTGGTATTGAGGTCCTATGCTAAGCGTAATCTTCAGAGGCTTTAATCATTATTCATGATGTTTACTGATAAATTGTTGCTTGCAGCTGAGGTACCATATGTACTTTAGAAAGGAATGGTGGGAGAACATGTTGTCCTAAGGCTTATTCATAATTTCCTCATGTCAGGAAACAACCTTATACCTGTATCATGTCGTTTAAGTAGCACCCATTTTAGTGTAGCATGTGTAGCCTCCTAGATTTATTATTTTATGACCTCTCTTTTCAAACATGGCACACATCTCAATAAGATGACTTTACTGCTGTCTGCTTTCCATTCCTCAAGAAGTGCTCTGTGGGTTAGGCTTAAACTTTAAGCAGAACTGAAAGTATTTTGGATTCCCAGATTCCAGCATGTTACTTACAAGAACTTAGGAGACCAGAACTCAGAATTCTGTAGTCCACGTTCAGTTGTCTGACGATGGTGTGCATCTTCTTGATGAACTAGATGTTAGATGCAAATCTTGTTGAACTATTTCAGGTTAAGAAGGCTGGTGTACCCTTCTTAACACAGGCCCGCCTATTCAGTCTTTTTTGGCCCAGAGAGAGAGCAGTGCAATCATCTGAATAAGACAGTTACACACCTCTGCTGTTGATAAACATCTTCTTGCTAGTTTTATGTTTAGATAATTGCAACAACCTTACAGTACAATGGCACCTATCTTAGACAATAAAAGTCTATTGCTTTGTACTGTGATGGTGCTAAGCATCCTTGGCATAAGTTGGTTTAGTCTTCTAGCCCAGTGGTTCTTAACCTTTTTGAAAGAAACGCCCCCTTGAGCCATTGAGGAAGTTATCATCGCCCCCCTGTTATTTCTTATTTAATCTTATTTATTTATTTATTGTTTGTTTGTTTGTTTGTTTGTTTAAGACACTTAAATCCAATGACCCCTGAAAACAAAATTCAATTCCAAGAAAATGAAATGCCCCCAAAAAGTAACATTTAATGATTTAGTTGCAAGCGAATTTTAAGACTCAAAAAGAAATATAAAAAGGGCATAAAATGCAGGAACTAAAAATTTTAAGACAAAAAGTCTGAAACTAAATTAAGATAGGAGGAAAATATATATTCATGCACATTGTAAAAAGGCTGCAGCCATCTTCACAGGTTTGGCTTGCTCCAGCGCCCCCCTTCTGCTCCAGCGCCCCCATGCCGCCCCTTTTCGTTCTACCGCCCCCCTGAAAAATGAAATTGCCCCCTGGGGGGCATTATCGCCCAGGTTAAGAACCACTGTTCTAGCCTGTAGTATTTGCTTATTTCACTGTTTGTCTCATCCCTTGTCTTCTTTTTTTTAAAGAAAGGGAAAACTTAAAGCAACAGAGCCTAGCTAAATACTGCACTGTAAAGATTGGTGTGCTTGTGGCACTGTATCCGTCTGGAATAATCACTTCACTATAGGAGTTTAGTGAGGCATAAGAAGCAAACAGTGACTTGAGCTGTCTTTATTAAAAGAAAAATGGCAGTGGAATAATGAGAAAAGGCCTCACTGCACTTGTAACTACATATTGTTTGGCACTGAGAGCCTAAACAAGTGGAATATCTTTACAATGTTGTTTCAAGAGTGTTGCTAAGTATCTTATATTTATTTCTGTCTTCATCTCTTGCATGTAGCTCCCAATTAGCAGTTCTCTTCTCTCTGTGCTGAATTCCAGATGCATGTTTGAAAGAGAAGGGTTAAGTGTTATATCTGTTCACATATTTATACTTAAAGATACTCATTCTTAAAGCTGCTTTCCTTAGAGAAAAAGTAGATAGTAGATTTGCACCCAATATCTAGTTCATTGTTCTGTTATTAATGATGTAGGGTTCAAGCCATAACTTTGTGCAACTCAGCACGTTGTATCACTCTCTTGGTAACCCCTGATTATTGCTTGAATCAGGAGAGAATAAATGGTTCAGTTGCAGTTCAGTAATGGGCAATAATGCCTCAGCAGCTAGTGTAAACTGTCACAACAGCTTGAGAAACAGGCTGGCAGCATCCAGTAAGGTCCTGTTCCTCTGCTGTGAACTGTTGATGCTATTTTGTCACATTTGTAGAATAATTGGACCATATGGGTTACTGGCTAGGACTTGTTTTGATTCATCTGTGAAAGAGAAAAGAGGAAGGGATGATTATGAAGGGCAGAAAACAATTTTTACTGGTTGTTCCAGTAGACCACTATTTAATGATATCATTCTGCTAGGACACATGATGTTCAGCATGGAAACCCCTAATTGCTGATTGTGCGTAAGAAATGGATTCTCAGCCTAGGAGCCACCAGAATAGATGCAGTACATGCACAGGTCAAGAGCATAATATAACTTCGCTAATATCATTTCCTCTGCGATACTTATATTGGATTTAAGTTTTGATCTAGTGTACTAGCACTGCATTTTTAAAAAAATTAACAATTGTAGCATTCTAACTATTGTATATGAATAAATTGGACAAAATAGCACACTAGTGAACTGCATAATATACTGAAGCAGATAAATACTGAAATAGATGAGGAAACAAACTAGAATAGTCAGAACAGCAGGAAAGAGACTCACAACTGTGCACTATGCTATGGTTATCTGTTCATCTGCTTCTATCATAGTTTAGGTATCTTCTGAGTCTATAGGGCTATCTGTTGTTGTTTCACTGTCTCTGGAATCACTTGTCCTACTTAGTTTACATACTTTTTTTCTGATTATGCATTATTATCATTACTTAAGAGTAACAAAATGCTTATAATAGGATCAAAGACACATCCAGCTTCTTAAGTTCATGAAAATAAATATACATTGTTCTGTATGTTTATTAAAAGTGAAACAAAAATTAATCGTAGTTTTAGTTTTGGCTTTGGTTTGAGCTGCCTAGCTAAAAGGTGAATTCCAATCTTGTTACTTGATTGCTTTATTTTACACTTCTTAACTCCAGTGTTTAAAACTTATATAGGTAGTCTCTCACAAGCTTCTAGGAATAGTCAGATGAAAAATATTAGTAACATCTTTGAAAATCCTAACCATTTGTTATATTGGTTCCTATTCATTATTCGTAAAACATTTTCTGTAACAGTTATTTAGTGGGGAGGGAAAATAAATGGAAGATTTTATGTGGAAAAATTAAACATGGGGAAAGTTTTCACCCCACATCACTGCATTCAGTTTGTCCTAACAAAATAGTTACATCAAATATATGATAATGTGGTTCTGAGCCTGCTCTTAAAATCATGAAAAACTCTTTACTTTTTTGTCAATTTATGGATAATGTATGTGGAATCTATATCTGAGATAAAGGGAGATAATTTCACATCGAACTTCATATGTGCTGCTGCTATGGGTTTACACATTTTTATAACCTGTTTTGTGTTGCTCTGTATCTAAGATCAGTTTTTGATTCTTTTAAGACTGAAAACATTCCTGTTGTGAGAAGACCTGACCGAAAAGATCTCCTTGCCTATTTAAATGGAGAAAATTGTGAGTAAAGGGAGTTCAATTGTTTTGTATTTTCAGTAGATACAGGATTTTATCTCTGCCTAGAAATGCAGTTAGGAAATCAGAGATTCAGATGTGAAAGTGAAGTAGTACTAATGTATTTTTCCAAAATGAATATTGTTCTTAAATCTGACGTTTTAAGGTGTACATGCATGGTACACTTTAGTCACCCAGAATAACATTTTGTTGCAGAATCCACACAGGACTTGCAGTATAAGCAATCTGTGAAAAATTGTAAACAGTGTCTCCAACATTCAAGTATAGATCAATCTGTATAAAGTTTCTGTTTTTCAAATGGACATTTTGAAAATTTTCTGTAACCTGGAAATAACTGAGCAGTCCTTCATATGGCATGGATCCAAGTTGTATATAGCTTTATAGGTCATTATCTGTACTTTGACATGCAGAAAAGTGACAGTGAAACTGTTGTAGAAAGGAAATTACTGGCCATAATAAGTAATCTGGCTGTAGTGTTTTAGATCTCACAAAGCTTCTGAATATTTTTCAAATGGAGCTCTATGTAGACTATGCTACACTTGTTCAGCCGAGATGCAAATAAGACGTGTGGCACTCTAGCATGTCAGACATCTTTATGAATGAATATAGCTGCTTCACTAGCTTTAACTGTGTAAATGCATTCCTGGCCACCACCAGAACCTGAGCATCCAGACTCAGGGATGAATAGAGCAATGCATCCAAGCCACCTTACCCTCTAATTTTTAGCCTCATTGGGCATGGCTCCACCTCTCTCTCCACCTCTGCCTCAGGCAGCCAACCACTCTGGTGAAGAGGCAGGACAGGGAGTCTCCATGTACAACTGATGAGTGGTTGTCTGTCTGAGGAGGCAGGAAAAGAATGGCTGGGCTCCTGCCTGGATTAGAGCGCTGCTTCTAAAGAAGGACCCCAGCAGGATGCAGAGGCTGGTAAGTGGATCAGACAGCCTGAGGGGAAGGGGGATGGGGCTCAGCAACACTTGTGATGCTGTGCTCTATTGGAAACTCCCATCTCTGTACAGAGCTCCTCCATGCCCAAATTCCCATCATCCTGTCTATCACAGAAGACCAAGCCCAGAATCTGTCCTGCAGCATGTGTGTTTTTGAATACTGTTTGGGACAGGCCCTTTGTTGTTGTAAATGACATGGAACTCCCCAACCAAGAGCTTGCCCTCAGTGTGAAAGCTGAAGTTCCCTAGCACTAGAAGCTGAAATGATTCCACTGGCAACATCACCTTGACGAATTCAGGTCAGGAAGCAAGACTGTGATGCAGCAGGGCTAATCTGTTCCAGGCACCAATCTTCATTTATGCACACTCAGACCCAGTAGATTGTGGGAGAGAGCACCTATTAAGGGGGATGGAATTGTCATAAATAGCTGCAACTCCACTTTCCTGTCTCCCACTGGTCTTCCCTGATGCCGCACAGAGAAAGCTGATGGACACAACTGAGAGAGATTAACCCCGTCAGCATCATCCAGCCAGGTTCCTGTAATACAAGACATTAGTTCATTCAAAATGAGGTCTTGAATTAATGACATGTCATTCACTGACATGGTATTTAGCCCAGAGACCTGCTGCGAAGGCTGTCCAGCCTATGTGAAATGGAGGCCATCTGCATCCTCTCTCTGGTGGTGCTGCCCACTTCCATATCTTCCTTCTGCCCAGCCTAGCTTTAATGCAAAGTCCCAAGTTCACTTCATTCCCCTCTGCCTTCTGGTAACACATTCCTCCACCAGTGGGCAGGAACCTTATATTGCTGTAATTGTTACATACAAAAAAGCATGCACAGAAGCAGCAATAGAGTCTATCCTTTTTTCAAATAGGGGGACTATTTTCCCTCAATGTCCCATTGAAGTTATTCTCCACAAAATGATGATACCTTTTTGGATGTTGCTCTCTTCAGCACTGCTTCCCCGCCCACAAGGAGCTCACGTTATATCCCTGAGCTCTAAAGCAGTAATGCAAACTGGGGATAGGAGTGGATTCAGCCTTTCTGGTGCTGAAATGCTAAGTCACACAGCCTAGAAGCCTTGTCCTACAAGGAGATACAGTCATGGCTTATAGTTTTCAGGCTCTAGGGGGCAACAGGGAGCAGTAACAGCAAAGTTGGGTGACAGTCTTTCCTTTCATATGTTCTTGTGGAGCATTCTTTCCTTGCAAGGTATACTGCATGATAAAAAAAAGATAGCTAAGAACACCTCAGTAAAAAGAATGTTAACAAGAGTTATTGATTGAGGAGGTGTCCATGGAATTTATTTCAAGGTTACTTTTTTTTGCTGTAAACATACAGTAGTTGTTTAGGAAGGGGCATATTTGTAGACCACTTTAGCATAGAGAAAGTACCTTTAATGCCCCTCTCTGTTCTTTTGACTGCTTTGTATTTGTCAATTTCTTTTAAAAATTACTCATATTTTATTCTTTGTGTCTCTACTAGCAACGTCATCGAGTATAGACAGAAGTGCACCACTAGAAATAGGCCTTCAGCGATCCACTCAAGGTATAGTTTAATTATTAGATATTTTTATCTAGCACTTTGCTAAAGATGCCCATTAATGAATGTTGACTTATTTTTCTTCTCACAGTTAAAAGAGCAGCTGATGAAATATTAGCAGAAGCCAAAAAACCAAGAATAGAGGTATGTTATTATTATTTTTTGTAATCTGTTGTGGGTTGGAGTGGGTTTACTGTATTCCCTTTAGAAGATTAAGATACATTTTATTTATCCTTGTGTTCTCATAGTGCCTTCCATAGCTGTATATGTCCCATTTATATGCATATATTCTGCATTCTTGAGTTAGTGGTGATAAACAACAATATTTTGCCCCCAGGCTTGTACATAAGTTTTTTGGGTTTTTTGAATGATGTATCCCATGCCATGCTATACATTTTGGAATTTCCTTTGAAGTAGCTTACCAGGTGGCACTGGATAGGAGGTGTTACATACAGCACTGATGTTACCTGTCTGTCATGGGTTTGGAGGGAAAGTTCCATCCTATGGGGAGTGGAAGGCGGGACATCAGGAGGAGGGGCTGTACTGTATATATATGTGGAGCGTGTGTGGAGAAGTTTAGATGCTAGAGAAGAAGCAGCAGCTGGGAAGAAGAAGCTGGTGTGGGAGTCTGTGTGTCAGACAGGGTACTACTGTGTGTCAGTCAGTACCAACCTGATAGGTTCAGGTGTCTGTTGGTTAGCCAGAACTGATAGGTTCAGGGTCTGTGCTTCAAGTTAAGTGTTCTGTGTGAACCAAACTGTGTGTATGTATGAGTGAGACTAAGCCACGTTACTATATCTTATCCACTTGATCATTTTATTTTCCCTGTGTGTTGTTTTAAATAAACCTTATTCTTTTATTTGTTGAAAATCCATCCCTGGTCTGTGTGACTTCTTATAGGGAATGGTTGGTGGCAGCTTAGTTAACGTGTGGCATATCCCAGTAGGTCTGGGTTTGCCACATTGATTGGTGTCCAGCGTGTGGGATACGACTGGTCCAGTTGTCCAGTGGTACAGCAAAGCCTTGGCAAGTGTGCCCAGAGCAAGGGGGGTCTAGTCAGGGACAATCTGAGAGCGCGTAGGTAATCTTCTAGGTGTGCCTCACGGGGAGGTGCACTAGTAGAAGAACGTGTAACCTCAGATTGGGGGCTAGATTAGGGAGCTCTGAGGCAACCTGGTTTTGGCGGGAAAAAAGCTGAGGCAAAACTGTGAAATAGCAGTGAGCTAGCTTGTCTGCTGAGAGGCCCAGCAGAGGGGGGTAGACTCTAGCTCGCAACTGTTGCAAGTTAGTGCTGAAGGACAGCAGCAATCTATAGAGAAAGCTGGTTCTGAGGCAAAAAGGAAAAAAAAAAGTGGTCGCTTTATTTTGAGGCTTGACTTTTGAAAGCAGCCTGTTCTGGGGGGGGGATTATGCCCTTGACTCGAAGCCAAATGGCAGAAATGGGTGAAGTGAAAGACCCCCAGGTAGACCAAGGTTCTGAGGATGAATTTGGCTCAGTGCAGGGTGACAGCACGGGAGAACAGAACCCAGAACTCAGGAAAATACTCCTAGCCCAACAGCATGAACTGAGGGTGAGGGAAATGGAGGAAAGATTAGAGAGAGAGAGAATGGAAAAGGAGGAAAGATTAGAGAGAGAAAGAAGGCAATTTGAGATTGAGAGAATGGAAAGAGAAGAAAGATTGGAGAGAGAGAAAATGGCGTTTGAGTTAAGGAAATTGGAACTGATGAATCAGAACAATAATAACAATAGGGATTCTGAGGGAGGCCAGTTGTCTAAAGCTGACCTGAAGAAATTCCCTGTGTACCACAAGGGAGATTGTCCTGAGGTGTTCTTTTCCTTAGTGGAAAGAGCGTTTGTGGACTTCTCAGTGAGGGAAACTGAGAAGATGACCATTATGCGATCTTTAATCAGTGGTAGCCTGGCCGAAGTCTATTCAGAGATGCCAGAGGAACTGATGAAAGATTTTGCAGAGTTTAAAAAACTGGTGTTTGCAAGACATGGGATAAATGCGGAACAGCTGAGGCAAAGATTCAGGTCAATCACCAAGAAACCAGAGCAGACTTTTACCCAAGTGGGGGCCCAATTGGTGAGGCTGCTAGAGAAATGGCTATCTCAGGAGGGGACAGAGACCTTTCAGCAGCTCAAAGACTTGATAGCGCTGGAACAGTTCTATTCAGTCCTGCATGGGGAACTGAAATTCCAGGTGAGGGAAAGGAAACCGAAATCTGTGGCAGAAGCAGCCGAGATCGCAGATTTTATTTCCCAAATAAGAAAGCCCTTGGGTGAGGGGAAATCGATGGGGAAACCTAAAGAAACCTACCGCAAGTACTCTCAGGGACCAGGGAAAAGCCAGCAAGGGGGAGGGGCCCATGGTGAAGGGAAGCCCTCAGACATGAAACCAAGACCTCAGATTTTGGAGGGAAAACCAAAACAAGATGAAAAAGACTCAAAATATAGCAGAAAATGTTATTTCTGTCAGGGAAAGGGCCATCTAATCTCAGAGTGTGAGAAATTAAAGCAGCTAAAAGGAATTGTGCCTCAGGATTCGAGTGGAACCAAGCCAAAAGCTGTGTTCTGTGTCCAGAAAGAGCAAGGCTCATTGTCACTGAGGGAGCCTGTTGCCATGGCTACTCAATCTGGAACAGTTACATCTGCTGATCAGGCTGAGGAAAATGGTCCTCTTGTGGAGGTCAAGCGATGCTTGCTCGTGAGAACAGATTCTCAGTTGTTTGAAACAGCAGGGGTGGACGTAGGAATACTTGACCATCAGTATCGGGGGCTGCGGGACACTTGTTCCCAGGTGACCCTGTGCCATCCAGATATTATTCCTAGGGAGTATGTAATCCCAAATGAGAGCATGAAGGTGGCAGGGATTGAGGGGCAGGTGATCTCACTGCCAGTAGCAGAGATACCTGTGAACTTTCAAGGCTGGAGGGGAGTTTGGCGGCTAGCGATTTCATCGACTCTGCCAGCAGCCGTGCTCGTGGGAAATGACCTGGCTGAACATGCGAAACGGGTGCTAGTGATTACACGTTCACAAGCCACCACGGGGACAGTTCAGGGGGGTAATGATGAGCCAGGAGACGGAAGCAGAGGGGAGTTCAGAAGCTGTGGTGGAAACTTTAACCACAGACAGCCGATTTGGCCAAGAGCAAAAGGCAGACGCCACTCTCCAAAAGTGTTTTGAACAGGTGACTGACGCCCAGCTAACACCTGAAACCCCAGTGAGATTTCTAGAGAAAAAGGGGATTTTGTATAGAGAGACCCTGAGGAATATCTCAAAAGGGGGAGACAGGATCCGAAGTCAGCTAGTGGTACCTGAAAAGTATCGCCCCATGATCTTACAAAGGGGGCACTCTGACATGTTTGCTGCGCACTTAGGGGTGAACAAAACACAGCAGAGAATCACACAGAATTTTTACTGGCCTGACATAGGGAAGCAGATCAGGGAGTTCTGTAAACAATGTGATGTGTGTCAAAGGCAGGGGAATAGCCGCGACAGGACCAAAGCAAAGTTGTGCCCTTTGCCTGTGATTGACACTCCGTTCAAATGCATAGGGGTGGATATTGTGGGACCTTTGCCCAAGGCCACAAAGAGGGGGAACAGGTTCATTCTCACCATTGTGGACCATGCCACGAGGTACCCTGAAGCCATTCCCTTGACTAACATTGAAACTAACACAGTGGCAGATGCCTTGGTGGGGTATATGTCCAGGATGGGATTTGCCTCAGAAATAATCACAGATTTGGGCACATCGTTCACATCGAAGCTCATGAAACGCTTATGGCAAATCTGTGGAATTAAACACAAGGAAACCACTGCCTATCACCCTGAAAGTAATGGGTTAACTGAGAAGTTCAATGGGACTCTAATGCGCATGATTAGGGCTTACTTGGCAGAGAATCCAAACAATTGGGACCAGAAGCTGCAATCCCTTTTGTTTGCTTATCGATCAGTGCCACAAGCCAGTATCGGGTTCAGTCCATTTGAACTTTTATTTGGGAGAAGGGTGAAAGGGCCCCTTGATTTGATCAAACAAAATTGGGAGCAGATCACCCAGGATGACCCACAAGACGTTGTGACATACATTGACTCTTTAAGGAATGACCTAAGGAGAAACCTAGAGCTAGCAGCAGAGACCCTGCAAGCTCAAAAGGTCAGAAAGAAAGCCTGGGGTGTCCAGAGAGCCGGGGAGAGGCGCTTTGACCCAGGGGAGGAAGTGCTTTGGCCCAGGCCCTGCAAAGAGAACAAACTGCACCTGGGTAGCCCAGAAATAAAATACTTGGGTCACATAGTAGGGGGAGGAGTGATAAAACCCCTCGAGGCCAAGATAGAAGCAGTTCGTGATTGGCCTAGACCCAACACCAAGAGAAAAGTCAAATCATTTCTTGGGTTGGTGGGCTACTACAGAAAGTTCATCCCGAGGTTTAGCGAGATTGCGGCTCCGCTGACCGATCTGACGAGGAAGAAGGCTGATGACCGCATCCCGTTGACCAGCGACTGTGAGGAGGCGTTCCAGAGGTTGAAGCAGGCACTCATCAACTATCCAGTGCTGCGTGCTCCAGACTTCGACCGGGAGTTCATCATCTACACCGATGCGTCTAACAGCGGGGTAGGAGCAGTTCTTTGCCAGGAGGATGAGAATGGTGACCAGCATCCAGTGTCCTACCTGAGTAGGAAACTCCAGAAAGGTGAGAGACATTTGGCAACCGTGGAGAAGGAGTGTCTGGCAATAGTCTACGCGATTCAGAAGGCCAAGCCTTACATCTGGGGAAGACATTTTGTTCTGTGCACGGACCATTCACCACTGCAATGGTTAAAGACAATGAAAACCCACAATAGTAAACTTATGAGGTGGGCTTTAAACCTGCAAGACTATGACTTTGAAGTGAAGGTGGTCAGAGGGTCAGTGAACTGTGTTGCTGACGCCTTGTCAAGAAGACCTGAAGAATGAAGATGGCGAAAGAAACATGGACTATGTATATATGTTGGTGACCAAAGGTTAAATGTACCTGTTTTTTTTTTTGAATTTGGTTTGTATGAATAAAGGTAAATTGATGTATTGTAAATGGTAAATGTTTAACTTAGAGTGTAAGTATAAGTAAGTATGATATTGTATGTATTACTGTTTTTGTGTGTTTTATCCAGGTTGTTTTTTGGTGAAAAGCACCTTAGCTTTCCCCCTACAAAACAACTTATAAAGAGGGGAGGTGTTACATACAGCACTGATGTTACCTGTCTGTCATGGGTTTGGAGGGAAAGTTCCATCCTATGGGGAGTGGAAGGCGGGACATCAGGAGGAGGGGCTGTACTGTATATATATGTGGAGCGTGTGTGGAGAAGTTTAGATGCTAGAGAAGAAGCAGCAGCTGGGAAGAAGAAGCTGGTGTGGGAGTCTGTGTGTCAGACAGGGTACTACTGTGTGTCAGTCAGTACCAACCTGATAGGTTCAGGTGTCTGTTGGTTAGCCAGAACTGATAGGTTCAGGGTCTGTGCTTCAAGTTAAGTGTTCTGTGTGAACCAAACTGTGTGTATGTATGAGTGAGACTAAGCCACGTTACTATATCTTATCCACTTGATCATTTTATTTTCCCTGTGTGTTGTTTTAAATAAACCTTATTCTTTTATTTGTTGAAAATCCATCCCTGGTCTGTGTGACTTCTTATAGGGAATGGTTGGTGGCAGCTTAGTTAACGTGTGGCATATCCCAGTAGGTCTGGGTTTGCCACAGGAGGATGCAGCTGGATAGGAGGATGCAGAAACTAAATTTTAAAGTTTGCTTAATCTTATGAAATTAGTTTTTTCTTCCACATAATACTTTGCGTACGGGGTGTTTTACATAAGACTTATGAGAGTCTTATGTAAAACACCCTTAAAGAAAGGTCACGAGTGAGTTATACACTATGTCAAGGAGAGTACATTAAGAGCTTTTTAAGCAGTGTTTTGACAGAGTTATACCTTAGACCAGTGGGTCTCAACCTTTTTGACACCAGGGACCGGCTTAGTTGAAGATCATTCTCCCAAGGACCAGGGGGGTGGCATCTGTCTGTCTGTCTGTCTGTCTGTCTGTCTGTCTGTCTGTCTGTCCGTGTGTGTGTGTGTGTGTGTGTGTGTGTGTGTGTGTGTGTGTGTGTGTGTGCGCGCACGCACACACATACATGCAGGACTGTCCGTGCGGGTGGGTGGGAGTAAACACATGCACACATACGCATATATACGCAAATTCCTTCGGCCCTCGAAAACATGTCTTGGTGGCCCGGACCTTCCAAGACAACAGACCAGGACCAGTCCACAGCCCGGGAGGTTGGGGACCCCTGCCTTAGACCATTGGTTTGTAATTTTGGTTAACCCAGGCGTTCTTGGACTGCAATTCCCGGAAGCCTTCACCACCAACTGTGTTGGTTATTCAAGGTTGGGAACCATTGCCTTAGACGTTAAACTGAACTTATATTATCAAATGGTTCAAGTAAAACTATATGGTTTGGACAGGTGTAGTGAAAAAACATGTGAGGGACAACTTGTGCCCGAACAATTTAGTTTCACTGGCTGTTGGACCTTAATTATATATCCCTATGGGAAATAAAGGTAGGGAATTATGAAGTGCTATAGTTTTGCCATCCTAAGTGTCTATATACCATGGTCTAAGTTTTGAACTGTATAGGAGGGAAGAATCTAATGTATTTTAAAATTATTGTTACATGTGGTAGCATAATTGGTGGCACAATGTACTGCTTTCTTTGGCTAATGTTATGTTATACCTTGTGGATTCAGTCCATGGTCTTCTAACGAACTGTTGTTCTCACTAGGATGAAGAATGTGTACGTCTTGACAAGGAACGGCTGGCAGCACGGCTGGAGGGTCATAAGGAAGGCATTGTGCAAACAGAGCAGATCAGGCAAGTCTAGCTTCTTTGATATATTGCTAGTTTAAAAATTGAGAACATGTTTTCAATAGACAGGCCTTCATAGGATTTATCTTGCCAGAAATGACTATTTGTTGAAAATCTCTATCCCTGTAATGATGGTAGAGGAATAATATGAAATTCATTTGGAGAAGTTTCTTGAAAATATTGAAAAAATTGGATTTTTAGAATGTATGTGTTTATAAACTTGCTAGGGCAATGCCAGTTGGTGAGCATATAAGCATTTTAAATAAAATAAAAATGTGTTGAAAAGCCATGTGAATGTTAGATATGGTGCATGAAAACCTTGATGTTTTCAAATTTGCTGTTGCTGGATGTGCAGCCTGTTCCTATAGGCCTGAATTGAACATAATGCTGTAATTTCTTTTTTTTTTTACTGATGAAAATTATTCACACAAATTAGTATATGATTGCAGCCTGTCATGTAATTGCTGTGTCGCAGGGAGTTTTGGTTGTCTTGTTCAGCTAACCTTCTCAACTTTAGTTGTGCACTTGTCTTTCTGAAGCAGACACAAGGTAAACAGAAAGAATTTAAAATATATTCTTTGGTAATGATAATTTTAATTAAAGCAGCACTAGATAGTTGTTGTGGGTTTTTTGGGCTCTTTGGTTGTGTTCTGAAGGTTGCTGTTCCTAACGTTTTGCCAGTCTCTGTGGCCGGCATCTTCAGAGGACAGGAATAGCAGAGCAGCACAACCATTAGATCCCAGCCATGAAAGCCTTCGCGAATACACAGCACTAGATAACTTGCAGTTAGAAAGAAGTAATTGTAGGATCCTGGTCAAGGTGTATAAATTAGAGCTTAACTGCAATACAGGGTGCTTAGATGTCACCTTACCATCAGTTTTGCGAGAGGCATTGTGCATGGGGTAATAGTGCAGAGGACAGGAGTGGGGCTGTATTGGTCTTTCGGGCAGGCTGCTGCCTCTCGCAAGTGGGAAGGACTAGCTGCTGCCTTGCAACAAGCCCAAGCCTCCAGCAGTACTTTCTCTAAAAACCTAGTTATCCACTAAATGCATTACGTGCGATACTGGCTTTCTCTTTGTTCTTAAAAATATGCAATGCAGCTGAAGATCCTCATCCAGTTCAGGAACAGGAGTAAGTACGTGCTCAACAGAAAAGTTGGAGAGCAGCCAGGGTTGTGGGTGGTCCACACAACAGTGAATGAAAGTTGGAGAACATTTTTAATGGGGGGATGTAACAGATTTGAGCTTTCATGAAGTCCAAAGGCTCTGGCAAATGCTCACAGTGCCATCCTAAAACGAGTAGAATGGTTATAAATTAAATTTATCTTTTGCTTTGTCTCTAAATATTGACAGTTTGATATTTACTGGAGAACTAAGCATGATTTTTCAACCTTGCAGAGTCTTTGTAGTTTACCATAGAAACATTCATTTTGCATTGTTGTGTGACCAAATGGTGGCGCTGGCCACATGACCATGGAAACTGCCTACTGACAAACTCTGGCTCTACTGCTTGGAGACAGGGATGAGCACTGCCCTCTAGAGTCCGACACGACTGGACTAAATGTCAAGGGTAGCCAAATGGTGATTTGTAACATTGCTCAATCTTCTAACGCATTCTTTTCTAGATCCTTATCTGAAGCCATGTCTGTGGAAAAGATTGCTGCTATCAAAGCCAAAATTATGGCCAAGAAAAGGTCTACTATTAAAACTGATTTGGATGATGACATAACTGCCCTTAAACAACGAAGTTTTGTTGATGCAGAGGTTGATGTAACTAGAGACATTGTCAGCAGGGAAAGAGTGTGGAGGACAAGAACTACTATTTTACAAAGCACAGGCAAGGTAAGACCTTCTTTTATCTAATTCATGTCCAGTAAGCAAGTTAATGCACTGTCTACTTTAATTACTTTAGAGTTTGACAGGAACAGTGCTAACATATATACCATAGCACATATAAGAGCGTTCTCCTTTGTATGTATCCTTAAAAATAGGTATTCCCATGTTCAGTGCAGCTTATCCTAGAAAATGTGTGCAACTTTGCAGCTTTATGACTTTTAGTATTCACCCTTGCTTATTGATCACCTGTGACTTGGTATTTTTTTATTATTTATTTACTAATGAAACTAGTGAATTTTCCATTGGTTGGAAATAGTCCTTGGTTTCCTACATTAATTTATGCAGTGGTAAGAGTTGTGTATATGAAGCCCACCCTGTCTAAGTTAAGCCATATCTATTTAGACCTGTAGCTACATATCCTGTCCTGGTGGACCTTGCGTTCCCCTGAGGAAGGTGTATGTTGCCTTAGTATTTTGGAGCGGGCTGTCACAGAGCAGTAAGACAGGGATGGTTCAGTAACTGTTCCACAGACTATTTCTGCCTATCACCAGTGTAAAATTATGCACTAGTTAGAAAGTCTGCCACCTACGTATTGAACATGATTCTGCAGATATGGAACACAGACACTTATTTAAATATACTAAAAATAATTTATTACTTAATTTATTACTTTACATAACCAAGTTAAAAGATGCATGGACTTCATTAGTGCCCCTTCAGTATTCATGCTAAGTTCCAAGTATCTATGATTCATGGTCTTGATGTTTTCCTCTGGAACACAGACAACACACACTCTTTTTTTGTAGATTTACATTCATGGCCGAAAATATCATCTGTCCATAGTCGGTTCTCCCAGAAGGATTGTGGTTTTGTCACATAGGTTTTGGTATGCTCCAATTGTACTTTTTTATGCCTTTGTGTTAGCAGTGGTGTCCTCCTAGGTCTCCGACCATAGCGTCCCTTTTCATTCAGATGGTAACAGTGCGAGTTGACACTATTGTACCCTGTGTCTGCAGCTCAACTCGAATTTGTTGAGAAGTTCTGTATCCACCATTTGAACAATGGTGGATACCACTGGACAACTGGAATCAATCTTTGTCACATTCTCCTGTTCCAAAGCCACTTTTCAGTTCAAGCAACTCTTTATGAAGGTTCCTGGCACCATCATGTGGATTATGCAGTTATTCAAAGTTCTAGGTAGGCAGCACAATAGGAAGTTATCAGAAATGTAACTTCTGTGGAATCAGTCCTTCCCCTATTCTTTCTAGCTACTCTTTAATTTTGTTGTTGTTGTTTAGTCGTGTCCGACTCTTCATGACCCCATGGACCAGAGCACGCCAGGCCCTCCTGTTTTCCACTGCCTCCTGGAGTTGGGTCAAATTCATGTTGGTCGCTTCAATGACACTGTCCAACCATGTCGTCCTCTCCTCCTGCCTTAACACTTTCCCAACATCAGGGTCTTTTCCAGGGAGTCTTCTCTTCTCACAAGACGGCCAAAGTACATATTGGAGCCTCAGCTTCAGGATCTGTCCTTCCAGTGAGCACTCAGGGTTGATTTCCTTTAGAATGGATAGGTTTGATCTCCTTGCAGTCCAGGGGACTCTCAAAGATCCTCCTCCAGCACCACAATTCAAAAGCATCAATTCTTCGGCAGTCAGCTTTCTTTATGGTCTAGCTATCACTAGAGGAAAAACCACAGCTTTGACTATTCAGACTTCGGTTGGCAAGTCTTCCACACTTTCTGCCATCAGAGTGGTATCATCTGCATATCTGAGGTTGTTGATATTTCTTACGGAAATCTTAATTCCGGCTCGGGATTCCTCCAGTCCTGCCTTTCGCATGATGTATTCTGCATATAAGTTAAATAAGCCAGGGAACAATATACAGCCTTGTTGTACTCCTTTCCCAATTTTGAACCAATCAATTGTTCCATATCCAGTTCTAACTGTTGCTTCCTGTCCCTTGTATAAGTTTCTCAGGAGATAGATAAGGTGATCAGGCACTCCCATTTCTTTAAGGACTTGCCATAGTTTGCTGTGGTCCACACAGTCAAAGGCTTTTGCATAGTCAATGAAGCAGAAGTAGATGTTTTTCTGGAACTCTCTGGCTTTCTCCATAATCCAGTGCACATTAGCAATTTGGTCTCTAGTTCCTCTGCCCCTTCGAATCCAGCTTGTACTTCTGGGAGTTCTCAGTCCATATACTGCTGAAGCCTACCTTGTAGGATTCTGAGCATCACCTTGCTAGCGTGTGAAATGAGTGCAATTGTACGGTAGTTGGAGCATTCTTTGGCACTCCCCTTCTTTGGGATTGGGATGTAGACTGATCTTTTCCAGTCTTCTGGCCACTCCAGAGTTTTCCAGACTTGCTGGAATATTGAATGTAGCACCTTAACATTGTCATCTTTTAAGATTTTAAATAGTTCCACTGGAATGCCATCACCTCCACTGGCCTTGTTGTTAGACAAGCTTTTCAAGGTCCACTTGACTTCACTCTCCAAGATGTCTGGCTCAAGGTCAGGGACATCCAAATCTTTCAGGTATAATTCCTCTGTGTATTCTTGCCACCTCTTCTTGATGTCTTCTGCTTCTGTTAGGTCCCTCCTATTTTTATCCTTTATCATGTTTATCTTTGCACAAAATGTTCCTTTAATATATCCGATTTTCCTGAACAAATCTCTGGTTTTTCCATTTCTAATATTTTCCTCTGTTTCTTTGCACTGTTCATTTAAGAAGGCTCTATTGTCTCTCCTTGCTATTCTTTGGAAGTCTGCATTCAATTTTCTGTAAGTTTCCCTATCTCCTTTGCATTTTGTTTCTCTTCTCTTCTCTACTATTTGTCTTGTTTTTGCTGACTGTATAGAGTTTCTCCATCATTGGCTGCAGAGAATATAATCAATCTGATTTTGGTATTGCCCATCTGGTGATTTCCATGTGTAGAGTCACCTCTTGTGTTGTTGAAAAAGAGTGTTTGTAATGATCAGCTTGTTCGCTTGACAAAACTTTGTTAGCCTTTGCCCTGCTTCATTTTGAACTCCAAGGCCAAACCTACCTGTTGTTCCTTTTATCTCTTGACTCCCTACTTTAGCATTCCAATCCCTTAGAATGAGAACAACTTTCTTTGGTCTTAGTTCTAGAAGGTGTTGTAAATCTTCATAGAATTGGTCAATTCCAGTCTCCTCAGCATTGGTGGTTGGTGCATAAACTTGGATTATTGTGATGTTGAAAGGTCTGCCTTGGATTCATATTAAAATCATTCTATCATTTTTTATTTGGGCTATCTCTCTTTAATTTAGGGTAGGATAAAGTGGAGACCAGAGATTATGTAATAGCATGTATGGTTTCAACAGACAAACAAAAAACCTGGGTGTGTGAAATCAGTGTACTATTGGAGTTTTTCTGCACTTTCCACCGTTGCCTGAATATCAGTTCCCAAGGTTCCCCAGTGCTCCAAACTAGATTATGAGAGGACAATGAGGGTCAGTGGAAGAATTGCCCCCTATGTGTTTTGAATGAAGAAATATTTCTGCCACAAAAGGATTACCGCACACCCCCATGTGATACTGAATAAATAATTCTGCCTTCAAAATTTTACCTCCACAATTGTATAAAGATTCTAGCTCATTTTGCCTTTCATATGGTATTTGGGAGGAGAAGATAGAAGCTGGTAGCACCTATAACTGTGCAACTATAAAACCAGTATATAGCATTCTATTGTGTTTGTTTCTAATTTGGTGAAGAACCAGCCCTGGCTGGAATGATGCGGATGGCAAAAGGCTAAACTTTTAATGACAGACCACTACACACTGGGGAGAGTTTTTAGCACCGCCTCCCATGTTTTCACTGTTAGTAAATAAATGACTGCCATTCTGTTCTTTAGGAGATGCTGATCTTCTGTTTCAGTGGAAATGTTTGTCCACTGCCCTTGATAGTTAACAGAATTGCAGCAGGGTCAATAGTGTCTCTCTTCTCTAACGATATCAAGGTTGTGAAAAGGTGACAGTAGTTTCCAAACCTTGAGTACATCCCTTTCAGTGTTCCTGTGCAGCCTGGATCTTGAGACCTTGTTTGCAGTGTTTTGAAGTCCTGGTTAAGAGGTACCCTGTTTTAATCTTCCCTCTGTATTGGGTGACTATACAGTACTGAGAGACTTCAAGCTTGCTTGGTATGTGCTGTGGAAAGCTTGCTATGAGAAGGGGAGTATGTCTGAATTTCTGAAATTGGATCCTGATTTTACTGTGGGTAGTAGCCAGTGTTAAAATTTGTACCAGATCTATAACTACAAGTTGATTGTGAACTTCTGCCCTTCTGAGTATTTCCTCAACAGATAATTGAGGAAATGGGAGAGAATGATAAGTTATAAAGATGGCCATAAAAATAAAAAGGACTGTGTAGTTTGTGCTCTGATTACAATTTTGTCCCTGTTGCTTTAATCCTTCATTGGACTTAAATTTTTTTCTTCTCCCATCAGTGTATTATCTTTCTAGTAATCCAAAATCATTTGCAAACTCCCTAGTTTAGATAAACCTCTGTAAGTCAATTAATTTGCATAACTTCACTATAAGATACAAATGTATTCATCCCAGTTTGCACACAGTCCATATCCCAGTTATTTTTGTATACAGTGGGGTCTAAACTTAAGTAATTAATCCGTATTGGAAGGCGGTCTGTAGGTCGAAAAGTTCGCAGGTCGAATCTGCATTTCCCATAGGAATGCATTGAAAACCATTTAATCCGTATCTGCTTTTTTCCGTCCATAGAAACTAATAGGAAGCTGCTATTCTGCATTCTACCACTAGAGGGGGATATTTTTAAACCATTTTCTTAGGTCAAGAAAAATTCAGGAAAGGACAGGGGGGAGGCAGGGAACAGTTTTAAAAGCACGTTTGAAATTGTTTTTTCACTTTGAAGCACCGTTTCAGCCAAGACAAGCCAAGACAAGGGGGAAAAGGGGGAGCAAAGGAGGGAGGGAACACATTTTAAGCCAAGCACCTTTCAACAACAGAACACCTTGAAAAGCACTTTTCAAACAAGCCAAGCCAAGCACCTTTTGGGGAAAAGGGGGGGAAGCAAAGGAGGGAGGGAACTTTAACCCCCCTACACACAGCAAGACACAGAATCCAGCAACTATTCCTCCAGCACAAAAATGCCTGCCTTCCAGAACAAACACCACATCTCTCTCTGCCTAGAAAAGTCCTCCCAGTCTCAGTCCTTCCTCCCCACTCCCTCGTGCCAGTCTCTCCTACCTTTGAGCTGGTCTCTTGTTGCAGTTTGGACCTGATTTGCCGGGGGGACTTTGCTCCAGCACTCGGTGGTGGCGGCGGCCAGATTCCTTGCCCGGGTGCAGGTGAGGGGGAGAGAGGAGAGGGCAGGGGAGGGGAGGAAAGTCAGGCAAGGCATGGGTGGGCATGGAGGGAAAGGGGCTCCCTGATGCAGCGATAGAGGGAGGGGAAGCAGCCACAAAAGACCTGACCTACCCTCCTCCTCCTCCTCCCAGGGGACTCCCGGGAGGAGGGAGTCCGAGCATGGCTGTGATCGCGTGGCTTGGCTCCCTGTAGCAGCGGCGGCCAGATTCCTTGCCCGGGTGCAGGTGAGGGGGAGAGAGGAGATGGCAGGGGAGGCATGGGTGGGCATGGAGGGAAAGGGGCTCCCTGTAAAGAGGCAACGATGGAGGGAGGGGAAGCAGTCATGAGGGACCTGACCTACCCTCCTCCTCCCAGGGGACTTTGCTTCTCCTCCTGGGAGTCTGAGCATGGCTGAGATCGCGCGGCTCGGCTCCCTGCAGGCGGCGGCAGGGGAGACCTCCGAGATACCTTCCAGGGCTTCTCCGCCGCCATGGGAGGCATCTTGGAGGTCCCCCTCCACCGCCAATAGTGGCTCCAAAGCACTATTGGCGGTGGGGGGGACCTCCAAGATGCCTCCCATGGTGGCGGAGAAGCCCTGGAATGCATCCAGAGGCACGACCTATGGCCTACGGCCTGGAAGGGGGAGGTGGGGAAAGCGCCAAATTTCTCTGGCCGCAAGTCGAAGTGGAATTTTGCAGCTGGAGAATTCCGTAAGTCGAAAAGTTCGTAAGTGGAGCCTGACGTAAGTCGAGACTCCACTGTATAGATTGCTTTACCCTGAACATACAGGAATTGGCAGTTGTATATTAAAAAAATGATTGGTAGTCTTTCCTACAGGAGCATGTTTTTCATTTTATTGTATTTTTCAGTATCTCAAGGATCTTGAGTACAGTGGGGTCTCTACTTAAGAACTTAATCCGTATTGGAAGGTGGTTCTCAAGTTGAAAAGTTCTTATGTTGAATCTGCATTTCCCATAGGAATGCATTGAAAACCATTTAATCCGTATCTGCTCTTTTCCGTCCATAGAAACTACAGTGGAACCTCTACTTAAGAACTTAATCGGTTTTGGAATGGTGTTCTTAAGTTGAAACGTTCTTAAGTTGAAGCAAAATTTCCCATAGGAATGGACTGAAAACCAATTAATCCGTTCTGGCTGTTTTTTTGTTATGTAGAGGTGCGTTCGTACATTGAAGCATTAGTTCCCGTAGGAACTAATGCAAAGCTGGTTAATACGTACTCTACCACTAGGGGGAGAATTTTTTTTTAACCTAAGATGACCTAAGGTTAAAAAAAGAGCAGGAAAGGTTTTTTTCCTGTTCTTATCTTGGATTTCTGTTCTCAAGTAGAAGCAAAATTTAGCAAATGGAGCTGTTCTTACGTAAGTTGGATTGTTCTTAAGTAGGGACGTTCTTAAGTAGAGACCCCACTGTATTACTAATATTTCTCCTTCTTACTTCGTCAGAATCATCTTTATTTTGTGACGGTTGTGATGGATAGTTGATCTGTAGTTTGAGATTGCCAGTGGGGTAGCCCCATAGTCTTAACACTTGCCTAGGGTTCCTGCCTGTCTATTCCTTCTGCCCAATTCCCGCTGCTTCAGCACTACTTCGTGTTTGTTTGTCCCTACAAAAATTTCAGTATAGCTGATGAGTTTTATTTTTTCTACTCTTGACAGCAAATTTCATACCCTTCCAACCTGCCAGCACCGCCTACTATAGACAAAATCTAATAGGTGGGCCCTATCATGAGACTGAGGGGAAGGGGCAAATCTTAGTGCTCTGGAGAGTTCTCACTGCTTTTTAGAGCCATCTGCCTCCTGAATGTGTGGTTGTGATGTACAAGATTGGAGGGAGAAGTGCATGTATTATCCTGTTGCTAAACCCCACCTCATATATAGAAGCACAGAAAAAAAATCTCTCATTAGAGCAAATCATTTCAGCTCCTGCCTTCCTAGGTGGCAGGTATAGAACTTAGAGAGCACAGTATTCCAAAACAGATGAATGATGCCACGTGTTGTCTTCCAGGTTCAGGCTATGAGGTCTTAAGATAGCCTATATGAAGATCCAGAAGTTGTTTCTCTTTTCTAATATCAAGAAAAAGTCAAATTTTGAGTCAATCTAGCAATATCGTACAATTTCGTTGTATGGTATACTGTGTATATACTTACAATGACAATAAAATTTTATTATTATTATTATTATTATTATTATTATTATTATTATTATTATTATTATTATTATTATTATTATTATTATTATTATTATTATTATTATTATTAATATAGTATCGTCCTTGCCATCATGAAAACGTGGAAGTAAGAAATGTGTGTGAAAATGTGTGCTAAATAGCACCTGTGCTTAGAACCAAGGAAATACAGTACAGTGGTGCCTTGCTTAACGAGCGCCTCGCTGAGCGATGAAATCGCTTAACGAGGCGCTCTGGGCCATCGCTGGAGCATTCGCTCAGCGATGGCCCCTATGGGGATTTTTCGCTTTGCGATATTCGCTAAGCGTTTCACTTAGTGAATATCGCATAACGAAGCCGGGAGAACAGCTGATCGGCGGTTCCAAAATGGCCGCCGGAAGGTCCGCGCCGCATTTTCGCGCCCTGCCCTCGCTTACCGAGGGCGCGAAAATGGCGGCGCTATGGAAGAACATCGCTTAACAGTGAGTTTTAAAGCTATAGGAATGCATTGAACAAAGTTCAATGCGTTTCTATGGCTTTTTTATTCCCGTTTAGCGATGTTTTCGCATAGCGAAGGTTAATCTGGAATGGATTAACCTCGCTATGCGAGGCACCACTGTATAAGGAGGTCACTTCCTGTCCTGGTGCAACTTTTGGTACTAAATCTAATCTAGGTTCAAAAACTTGTTTCTGAAAAGCATGCAGAAATACTGACTGATATCTTTTTGTTGTATGAATTTACACTGTGTGAACTGGATGACATCATCATCTGGTGATAGGACATTTTTAATTTTTTGAAAAAATTAAAAATACCCATCTTCCACTTCAGATTATGAGGCTTCCTTCTTTCCTTTCTCCTTGGGAAGCCTTTGGGATACTTGAGATGGGTGGAGGGAGAAATCTTTTAAATAACAGAAGATTGCTATTGGAAATAAGAGGATTAAAACTAGGATGGATGGATGCAAGGTGCAGCTCCTATATACACTTACATATAGTTTTTGCCAGATGTTTTTAGGTAATCAAATATATCTGTGATTTAAATGAGCTTTAAATGTCTCATAGAATCTGTTGATAAAACAGACAGTCTCAGATGGTCTTGCATGCAATCCTAGGGGAAGAGACATTGTGTGGGAGGTGTGTCTCAGGTGAAATATGCAGGCAGCCTTTGGTAAAAGGAATTACCGTATTTTTCGCTCCATAAGACGCACCTCTCCGTAAGACACACCAAATTTTTAGGAGAAGAAAACAGGAAAAAAATCTGTTTTCTTCTCCTAAACATTGGTGAGCCTTATGGAGAGGTCCGTCTTATGGAACACAACCTAGGACCATTTGGAGGCTCACCCAGCCCCCCCTGAAGGCCAGATGGGGCAAAATCACCACCTTCTGGGGCTCTTTTGAGGCTTGGAAAGCTTCAGAAGAGCCCCAGAGGTTGGCAATTTCGCCCCCTCTAGCCTGTTGGGGGGCAGGGTGAGCCTCCAAAGGGTCCTAGAGTGTGTTCCAGGACCCTTTAGAGACTCACCCTGCCCCCCGGGGGTCAGAGGGGCCAAAATTGCCACCTTCTGGAGCTCTTTTAAGGCTTGGGAAGTTTCAGAAGAGCCTCAGAAAATGGTAATTTCGCCCGCTCTAGACTGGCGGGGGGGGGGAAGTGTGAGCCTCCAAAGGGTCCTAGAGTGTGTTCCAGGACCCTTTAGAGACTCACCCTGTCCCCCCGGGGGCCAGAGGGGTCAAAATCGCCACCTTCTGGGGCTCTTTTAAGGCTTGGGAAGCTTCAAAAGAGCCCCAGAAGGTGGCGATTTTGCCCCCCCTGGACCCGTGGGGGAAGCATGGCAAGGGGCCAAGGGAGCCTTCCAGACCCTTGTCACACTCCCCCCACGGGGCCAGCGCAGGCGAAATAGCGATCTTCCAGGACTTTTTGAGAAGCTTTCAAGCCTCTCAAAAGGTCCTGGGAGCTGGCAATTTTGCCCCCCCTGGACCCGTGGGGGGGTGGGGGAAGCGTGGCAAGGGTCCAAGGGAGCCTTCCAGACCCTTGCCACACTCTCCCCACCCCCCCCATGGGGCCAGCGCGGGCAAAATAGCGACCTTCCAGGATCTTCTGAGAGGCTTTCAAGCCTCTCAAAAGGTCCTGGAAGGTCGCTATTTCACCCGTGCTGGCCCCGGGGGGGGGGAGCATCGCAAGGGTCCTGGAAGGCTCCCTCGGACCCTTGCGATGCTCCCCCCCACGGGGCCAGTGGGGGCGAAGTCACCACCTTCGCACCATAAGACTCACAGACTTTCTACCCCCCCTTTGGAGAGAAAAAAAGTGTGTCTTATGGTGCAAAAAATACGGTATGTTATGATATGAGCAAGAAAAGGGATACATAATCTAGCATTCATGACCATAAAACAAGGAGACAGTATTGCAGCTCTTCTTGGTCTGCTGGGCTCACATGTTTTTAGATTACAACTGGGCTGTAATTCCTGAATTTTGACCATTGGCAATTCTGTTTACACTATGAGTTGATATTTAAGGTGAGTTGATGTTTAAAATACCTGGAAATCAGCAAGTTGCAAGAGAACTTCAATATTATATGAATTTCATCCACGGTTGGGAATTATTGTTAACGTTTCCTTTCTTTTTATTTATCTCATCTTGTACGGTGCTTTTTTAAAAATTCATCTTGCCCTGTACAGTGTTTTTTTCTTTTTCTTCCTAGTTTCTCCACTTTGAATATTTATCTTGGAGAACTGAGATTAAGACTGTCTTTTCTTTTTTAATGTATCATTCTGATGCCTTTGAATATGGATATTTGCCCTTTATAACTAATTTCTCAAGTTTCTTATACACAATCTTTTCTTGCTTCCTTCAATTAGAATGTACATGAAAGCAACTACATTGCTATCTTCCCCTCCCCCCCTCGTGAATGAATTATACCCCATCTATAGGTATGAATAGTGAAGTGAAAGAAGCTAAGATTGCTAGACATTATCCATGGCTCTTTAGGAAGTTCTCCTTTGCACTCTTCTTACTTTTGAATATTAATACTATTCTTCTACAGTATTTTTGAATACACAAAGTGACCTTTAATGGGTGAGTGAACAATATTTTTTAATGTATGCTACTGTAAACATGTTTCCTTGGAGTGGTAGGTTGTTCAAAGGCATCTTCATTCTGAAGACAGGTCATGCTTTATCATGAAGGTACTGGGTACTGCCTTTTAAGATGCTGGGCTCTTTTAAATCTGTTTCGTATATCTGCAACCCAGAACTGCTAAAGAATGTAAAATTCAAACTCTTCCCAGCTGTTTTCTGTCTGACCACTAGGTGGTGGTCTAGTTCTGTGAAATTTTTAGCCTAGTGATGTGAGAACCATGCTCATGTACAATATTAAGGCAGTTGCATCTTTTGGATCATTCATACTCAGATTTTAACAGGCTTTTAAAACTGGCCAAGATTATGAATCAGGAGTTTCAGAAATATTTGAATCAAGGATATATGGAGCACCAGGAAAAAATGTGGAGCATTTAAATTGAGAACCAGGAGATCAGCTTGTAACTGACTGGGAACAATCAGTTTAAATTGAAACACCCCACTATGTAGCTGGTCTGAAAGTGGTAGGATATTTTAGTTTCAGTTGATTGTTCACAGTGATTTAAATTCAGTTTCCCACACTCTAATTTATACATTGCCTTATCAAAAGTGCTTATAAGTTGGTTGTTGAAACTATTAAAACATAGATTTGTAAATTTATATAGTTACTATTCCAATTAAGACTGTAATTGAGGGATCCTGCAATTTCTGTCTGTCTGTTGTAGCTAGCTGTTTTTTTTCCTTGAAGCTGAAGTTGGTTTAGTTTTCTATGTAGTGTTCTCAGGGGCTGTAGCAGCAGCTGTAGGGAAATCCACTTCCCACTGGTCTTACTGTATGTGACTACTGTATGTGACTAAATGTAGGTACCTACATTCATTCATTCATTTAATCTTTTATAATAGGATAGTTGTTTGAAACTTTCAAATTTGAAGTGTCCAGGCTTGAATAGTAACATGAAAACTTGTAGCAAAAAATAAAGGACCTCTGCCCAGTGGGATGGTGGCCCCTTTCATTTTTATCTTCCAGTCCTGATTGATAATGATAATTCATTCCCACCTCATTTTCAGTGATCTTTCAAACTGATTGCTGCACACTTGTTATCATCCAAACTGAATGTGTCATGTTCTCAGAGGCTGTAGCAGTTTATCCCACCAGGACAAGACTCTAGCTCAGAGGTGTCATACTCAATTTCATCTTGGACCGCATCGGCATTATGGTTGCCCTCAAAGGGCTGGTTGTATCTGTAAGACTGTATAAATGTATCTACTCTTTATCATATTAAATATAATCTTTCTCATTCAATTATTACTAGTTTTAGTAATAACATAAGTAATAACTAGCTCTGAAAGTAAAAGTCTATGATCAAAGTCTAGAAATAATGGCAGGCAGATATTCAAGTGTACAACTAATGTACAATTTATTGAAAACTTAGTTTGAGTAACATCCGTTGACGCCCACTCCACAGCCCCACCTGTTTGTTTGTTTTGTTAATTTTTCATGGAAGTCTCCCACCTTTCCCTCGCACTTGCCTCAGCCCTTGTTATCACCTGGTTTCTCACTTACTTCCGTAGTCGATCCAGGAAAGGAGGCGGAGGTGGCCACTGCTAGGTGATGCCATCAAATAGTCCTAGCTGGGAGCCATAAGAATGGGAGTGAGCAATAGCGAGGACTGCATTTCCCAAGGTGCTGTATGCTCCCAAACAGCTGCATTTTCTGACTCTTCATTGCTTGGAATGCTGGGATTAGAAGTCCTGCTGGGCCATCTTTGCAGAGCATTATGGGTGACTAAGTGCCTGTGCATTGTATGTTGCACAGTAGCAGACAACACTGCGAGGGCCACATGAAACGGCCTGGCGGGCCAAATTCGGCCTGTGGGCCTTGAGTTTGATGCATGTGCTCTAGTTGGACCATCTGGAAGTCACTTAAGACTTTGATGCAAAGTTAGAAGGATCAAAGAGTAATTAGATACAGGACAAACTTTTCTGTGACTGTGGAAAAATTCAATAAATGCATCACTTAAGTGCGTGCCTCATCATGTGTACAGTAGAAGATATAGCAAATTACTGAAATAACACTATTGATGTGGCCTGTTTCTGGTAAAAAGATAATCTAATTACAGTGGTGCCTCGCTTAACGTTTGCTTCGTTTAACGTTTTTTTCGCTTAACGTTTATTTTTTCAGAGGCAGATTGTGCTTTGTATAACGTTTTTCCCTATGGGCGATTTTCGCATAGCGTTTTTGGGACCATGCTTCGCTTAACGTTTTTGGTTTTAGGTCCCCTGCTTTGCTTAACGTTTTTTTTGTTTTCAATTTAAAAAGTGTCTTAGAAGGGTCCAAAACGGTTCTAAATGCTTGGATTCATTAGAGGACCCTTAAGTCATGTGCAAACCTGATTTGGCTTTGATCTGACGTTTCGTTAATTTTTTGTGAATTTTTGTTTTTTGGCCCATAGGAACCAATGGACCTGTCAAAATCTGACAGCTCCATGCTTTCCTATGGGGGAGAAAACAATTTACAAAAAATTAACGAAAGTTCAGATCAAAGCCAAATCAGGTTTGCACACAACTTAGGGGGTCCTCTAACGAACCCAAGAATTTAGAACAGTTGCTGAGTCTTCATTAATTTTTTGTGAATTTTTTCTTCCCCCATAGGAAATAATGGAGCTGTCAGATTTTGACAGCTGTCAAAAGTTGGGGGGAAAAAATTCACCATTAATTAACGAAAAGTCAGATCAAAGCCAAATTAACTTTTGCATCCGTTTTAGAGGGTGCAGAAGCTAATCCAAGCATTTAAAACCATTTTTGACCCTTTTATGACACACTTAATTTTGCAAAAATTGACTTCGCAAAGCCATTGAAACCTATTGAGTCAGCTACAATACATTCCAATGGAGGATACATTGTATCATTTAACGATGTTTCCTATGGGTTTTTTCGCTTAAGGACGGCAATCCGTGCCTAATGGAACGGATTAACCGGTTTCCAATGCATCTCTATGGGAAATGGTGTTTCGCATAAAGTTTTTTTCGCATAAGGTTTTTTTTTTGGAACCAATTAAAAACGTTATGCGAGGCACCACTGTATATATATAAAATTTTGTTTTAAATTTTTCTTATATTTCATATGCACCCATAATTTTAAATTGTGCCATACTGTGATACGAATAAATATCATCCAGACATTTCAAAACCAGATCTTCATTGATCTACTCATTTGTTTCAGTCAGGGATGAGATGAAGTAGGAGAGAGTCACATTTGTTAGTGCAAGTAATTTTACATTTATGGAATCTTGCTGCCTATGTATTATTTAATACTGCACCAGAAATGTATCTGTGGTATGGTAGATGTCCACTTTATTCTTTTTACTCATGAAAAGATGAACTACTGAATTTCAACTGTTTCTAGTTACACAGTAGTAAATATTATATTTTCTTTAATAAGACATTAAAACCAGTTTTTAATTTTGAAAATTTTGAAAATTGTGAAAGCAATTTGCCATTTAAAAAGATATAATAAAACTAGTTTTCCCCCAACCTATAATAAAGCAGCAAGACATAAGTGATAGGTTTAACTAGGACCCCAACTTTATTTAGCAGATTAAGTTTAACTTCTCACTTTCTGCGGTAGGTTCTCCCATAATGTGGAGAAAGGAGCAGGGGTATCCATGCCACCTCTCCTTACCTATCAAAGTGAACCCTGAGCCTCAAAGCCCTGCTGTCATGTCTGCTCAACTTCAGCCAGTTTTCACCCAGTCCCCAAAACCTCTATCGGATCATGGCGCGTATTGATCCTCCACATGCATTCCAGAACACAGTACCTAAATCCTGAGATCTGCTGAATTGGTGAATGCTGTTGTACCTGAAACTGCCAATCAGGAGTGCACCGTTATAATCCCTCTCTTTCTGTGCTACTTGTCACAGGAGCAGAACTACCTGTTATCTAAGCCCCTTGCCCCAACTGATCTGAAACTATGTTAATCAACAAAAGGAATATGAAGACCAAAACTAAAGCTGGACAAGTCCTCAATGTCCCATCTCCATGGATGGCTTTTAGGTTAGCTTGTTAGCATTATTATGTGTTGTCAAGTCACCTCTGACTTATGGTGACTCTATGAACAAGTGATCTCCAAAATGTCCTATCCCAAACAGTCCTGCTCCTTTCTCTGCATTATGGGAGCACATTCAATCTTTCTTAGCATTACTGTGTTGCCTGTTCCAGTCTCAGATTCTTTACTTTGCCTCTAGAGATAGCTCAGACTTGATTTGCTCTAGGACCCACTTGTTTGTCTTTCTGATAGTCCAGGGTATCGGTGATGCTGTCCTCCAGCACAATATTTCAAACATGTCAATTTTTTTCCTGTCAGCCTTCTTGTGGCTGGATATGCTAATACTTGTTAGATCTGTCTTGTTAGTGTATCCAGCTTAATTAGGCTGGGCCCCTTTTGCAGGTAGCAGTCCACCACCCTGTGTCTTCTGTGTTCCTGAGGCCTCCTTGACACCAAACTTTCCAGCTCTTCCTTTAAGGCACACTGTGACTGAGAGGGTCCTATTACAGATTCAGTAATCATGGCGGTACTTAGAAGGCCACATGTTATGCACTTCTTGTAATTCCATCAAAGCACTCTGCCCTACTTGGATGTGGGACATTGACCACTGTCATTACAGCCACTGTGATGTATCATTGTGGGTGGGTCTTTGAGGCATCATTTCAACATAGTGAGGGGTTAATGACTGCCCCCATTTTAAATGTTTCTTTGTAAAGGAGCTAAGCTGGCACAGCAAAGTCAGCATAGATCTTTTAAATCAGGTCCATGTACCGGAATGAAGATTGGGTCTGCCATGGTTGAGCTTGCACTCTTACACCTGCATCTATGAAGGACCTGGAAAGCCAGTTGTCCCACATGTGATTAAATGTCTGCCATCTAGACTTATCTCTCCCCCCCCTGCTTTTTGTCAGCATCCTGATTCAGCAGGCTGATGATGTCAGTCTATTTTTCTTTCCATATCTATTCCTTGGTGGCTGGAAATAAATGATTGCCTAGGGATAGAGCCTGGTTCTCAAATAAAGGAGCTCATAGGGGCACAGAACTATATCCCATGCTGCATACAGATGGATAAGCTCAAACTCCCATCCCACTTACCTCTATTAGCCTTTGCCCTGCTTCATTTTGAACTCCAAGACCAAACTTGCCTGTTGTTCCTTTTATCTCTTGACTCCCTACTTTAACATTCCAGTCCCCTGTAATGAGAAGAACATCTTTCTTTGGTGTCAGTTCTAGAAGGTGCTGTAAGTCTTCATAGAATTGGTCAGTTTCAGCCTCTTCAGCATGGGTGGTTGGTACATAAACTTGGATTACTGTGATGTTGAAAGGTCTGCCTTGGATTCTTATTGAAATCATTCAGTCATTTTTGAGATTGCTCCCATCACCTTATTCCATACCAAATTTGATAGAATAACAACAGTAGAAAGAGAGAAACAAGGGGAATTATTTCAATGTCTAAGCTCCTGCCTCTCTTTCCTGGAACATGAAAGAGGAGTCTTTGGTTAATGCTGTGACTATTAACACAAGAATCTTCAATTGCATGTTTTTCTTTCCCCTTGTTAGTAAATTGGGCAAAGGTTATAACAGCATTCACACTATTTGTAACTGGGAAAGAGAGGAAACAAGTCGTAAAATACGCATAATCTTTCTTCATGCCAACTAAGGTTAAGGAAAACTAAGATGGGTAAGTGAAAGGGAGTTTATTTTTTTCTCAGAACTACAAAGAACATGTCATCCTCCAACCTGTTTCCCATTCTGCATGCTTATAATACATACCTGCAAAACCTTCCACTATGTAGGTGGAGCAAAAAAAATACAGTGCAGTGAAGAGACAAAGGATCTTGTTGCAGAATGTTCTGAATGCTGTCATATATCTGTAACATTCAGGATTCTTTAGAATAAGTCATAACAGGGCAGAGATTGATTTGTGAGCCTATATTCCTTCCTCTAATAAAATTCTGGCCAGTTAGACAGAGGACTTTGTTTTGTACATACTATGGTTTTCTTGTAGAATGATGTTGTCTGCTTAATTTAGTTTAAGATGCCTCCTTATTCATTGTGCATAGTTTTAGATATTAAAGCAAAAAGTGTGCTGCTTATATACCGCCCCATAGCACTTCAAGCACTCTCTGGGCGGTTTATAATTTAATTATGCAGGCTACACATTGCCCCCCCCCCCCCAAGCAAGCTGGGTACTCATTTTACCGACCTAGAAGGATAGAAGGCTGAGTCAACCTTGAGCCGGCTACCTGGGATTTGAACCCTAGGTCGTGAGCACAGTTTTAGCTGCAGTACAGCGGTTTAAGCACTGCGCCACGAGGCTATTAAGTTAGTAAGTTTAAAATACATTGTTACAGTAAATATCAAGAAGTATCCTATTTTAAAATATTAGCCTATACAGTGGGGTCTTGACTTGAGAACTTAATCCGTATTGGAAGGCGGTTCTCAAGTCAAAAAGTCTGTAAGTCAAGTCTGCATTGACCTACAGTGCATTGAAAACCGATTAATCCCATAACTGGCAGTTTTTATTCTATTTTTGTTCCATTTTGGTTTTTTTCTGGTCTGTAAGTCAAATCTCAGTCTGCAAGTCAAACCTAAATTTTGCGGCCAGAGAAGTCTGTAACTCAAAAAGTCTGTAAGTCAAGCCGTCTGTAAGTCAAGGGTCCACTGTAGTAAGTGTGCGTGAAACATAAGAAACACATCCACATCTTTTTACAATGTTGTTTTTCCTGATACTTTTAGGTATATTAAAGTATTTATATTCATTTGAAACTGCTCAATTAATTGGCCTTCTATTTCTGACTGAGAACTTCAAATGGCTTTATATGCAATATTTTTAATCTAAAAAGACTAGTACAGTAAAATGTAATAATACAGAATAAATGAGGCATGAAATTTGTTCTAAGAAACATAATCTGAAAAGTTTTAGTGTCAGTTCCTATGTCTGTGTAGTACAGTGGTTCTTAACTTTTGTTACTCGGATGCTTTTGAACTGCAACTCCCAGAAACCCCAGTCAGGACAGCTGGTGGTGAAGGCTTCTGGGAGTTGCAGTCCAAAACTCCTGAATAACCCAAGGTTAAGAACCAGTGGTGTAGTACATTGTGGTCCTGGAGAAATCTGTTAGTTTTCTGCAAGAATGGACCACAGATTCTGTTGATGGAAGTTTGCTAACGCGCATGAAAATTAAATCAAATATTCAGTTTACGAATGGTATTCTTCTTTTGTGCTTTTGATCAGGTTGTTTGAATCTAAAAAATCTTTGAACCAAAGTTCTTAGAGTAACATTCCAGAATGCACTAGAAATAAGGATAGCTATCTGTGAATGATTTTATACTGCAAGTGAAGTTTACTTTAATTCCTTTTCAACTTCTTTGTCATGTAAGTCTAGTGATTGACTTACAATACTTTGACTTTGGGAGTTGTGACATTTTACAAATGAAAATGTAAAATTAAGTTGTGGTAATTACTTGTACCTGGTCACGAACACACTATTCAAGACCAGTTACCAGTTACTGGCAGCTCCTGTCTTTAGGTTTGTAAGAGTGTTTGGCATGGCTGCTGGTAATGAACACATTAACTGAAGTCCAGTAAAGTTTGCTACCTCACTGCCCACCCCCTCAAGTTCCTAGGCTCCCTTAAAATCCTTTAGGGGTGGCAGTGGGACAGGGTGGGAATTCTAAAATTTATGAAAATTGCAGCCACCAGTCCCAGTGGCTGTAGTGGTGATTTCCAATCATTTAAGATTCCCCCCTGTCCTGCTGTCCCCAAAGGCTTCTCTAGGACCAAAAGGATCCTAATGAAGCCCAGGAACTTTGAGAGGGTAAAGGGAACTTTTAATTATCAAAATATGGCCACAACTGATGATGCCATTAGACTTACACAGTGTAACTTTACATTACTGCGTTTCAACCATTGTGTGTCCCTGTGTGATGTTATTTGTTCCCCAAACCTCAACGCACATGAATTCTACACTGAAATGCCATATGATATGTTTTTATGTGCCGCTAAATCAATTCCAACTTACCCAGAAGGCTTTCCAAGGTATGTGAGATATTAAAGTACAGTGGTGTGTCGCATTACGACGTTAATTTGTTCCAGCGAAATTGCTGTAGAATGAAAACGTCGTAATGCAAAATTAAAAAGCCCATAGAAATGCACTAAAACCCGATTAATGCGTTCCTAGGGGCTTGAAACTCAACGTCCAGCGAAGATCCTCCATAGCACGGCCATTTTCGCTGCCTGTGCAGCAAGGAATCCGTCCCAGAAAAGAGCAGGGAGCCATGTTTTTTACCCAGTGGCCATTTTGAAACCTCCAATCAGCTGGCCGAAAATCATTGCTTTGCGAGAATCGGTTCCCGAAGCAGGGAACCGATCATCACAAAGCAAAATTCCCCCATAGGAAACATCGTTTTGCGATCGCTTTTGCGATTGCAAAACCTTCAACATAAAGCGATTTCGTTGTAAAATGGAGCACTCGTAATGCGAGGCACCACTGTAGTAGCTTTACTGTGGTTACCTCTCATTGGGTTTCTGTGGCTAAGCATGAATTTGAACACAGGTTTTCTGAGTCCTAGTCTGGCATTCTGTCCCCTTCTCTATATTTATATTTGCAGTGAAATGCCATGTAATAAACCCCACATATAGCAACCCAGTGCAGGTCTCCTATGAGTAGGTATATAAAGTATCACTAAGTTCTGGTTTAAATAATCCAAATTTTTGCTTCTCCTGAGTTTTGAACTCACTCTAATGGGCTAGCTGTGCTGCATAACAAATGGAACACTTGCTGTGAGAGTAGAAAGGATCTATGCTTTATTATTTTATTTTCAAAATGGATAAAATGAATTGAGAAATAACTGATTTACATATCACAGCATGAGTATCAATCCTTTTAATTGGATCTTAAAAGTCTCAAGTTTAAAGGCCTATTTGATGTGCTTCCCTTCTGAATTTAAAGTTAATATGGGACATTTGGCACTTTTTGTTTTGCATGTTTTGTTTTGTTTTTGGCATTTGTTGTATAATGGGTATAGTGTTGGACTAAAACTCAGGAGACCTGGGTTAAAATCTTTACTCACTCATGGAAACTCAGTGGGAGTGAAAACAGTAAACAATTCCTCAAACTTCTCATGTACCTTGAAAACCACTTTTTATGTGATGTTGCAAGGTTGGTCACAGATCTGATGACCCTGCAAGAGGACAGAAAAAGGATGTGTTGCAATTCACAAGAACAAAAGAAGTGTGAAATACTCTTTAGGTTACAAGCATCAGTTTCTTAGAAGCCTTTACTTCCAGAGGTGAGGAAGCAAGGCTTCAGTGTGGTGCTTTGCACTTTTGGGTGGGGTGTGCAGGGGAGCATATTGTGTATCTTTATTTAATGAAAGTTGTAGAATTCAAATTGCATTTTTGGTATTGTACCTCCAGGAATCTCCCAGATAGTAGGATCAGTAGGTAGAAGAGTTTAGAAGCTGTAGCTTAAATAAGCAGCTTTTCCAAGTTCTGATCAATCCATAATTCTTGAATAACACACTGTGTTTACTACAGTATATCACCGCTTGTGTAGGCCTATGATTGAGAAGTTTCTTAGTTCTGCACTTATTAGCTATATGTATGTTTGGCTTTTTCAGCAATTTTGTATAGAAATATTTATCTTCATAGATGTTATTAGTATTTTGACTTTCAGTGATAAATTACAATAGTATCCCAAATACCACTACCCCCCCTTCCTTCATGAAATCAGGCTTGTATCGAACACTGGTTTCAGATGAAATTCAGTAAACCAGTCACTTTTTTGAAGTTCGAGATTCCCATCCCACCCTCACACATGAAGTGTATTGTGCAAGTTTAGCAAAGGAGTTTGTCTTTAATGTATTCGCGAAGGCTTTCACGGCCGGGATCTAATGGTTGTTGTGGGTTTTTTGGGCTCTTTGGCCATGTTCTGAAGGTTGTTCTTCCTAACGTTTCGCCAGTCTCTGTGGCCGGCATCTTCAGAGGACAGCACTCTGTGCTCTGGTGTAGTTTGCTTGGGAGTTGAGTATTTATGGCTGCGAGATAGGCTTTTGTCCTTTTCAGGAGATGGGTGATTAGTATGTCTTCTTGTGGGTGTATTGTTGTGATAAGGTCCTCTTTATCACAACAACCTTCAGAACACGGTCAAAGAGCCCGAAAAACCCACAACAACCAGTATGTCCTTAGTTTGAACGCAAAAATAGTTATAGGAAAGATTTAGCAAAATGTCAGGTTTTACATTAGTCTGTGGCCCACCTTTAATGTGGAATTCATAGAGCCTTTGTTGTGTCAAATCAACTGCTAGTGATCGTGTAGGCAATAAGGAGCTTAAATGGTTTCAGTTGGTATAAGTTAACTTCATATGTTCCTATGCCTTGCTTCATTGTTTTACATTAATAGTGGCTGTGCGCTTCAGCAAGCTTGATATCCTCTCTTAAAATAACAGTTGTATTTTATTTATCACATTCATTACATTTGAACCCATTCTTCCTTCTAGTGACCTGTTGGCTTAGTCATTTAAGACCAGGGAGTTGAACTGTATATATCTGGATTATTTTACAGCTGTCAGTCATAGTAGATATTGCAATAATAAATGCTGGCACATTTTCCCCCTTCACCTTTGGATGATGTCACTGTCTACATATTCCGTATTTTTATGTGTATAAGACGCCCCCACACTTTTCTAACCCAAAATTAGGAAATCTAAATGGGGCTTACTTCGTGTATAAGACAACCCTCAATTTGTAGTCTAAAAATTTTAGACAAAAGTATAGTCATACATTTGTCTAAAATCATACATGGAAAAATATGGTAAGTAGTAGGTGGCAGGTTCACAAAAGGCCTCTAACAACCATATAGCAGCAGAAGTGCCAGCTTGGTAGAGCTGGACACTCCTTAACATAGAGTTAAGTTACTTACTAAGCACAACTATGTAATCAGATTTTGCTTTGAAGTAATGTAGTTGTAAAGAAAAATGGAGGCTAAAATATCAGTCTCAGATTTTTGTACTCCAAGGGGAGGCGTGTCATGATCAGGAGTTATGTGGTTTAAAACATGTGATTTGAATGGTTTATGTAGTCATGAGAAATGTAACATGGAGTCAGAATGCTTCTGTGTAAGGATGATTTTAAGCACCTGGGAATTTTTTTCTGAAGGAGCTGTGAGGAGCTGTGAGAATGTTTTCTGCAGCCTGGTACCATGAAGGACCAGATAAGGAGAGAAGACGCAACATTCTAGCCTAATTGGAAGAAAGAAAACACCACCTGCATTCTCATGAGAAAGATGGATGGAGAGAGATTTTACAGCCCCTAAATTATAACCGTTTAACATCTCGGAAGATGGAGAAGAAGGGAGGAGTTTAGAAAGTAGAAAAATGGAGATTGTGCTATGTGAAGAGTTCGTTAGTCAGAAGGGGCCTTGCTAACTTTTTACCTCTTTCCTTATGCTAGAATGAGGGAGTAAGAATGTAGGGAACAAGAAAATGAAGAGGTGGCCTTACTTCCCTTTGCCTACCCTGAAGAAAACTTTTTACAGATTTTAGACGTTTTTACTCAACTGGGAATTAGTGTTTTTTTTTATTTAACTGCAATACAGTGGTGCCTTGCTTGACGACGTTAATCCATTCCAGCAAAATCGCTGTAGAGCGAAATCGTCATCAAGTGAAATAAAAAAGTCCATTGAAATGCATTGAAAACCATTCACTGTGTTCCAATGGGTGAAATACCTGCTCATTCAGTGAAGATCCTCCATAGGGCAGCCATTTTCTGCTCCCTGTAGAGCGAAGAATCTGTCCCTAACACAGCAAGGAACCATTTTGCACAGTGGGCGGCTATTTTGGAAACCCGACAATCAGCTGTTTTGATCGTCATTAAGCAAAAAATCGGTTCCTGAAGCAGGAAATCGATCATCGTAAAGCGTTTTTTTCCTATCTAAACATCGTTTTGCGATCGCTTAATCGTTAAGTGGATTCATCATGGAGTGGGGTAATCGTTAAGCTGGGCACCACTGTAATGTTTGGAAATGTACTTTATGCTATGCTTATGCATCAAACTGAATTTTCTATGAAAACTTTATTTTTCCAATAAAAAATTAATCTTAAAAATCTTGAGGATTGGTCTCTTGTGAGGCCACATGATTGCTACTAGACAGAGTCCTACCTCACTGAGCTTTAGTGTGTCTTAAGGGACTACAAAGGCCAGGTGTCTGTACTTGCTAGTATCAAGTGAGCACAGGAGTGTTCTTTTAGGTCAGAGTTGCTGGAAAGGATTTATGCTACACTTTTGCTGGTGTTTGATAGGACTCGGCCCATCTGAAAGGAGGTAAATAAATACAGTGGTGCCTCACACAACGATGTTAATTGGTTCAAAAAAAATCAGCGTTGTGTGAAACATCGTTCTGTGAAACACCATTTCCCATAGGAATGCATTGAAAACCGGTTAATCCGTTCCAATTGGAACGGATTGCCGTCTTTAAGTGAAAAAAACCCATAGGAAACATCGCTGAGTGAAACAATGTTTCCTCCATTGGAATGTATTGAAGCTGACTCAATACATTTCAATGGCTTTGCGAAGTCCTTTTTCGCTCCTGTAAAAGTGCCTTACAATGTTTGGAACAGGTTTTAAATGCTTGCAATCGTTAGCCCACCTCCTGAACCCTATGCAAACTTAATTTGGTGTTGTTCTGAGTCGTCTTTAATTTTTGGTGATTTTTTGAATTTTCTCTCATTGGAATGTATTGGACGGAAAGTTCAATGCATTCCAATGAGAGAAAATTCAAAAAATCACCAAAAATTAAGGATGACTCAGAACAACACCAAATTAAGTTTGCATAGGGTTCAGGAGGTGGGCTAACGATTGCAAGCATTTAAAACCTGTTCCAAACATTGTAAGGCACTTTTAAATGAGCGAAAACGGACATCGGAAAGAGCTTCAAAAGCAGGAAAACGGAGATCAAAGAGCCCTTTCCGATGTCCGTTTTCGCTCATTTAAAAGTGCCTTACAATGTTTGGAACAGGTTATAAATGCTTGCAATTGTTAGCGCACCTCCTGAACCCTATGCAAACTTAATTTGGTGTTGTTCTGAGTCTTCGTTAATTTTTGGTGATTTTTTGTTTTCCCTATTTAAATGCATTGAACTGTCCATTCAATTGATTTAAATGGGGAAAATAAAAAAATCACCAAAAATTAATGAAGACTCAGAACAAAACCACATTAAGTTTGCACATGTTTCACAAGGTGCACTATGGAATCCAAGCATTTAAAACAGGTTTCAAACATTTTAAGACACTTTTAAATGAGCAAAAAGGGACATCTTTAAGTGAAATTCCCCCATAGAGAACATTGTTAAACGATGGGGGAAATTCCTCAAAAAAACCCATCGCTGTGTGAATTCATCGTTGTATGAAGCAATCGTTGTGCGAGGCACCACTGTACCTAGAAGCTCTCTGACTGAAGGAGCAGTGTTCCCTAATGGGAGACTGGTCCTGACAGGTTAATTTTTAAATGCATTGTGTCATATAAGCTGATATGCTTGGGTCATATGTTGCTATGCATCTACACACTCTTACTGAGCATCATCTTTTTAGTTAAAATGTCTGGAGCTGTTAGTCATTTCCTATACATAAAAAAAAGATTGAGACATAACAGATATTTGTAGTCCATGTGGGATAATTTTACAGTAGTGTATACAGCTGAATAAATGCATGTAGTGGCTTTTCACCATATGTAGAGCACATGGAAGCCTGCTAAGAACTATTCAAGCCATGGAGGGCTAGAATCTACTCATTTCCAGTTACTTAGAGAAAACTGTCACTTGATTTGGACACCTGGGTCTTGGTTTAGAACGCCAGGATGTGCACATTCTTTGCATATCTATACTCCTGCTTTCTTGAGGAAGGCACACAGTCATGTCAGAAGGCTATAGCTAACCAGAGCTTACTGTTGTATTCAGAGCAGGAAACAAGTGTAATTGGTGGTCTCCAAACAAACTAGATTAGGAAGCCATAGTGGATTTCAAAGTCTGGCCTATTTAGAAGTTGTTAGTCATAGTACAGTACCTGCTTTGGATATCAGTGAGAATGGGACAATGTTGTTTGTTAAGAAAGTGGATGGAAGAATGAAAACAAAGTACCTCAAAGCCGAAGGAGAGAATTTGATGCTGTTAATAATGAAACATAAGATCTTTAGATGTTTGTACTTTATCCTTAATGTGATTTGGCCCCATTGAACTGTTTCTGAAGTGCAGGGGTGAATGTGTTGTCACTCAGGTTTGAAGACTTGTTTATGAACTCCGTGTTTGATGTGTATGAATAACTAAACATCAAAGACACTAGATCTGAGATTAAGCAGAGATGACTGCATATTTTCCTTTCCTAAACCCTCTCCTCAAGATTAATTTTTGCTTTTTTTCTAATTACCGATGCAACTGTGCCATTGTATGACTTTTCCTTTCATGAAATTTTAAATGGATGCCCAGAAGAACCACTTGTTCTTCTTTGCTAAAGAGTCGTTAAAAGACATATTTTAAAAGCCAAATTACCATTATTAGGAACAGTGTAGGATCCAAGTAGACAGGTTTCATTAGCAATTATCAGTGATGGTTAGTGAGGAAATGTTAACAGGAGAACCTAGAAGACTGAATCCAGAAGTCATGAATCTTAAAAAAGCATTCTCTCCACCACCTGAGCCTTTACATTTCTATGGACAAAATTTTAATGCTAATGTGGTGACATATATTGGAACTGTGTATTTGGTTTATTTATTTTTTTAAATGGGAGATGTGAATGCTGTCAATCTTGGAATTTGGACGAAAATGCTTTTTTTTAAAAAAAACTGTTGTCTGCTACTTTGGAGTAGCAGCCAGGATTTATGACATATGCTGCTGAGCTCTCACAACACCTGATTAAAGTAAGGAATAAAACAGTAGTGGACAGTTTGTGGTCTGTTTGGAGCTTACACTCTTGGAGCACTTGCAATAAATGCAGAACATCAAAGGTAATCTGATAGAAAGTCAAGCTTTTCATTTAAAAATAATGAAAAGTCAAGAGAAGTAAAAAAATTATCCTACTAGTTATTGTATCTGTTGAATGCTTGTATTATCTTATTTTTATCATGTTTTGACATTGTATTGTTTGTCTTGTTGTTAGCTGCCCAAAGTGGCCTGGTTGCCAGATAGTGTGGGGTATAAATCCAATAAAAAAATAAAATAAATAAAATAAATATGCATTCTGAGGGTTTCCTTTTAAGGGGAGCCTTGTTCAGACATAGACTTGGAGAATGTATGGTCAATGTCTGTTGGAGTTAATGCCAGTGGCAACAAATTGCTTAACCATGATTAACAGGAAGGGTAAATTAGTATCAAGGAAGGAAATGGAGTATGCATTCCTTAGATCAGTGGTCCCCAACCTTGGGCCTCCAGCTGTTCCTGGATTACAACTCCCAGAAGCCTATACCACCACCTCTTCTGGACAGGATTTCTGGGAGTTGAAGTTGTTACATAACAGCACTGATGTTACCTGTCTGTCATGGGTTTGGAGGGAAAGTTCCATCCTATGGGGAGTGGAAGGCGGGACATCAGGAGGAGGGGCTGTACTGTATAAATATGTGATGCCTGTGTGGTGAAGAGATGATGCTGAGACAGACTGTGAGACACTGGGTTGGGACGAAGCAGCAGCTGGGGAAGAAGAAGCTGTTGTGGGAGTCTGGGTGTCTGACAGGGTACTACTGTGTGTCAGAGTACCAACCTGATAAGTTCAGGTGTCTGTGGGTTAGCCAGAACTGATGGGTTCAGGGTCTGTGCTTTAAGTTAAAGGTTCTAGGTGAATCAAACTGTATGCTTGTGTGTGTGAGAATAAGCCACGTTACTTTATTTTATTCACCTGATTGTTTTATTTACCCTGTTTGTATTTAAAATAAACCTTATTCTTTTATTGTTTAAAAATCCATCCCTGGTCTGTGTGACTTATTATAGGGAATGGTTGGTGGCAGCTTAGTAACTGTGTGATAGATCCCAGTAGGTCTGGGTTTGTCACATTGATTGGTGTCCAGCGTGTGGGATACGACTGGTCCAGTTGTCCAGCGGTCCAGCAAAGCCTTGGCAAGTGTGCCCAGAGCAAGGGGGGTCTAGTCAGGGACAGTCTGAGGCGCGTAGGTAATCTTCTAGGTGTACCTCACGGGGAGGTGCACTAGTAGAAGAACGTGCCAACTGGGGAGACTTAGATTAAGGTGCTCTGAGGCAGCCTGATTTTGGCGGGAAAACGCTGAGGCAAAACTGCGTAGCAACAGTGAGCTAGCTTGCCAGCTGAGAGGCCCAGCAGAGGGGGGTAGGCTCTGACTCGATACTGTTGCAAATTTAGTGCTGAAGAACAGCAGCAATCTCTAGGAGAGCTGGTTCTGAGGCAAGAAGGAAAAAAGTGGTCGTTTTATTTTGAGGCTTGACTTTTTAAAGCAGCCTGTTCTGAGGGGGGATTATGCCCTTGACTCGAAGTCAAGTAACAGACATGGGTGAAGTGAAAGACCCCCAGATTGACCAAGGTTCTGAGGATGAATTTGGCTCAGTGCAAGGTGACAGCACAGGAGAGCAGGACCCAGAACTCAGAAAATTACTCCTAGCCCAACAGCATGAACTGAGGGTGAGGGAAATGGAGGAAAGGGAAAGAGAGAAACAGCGGCAATTTGAAATAGAGAGAGAGAGAGAGAAAATTGCTCTGGAGAAAGAAAGAATGGCGTTTGAATTAAGAAAACTGGAAATGATGAACCAGAACAATAATAATAATAGGGATTCTGAGGGAGGCCAACTGTCTAAGGCTGACCTGAAGAAATTCCCTGTGTACCACAAGGGAGATTGTCCTGAGGTGTTCTTTTCCTTAGTGGAAAGAGCGTTTGTGGACTTCTCAGTGAGGGAAACTGAGAAGATGACCATCATGCGTTCTTTAATCAGTGGTAGCCTGGCTGAGGTTTATGCCGAGATGCCTGAGGAACGGATGAAAGATTTTGCAGAGTTTAAAAAACTGGTGTTCGCAAGACATGGGATAAATGCAGAGCAGCTGAGACAAAGGTTCAGGTCCCTCACCAAGAAGCCAGAACAGACTTTTACCCAAGTGGGGGCCCAATTGGTGAGGCTGCTTGAGAAATGGCTGTCGCAGGAGGGAACAGAGACCTATGAACAGCTTAAAGACTTGATAGCCCTGGAACAGTTCTATTCAGTTCTGCATGGGGAATTGAAATTCCAGGTGAGGGAAAGGAAACCGAAATCTGTGGCAGCAGCCGCAGAAATCGCGGATTTTATCTCCCAAATAAGAAAGCCCTTGGGTGAGGGGAAATCTGTAGGTAAACCCAAAGAAACCTACAGCAAGTACTCTCAGGGACCAGGGAAAAGCCAGCAAGGGGGAGGGGCCCATGGTGAAGGGAAGCCCTCAGGCATGAAACCAAGCCCTCAGAATTTGGAGGGAAAACCCAAACAAGAGGAGAGAGAATCAAAATACACCAGAAAATGCTATTTCTGTCAGGGAAAGGGTCATCTGATCTCAGAGTGTGAGAAATTGAAGCAGCTAAAAGGAATGGTGCCTCAGAATTCTAGTGGGACCAAGCCAAAAGCTGTGTTCTGTGTCCAGAAAGAGCAAGGCTCAGTGTCACAGAGGGAGCCTGTTGCCATAGCTACTCAGTCTGGAACAGCTACCTCTGCTGATCAGGCTGAGGAAAATGGTCCTCTGGTGGAGGTAAAGCGCTGCTTGCTGATAAAAACAGATTCTCAGTTGTTTGAGACAGCAGGGGTGGACGTAGGAATACTTGACCGTCAGTATAGGGGGCTGCGGGACACTTGTTCCCAGGTAACCCTGTGCCATCCAGATATCATCCCTAGGGAGTTTATAATCCCAAATGAGAGCATGAAGGTGGCAGGGATTGAGGGGCAGGTTATCTCTCTGCCAGTAGCAGAGGTACCTGTCAACTTTCAAGGCTGGAGGGGAGATTGGCGGATAGCGATTTCATCAACTCTGCCAGCAGCCGTGCTCGTGGGAAATGACCTGGCTGAACATGTGAAACGGGTGCTAGTGATTACACGCTCACAAGCCACCACGGGGACAGTTCAGGGGGGTAATGATGAGCCAGAGACGGAAGCAGAGGGGAGTTCAGAAGCTGTGGTGGAAACCTTAACCACAGACAGCAGATTTGGACAGGAGCAGAAGGCAGACGCCACTCTCCAAAAGTGTTTTGAACAGGTGACTGACGCCCAGCTAACACCTGAAACCCCAGTGAGATTTCTGGAGAAAAAGGGGATTCTGTATAGAGAGACCCTGAGGAATATCTCAAAAGGGGGAGATGGGATCAGGAGTCAGCTAGTGGTACCTGAAAAGTATCGCCCCATGATCTTACAAAGGGGTCACTCTGACATGTTTGCTGCACACTTAGGAGTGAACAAAACACAGCAGAGAATCACACAGAATTTCTACTGGCCTGACATAGGGAAGCAGATCAGGGAGTTCTGTAAACAATGTGATGTGTGTCAAAGGCAGGGGAATAACCGCGACAGGACCAAAGCAAAGTTGTGCCCTTTGCCTGTGATTGACACTCCGTTCAAATGCATAGGGGTGGATATTGTGGGACCTTTGCCCAAGGCCACAAAGAGGGGGAATAGGTTCATTCTAACAATTGTGGACCATGCCACAAGGTATCCTGAAGCCATACCCTTGACAAACATCGAAACTAACACAGTGGCCGATGCTTTGGTGGGGTACATGTCCAGGATGGGATTTGCCTCAGAGATAATCACAGATTTGGGCACATCGTTCACGTCAAAGCTCATGAAACGCTTATGGCAAATCTGTGGAATTAAGCTCAGGGAAGCCACTGCCTATCATCCTGAAAGTGATGGGGTAACTGAGAAGTTCAATGGGACTCTAATGCGCATGATTAGGGCTTTCTTGGCAGAGAATCCAAACAATTGGGACCAGAAGCTGCAATCCCTTTTGGTTGCTTATCGATCAGTGCCACAAGCCAGTACCGGGTTCAGTCCATTTGAACTTTTATTTGGGAAAGGGGTGAAGGGGCCCCTTGATTTGATCGAGCAGGGTTGGGGGCAGATCGCCCAGGGTGACCCACAAGACGTTGTGACTTACATAGACACCTTGATGAATGACCTAAGGAGAAACCTAGAGCTAGCAGCAGAGACCCTGCCAGCTCAAAAGGTCAGAAAGAAAGCTTGGGATGACCAGGAAGGCAGGGAGAGGCGCTTTAACCCAGGGGAGGAAGTGCTTTGGCCTAGGCTCTGCAGAGAGAGCAAACTGCAGCTGGGTATCCCAGAAAGAAAATACTTGGGTCACATGGTAGGGGGAGGAATGATAAAACCCCTGGAGGCCAAAATAGAAGCTGTTCGTGATTGGCCCAGACCTAACACCAAGAAAAAGGTCAAATCATTTCTTGGGTTGGTGGGCTACTACAGAAAGTTCATCTCGAGGTTTAGCGAGATTGCGGCTCCGCTGACCGATCTGACGAGGAAGAAGGCTGATGACCGCATCCCGTGGACCAGCGACTGTGAGGCGGCGTTCCAGAGGTTGAAGGAGGCGTTAATCAACTATCCTGTCCTGCGTGCTCCAGACTTCGACCGGGAGTTCATCATCTACACCGATGCGTCTAACAGCGGGGTAGGAGCAGTTCTGTGCCAGGAGGATGAGAATGGTGACCAGCATCCAGTGTCCTACCTGAGTAGGAAACTTCAAAAAGGTGAGAGACATTTGGCAACCGTGGAGAAGGAGTGTTTGGCCATAGTCTACGCGATCCAGAAGGCCAAGCCTTACATCTGGGGAAGACATTTTATTCTGTGTACTGACCATTCACCATTGCAATGGTTAAAGACGATGAAAACCCACAATAGCAAACTTATGAGGTGGGCTTTGAACTTACAGGACTATGACTTTGAAGTGAAGGTGGTCAGAGGGTCAGTGAACTGTGTTGCTGACGCCTTATCAAGAAGACCTGAAGACTGAAGACGGCGAAAGAACATGGACTATATGTATATAATGAAAACAAAAAGTTAAAATGTACCTGGTTTTGAATTTGGTTGGTATTAATAAAGGTAAATTGATGTACTGTATATGGTAAAATGTTTAAATGCATATTTGCTATGGTTAACTTGGAGTGTAAGTATGAGTAAGTATAATATGGTATGTATAACTGTTTTTGTGTATTTTATACAGGTTGTTTTTTGGTGAAAAGCACCTTAGCTTTCCCCCTACAAAACAACTTTTAAAGAGGGGAGGTGTTACATAACAGCACTGATGTTACCTGTCTGTCATGGGTTTGGAGGGAAAGTTCCATCCTATGGGGAGTGGAAGGCGGGACATCAGGAGGAGGGGCTGTACTGTATAAATATGTGATGCCTGTGTGGTGAAGAGATGATGCTGAGACAGACTGTGAGACACTGGGTTGGGACGAAGCAGCAGCTGGGGAAGAAGAAGCTGTTGTGGGAGTCTGGGTGTCTGACAGGGTACTACTGTGTGTCAGAGTACCAACCTGATAAGTTCAGGTGTCTGTGGGTTAGCCAGAACTGATGGGTTCAGGGTCTGTGCTTTAAGTTAAAGGTTCTAGGTGAATCAAACTGTATGCTTGTGTGTGTGAGAATAAGCCACGTTACTTTATTTTATTCACCTGATTGTTTTATTTACCCTGTTTGTATTTAAAATAAACCTTATTCTTTTATTGTTTAAAAATCCATCCCTGGTCTGTGTGACTTATTATAGGGAATGGTTGGTGGCAGCTTAGTAACTGTGTGATAGATCCCAGTAGGTCTGGGTTTGTCACAGAAGTCCAAGAACATCTGGAGGACCAAGGTTGAGGACCACTGCCTTAGATGGCTCTTTGTTTCATTAACTGAACTTTGCAGAGTATCAACTTTTGTAAAGAGTAATATCATATTCATTAGGAGCTTATGAATATTGTGTAGAAGTTTTACATAAGGAGTTCTCTTTCATTGTCTTTGCCGTTTATTCCATCTTCTGCAGATGATTTTATGGACCTAAATTGAATAAAGCTCTCAGGGTTGTTGTTTTTATGATGTGGTGTGTAAAGTGTATTAAATAAGTACAAAGCGCATTGAAATGATCCTGTGTGTATATAGACACAGTGGTACCTCGACGTACAAACATCTCCACTTGTGAACGATTCGAGTTACGAATGGTTCCGTTTGCAAAGTTGCTTCAACTTGCGAATGGAGCCATGACTTACGAACCAAAAAAAGAAAAAAAAAACTTTCCTGCGCTTTTTTTGACCTAGGTTCACGTTAGGTCAAAAGAAGAAAAAATAAAAAAGAATTCACCCCCTAGTGGTAGATACGGATTAACCGGCTTTGCATTAGTTCCTATGAGAACTAATGCTTCGACTTAAGAACAGCGCCTCGACTTAAGAATGAAAAACAGCAGGTACGGATTAAATGGTTTTCAGTGCATTCCTATGGAAAAGTTTGCCTCGACTTACGAACTTTTCGATGTACGAACACTGTTCCAATACGGATCCAGTTCGTAAGTCGAGGTACCATTGTGCTAGACTTGGGCTATTTGTATCCTTGGGGATATAAATAAGAATATCGGCACCACAGGTGCTGCGGAGATCCATAACCCTATATCTGCTAGGTGTAGCAGTAACCTCTCTATTTATAGGCATATGCTGGATGAAATAGGGAAAGTTGTGTTGTATTTGTTTTCTGAATTTTTGAATTAGAATTAAATCTGCCTCACCTGAACACTTCTGATTGGCAGGGTTATTTTGTTGGTAATGGCAGTTTCCTGAATACCCTCAGGTGACAACACTGTGTTGACTAATAATTGTGACTCCAGTATGTCCATTTGTGGGCATTCACCTATTTATACAGTTTTGAAATAAACAAATTTCAGTTACCATATTTTTCTGCTTATAAGACACACCCACACTTTTCTAGCCCCCCAAATTAAGAAAACATAGCTTTGAGTATTCAGTCTCAGGGCTCAGAATGCTTGGACATTACAAGTCCCTGTTGCATCTGAGCCTGCAGGCTCCACCTCCAATGAGCAGTGTTCCAATTGGTTTGTTCAGCATTAGCTGATGTCAGTTCCATAAGGCTTGTGATTGGAGGAAGCTAAGTCTCCTGACGGTACGAAGCTAAGCCTTGTGATTGAAGGAACCCTGTTTACCGAGGCAAGGTATGGGCAGTTTTGTTCTCTCTGTGTTGTCAGCTTACTTCCATGTTAAAGATGCCCCTCAATTTTTTGTATAATGATTTTAGGAAAAAGTAACATCTTATACACAGAAAAATATGATAAGTTGTTTCGAATGGCCAAATAACTTACCGGCTACTATAGTATTATTGAGTGACATTCATAGAAAGTCATTGGACTGATCATTGTATATGTATGCCCATGTGTATGTGTGCACATAGGTGGGTCGCTGATTGAACTTTGTACATGTGTTTTCATCTATGTATGTTAGCTGCCAAAAAAGATGCCATTAACTGTTACTTTTTTGTGGGCGATGAGGAGCAAGAGGATTATGATGGAGTGTGCATTATGTTAGAAGCACAGCATATAATTTCAACAAATTATTTAATATCCAATTTACTACTTTTGGCTTCTGAATGTACAATAAAAATAACTAATATACAAATTGTAGTGTGCAAATGGATACCCAGTAAGTTGTAGTGGATAGACTGGAGGACTAGGACTCTGGAGACCAGGATTCCAATCCCCGCTTAGCCATTAAAACTCAGTGGGAATGTGGAATTCATTAAGCCAATCATCATCATCATAATTAGGGTTAGTTTTACTTGTATGCCACATTTCTCCCAACAAAGGAACCCAAGGCGGCTCGCAGCATTAAAATTCACACAATTAAAACACAATAACTTAAATATTTAAAGATAAATTAAACAATATATGATTTATTTGCCTCGTGGCGCAGTGGTTAAATCACTATACTGCAGCTAAAACTGTGCTCACGACCTGGGGTTCAAATCCCAGGTAGCCAGCTCAAGGTTGACTCAGCCTTCTATCCTTCTGAGGTCAGTAAAATGAGTACCCAGCTCGCTGGGGGGGCAATGTGTAGCCTGCATAATTAACTTGTAAACCGCCCAGAGAGTGCTTGAAGCGCTATGGGGCGGTATATAAGCAGCACGCTTTTGCTTTTAAAATAAAATTAAAAGATTAAAACATGAAAACATGGCAAAGATTAAAATTATCTGTTAAAATGGGGTTCAGGGATTCAGTTGTAATTGTTAAAAGCCTGCCTAGAGAGATGGGTCTTTAGTTTGTTTGTTTGTTTGTTTGTTTGTTTGTTTGTTTGGAAGGATAAGAGGGAAGGGGCCATCCTAATCTCCTGAGGGAGAGCATTCCATAGCCTAGGAACTGCCACAAAGAAGGCCCTCTCCCGTGTCCCCATCAGCTGTGCTTGTGCTGGCAATGAGACCAAGAGGAGGGCCTCCTCTGCTGATCTTAATCACTGAGAAGGTACATATTGGGAGATATGGTCCCCTTCGGTTAAACCACTCTTTAAATACCTCACTTATCTTGAAAGCCCTATTAGGGTCGCTAAAAGTTGAGTTCAACTTGATAGCATATAACAAACTATTGTGCAAATAGTGAGATGGGGTAGGTAAAAAATGTTATAGGCATTTTAAAGATGCATATCAGTCTCAAAAAGGCAACCTCTGATGCTTGTTTTAATTATGTCTACTACGTTCTATTACATAGTTTCCAGAATCCTGTTTGTGTTCATTTAAGATTTATGTAAGGTGCCATGGCTAATTGTGGCTAATGATGAGATGACAGAGAACAACTGGGTTGTAAAGTCAGGCACAGGTGTGGAAGCAAGATGCATCCAGCTACCTTATCAAGTACCATATTTTTCTGTATATAAGACTATACTTTTTTCTAAAATCTTTAGACCAAAAATTGAGGTCTTTGATCCCAAAGTGCAGCACTTTGATCCCTTTCCCCCTGCACTTGCTAAACCCCACTTAGATTTCTTAATTTTGGATTAGAAAAATGGAGAGTGTCTTATACATGGGAGTGTCTTATACACGGAAAAATACAGTAGCTACAGTTAGCTATAGGAAGTAACCAGGTTATACATGAGTGTAAATAAAGCTATACATGAATGTAAATAAAGCAGAATACAATGTTAATAAAGCAACACTAAAAGTAATTATTTCCTGTTTTCCAGAACTTTGCCAAGAACATTTTTGCAATTCTTCAGTCAGTGAAAGCTAGAGAAGAGGGGCGTGCACCTGAACAACGACCAGCACCTAATACTGCGCTAGTGGTAAGACTAGTTCTACAATACAAGTTAAACCCTTTTTAATTGAAAGAAAAAAGACGTGTATAAATTACTTTACTAGTTAAATTAAGCTGCTATCCAAAAATCTAGATGTAAACATTTTATTAAAAAATGCCACAAGTCTTTTCCTTTTTTCTTTCCAGGATCCCACTTCAAGGAACAAGCAGCCTATTCCAGCTGCATACAACAGATACGATCAAGAAAGGTTTAGAGTTACAGAAGGTGAGTATAGATACATTAGCTGTTGTCTTGTTTTAAATCATACTGGCTAGAAATAAGTCATTGTTGTTGTTTAGTCGTTAAGTCGTGTCCAACTCTTTGTGACCCCATGGACCAGAGTCTTCCATTGCCTCCCGGAGTTTGGTCAAATTCATGTTGGTAGCTTCGATGACACTGTCCAACCATCTGGTCCTGTCGTCGCCTTCTCTTCTTGCCTTCACATTTTCTCAACATCAGGGTCTTTTCCAGGGAGTCTTCTCTTCTCATGAGATGGGCAAAGTATTGGAGCCTCATCTTCGGGATCTGTCCTTCCAGTGAGCACTCAGGGTTGATTTCCTTCAGAATGGATAGCTTTGATCTCCTTGCAGTGCAGGGGACTCTCAAGAGTCTCATCCAGCACCACAATTCAAAAGCTTCATTTCTTCGGCGGTCAGCCTTTATGGTCCAGCTCTCAGTTTCATACATCACTACTGGAAAAACCATAGCTTTGACTATGCGGGCTTTTGTCAGCAAGGTGATGTCTCTGCTTTTTAAGATGCTGTCTATCTAGGTTTGTCATTGCTCCCAAGAAGCAGGCGTCTTTCAATTTTGTGGCTGCTGTCACCATCTGCAGTGATCATGGAGCCCAATAAAGTAAAATCTGTTACTACCTCCATATCTTCCCCTTCTATTTGCCAGGAGGTGATGGGACCAGTGGCCATGATCTTAGTTTTTTTGATGTTGAGCTTCAGACCATTTTTGGCACTCTCCTCTTTCACCCTCATTGAGAGGTTCTTTAATTTCTCCTCACTTTCTGCCATCAGAGTGGTATCATCTGCATATCTGAAGTTACTGATATTTCTTACGGCAATCTTAATTCCGGTTTGGGATTCCTCCAGCCCAGCCTTTCACATGATGTATTCTGCATACAAGTTAAATAAGCAGGGAGACAGTATAAAACCTTGTCGTACTCCTTTCCCAATTTTGAAACAATCATTCCCATTTCTTTAAGGACTTGCCATTGTTTGCTGTGGTCCACACAGTCAACGGCTTTTGCATAGTCAATGAAGCAGAAGTAGATGTTTTTCTGGAATTCTCTGGCTTTCTCCATAATCCAGTGCATGTTAGTAATTTGGTCTCTAGTTCCTCTGCCCCTTCAAAATCCAGCTTGTACTTCTGGGAATTCTCAGTCCACCTACTGCTGAAGCCTACCTTGGAGGATTTTGAGCATAACCTTGCTAGCGTGCGAAATGAGTGCAATTGTACGGTAGTTGGAGCATTCTTTGGCACTGCCCTTCTTTGGGATTGGGATGTAGACTGATTTTTCCAATCCTCTGGCCACTGTTGAGTTTTGCAAACTTGCTGGCATATTGAGTGTAGCACCTTAACAGCACCATCTTTTAAGATTTTAAATAGTTCGACTCGAATGCCATCACCTCCACTGGCCTTGTTGTTAGCCATGCTTTGTAAGGCCCACTTGATGTCACTCTCCAGGATGTCTGGCTCAAGGTCAGCAACGACATTATCTGGGTTGTATAGGGCATCCAGATCTTTGTTGTATAATTCTTGATATCTTCTGCTTCTGTTAGGTCCCTCCAATTTTTGTCCTTTATCTTGTCCATCTTTGCATGAAAGGTTCCTTTAACATCTACAATTTTCTGGAACAGATCTCTGGTTTTTCCCTTTCTATTATTTACCTCTATTTATTTGCACTGTTCATTTAAGAAGGCCCTCTTGTCTCTCCTTGCTATACTTTGGAAGTCTGCATTCAATTTTTGTAGCTTTCCCTATCTTCCTTGCATTTTGTTTCCCTTCTGTGCTATTTGTAAGGCCTCACTGGACAGTCACTTTGCTTTCTTGCATTTTCTTTTCTTTGGGATGGTTTTTATTGCTGCCTTCTGTACAATGTTACGAGCTTCCATCCATAGTTCTTCAGACTCTCTGTCCACCAATTCTAGTTTCTTAAATCTGTTCATTACTTCCATTGTGTATTCATAACGGATTTGGTTTAGATTATATACTTTCTTCAATTTAAGCTTGAGTTCTTCATCATGACCTCTGTGAATGCACACATATGGGTATTGTCCACGCCCGCGCCGACGATCTCGGAAGATTCTAGAGCTAAAAGTAACAATTTTATTGTATGATCTCCCATGAGGCAATGCTCCTCCCCTTCGCCTCCCCTCTCAGTTCCTTTTTTCCGCCGTGCTGGAAGGTTCTGCGGAAGAAAGAGAGCAATTATTAGGCCTTTGTGCTACTATATACTTGATGATTACGAATTACACACTTTAATCTGCAATCAACAGCTTCTTATTTTGATCTCCCATGAGTTGATTTTTCTCTTCGATCGCCATTTTTACCTCAAGCCACCTTCCCCTTCCCCTTGGACTCCCATCCATTTTTTTCCCTGCCCTTTATGGCCTCTTCAGCCCTTTTCAAGTACTATCGGCTGCAATAGCAAAATTCCATCTTCAGGCGGCCACGACAAGTGCTTATTTTGCTTGGGCGAGAAACATCATGCGCAGTCATGCGCAGCTTGTAAAAGTTTTACCAAGCTGTTGCTAAAACACAGACTCCAGAGATTGAGGTCTCATCTTTGGGAAGCCACCATGAATCCCAGTGCTGCGGCTCCTGCTAAGATCCCCCACTCAGCAACAGACCTACCAGAACAAGTCTCAGCTACCACTCCGGGGCATTCTACTCCTTCGCTCCATTCCAAAATGGGCTCTGATACTTCGAGGGCATTGGAGGGGGCAGCCATTGAGGTGGTGCTGGGTAAGGGAAGGAATGGCGGTGGGGTAGAACATGCCTGCGTAGGAGAAGAGAGGTTAGATACCTTACATCTATCCCCTCTTCTAGTCCTGCCCCCAACCAGATGGTATCAGGTGACCATGTCAGCAAACCCTCGAGCCACACGGTGCTGTTGATGAACGCCAGGTCAGTACAAAAGAAGACTGCCCTCATCCATGATATAATTCTGGATGAGGGTGCTGACCTGGCGTGCATTACTGAGACCTGGGTGGGAGAGGAAGGTGGTGTCCCCCTCTTCCAGCTGTGTCCACCTGGGTACTCGGTCCAGCACCAGTGTCGCTCAGAGGGTTGGGGAGGGGGAGTTGCTATAGTCTATCGGAGTTCTATCTCCTTGACCAGGCTTCCTATCCCTTTGAGAGGAGGTCTTGAGGGGCTGTATTGTGTGTTGGGCCTGCGAGACAGATTAGGGATGCTGTTGGTGTACCGCCCACCCTGCTGCGTACCAAAAGTCTCCCTACCTGAGCTGACGGAGGTAGTCTCAGACCTGGTGTTGAGGACTCCCAGGCTGTTGGTGCTGGGGGACCTCAACATCCATGCTGAGACTGAGGTGGCTCAGGACTTCATGGCCGCCATGACAACCATGGGGCTGTCTCAATGTGTCATCGGCCCGATACATGAGAAGGGCCACACCTTGGACCTGGTTTTCTCAACGGGACTGGAAGTTGGTGGTTTGGATGTGAAGGGGCTAGTCGTGATCCCATTGTCATGGCCAGACCACTTCCTGGTCAAGTTTAGTCTATTAGCTTCTTCTTCCCTCTGCAAGGGTGGGGGATCTATTAAGATGATCCGCCCCCGGAGACTAATGAATCCGGATGGTTTTCTGAATGCTCTGGGGGATTATCCATCCGATATGGTCGGCGCTTCTGTCGAAGCTCAGGTCACCCTATGGTATAGGGAGATGACCCGGGCGGTTGACACGATTGCGCCTAAGCACCCTCTCCCTGCTCGCCGAGCCCAGACAGCTCCTTGGTATACTTCTGAACTGCGGGCGATGAAGCGAGAGGGGAGACGGCTGGAGCGCAGGTGGAGGAAGCCCCGCTGGGAGTCCGATCGAACACGACTTAGAGCCCATTATCGGGCCTATTTCGTGGCAATACAGCTGGCGAAACGGCAATATTTCTCCAGCCGTATTGCTTCCTCAGAATGTCGTCCAGCAGAGCTGTTTCGGGTGGTCTGGGATCTTCTTCAACCGGGAAATCTGGTGGAAGTCCCAGATTGCTCATCAGCTCGCTGTGATGAGTTTGCTATTCATTTTGAGGAAAAATTGCTCAGATTCACAGTGGGCTGGACTCCACTGTTACTGTAAAATTGGAAGATGTGTCCAGTGTGCTGTGCTTAGGTCAAACTTTAATGGATGAGTTTCAATTGTTGAGACACGAGGATGTGGACAGGGTGCTTGTATCTGTCCGTTCTACCACCACTCCGCTCAACCCTTGCCCATCTTGGCTAATTGGAAGATCTGCCAGGGGGGGTTGCACTTGGGTCCAGGAGGCCGTGAACGCCTCTTTGAGAGAGGGAGTGGTCCCTACTGCCTTGAAAGAGGCAGTAATTCGACCACTCCTTAAAAAGCCTAACCTGAACCCAAGGCTGGTGGTCAACTACAGACCAGTGGCGAACCTCCCTTATTTGGGCAAAGTGTTGGAGCGGGTTGTAGCCGTGCAACTCCAGGCGCTGCTGGATGAAACGGATTTTCTGGATCCATTTCAATCAGGTTTCAGGCCAGGTTTTGGTACAGAGACTGCCTTGGTCGCCCTGTACGATGACCTTTGCCGGGAGAGAGACAGGGGGAGTGTGACCCTGTTGATACTCCTGGACCTCTCAGCGGCTTTCGACACCATCGACCATGGTGTCCTTCTGGATAGGCTGGCTGGGTTGGGAGTTGGGGGCACTGTTTTATGGTGGTTCTGCTCCTTCCTAGCTGACCGTGTTTTAGAGGGTGGTGCTGGGAGACAGTTGCTCTGCCCCATGGCATTTATGTCATGGGGTTCCTCAGGGCTCGATACTGTCCCCCATGCTGTTTAACATCTACATGAAACCGCTGGGAGAGGTCATCAGGAGGTTTGGGCTGAGGAGTCAGCAATATGCTGACGACACTCAGCTCTACCTCTCGTTTTCCAGCAATGCAGGTGAGGCGGTTTCTGTGCTGAACTCGTGTCTGGACCTGATAATGGACTGGATGAGGGTTAATAAATTGAAACTCAATCCAGACAAGACGGAAGTGCTGTTACAAGTGGGTGGTTCGCCGGACAGGTTGGAGGGCCATTTCCCTGCCCTGAATGGGGTTACACTCCCCCTAAGGGACAGGGTCCGCAGCCTGGGGGTGCTCCTGGACCCCAGTCTAACTTTGGAAGCCCAGGTGGACTCAGTGGCCAGGGGTGCCTTCCTTCAGCTGCGGAAATTATACCAGCTACGGCCCTACCTGGACGAGCGGAGTCTCATGACAGTTACACACACAGGTAACATCTCGTATAGATTATTGCAATGCGCTCTATGTGGGGCTGCCTTTGAAGACAGTCTGGTGACTGCAACTGGTCCAGAATCGAGCTGCGCGGCTGGTGAGTGGTGGGGCCGCTAGAGAGCACATCAAGCCGATTCTGTTTAATTTACATTGGTTACCAGTTGCTGCCCGGGCCCAATTCAAAGTGCTTGTTTTGACATATAAAGCCCTAAACGGCTTGGGCCCTGGATACTTGAAGGACCACCTCCTTCCATATGAGCCTACCTGGCCGTTAAGATCTAGCCAGGGGGCCCTTTTGAAAGAGCCATCCCTCAAGGAGGTAAGAGGGATGGCTTGTAGACAAAGGGCCTTCTCGGCAGCTGCCCCCAGACTATGGAACGCCCTCCTGACTGAAATTCGTCTGGCGCTGACACTGATGATATTTCGGTGCCAGGTCAAGCTCCAGGCCTTACTGGTAGCTTCTCTTGCTCCACTGGCCATGTTGGGACTGAGCCTCCATTCAGTCCGACCACTGCCCATTCGAGCCCGAATTTAAGGCGGGCTTTTGACACCAAGCCGTCTGAACCCAAAAACTCATCCTCGATCTCCAAAGAAACATAAGGAGAAGAGGAAGCATGTGGAACCACCACCGTCAATGCCTCAATTTGGTCAATGTTACCAGTTCCCATTTTTTCCTACTTATCAACAGCTCGCCTTCCAGCAGCTCGGCATGGACAATCTTTTTCCCTTTGAAAATCAATTCCAGATGGAAGCTTACCAGGGCTTTTCACAAGCGATGCCAGCGAAAAGATTCCGTCACAAATCTCCTCAACAGTACCCGCAGGTTCCACCACCTACAGTGACATCCAGACCTACTGAACTAATCTTGACATCGACATCCCTTTCCACGTGAAAAAAAAGACACTCACACCCTTTGACTGCCCTGCCATCTAAGCAGTCTAAGCATTCTTCGAAGGATCATCATGTTACACCAACTACGACTTTGAGAACTGCTCCTTTTAAGGGGTCTCAGACAATTTCTCACTCCGATTATGATTCATCGCCTACTTCACCACCTTCAGATCATTACACCAAAGAGGAGTTGTCATCAGAGTCTCCTCCAAATATCCCTACACCTGATTCCGACCCTATTGATCCGAGGCCATCTTCTCCATCAAAGGACTTCACTTCCTACTCCAATCTGGTTTCTCGTATGGCCACTGCACTCAAACTTAAAGTTGAGGAACGTCCTTCTGAGACGGATATCATTTTCGACAATATCCACACTGAAAAGTCACAGCCTCTCAGCCTGGCATACATCCCGGCCATGAAATGAATCATCAAAGAAGCATGAGGCACACCTCCTACGGACTTGAAAATGTCCAGACACACGGACATCATGTACAGAACCTATGATCCCGACATGGAATTTCTAGCAAAACATCCAATTCCCAATTGGATCATAGTCGAATTCAACTTACTAAAGTCCAGGGGTGAGCCGTCCACTTCATCAACTAATAAAGAAAGAAGAAAACTCTGTGTCATAGCTCGTAGAATCTATTCATTGCAGTCCTTCTTACTGAGACCTGCTAACTACCAGGCAGCAATGGACTCCTACCAACGGCATCTCTGGGCAAAAATCCTGCCCCTTCTTGAGTCTACCCTTGAATCTATCAAGACAGACCTTATGAACGCCCATTCTGAAGTGACCTCCATAGCAAGACAACAGAAAATAGCTGCCAGAAATGCTGCCGAAGCCGCCTCTAAATCTTTGGCATCTTCCATAGCAATCCACAGACCCACGTGGCTCAGATCCACATCCCTCACGGACAATGCGAAGCATAGAATCGAGAAGCTACCATTTGATGGCATTGGTCTCTTCCATCAAAAAACAGACAAGACAATGGAAACCGTTCACAAGATGCGCAAAACAGCCAAGACTTATATGAACCAATCTTCCTTTTGTCCCTACAAACCAAATTACAGATCGTCTCAATATTTCCAACAACCATTCCAACCTTTCCAGAGATACCAGACATATCGTCCCTTTGGTCAACAGCAAGCTGACAGACCCTCTCGGCCCAGGGACCATCGACCTCGACCGCCGGTGCTCGGAACCAGCAGCAGCAACGACAGCCTATGGCAAGGGTGCAAAGGAAGGATAAGGACTAGCGACAATATTGATACCCCTATCCAGGCAAATCTAAATTCAATTCAACCTTTTTCCCCATGACTGTGACCTTTTCTCCCATTCTGGGAACATATCACAAATGATAAGTGGGTCCTTAATATTATTTCTTTTGGTTACCGGATTGAGTTCCAGTCCCTACCTCCCTTGGGCAACCTTGAATTTACTCCTTACTCTGACACTTTTCAAGAGGCTGTTTCCTCTCTACTAGACAAACAAGCCATTACGTTAGTTCCATCTAGTGATGCCCTTTATGGCTTCTATTCCAAATATTTCATGGTGCCGAAGAAAAACAGAGGTCTCCGTCCAATCTTCGGTCTCAGACACCTCAATGCCTACATTCGACCCCGAAAATTTTGAATGCTCATACTTGACACCGTTATCCCCCTTCTTTCACAGGGAGACTGGTTCATCCTGATCGACCTCAAGGATGTGTACTTTCATATATCCATCCATCTCACCACAAGTATCTCCGTTTCCACTTCAACAATTCAGCTTACCAATTCTGTTCCCTTCCATTCGGACTCTCTACGACCCCATGGACTTTTATAAAGTGCATGGCTCCGGTTGCTGCCTTTCTTCATCTTCAGGGTATCCACATTTACCCTTACATCAACGATTGGCTCATTGTGGCACACCTTCATCTCAACGCCATGCACACAACCTTGCTCACGCTACAAAACCTTGGTCCTCAGGTCAACCATGCCAAATCCCACCTGGAATCATCCCAGACGGCTGCATTCATCGGAGCTCGCCTCGATTCTATATAAGTTCATTCCGCAGGAAAGAATTGCAAAACTAAAGCATGCCATAGTGTTGTTTCAACCCCAAGCATTGGTCACGGCTCAACATGCCCAACATCTGTTCCGATTCATGTCCTTGACAACTTCGGTCATCCTACATGCAAGATTCAAACTCAGACCTCTTCAAGCATGGTTGCTCGCACAATTCAACCCACAGACAGACAACCAGTCCAAACAACTTTGAGTAACACCAGAACTCTCATACCAACTCACCTGGTGGAGCATGCTCATTGTTGGTCTCCCATTCCGTCTTCTTCAGCCCACTGTGCAAGTCACGACCGATGCCAGTCTTTTGGGATGGGGTGCTCATTGCCTGCAGTACAAGATTCATGGTCTCTGGACGAGATCAGAATCGAGACTACAAATAAACCATCTAGAACTCATAGCAGTTATAAAGGCCTTCCACACTTTTCTACCAATCATCCAAGGCCATGCAGTCCAACTAGCAACAGACAACACCACTGCCCTTTTCTACATCAACAAACAGGGGGGCACCCACTCTTCCTCCCTCTTGCACCTAGCAATAGACCTCTGGGAATGGTGCTACCAGCACCATATTTTCCTGATGGTGGTACACATCTCCACAGAGGAGAACTACCTGGCGGACAATCTAAGCCACCTAACATCGAGATTGCACGAGTGGTCCCTCAAGACAGTGATCTTCCATCTCCTTTGTCTGGGAACACCAGACATTGATGTCTTTGCCTTGAGATCAAACGCAAAATGCAAGACTTATTGCACTCGAGCTGGAACCGATGCCAACTCCATTGGGGATACTTTTATGGTCAACTGGTCAAGAGGACCAGTTCGCTTACCTCCGGTCGATGTCGACGGATACGTTCCGACTCTCTCTGCTCCCCGATCTCCTAACGATAAACAACGGGATGGTTTGGAGGGTGAGCCCGACATTCAGTCAGTCATAGATTGGGCTCGAAAGCCATCTACAACAGTGGTCCCCAACCTTGGCAAGACTCCTGTATGAGAACAAATTGAAGTCTTTTCTCAAATACACGAAAGACAATGACTTTATTGCAATACCAGTTTCTATTAAAACCTTGCTCACCTACCTTCTCCATCTCTTCATTTTGGGCTTGTTTATCTCAACCCTCAGAGTTTATATCGCAGCAATAGTCGCACACCAACCTGATGACTCACCCTCTGCAAGAATTTTTTCTCATCCAGCTTTGAAAAAGTTTCTCAAAGGACTTAATAATACCCGTTCCCCACCTCGACGTATTACTCCTCAATGGTCATTACAGATTGTCCTTAATGCCCTGATGCATCCAGCCTTCGAACCCATGGCCACATCTGACCTTAAGTTACTTACCTTGAAAACAGCATTTCTGGTGGCTATCACTTCAGCCAAGAGAGCCAGTGAGCTCTCTGTCCTCCGGTCGGACCCTCCCTTCCTTCAATTTCATCCTGAAAAAGTGACTCTTCATTTTGTTGTGCCTTTTCTTCCAAAGATTGTGACTGATTTCTACAAAAACCAACCAATCATTTTGCCCTCCTTTTTCAAATCTCTATCATCTTTAGAACTTATGTTCCACAAAATTGACGTTAGACATTCCCTGGCATTCAGTTTGAATAGAACCAAGGACTTCAGGATCTCAAACAGATTATTTGTTTCCATGGTCCCAACAAGGGAAGCCCAGCATCTTCACAATCTAGCTCTAGATGGATAGTGCAAGCTATATCCTTTGCTTACCAATTGTCAGGAAAACCTCCACCTGACCAACTCAAGGGACATTCCACCAGAGCACTTTCCACGTCAATTGCCTTCCAACGTGATACAGACATTCCAGATATCTGTCGTGCTGCAGCCTGGTCCACACCGTCAACCTTTGTCAAGCACTACCGGCTAGATGTCAGAGCATACACTGATGCTGATTTTGGCAGAGCTGTCTTAGCATCCTTCTTACCGTGACGTCCCACCTGCCGGTAAGTGAAGCTTGCTAGTCACCCATATGTGTGCATTCACAGAGGCCATGATGAAGAAAAAAGGTTACTTACCTATAACCATAGTTCTTCGAGTGGTCCTCTGTGAAGTCACACTACCCACCCATCCCCCCCTCTGTCCACCACGGCAATTTATTAATTTAACAATTCCATAACTTTGCCCAGCGGACATATCCTAGGAACTGAGAGGGGAGGCAAAGGGGAGGAGCATTGCCTCATGGGAGATCATGACATAAAATTGTTACTTTTAGCTCTAGAATCTTCTGAGATCGTCGACGCAGGTGCGGACAATACCCATATGTGTGCATTCACAGAGGACCACTCGAAGAACTATGGTTACAGGTAAGTAACCTTCTTTTTTGCTATATGAAGCTGATGATCAGAGCCACAATCAGCTCCAGGTCTTGATTTTTCTGACTGTATAGAGCTTCTCCATCTTTGGCGGAAGAGAACATAATCAATCTGATTTTGGTATTGGCCATCTGGTAATGTCCATGTATAGAGTCGCATTTTGCGTTGTTGGAAAAAAGTGTTTGTGAGGACCAGCTTGTTATCTTGACAAAACTCTATTAGCCTTTGCCCTGTTTCATTTTGAATTCCATGACCAAACTTACCTGTTGTTCCTTTTATCACCTGACTCCCTACTTTAACATTCTAGTCCCCTATAATGAGAGGAATATCTTTCTTTGGTGTCAGTTCTAGAAGGTGTTGTAAGTCTTCATAGACTTTGTCTATTTCAGCCTCTTCAGCATCGGTGGTTGATGCATAAACTTGCATTACTGTGATGTTGATAGGTCTGCCTTGGATTCATATTGAAATCATTCTATCATTTTTGAGATTGTATCACAGTACAGCTTTTCTCACTCTTTTGTTGACTATGAGGGTTACTCCATTTCTTCTTCGGGATTCTTGCCCACAATAGTAGATATGATAATTGTCTGAATTGAATTCACCCTTTCGTATCCATTTTAGTTCAGTGATGCCCAGGATGTCAATGTTTATTCTTGCCCTCTCCTGTTTGATCACATCCAGCCTACCAAGGTTCATAGATCTTACATTCCGGGTTCCTATGCAGTATTTTTCTTTGCAGCATCAGACTTTCCTTTCACTTCCAAGCACATCTGCAGCTGAGCGTCCTTTTGGCTTTGGCCCAACCACTTCATTAGCACTGGAGCCACTTGTCCTTGTCCTTCCCTCTTCCTCAGTAGCATGTTGGACGCCTTCCGACCTGAGCGGCTCATCTTCCAGTGTCATATCTTTTAGCCTTTTGTTTCTGTCCATAGAATTTTCTTGGCAAAGATACTGGAGTGGCTTGCCAATTCCTACTCCAGGTGGATTGCGTTTAGTCAGAACTCTCCACTATGACCTGTCCATCTTGGGTGTCCCTGCATGGCATAGCCCATAGTTTCTCTGAATTACTCAAGGCCCTTCACCATGACAAGGCACAATCCGTGAAGGAGAGAAATAAGTCATACATGGCCATTAAATGAAGATAAATTTATAGCTCTGCAGAGTAGGCAATAGGGATCAAGGACTTAATCCAGAAAATTATAAACTGTAATTATAAATTAATTAAAGGAAAACAATATGAAATAAGAAATAGGTGATGATTGAAAAGCAAATGGTATCTCAGCTGTTTTGCCCATATTGCAAGTCTGTTCCACTTCATCAATCTTTTATAAAAATTATAGCTGACTTGCACCAAATGCTTTTATACAAAATGCTTAAATTTCAATATTCTGGTTCTTAATATGTGCATCTGCATACTTGGCCTTTGCTGAGGGCACTTACCTACTAGTCGATTGTGTTAGTACTTAATCAATTTTGTATCAACTAACTTGAAAAAATGCATTAATTATTTTTGCTCCTCCTTTCCTTTAAAAGAAAAGCCTGGTTTCCTCATAAATAATATCCCCAGAGTATCTTTATTAACTAATATGTTAGTGGAAATAGTTGTTTCTCTTTTTGAAATGGTAAGAATAAAAAAAAATCTCAGTCATGTGTACTGTCATCTTTCCTTTTCTATATTTATACGAGATAAGAGCACAGCTTTCTATTCTTATCTTGAGACCATTGTTTGGGAAGTGTGATGCCCTTGGTAAAACTCAAAAAGTCAAAAAGTTTATTACTCAAGAATAGTCTCCCTAAAAAGTATAGAAGGAAAAAAACTAGTTGCTCTCAAAATAGACCTGTTTATAAAATACTTAAAATTTAATCTTGATGCCTACTGTTGTGATAAAATATGTGTTAGTTTCCTCCCTTGCTGTTTCAACATTTTATCATAGAACATTAGCTTTTCTTAATTTGTTCTATAGCAAAGTGGTGCTTTAAATAGAAGAGGAGGATATAAATATAAGTGCGTAGGAGGGAACTCCAGTCCAGCTGAGGTTTTGTAAACATGGAATTAGATTGTCAGCATTTATTCCAGAAAGATTTGCTTGCCTCACAGGTGGTTCAATTCTTGCTGAAATGAACTTTTCAGATTATAGCATGTATCAATATTTTGTTTTGAACTGCAGCATGGGGGGGGGGGGAGAGGAAAAGTACAGTCTAGCAACATCTTTCTTTTATTATTATCAGCACTTTCCACAGAGTAATACAGTATTTACAGTTTTCATTAGTCATGCCATAGAAAGCCTGTAATCACTGTTCATTCAGTATTAGGGTCGGATCCTTGTAAATTCAATAGAAAAGGATTTTAACCCTGTTAAAAGCCTATGAGAATTTTTATATCAATAATTATGCATTTTGAGCCCTTTTTCTTTGAAGTATTCCCCAACCTTGGTAAAAATATTATATTTGTCTCATCTGCTTAATGGTTTATGATAAAAAGTTATGTGTGTTAATATAAAACAAGAATATGCAGTTTCCAAAGACCCGAGGGTACAAATACTTGACCTTGGGAGTGCAAAGCCCAACCTGTCCAAAACTATATTTACTTTTAAAAGGCTTTTTAACTGAAAAAGTCTCATTGTGCCCACATGATTAAATATACACATATTTTATTTAACATTTTGGTGGTGGGAGGTATGTTTGCTGATACAAAGGATTTTCTGACCTCTTTTTAAAGTAAACATTTTGAAGGGTGGAGGTAAGAATGCATTTGAGCCTTTGGGGGCTACACTTTGCCCACCCCGATGTAGAAAGTATCACCACTTGTATCATCAATCAACAGTCCTAATTTTATACAGTGGACCATCGACCTACAGAATTAATCCATATTGGAATGGTGTCCGTAGGTCGAAAAGTCCGTAGGTCGAAAATGCATCTCCCATAGGAATGTATTGAAAACCCTGTGATCCATAACCTGCCCAAGAAACCCCCCCCCACAAAATTAAAATAAAATGTAAAAAATTAAACCTTACCTTTCCGAAGCCTTCCAGGTATCCGCCATCGCCGCTGCCGGAGGCCTCTGAGGGCTTTGTGCCTCTCGGAGGTTCCCCGCCGCCGCCATCGCCAGTGGGGGGAACCCCCGGAGGCCTTCCCCGCCACCGTCTGAGGCATCTCAGAGGGCAGCGGCAGGGGAAGTCCAGGAGTCTGAGCATGACCGGAATCCCCCGGCGCGACTCAGCTCCCAGCGGCAGCAGGGGACCTCCAGATGCCTTTCAGGGCTTCTCCGCCATGGGAGGCACTATCGGCGATGACGGGGGACCTCTGAGATGCCTCCCATGGCGGCGGAGAAGCCCTGGAAAGCATCCAGAGGCAGGTCCGCAGCCTACAGAATGGAAGGGGGGAGGCAGGGAAAACACCAAATTTGAATTTGGCACTTTCCCCTCCTCCCTCTTCTGATCCTTAGGTCGATTCTCTGGCCGCAAGTTGAAGTGAAACTTGGCGGCCGGAGAATTATGGAGGTCGAAAAGTACGTAAGTGGCACAGTACGTAAGTCGAGACTCCACTGTAGTCTTTGTACAGTGCTACAGTTTTCTAAAATTAGTTAAAGATAAAGGTTCCCCTTGACAATTTGTCCAGTCGTGTCCAACTTTAGGTAGCAGTGCTCATCTCCGTTTCCAACCCATAGAGTTAGCATTTGTCTGCAGACAATCCTCCATGGTCACGTGGCCAGTGCGACTAGACATGGAACACCATTTATCTTCCCACCAAGGTGGTACCTATTTATCTACTCGCATTTTTGCATTTTTCATGTTTTCGAACCCCACTAGGTTGGCGGGAGCTGGGACAAGCGATGGGGGCTCAGTCCATCACGTGGATTCGATCTTACAAATTAAAAATGTGAAAAATGTTGACTGTAATGTATGCCACATAAGGCCAATGATATCATCAGCTGCAGTGATTTTCTGGAAATAAAACATTTCCAATCCCCCCGTCCTCTGAAGGTCCTGAGGCTCCATCATTGGAAAGTGATTGGCTGTGGGACGGGAGGGAGTCTTTAATTACTGAAAAGCACTACCACCTATAAAGTTATCCTAATGGCAGTGCTTTTCAATTATTAAAGATGTTCCTAGTCCTACAGCCCCCCCCCCAGTGGTTTCCCAACTATGAAAGGGATTCCATGGGAGTCTTGAGACCTTTGAGGGGTGGGGAATCAGAAATGCTTTATTTCAGAAAAATTACCATGACTAATGGCATTGTGTAAACATGGAATTAACCATATACAATATAATTTATGGAACAGAATTTCAGCCAACATTTAAATAAACAGTGAACTTGGTTAATGTTTACTCCCTTCTTAACTTTAGACATACTGTTGGTTGACATGGAAGGAACCATTGTGAACAACCATGAGTGTTATGTGCTAAAACACAGAAGGAACATCAATCATTGTGAGCAAATATGTGTGCTAGAGCAGGGGTCCCCAATCCCCGGTCCATGGCCTGGACTGGGCTGCGGAAACAGATCTCCCATCCACACCCTGCATGCACCCCCTTGCACAGCCCCTTTGTGCCTACGGGTGCATCCCACCCCTTCCCGCATGTGTGCGAGTGCACCTCCTTGCATGAGCACTCCTTCGTGCATGCATGCAAGCATCCTCACCCCTTTGCGTATGCGCTTGAGTGCGGGGAGGGGCACCTTTCCCACGCATGGGACCTGTCCTTCCCCTACCAGTTTGTGGTGTCAAAAAGGCTAGAGAGAACAGCAAAAGAGGTTTGTTTTTGCTGAGCATTTTTTTTAATGTTTTGAAGAGAAGCCATTTTCCTTGTAAGTGACCTCATTTTTAAAAGAAGCATACAAGTTTTAGTCTCTTCATTCGTTTAGTCGTGTCCGACTCTTCGTGACCCCATGGACCAGAGTACGCCAGGCCCTCCTATCTTCCACTGCTTCCCGTAGTTGTGTCAATTTCATGTTGGTTGCTTCGCAGACACTGTCCAGCCATCTCATCCTCTGTTGTCCCCTTCTCCTCTTGCCACCACACTTTCCTAACATCAAGGTCTTTTCCAAGCAGTCTTCTCTTCTCATCAGATGGCCAAAGTACTGGAGCCTCAGCTTCAGGATCTGTCCTTCCAATGAGCACTCAGGGTTGATTTCCTTTAGAATGGATAGGTTTGTTCTCCTCTCAAGAGCCTCCTCCAGCACCACAATTCAAAAGCATCAATTCTTCCACGGTCTGCTTTCTTTATGGTCCAGCTTTCACGACCATACATCATGACAGGAAAAACCATAGCTTTGACTATTCGAACTTTTGTTGGCAAGTTGATGTCTCTGCTTTTTAAGATGCTGTCAAGATTTGTCATCGCTTTCCTCCCAAGAAGAAGGCGTCTTTTAATTTCGTGGCTGCTGTCTACATCTGCAGTGATCATGGAGCCCAAGAAAGTAAAATCTGTCACTGCCTCCATATCCTCCCCTTCAATGTCCCAGGAGGTGATGGGACCAGTGGCCATGATCTTAGTTTTTTTTGATGTTGAGTTTCAGGCTGTTTTTTGCACTCTCCTCTTTCACCCTCAGTACAAGGTTCTTTAATTCCTCCTCACTTTCTGCCATCAGAGTGGTATCATCTGCATATCGGAGGTTGTTGATCTTTCTTCCGGCAATCTTAATTCCGGTTTGGGATTCCTCCAGTCCAGCCGTCCACATGATGTATTCTGCATATAAGTTGAATAAGCTGGGGGACAATATACAGCCTTGTCGTACTCCTTTCCCAATTTCCCAATTTTAGTCTCTTAGTAATGCTTAATATGAGAAGATGGTTCCAGTGTAACAAATTTGTTTTGAACCACTTTAGGACTTCTTTAAAAAGTGATATAGATGTGTTCTAAAACAGAATAAACCTGTTGTTCTACCCACTTTGTGAACAATTTGATCTTGCTGCCTCATATAGCAATTCCACATCTTCAGAAGGTACAGAACTGAGCCAAAGGTGCATGTTGCTCCAGGATAATGGGAGAAGCACAATATCCTCCCAGTAATGCTTGTGTACAGTTCTTGTTCAGGAAGCCACAGATCATTTTGTATTTGTGGTTGATGTCTGTCTGTGGTACTGCTTTACCCATGTCTTGTTCTGAAACGGCAATCCACATACAGTGGTGCCTCGCTTAATGATTTTAATTGGTTCCCATTGAAATGCATTGAAAACCGGATAATCCGTTCCAATAGGAACGAGTTGCCGTCCTTAAGCGAAAATTGCCATAGGAAACCTCGCTAAGCGAAACGCAGTTCCCCAATTGAAATGCATTGAAACCTATTCAGTGCATCTCAATGGGGGGGAAATTCAACAACAAATTAAAAAAGAGTCAGAACACAGTCAAATTTGATTAACAAAGGGTTTATTAAATGCACTTTATGATTTCAAACATTTTAAACAGTAAACTTTAACTTTATAACATTTAAAAAACAGCAAACATGAGGCTGTTTAAACCATCATTAAGCGAAACAGGGGACCCAAAAATTTAATCGCTATGCGAAGCGTGGTCCCAACATCGCTAAGTGAAAATCGCCCATAGGGACCATCGTTAAACGGAGCCCAAAGACGTTCTGAAAAAGTCATCACTAAGTGAATTCATTGTTAAACGAAGCACTCGTTAAGCGAGGCACCACTGTAATGCCATGCCATCAGACTATTGTGTATTTCTGAGGCTTTCTATTAGGTGGTGCTATTTTGTTTCCCCGTAGATGCAAGAAAATAGTAGCGATTGGATTGCACAGTATATTTTCCCCACAGCTGGTAATAGTTTTGTTAAGGAATATTCACAGCTTTTCTAAGCAATTTGATGTCCTCAAAGATTATGAGAACCAAGTTGCAGTTTCATATCTTCTGCATGAAAAGCCCTGTGAATTTAACAGAACATGGTAATAAACAGTGGCAGATCTTTAAGCAGAATGCACCAGCCTTTGACAGAATTCAAGTCTTTTTGTGTTGTTGGTTTTTTGAAAGTATTACTGTCTGATCATTGTAACTCTTACTTTCTGACACACCAAACATTGAAGTAGAAAATGGGATTAAAATCCAAAATCAGTAAGAACTTAAGTGTCATCACTAGATATCTCCTGTCCTTAGTCTTTTTTTCAGGGGAAGGAGGAGTTTTCAAAATTTTCTCAGTATTACCCAGCTCTTGTAGCTTTGCTTCATTTTAAAGCAGGCTTGTCCAACCTGCGGCCCAGGTCAGCTCGTAATGTGGCCCAGTGCAATTTTTTAATTTTTAAAGAAATTCCAAAGTTCCCAGTTACACTGCCGGTACTTGTGGACAGAATGTGGCCGGGGCATGTCATGTCACAACAGTAGAGGGGAGAGAGGGAAGGAAAGAAGGAGGGGGAGGGGAGGGGACGGGGGGCTGCGTGACTGCATTGCGCCGTCCCCGTCAATAGGTGGAGCCCCTCCCGGCCCCATAAAGCCGCCGGAGTCGAACCTGGCAGCCTCTGAGATCACAGCTGCCGGTAAGCGCGTTTGGAGCAGGGCTGCGGAGGACAGTTAGGGCTGCCCCCCCATGCGGCCCAAACCAAATGTATGTGCAGCCCAAACCAAATTTTCATCTTCTAATATGGCCCAGGGAAGGTGAAAGGTTGGACACCCCTGTTTTAAAGCTTTTTAAAAGCTATGATTCTCTGATTTCACACAACCTACTTCTGATGGTTAATTTTTTTAAGCTGCTTTAAAATTTGTTTTCATGTTGAAACCTAATTTTCGTATCCATTTATATTTTTATTGAATTATTCATTTTATGATTGAAGTTGCGTGATGAAACCAAGATACTAAATATTTTAATGAATGCAAAGACAGAAAAAGTGGAAATGGAATAAGAAATTCCACATTTTTCTGTCAGAAATTGAATATCAACCTCATGTCACCTGGATGGGTGTTCACAGGCAGTGTCCAAATTCCTATTGCTAAAGGTATGCCTGCATAAGGATGATGGCACTACTGACAGAGGGAGATTGTCAGGAATTAATGAGCTACTTCTGTCCCATGGTTTGTTCAACTTGTGTGTAATCAGTTTTACTGCATACAAGCTGCAGGAGCCTTGAGACAGTATCTCCCCCACTAGATCACATTATCACCCTTACACAAGTATAATTTATAGAACAGGATTTTGGACATTGGGGGAATAGAGCACTGTATTTTTAAATTTACTGCACATAATCATATAAAGTAACACTGTGATGTGTGGCTGTATGGGAAAGGGAAGGAGAGATAATGCACTGTAAGATCCTGTGTGTCTACATGAATTTGGATGTGTGTGCCTCCATACACATACATATGCATATGTATAATGTGATCATTGTCTGTCAGCAGTTTTCAATTCATTGCAAGATCTTCGTCAGCATGATCAAAACACTTCTGTGTCAGGTGTGAAAAATGCAGAGCTTTTTTTTTACTTACTCCAACAGGTTTCAGTAATGTAGAACTTTATGTTTCTGTCTAGAAGAAAATAGAAAGTGTTCTCATAATGCAAGAGAAAGCAAATGGCTGCAATCAGTGCATCATCAGGGTGGGGTTACACTTGCTTTTTATTCCTAGTGACCTTGCCTAAAGCTATTTTTGTAGGTTTATTCTGAATTGTATTTTCTTAGTTACATTGGTGTCTAATAGAAAGTTGTGAATTTGCTTGTATCTAGAGATAATTTATATAACACTTCAATGTACAGGATGATTTTGCCATATTTCTCTCAGAGGGCTGATGCTTCTGTGATAGCATAATTGAAAATTTCCTGTTAAAAAACTGTCTATCAAATACATTCATTTGTAAAGCGTTAAGTCATCTAGATGTCCAGAAGTACCATGTTAGTCCCTGTGTCAGTGCTGTTGCTACAGTCATGATAATTAGGGTTCTGTTTCTGTTGTCTGAGAGAAAAAATACAGTGGTGCCTCACTTGATGATTACCTCATTAGATGAGGAAATTGCTTGACAATTAGTTTTTTGCGATTGCTATTGTGATCGCTAAACAATGGTTCAATGGGGTTTTCCGTTTTATGACGATCGGTTCCCTGTTTCGGGAACCGATTTTTCGCTTAATGACGATCAAAAACAGCTGATTGTCGGGTTTCAGAATGGCCGCCCGCTGTGCAAAATGGCTCCCCGCTGTGCTTTAGGACGGATTCCTCGCGTTACAGGCACCGGAAAATGGCCGCCCTATGGAGGATCTTCACTGGATGCTGAGGTATTTCACCCATTGGAACGCATTGAACCAGTTTTCAATGCATTTCAATGGGCTTTTTCATTTCGCTTGACAGCAATTTGAACGAAGCGAATTATCCTCGTCAAGCAAGGCACCACTGTATTTATTTATTTATTTACAGTGGTGCCTTGCTAGACAGTTACCCTGCATGACAGTTTTTTCACTAGACATTGACTTTTTGCGATCGCTGTAGTGATTCGCAAAACAGTGGTTCCTATGGGAGAATTTCGCTGGACGATGTTTCGTCCCTGCTTCGCAAACCGATTTTCACTAGATGACGATTTTGACAGCTTCCTCCGCGCTCACAAAATAGGTGTTTTCGGGACCTAAGCTTCGCAAGACAGGGATTTAAAAAGCTGATTGACGGTTCGCAAAGCGGCTTTCCTATGGCCGATCTTCGCTAGACAACGACGATTCTTCCCCATTGGAATGCATTAAACAGATTTCAATGCATTCCAGTTGGGAAATGCTTTTCGCTAGACAATGATTTCGCTAAACAGCGATTTCAGTGGAACGGATTATCATCGTCTAGCGAGGCACCACTGTATTTGTAATTAAAGTTATTTTCAAGAGAAGAGAAGGCACGGAGTAGATTTGTATCCAGGTTAATACAGTGGTGCCTCACTTAGTGATGTTAATCCATTCTGGAAAAAACATCGCTAAGTGATTTAATTGCTAAGCAATTTTAAAAAGCCCATAGGAACATATTAAAATGCGTTAAATATGTTCCTATGGGCTAAAAACATACCTTAAAGCTAAATTCCTCCACAGCGGCAGCCATTTTGGGTGCCTCAACAGCAAGGCAAAACAGCGGTGGCCATTTTGTTTTTGCAGCGGCCATTTTGGAACCGCCGATCAGCTGTTTAAAAAAGTTTGCTTTGCCGTGATCGCTCCCCCACGATCATCGCAAAGTGCATTTTAGCCATAGAGGACATCGTTAAGCGATCGCTCCAGCGATGGCCAAAAGTCCATCGCAAAGCAATTTCATCGCTCAACGGAGCGATCGCTAAGCAAGGCACCACTGTAGTGAGAGGTCACAGTAGTTCTGGCACTTCAAGAAAATTTTGTTTCCTTTCTGCCTTGAATATGAGTTAAAATCTTGAGGTCCCTCGTTCACAGATGATTTATTAAATATATTTCCTTGAAGCACAGATCAAAGGCAAAAATTCTCTTGGAGAGAATCACTGTATGCTCATTTGGAACAGTGATGTTTCACAACACTTAGCCCTAACATTCTGCCAGAAGATTCTTGTTTGGCTGTCATGTGGATCTCACCTTTTTTCTCAAGGTAGTCCAAAACTTAATTTCTTTTTGGTTGAAGGAAAGTGTGTCTAAAATTTCTGTTGCAATTCTGTCTTCCTGAGGTTGCCCTTGAAAAGCTGCTCAGAAACTTAGAGAAATCACGGGACTATAATGGGTTTTCTTTCTTACATTGAGATGTGATAACACCTTTTGAAACCATCGTTGCTGCCCACAGTCCTGCAGCCTTAATGAAACTGGAAAGTTGTGTTTACAGTAAAATTCTTCATGGATATCACCATTTAGAACCATCCACTTATTGCTTCTGAATAAAGGCAGTGTTTCTGCATCGGTACTGGCCTCTTTGATGCCATGGGAAGCTTCTCATCTTTCCTGTTGTGCATCTGTTGAGCTACCCTGTTGCTGGTATCTTCCCAACAATCAAGGATTTATTCATTTTTCACAGAGATTCATTCTCTAAGAAGTTTGAGAATGTCATTGTCCCCTTTTGGGTGTGCACCTTAATGTGGTGAGGAAGTATGAGTGTTTCAGATTGTGAGCAATGCCATCAGGAGAGTAGACTCAATTACTAGTGTGAACTCGTGAAAAGGCCACCCAGTGTGGAATGGTCAAAGTGGAGACACCAGACTAAGGATTAACTTACACCAGCAGAAAAGAATGGACAGCTCCAGTGTGATGGGGGGCTGGAGAAACTCGTGGAGGGCCACTACTGGGCAGCATCTTTCATAGGCAACAGCAGTGGCACTCAAGATAACTTTTACTAGTATTGCATAGAAGTCTGCAGTGTTAAAGCACTGATGAATATTTCTTGCTTTGAAAACCCCATGATGAGACAGTCCAAAATGAAACAAGAAATAGTGCTGAAAGATGAGCATCCCAGATTGGAAGACAGTCAGTTATTGGAGAAGAGGAAAGGACAAGTAAGAATAGTGCTGTCATTAATAGTTTAACTGGATTAAAGCTGAAAGGACATCTAATGGCTGACATGTAAAAAGGTGAGAAAAAAAGTCAGATGCTGCAAATATGAACTCAGGTAAACTGGAAACCTTAAAGAAATTAAATGTTTAAACATTGCAGTATTTGGTATGACCAAAGTGGACTGTAATAGAACATTTTCAGTCACGTGCAAGGTGTTTTATTCTAGAAATGACAAACTCAAAAGAAATGGAGTGGCTTTGAAACTGAGAAAAGATGTAGCACAAGCAGTTTGAAGCTGTAATGTAATGTCTGACTCAATCTCAATCAGACATTTTGGAAAGTCTTTCCATATAATCATCATTCATGTCTGTGCTCCAACCAGTGCTGAAGAAGATGAAAATCAAAGAATTTGTGCAAGTATCCAAGAGAATGCAAAAGTAGGGATTAAAGTAAATGTTGTTGAAAAAAATTGCCCTAGGAGCCAGAAACCAAGCAGGAAAACAACTCATATAATTATTTGAAGCAAACATTCTGTTTATTGCTAACAAGTGCTTCAGGCAGCCCAATAGTCTACTATAAATGTGTTCTGAATGGCCAAAGTGGAACACAGGTAGATTACATAATTGGAAATACTCTGTCTGCCAAAACAAGATGGAAAGCCAATTGTGGTACTGAGCATGAATTGTTAATATCAAAGATTGGAGGAAGCTGAAAAGGAGCAGTAGGAGAATCGTGGTGCCTAAATATAATGTAATTAACACTTTTTATAAAGTCCTCATAAGGAACTTATTTGCATTACTAAACTCAATTGACTGAACTAAAAGAACTGTGGATTGAAACCAAAGATTTTATCAGGGAAGAATGCAAAAATGCTATAACTGTTGTGAAAAGAAAAGCCTAGATGGATGATGGAAGAAACACTTGAAATTGTTGAGGAGTGAGAAGTGCACAATAAAAAACTTTTTCTTCAACTCTGAATATGATGCAACTTCTGTTTTCTAGAATTTCAGAAAGCTGGTTCAAGTAGAGTATACAATATCTCCATTGGTATTTCATACGTTCACAGATCTATTGGTTAACAATAAGGAGCATAATACATCCAATTTCAATATATTATTCAACATTAAAAAGACCACAGAAGTTATCAAACACAGATCAGAATTCTAAATGTTAGCATGGAACATGAAGTTATACAAGTGTAATTTGGTAAGACATTCTGACAAGGATTATGTGAGTCAACTGTGTGCAGTAAGTTGTGTGGTTCCTGTCGCAACCAATTCTGCAATGCACCTGTGCAAATGCTTCTTAAATAGCACTTTTACCTTGGTGATAGTACAGCTACCACTTACGTAACGTCAAGTGATGCAAGCATAGCTACTCAATAGGATTTCAGCCAAAAAGATGTAAAAATGATTGTCGCATCCCCCCAGTGTCCCTTTTTTGTTCTCCCCAAATACTGGTCCACCCTCTGGATGTATTTCCTCTTGTTACACTGCTACCAGTGGACCTAGTCCACAATATACCAAATATATCTCAGACACGTGCTACCAATACAACAGGTTTTATTGATCATTTAGTTGGGATGTAAATCACAGATGTAAATCACAGTTGTTGAGGATCATTCATTAAATTGGATTTGATTACACGTTTGCTTGTATGTACTTTTATTGACAATAATCACTTTAACAATATTCATTGACTATATATTCTTCATTCTTTTTAACTCTTTACTATTCTCTATAACACTCCCAACTTTCCAATCTCTGTCTTAACTCAACTCAAAGTCCTGACTCTCTCACTTCAATCCCCCCCTCTCTCTTTCTCCCTCTCTAACTGTCCCTCTAACTCCGCCCCTCCTGTCCTATCATAGGCTTCTGCACTTGAGCTCCATATGATGGACAGGAGTGATGTGGGCATTCCACCACAATGATGGATTACTTTCTATGGTGTCTAACTAAAAGTTAAATTTAAATGGTAGTAGGTTCTCATGTCATTGTTGTCAGGGAAATGAATTTGATATCTGCTGTAGGTAAGATACACAATTAAATAGTTTTGTGTATAGAGGAACTTATCTTGAGATCTGTGGATACTAGTCTGCTTAAGGTGCAGAAGAACACAATGATTGAAATCCAGTAGTAAGCCACAATTAGAATAGGCCCATTGAAACAGTGGATATTTGATGAGCTAATTACTTGGTGTGTTCCACTGACTCGGTGGGTTTACTGTAGCTGCAACTTACAATTGGATTTCAGCCAGCTATCCACATTCTTTAACATTTGCCTACAATCACTGTTACAATGTGTGAATAGATTTTGTTTGCAATCAGCAGAACCCCTAACAGTGATTGGCTAAGTGGTATCATGAGATGGTTGTGAGCAATACAATACTGAAGGTGTTCTAGCTTCTTAGAGGAAATGAAAAGGGGCTGGGGAAAGTCCTCCATGTTGGCCCCAGGGACATAAAAATTGTTGTAGGTGGCTATGGAGAGCTTGAGTATTTTAGGAAGGTGAAAGAAAAGAGATAAACACACAAAGGCTGGATGAAGAAATAGTGCAGAATAAGAAGCAATTTTACTGTTGACTAAGGTTAACTTCTTATAAAGAATACTCTACAAATTATCTTCAGTTGTTACTTTTATACAAAAACAGAGGGGGGAAAATTGTGTAGTTCTGATGCTTGTTTATCACCAGAGTTCAAAATCAGCTTCCCTCATTGCTTAATTTGTATGCATAGAGGCACTAGAATAGTATAGCTAAATGAAAAAGCAAATTGCAGAGATATGCAACACATTGATTACATATGCACAAAGTAATCTCATTACTGCAAAAACAAATAGACGGAGCTCTAATGAAATTGATAAAAGCTTTTTTAAAAATATACGACAATGCCGAACAGAACTCCTATGAATCCAATTGAAAACAAGTGTTTGCTTTCCTGTTGCTTCACCCTTACACAAAGGGAATACCTTGTGAAATTGAAAGAGAAAATTCAGTGGGAGTGAGTAATTATATTGTGTATGTCTCATTCATGCTGAAAGAGTTTGTTTCCAAATTGGTCAAACTAGGTGGTGTCTTTATGCCAAAATGTGAGACTTTGAATGTATAGAATACTAAAATAATTAAGGAGACTGTAGAAAATTCAGTCCTGAAAACGTATATTGTACTTTTAAAATGAGGTTTGAACAGCAATTTATTAAAAAGTCTCTGTAAAATAATCACCCAACTCCAGCCAAGTCTGGAAGCAAGGGTAATGTACAATAACACCACCTTGCAAAAGAATCTCTTTAATGACTGATAGTTCAACATGTATATAAACTGATAATTGTATTTAAAAGGTATTGAAGTAATTGTAATTTATTTAGCTGTGTGCCAAATTCCTCCAAGTTACTACACCAGCAAAAGTAATTTATTAATGTTGCTGTTTAGTCATGTCCGACTCTTCGTGACCCCATGGACCAGAGCACGCCAGGCCCTCCTGTCTTCCACTGCCTCTCGGAGTTAGGTCAAATTCATGTTGGTCACTTTGATGACACTGTCCAACCATCTCATCCTCTGTCGTCCCCTTCTCCTCTTGCCTTCACACTTTCCCAACATCAGGGTCTTTTCCAGGGAGTCTTCTCTTCTCACGAGATGGCCAAAGTACATATTGGAGCCTCAGCTTCAGGATCTGTCCTTCCAGTGAGCACTCAGGGTTGATTTCCTTCAAAATGGATAGGTTTGTTCTCCTTGAAGTCCAGGGGATTCTCAAGAGTCTCCTCCAGCACCACAATTCAGAAGCATCAGTTCTTTGGTGGTCAGCCTTCTTTATGGTCCAACTCTCACTTTCATACATCACTACTGGAAAAACCATAGCTTTGTCTATTTGGACTTTTGTCGGCAAGGTGATGTCTCTGCTTTTTAAGATGCTGTCTAGGTTTGTCATCGCTTTCCTCCCAAGAAGCAGGTGTCTGTTAATGTTGTGGCTACTGTCACCATCTGCAGTGATCATGGAGCCCAAGAAGGTAAAATCTGCCACTGCCTCCATATCTTCCCCTTCTGTTTGCCAACTATTTCTGGTGTAGACAAAAGTACACTTTACTGAAGATCTTGTAAAATCTGGCTCAAAATTTCTTCAGAGAACTCTGTTGTCCAGTTCTGGCAAAGTAGTCAGATTATACAGTAGTTTGATTACTGGGCTCACATGCTCCACCATAGTCCATATATTCTGATTCTCTCCTTGATATCAGGGTTTTCATCACACTATAGTTTGTTGTAAGTTCTGAACTTGGTAATGTATAGCCCATGCAAGTTGTAACATTTCTACAAACCATAATGGAAAATGGTGTTCAGATTTTTTTTCTCGATTCTTGCATGTTTAGCTCAACTAATGTTATAACCAGTGTTATAATCGGGTCAGCATGATGATACAGATATTAGGATTGGATTCTGAATTCCATGCTCCTTCCCTATAGATTCTTTCCTTTTTTTTTCTTTCCTGAATCAAATTCACCCATGCACAGCTTCATGGGGAGCAAGGAAAATCTCATCACTAATACTGACTATAGTTGAGGATAACCAACGACACTTTAAATCAGGGCTAACCAGAGATGGTTCAATGAGACCTCTCCTCTGGTTAACTCTAGTAAATGTCAGAGCTGGCATTATGCTTTTACTTTACTTTAATGGGATGGGTGTTTTTTCAAATTTATTTTTAGAAAGAAAGCTGTAGGGAAATCTTTTAGCTGCATCTAACCATATTATGCATGTATAGATGTTTTTGAATATTTATTTGTGGATGCACTAAAGTTTCAAGAAAAAATACCTGCTGCATTTAAAGTGAGTTCAATCAAATGAATATATTTCTAAACTTTTCAAATTATATTATGTACTGTGACTCAGGGTAAAGTGTGTCCCGTCCTGTGACTACTTTAGTAGTTCAATCATAATGTTTTCCAAACACTGTGGATTAGTGGATTACAGTGGTGCCCTGCTTGACGACAACCCTGCTTGACGATGAAATCACTTAACGATGAGTTTATTGCTATTGCGATTGCAAAACGATGGTTCCTATGGGGTTTTTTGACTTGCCGTTGATTAGGACCCTGCTTCGTGAACCATTTGTTTGCAAAACGATGTTTTTCCCGGCTCTGCAAAATGGCTTCCCTTTGCAAAATGGCTGGCTTCCCTTCGCAAAATGGCTGTTTTCCGGACCCCTGCTTTGGAAGACAGCGATTTTAAACAGCTGATCGGCAGTTCTCTATGGGCGATCTTCACTGGACAATGAGGTATTTCCCCACTGGAACGCATTAACCAGTTCTCAATGCATTCCAATGGGGTTTTTTCGCTTGACGATTTCATTTAACAGTGATTTTTGTGGAACAGATTAATGTCGTCAAGTGGGGCACCACTGAATCTCAAATGGCTTCTAGACAACAATTACTTGGGGTGTCTGTTTCAGTACTGCAGAAAATTATATTCTATCTGTTTAGGCTAACAATATGAAAAATTCCAGAAAACCAGATTTAATCTTCATTATAGGTACAATGATGTCCTTTAAACATCACAATTAATTTTCTTCCATTTCTATTTTAATTCTTGCTAATGTGAATGTACTTAGAATTTGAATCACTGCCTCGTGGCGCAGTGGTTAAACCGCTGTACTGCAGCTAAAACTGTGCTCACGACCTGGGGTTCAAATCCCAGGTAGCCGGCTCAAGTTTTACTCAGCCTTCTATCCTTCCGAGGTCGGTAAAATGAGTACCCAGCTTGCTGGGGGGGCAATGTGTAGCCTGTATAATTAAATTGTAAACCGCCCGGAGAGTGCTTGTAGCGCTATGGGGCGGTATATAAGTCCAAAAAAAAATAAAATCTAATTGTGTTGCAGAACAAATTAACATTCTACAAGACATTTCTAAAAATGGGGGCAGTGCAAACAAAAAATTATAACTTTTAATATGTGTCAGCAAACACGGGTTCGAAAACACACGTGTAAGCCTGGACAGAGAGCAATCAGGAGTTTGCACATGCTAAAATGGGCTGAGTGAGTCCAAACTCAGCTAGCCATGCTACAACACTCCCTCTTACAAGTCTGCCCACATAAGATGCCCTTGTGCCCTTTCTCTATTGCTGAAATAAAACCATGTGGGCTTTGTAGTCCTGAGACTTATCTTGCACCACAGGCAGGACTCTAAGTAAGCTAGGCTGAGGCAGCACTCTCAGATGACCCTAAGACAAGTGTACTGTTCAGAAAACCAATTGAGTTTTATAATCTTTATTTTATTAAAGAATAAGCATGTTTCTAAGTATCAAAGCCAAATTAAACCAAAGCAAATAAACTAGCATTGTGCTGGTTAGTTATTTACAACTCTGTAGTGAGGCAAAGAAAATATGAAAAATAGAGAAGTGTTCAAAAACCTTACAAAAATACAAAAAGCCATTGAAAAGAATAAAAACAGTTCCAGTCCAATAATTCATTAGTAAAAACAAAATAATCCAAGTAGGTTATAAAAAGGCTATAGTCCTCAGTGATCCTATAGAACATGAATCCTGTACTAAAAAGAAAAATTCAGTAAAAGTCCCATTGTCCTTAGAAAAGTCCAAGAGTATAGTCCATATGAAGCATTTCAAGAAAAGAAGTCCATAAAGGATATTCCATAGGTAACAGTCCATAGGAAATAGTCCATGCTTAGTCCTTAGGAAAAAGCCCATAAGTCCAAGGATAATCCAGTATAGTAAAGGTTAGTCCCATGTGTCGCGAATGAATGAAGAGTCGGTCTTGAATGACAATGTCCATAGGCAAAAAGTTCCTTTTTCAAGAGTAACTGGCAAGGGCTTATCGCACCTTCCCACGATGTCATCCAATCAGAGTTCGTTACTAGGCAAACAGTCCTGTTGCACCACATGACTTCTTTCCCATACACACCAGATGTTATTTGGGTTTACTGTGGTTTCGCAAAGAGTCACAGCAATTCCCATCTAATCACACCGAGTCCTTTTCTCAGGCTATCAGAATAACATTCTCTCCGTTCGCTAAGAAAACAACCTGTCAGCATAGCAAAGATACTTTATACAAAGAAACAAGATGGAACCTCTCTGGCTCATTTCTTAATTACAAAACCCATATTCCTTAAAAGACTTTAACTCAAAAACCCATCTCATCACAGATTGTCAGGAATATGTCTCCTTGGAGAAGGCATTCCACTAGGGGAAGGAGCCAGACTGTAGTTCCCAGCATCCACCACTTTTGCAACCTAGACTGGGTGAGATCTAGTAGGTGCATGTGTGGGCAACTATGGGCAAGCATCTGACCCTAGATTTCCAATTACTCACTTATTTGAGCTGAAAACTTTTAGCTGTGTACTTTGGTCCTTGCACACCAGCCTTACCAGGTAGGACACACAAATAACCAAAAATACCAAATTAAGCCCTTGTGGCCAAGGCACTTCGCTTAGGCACTCTCACCCTTGCCCCCAAGAATCACACTGGGGAAAAATATAGAATATTTATTTAAAAGGAGGAAAAAGTTTTAAAAGAAAGAAAATATAAAAAGTTACAATTGTACTTGTTAAATGCAAAGCATCTAGGTATTAAGTAAGCTTCTGCAAGCCTTTCCCATAAAACAATAAAATAATTACTAGCTAACGGCTTTATTACTTAAATGCAGGCTATTCTAAGTTGCCATAGCTAAGTCTCCAATCCATCATCAAAGGCTGTAAACCTGTGCTCCAGCTCCATCTTCTCCTTCTCCAGCTTACGCTCACACACCAACATCCTTAACCCCCCCTTTTCCATAACTTAAAGTCTCTGTCCCATGATGGTATCCAGTCAGCACACAGTCCTTTGTCCGCAACTCCAAACCCAACTTGTAACTTTCCACAGCTCCTTCTCTCATCCCAGACTGGTACGATGGTACACCATTAGCAAGGAATGTTTTGGTTATCAGTCCTGAGAAACAACCTTGGCTCACCTTCACAGGAAACTCTCCAGGCACAATGAACACGTGTAAATCCTGGGAAATGAGTACTACAAAACCCATATCCTCACATGGATCAGTGCCAAATTTGGCACAGGTCTGCTCTTTTTCTGTGCCAAATTTGGAGAACTTTGGGCAAAATGTTTTTAGTTAGGCTTTTAAAAAAGTAGAAGTGTTTTATACTATCACTCTCTGTTGAGAAATCTGTGATCCTAAGTATCCGTAGATTTAAAACAGTGCATCTTAAAAAAACACTCATCTTGCTTATCTTGAAAAATAATGGTTGTCCCCACCCACTTTTTTATTTGAAAGAATCCAGGTTGCAGGGGCTGAAATAATGATCCTCGAAAGAGGCCTTTCAAGTGCAAAAATCAGTGATTTTGATATGAACTGAGGATGTGATATAGGATTGCCAGGCATATGAAATGTCATATGAACTAGAGAGAAATACAGGTCAATAAAAATTCACAGCTATTATGGAAGAAGTAAAAAAAAAAGGGGGGGAGGATGCTTTAAAGAAAGTAATGTAGTGACAGTTCTCTAGAAAGGGGAACATTTTGCCATGTATCTTCAGGGAATTAGAATACAATTTTGCAAGGTGTATTCCAAAGATTTCTTCAATACAAAAGCACAGAGCAGTTGTGTTTGTCCCAACCCTGCATGCTTTCAGTAAGCATTCTCTCAGGATTTCTGACACCAAGCTCTTGACACAAGTTTTCAAACGGGAAATCAGTTCCATGTCTCAGGAAATCTCAGCCTGGAGGGAAGTGTTGCATCACGGCCTCTCCCAATTTGAAGAGACCTTTGTCCAGCAGGCCGAGGCAAAGAGGAAGTCACAAAAGCAGCAAAACCAGGGAGCTGGACAGGGGATGGACTGGATTTGTCTTCAGTGTGGAAGAGATTGTCACTCTCGAATTGGCCTCCTCAGCCACACTAGATGCTGTTCCAAGTCCTCCATACAGAGCACGTTACCATAGTCTTTCGAAACTGAAGGATGCCTAACAGTCTGGATCCATTTGAACTATTAACTTGTTCCTGCCAAACAGGAATTTCTGCTTGCGTAAGTATTCTGTGTCTGATTGTAAAAATATTAAAAAATATGTTCAGTGGGGATTTGGTGAGTCAGCTCTTCTGTAAGTCCCATTGATTCAATGGGCCTCCTCCAATTGTGACTTCTTACTAGATTTCAGCCAGTGTGTTTGATAGTCTGAATACAGTACTGGGACAGAAGATACTAAAGACAAAGAACAACTGTTGTAGATTGCAACACATTGTAATTCCTGGAGTCCTTTTCATTTTTCTTATTTACATTCAGAGATCTACATTGAATGGTGAAAACAGACTTGAATGATTGTAAATAATGTACTATGGTGGTTAACTCATGGAGTTCCAAGACTGTTTTATGTAAAGAAATGTGATATAATGCAGTAAATTAAGGGTCGTCTAATGACTGAGATACTATATCTTCTGTATTATTCTGTGTGTGAAGTTTTATCATTGTTTGAATTTAATTTTTATACAAACAGTTTTTCTTAAGCTGAAAGTGACTCATAGCAGATGGCACTTTCCTGGTATCTTTTGTTTGTTATCTGACTGTCCTAAAATTAGTATACAGGATTGCTTACAAGAGACATGGAATTTTTTATTCTACAGAGACGGAAGGTTTCAAGATTGACACGACAGGCACCTATCACGGAATGACTTTGAAATCTGTAACAGTAAGTTGGAAAAAGATTTGTTGCAATGCTATATATGATAATCTAAATGTTTCATATAAGCTTTCCTTTCCTTTTTGTTTTTGTTCCCCACATTGAGAATTTTTATTGGATTGCATGGAAGCAAACAAAAGTAATTCCCAGTCCATGCCAGGCATGTATTCTGAATTCTTCTTCCTTTGATACTGTTTCAGTTTCTAGCTCTTTCAAATACTGCTATTTCTGGAATGATAAAATTTATATCAATTTAATTTTTATGTATACCTTGCCCTATGGCAAGCATTCAGGTTGAATAAAACACTTGCGTATGAAATAAAGAAGGGGGAAGACCATCCCTTCCAAATGTTTTGATGGTTCATTTTTATGCAGATAGTTTCCCAGGCAGCTGAAAAGCAGAGTGTCTCTTAAAAAATGTTTCAGCCTGTGCCTGTTTTAAATTGTCTGTTTTTATGGAAGTGGGTTGAGCGTTCGCAAACAAATGCTGTTTTGATTTGCCTGCAAGTAGGGCAGATGCTGCAGAACTAGTATAGAAGCCTCATTAAAGACTTTTGCCATCTGTAAGCCTATATAAATCTGATGAATAGATGGCACTAAACAGTCTCCAAAAATCTGTGCACCTACTTCTAGTTTGCTCTCCTAATTTGAACATAAAATAATGCCTGGAATGTAAACGTCTTAAAGCCAATTAGACCTAACTTGTTTAAACTTTCCTCTTTTCAATAAAATTGTTCTTGAAGTTTTTACTATCACTTTCCTGGCTTTACTATCACTTTCCAAACATTCTGTGCATCAGTTGGTGGACTTAATTTTAAAGCAGTTAGTTTGGGGTTAAATCTGCATATTGTTAGAGATACCAACTGCGAGTGTTTGTAGATGTCACAAATATGCAAACATCAAGAGTCTTTTTTTTTAATAGTATTGGTTGCTGTGAGAGAATTGCATCAACATTCTAGTGTTCGGAATGGGCTTAATACATTCCTATTATCACCAGGAATGTGTTTTGCTTGTATTTTGTCGGTACAAAACAGAACCCTTGAATTGAAATAAGATGAAATAATATTGCTTCATTTTCAGATACATATTTTTTGAAAGATTATCATGGCACACTATGAATCTTTCTTTGCAGACCAAGTTTTCCTAGTGTATGAAACCAACAGCTTGTCTGAGGAGATGGCTAATGAGTTTGGCAATTGATTTTTACTCCTCAGCTCACATAGAGTGAGTTCATGTGCTACATAAAAACTCAGTTTCTCAGCTAGTACCGCCTGCTCATCATATGCAATAAATACTCCAGTTTTTCTACCCTCCAGATAAGCATCCATGAGAAGTTTTTCTTCTGATGTATTTATTATCCTCCCTGCCTGCTCATTGTTATGTCAGGTATGGCCAAAAGGAAACAACGTTACAAAATTTAAGCAGCTGATGTAATAAACTACTGTTTGCATAGCAAACCATGTACAGTACAGACTTGTGAACTACTGTGTTTCCCCGAAAATAAGAAAGGTCTTATATTATTTTTTGCTCCAAAAATGCATTACGGCTTATTTTCAGGAGATATTTCGTTTTTTCATGTACAACAATCTACATTTATTCTAATAGTGTCATCTTCTTCTGGTTGCTGCACAATGGTGGAGGGCAGAGTTTCACTTACTGGTAACTGGGGCTTATTTTTGTGGTAGGGCTTATACAGTGGTGCCTCGCAGAATGAGCGCCCCGTAGAGCGATGAATTCGCTCTGCGGTGACGCTTTTGTGATTGCAGAGCGATGCCCCCAATGGGCGAAAATCGCAGAGCGAAGGTCGGTAAGCGGTTCGCTTACCGACCTTCGCTTTGCGACCCGCCGATCAGCTGTTCCGATACTTCAAAATGGCCACCGGAACAGCCGAAATGGCCGGGTGCAGCATTTTCACGCCCTTGGTAAGCAAGGGGAGGGCGCGAAAATGCTGTCAGAACATCCGAAATGGCTGCGCGCAGCGTTTTCGCACCCTCCCCTCGCTTACCAAGGGCGCGAAAACACTGCGGCCGGCCATTTCGGCTGTTCCAGCGGCCATTTTGGACCCGCCGGACAGCTGACTGCAGCCATTTTCGCGCCCTTGTTCAGCGAGGGGAGGGTGCGAAAATGGCTGCCGGCCATAGGGAAGCATCGCTGAACAGTGAGTATTCGGCCCAATTGGAACGCATTAAACCATGTTTAATGTGTTCCAATGGGTTTTTTCTTACCACTCAGCGATGTTTCACACAGCCAGGGTTAATCTGGGACGGATTAACCTCGCTGTGCGAGGCACCACTGTATTATGAACATCCTGAAAAATCATACTAGGGCTTATGTTCAGGTTAGGTCTTCTTTTTGGGAAAACAGGGTAGTTTGAGTAGTGTATTTGCAGCTAGTACTATCTGTACTACAGAGCAGGATACCCAACTCCTCCTATGTTATGAGTGCCAGCCTCCAGAGAATTTGTAATATCATTATGTTTCTTGAAGATGCTGTTGATAGTGTAGAATAGATCTCTAGCTTTGTGAAAGGGTGTCCTGAAGTGTTTGCACACTCCTTGGTAGAAGGTCTGGTAGGAATCATTACAGCTTTTCTATATTATTCTGGTGCCCCAAGCCTAGGTGAAACAAGCTGTCTTCATTGACTGCGGAGACTGGAGAAGTTTTTGTCCTTTTCTAGAAGACAGTTTAGCACAGAAATGAACTGAGAATGCAATTGCCAATTTAAGGCCATTGGGCCTCCTCATTCTTCTGATTTGTCCTGACTCCACTCCTGTTGTGCAGTTTTACATGACTTGTTTCAATGAATTTTAAAATTATTTTGGTTTGAGTGATGGGAAATTGGAGAAAACATGGCTCATTATTAACTCAAGCTTCAAATGTACTGTAGTAAAAAATACAGTTCTTTCAAAAAATATTTGCTTGTGTTTGTTTTCCGTTCTGTTATCAGTGATGAGCTCCTGTAGATCTCTTTATACTTTCTGTAGAACAGATGGCGAAGGGTGGACTTTTTTGAAGTATTGTCATTGAAGATTCGCTTGTTTGTCTCTGGAGTAGTTTGTACTTCACTGACATGCTTAGTTATCATACAATGAATGGATGTTTTAATTATTTTGTTGTTGTTGCTGAATCATATCTTTAATTAATTCCAGCAGCTGATTTATGCTTGCACTTTTGGTAAAAGATCCTTCTTTCATCCGTTTATTTCCTGAAGAATATCGATTGTTTTCTGCTCTATGGTGCCAGCTAATTGAGAGCCTAGTACACATTGTTTACTGCATCATCCAGTCTAAAATTGTTGCCCATATATTCCTCCAGTTCCCATTACTTTATGTCTTTTATTGTGATGGTCTTTGGCTAAATATACGCCTCATACTTTATCCTTGTACAATTTTTGTTGTTTGAATTCAGATCATAATTTTTTTCATTTCTCTCTCCATTTTCTAGTTATTCTAACTTTATGTGGTAGGAGGTGTGGGAACTTGAATGAGGAATGGTGTCCTGGGAATCCCATATACCACACAGATTGATTTTTGCATTTTTAAAGAAGTACTTTCAGTTCTTTAAAAAAGTTGAGTTTCTCTTTCTGAGTAGTTTCAGCTTGCTTTTTCCATGCCGTGGGTTATTGTCAGGGTACAAAAATATAGTTCAGATTACTCATTTTCTGTCCTGTCATATGGATCAGACTTATGCTTTGAAAGTATGATGTGCCCAGAAACCTATTTCTGCCCATTGTGACTCCTGCAGGGTGGATGTGATTTAAACCTGTGAATAAAATTATGATTTGAAATCTTACTTTATTTTATTTTATTCATATGCCAGCTTTTTCCTTATAGGTGACCCAAGGTGGCTCAAAACATTTTAAAAAATGATTTAGGAACATTTAAATTACTTTTGCAGTTCTGTTTTTGTTGTTGTTGTTGTTGTGTGTTTTTTTAAATCTGCTTAGTGGCCAAGTCCGCTGAAACAGATAATTGTAATGGCCTGGGAAGGTGCACAATTAAATAGCTTAATTTTGGCAACTCAGAGGACTTTCTTACTCTATTGTAACGATTAACTACTGTACGCATAGACATTAAAACTATTTAAGTAAAACAACATTGTGTGATGGATTTTTGTTTTTCATTGGTAAATACACACTATTTTACAAGCATGTGGATTTTTTGAAAATTTAGTTAAACATTTCACTTGTACATGTTTTGAGATAAAATTTATTTGTAAACGAAGTTGCAGAGGGCCAGTAGCTAGTGTTGCCACCCTAAAGGAATCAATGTTACCCAAAGAAATTATTGAAAACAGTTCTGGATATGTTAATGGGGCTTCCAGCATTATATCATATTGGGGGATGGCGTGAGAGACTCCAGGGTTAAAACTGCAGTCAGAGTTAGAAATAGACCTGATTTGGTCTGTTACTTCTCATACCCATGTCTGTTCTGTTAAAAGACATGCATCTCTGCAGATGAAAAGCAAGTATGAGAACGGGGGGGGGGCGGGCGGGCGAGGAATCCATATATCTGCTAAACAGAGTACTAGACTTAATGTCTGGAGAGATACTAAGATTACTCTATCTATACTAATCTATACTAATACAGTGGTGCCTCGCATTACGATGTTAATTCGTTCCAGCAAAATCGCTGTATAACAAAAACGTCGTAAAGTGAAAATAAAAAAGCCATTGAAATGCATTAAAACCTGGTTAATGTGTTCCATTTGGCTAAGAACTCACCGTCCGGCGAAGATCCTCCATAGGAGCAGCCATTTTCGGGTGCCTGTGCATAGAAAAATGGCTCCTAAACACAGCAGGGAGCCATTTTGAGCACCCGGTGCCCATTTTGAAAACCCGACAATCAGCTGTTTTGATTGTCAGGAAGTGAAAATCGGTTCCCGAAACACGGAACCGATCATCGCACAGCGAAATTCCCCCATTCAGAACATCGTTTTGGGATCACTTTTGCAATCACAAAAACCTCATCGTAATGCAGATTCGTCGTTAAACGGAGCACCCGTCTTGCGAGGCACCACTGTACTAGTATTCTATACAGAAGCCTATGAAACCCCTGAATTTCAGGCCCCAATTAAATATCTGTTGTATTTTAAATCTTCTTGCATAGCTATGTCACGGTTGAGTTAACAGCAAAATTGTGAAAGAGAAAAATTTCCTCAAGTTAATAAATTGCTGAAAATATTACCCGTTGCCCACTCAGAGAATGCAGCAGATAATGTTCACAATGATTTTGTAACTGATGTATGTGAAGGCTCGACTGTAGGATCCTTCTTTTCTCCAATAAATTCAGACGAGACTGATTTCAGTGGAAACTATGGAACATTTATTTTAGAACCAAGAAGTAAACAGTTGTCCTGAGCTTTTGAGCATTCCTTGTCGCCTTCCTTCAATGGGTTAAGAAGGGGTTTCCAACCGTCAAATACAAAAGGGTTGCTATAATTAGTGTACCAGGGTCCTGGTAACTCAGGTGACGTCCATCCTTTCAGGGTCTTCCCCGTCGGCACAGGTAAAAAGGGCATGACCTCATCTTCATTGGGACCTTCCCATTGGGTACTTCTCTTGGATTCCACAGTCTCCCAATCTGTTCTCCTTCTGCTAGCCTCCTCATCTCCCGTGCTCTCCATTCAGTTCTTTCTCACCTTTCTACTCATTCTTTCTCTTCTTTCAACTTCCTCTTCCACTCTCTTGTTTTAGCCTCTCCCCGATAAGAGGGTCGAGGGGGTTTCACTGACCATTGTCTGTAATCTGCCTCTTCCCTAGGTACTCTCAGCCTCTCCTACCTCTGGGTCCACGGATCTTGCAACCAGATCCATTCCCAACCTGGAGGTAACTCGTCTCTCCCCCCTCTCACTTCTCCTATCCCCGCTTCAATCTCCTTTCTCCTTTCACGTCATTCTACTGCCTTTTCTAACAGTTCTTCCTTTATTTCCATTCCCCTTAACTCTTCCTCTACTGCCTCTATTACTGCACTCTGTAGAGACTCCTCAGTTATTTTCACAAGAGTCGATTGGGATTCTCTTTTCCCTCCATCCTCTGTCTCTTTGATGAGAAGGGACGGCGCTTCAGCGAGTGGGCATTCCAACTCGCCTCCTGTCTTACAATTGAATTCACTTCTAGAAGTTTCACCATTTTATACTGGTGTAATAAAGCTGGCTGGATAGCTCAGTGGTGTAGGTTTCTGGCTGCAAAGCCAGAGTTTGGGAGTTCGATTCTGCACTGTGCCTCCTACAAGTACAGCCAGCTTGTATGGCTTTGGGCCAGCTTTGCAGGCTCAGGGTACCTCCAGAGGAAGGGAATGATAAACAATTACTGTGTATTCGGTACCTGGAAAACCCTGAAAATATTACCCGTTGGTAATAAGTCAGAATTGCTATAAGTCAGAATTGACTTGACAGCACATGAACACTTCATAAGAAGATTTCAGCCAATATTTCATAATATAGAGTTAGAATTAGAGATGGTGGTATTCATATACAAATGCAAATATCCCTGCAGAGGTGGAAATAACGAGGGCCGGACTGTCCACTCATGGTTTTGCCACTGCCACCAGCTCCGCGGAGCCTTCCTATCGCACTGTTGTCTGCAGTCGATTACCCAGCCCTAGCAGGAGGCGGGATGACAATCTGTTGTGGAGAACGGCACGATAGGAAGCCTCTATGGAGCTGGCGGCAGCAGTGAAATCATGAGTGGACAGTCCAGCCCCTTGTTATTTCCACCTATGCGGGGATGTTCGTATAGGAATACGAATACCCCCATCTATAGACTATATAATCCCTATTCCATAATGAGATCCTTGAACTATAAAATTTTAAAATTAATCCTATTATCATGAAAGGTTTTAAAAATAAAAAACTAAAAATATGTTTTAAATAAAAAAGTAAAAAGATTAAAATTGTAAATTATAATTTAAAAAAAAATGGGTTTTTGTCCCTTGACTCTGGACACTTTTACCATTAACCATACTGTCTTCTCCACTGTGTAAGATGTGAAATAGGCATTATTTTTGCCATACATACACATTGATAAACTAGTAGTGTTCAAAACCAGTAGTGTTCAAAAAATGAAAGGTGTTTTAAAGAATGGTTTCCTCAACATATATGTGAAGTAACATTTGGTTTTCAAAGTTGATTTTTATTTATTCACAGTGGCTTTATTTCAGGCTGATATTTCCCTTCCTTAATCCTAAAATTTAGTACAGTACTTCTCATTATATTATTAATCCTTTTGCAATTCTTGGCTTATTTGTATTTCTCTTTTTACAAAACAAAGGACTAAGAGAAACAAGCTGATTAGTTTTGACTAATCCTGCAGCCTTCAGACTCAGTAGTCTGAGAGCATTCTAATAATGATAGAATTGTAGAGCGGAAATGTAGATGTCAGCTTGTCTAAGTGCCTGCCTGTGGTGGCAGTCTTCTGTTAAAGATTGCTAGGAGCTGATTAAAAAGCTCTAATGAGAGAGATGCCACCTCTTTCTAAGTCTACTAATTCCATTGTGTGGTTGGAGCTACTGTTCTTGAGACTTGATAAAAATCTCCTTCAATTGGTGCTGTTGCATGCTTTGAAGATAGAAGTTTGAAAATAGGGAATTCAGTGACATCTAGTGGTAGTTTAGTAAGAGCTTTTTCTTTTCTTCATAATATACCGGCTATGTTATGATTATCTGTGTGAAGAAAAGTACTGAATAAAATCAGCAATCACAAGTCACAGCCTAATGTTCTAGAAAGATCAGCCCAAGCAGCTATATGTTGGCTTGGCTTGTAATGTGGAAGAAGGTTAGATTTCAAACATTTATTTGATTTATGTTTAGTAACGTAATCTTGATGTCCTATAAATGTTTTAACAGCTTTCCCTGTACTCCAAAATGTAATATTTGACAGAATACTACTTCATAAAGTTTACTAAATATGATTTTAAAATTATATTCTAGTACATTCAGAGTTTTCTTTGGAAATTGATTTTCTTAGAACACATAAATATTTTAAGACATGCCAAACAGGCATGGAAGTTTTGGGTCTTTTTCCACTACAAGTACCAGAATTCAGTGGGAAATCTCCAGCTAGTATTCTGGTTGCTTTAGGCAAAAAAATCCAATTTCTATCATTATATTAATGTCAGTGGTGCACATAATGTTATAAGAAGACAAGGCATTAAATATAATTGCCTGTTTCCAAAGTTGGAACTTAATACATGCTTGGGCCCAGGGTCAGACCTGAAGATAGGGTAAAATGATTGATGGGTTTTGTTTTCTGTTTAGTTTTTTCTTTTTTTCAATACTCTCTGAGGTTTGGGAAAGCTGGAATGTAATGAGGTCTGGACCCCTGTCCTCAAAGGGGGGGAGGGTCTGGGATGTTTGTAATGTAGGTTTAGATATGTGTTGGTAGTTGAAATAATATATAAATAAATAAATAAATTTAATATATATATATAATTGCCTGTTTCTAGTCATCTGAACAAGTGTAGACCAGTTGAATCAATGAAACTTAGATAAATGTTGACCTGTGTGCTTTCCATTCCTTTAAAGCTGTGAGAACAATAGGAGGGTGTGGCAAAGTGGACACAGTACATGTGTGCTGTGTAACACGCAACAGCGCTTTTGCAGCTAAAGTGAACCAATCAAATATTGTTCCTTCCCTGATGCACTGGCCTCCCCATGTCATCCTTTCCCTCTGCTTTTTGCTCCAGCAAAGCTAATTAGAATTTACATTTTCTCAAGCCATCAGCTGATATTCTGAATAGTTGCTTTAGGTATAATTCAGAATTAATGCTGGAGATATCTGACAGCTTTATTGGGTTTGATGCCATTAATTAAAAATAGCATAGCCATGGTCCTGTGCCATTGAGATCTGTGAAAACTGTTGTGGTCAAATGCTCATTGGCAGAATCAGCTTGGTCATAACTTCAGGTGTATTCAAATCCCAAACTGTTCCCTTGAATTCTTAACACGTTGATGGTGTTAAAAAGTAGAGTTCTGCTATATTTTATTTAATTAATTAATTAATTAATTAATTAATTTATATATCTCCCATCTAGACCAAAGTCTACTCTGGGAGGCTAACAATAATGGATAAAAGTAAAAAAAATATAAAATAAAGACAACAATAATAAAATAATTCAAGATGGAAAAAGTAATTAGATGATGTCAGGAGGAAAAGCCTGCCTAAAGAGCCAGGTTTTAAGTTTGCTCTTAAAAAGACCCAGCGAGGGAGCCAGACAGATCTCTAAGGGCAGACTGTTCCAGGGGCGAGGGGCCACTGCCAAGAAGGCCCAGTTTCTTGTTCTTTCTCTCCGGGACTCCCTTGGCGTTAGGCCCTTCAGCCACCCTTCTTGGCTAGAGTGAGTGATTTGGGTAGATCTAGGTGGGAGGGGGCGTTCTGCTAGATATCGAGGTCCTAAACCATTTAGGGCTTTATATGTCATCATTAACACTTTGAAATCAATGTGGAAACAAACGGGCAGCTAATGCATGGCAGCCAGAGTGGGGGAAACATGCTGATAATTTCTCACCCCATTGAGAGTTCTGGCTGCTGCATTCTGCACCATTTGTACCTTCCGCATCAATCTCAAAGGGAGCCCCATGTAGAGCGCATTACAGTAATCTAATATTGAGATTACAAGCACATGGACCAGAGTGGTGAGCACTCCAGCATCAAGATAGGGCCGCAGCTGGGCAATCTACCAGAGTTGGAAATAGGCGGAGCGGACCACTGACGCTACTTGGGTTTCCATGGTGAGCGTCGGATCCAGATGGACCCCTAAGCTGCAAACCTCACTCTTCGTGGTGAGAATCACTCCCCTCAAAGAGAGGGAATTTCCCAAACCAATGATGGCAGGGCCACCCACCCTCAGACCTCTGTCTTGTCCGGATTAAGCCTCAGTCCATTCTCTTGCATCCATTGCAGTGCAGCCTCCAGGCAGCGCTGAAGGGATGGAACAGCATCCACTGTTGTTGGAAAAAAGGAGATGTAGAGCAGGTAGTCATCAGTGTGCTGATGACACGAAGCATGACACACCCTGATGACCCTACCCAGCAGCCTCATGTAGATATTAAACAGCATTGGGGAAATAATTGATCCCTGAGGAACCCCACAATTGAGACTCCATGGGGCCGATACACTCTCCCCAAGCTGTACTCTCTGAGGATGGTCCTCCAAGAAGAATCAGAGCCAGGCAAGCACCAAACCACTGATTCCCAAGTCAGAGAGCCTCCCCAGGAGGATACCGTGGTCAACGGTATTGAAGGCAGCTGAGATATCGGGGAGGACCAACAGAGACGTTTTGCCTCTGTCAGCCTCCCTCAATAGGTCATCAAACAGGGCGACCACTGCCATTTCTGTGCCATGGTGTGGTCTGAAGCCCAACTGGAATGGATCTAGGGCCTCCAAAAGCAGCTGGAGCTGGTCAACTACCACCCTCTCTACCACTTTGCTCAGGAAGGAAACATTGGCAATGGGCTTATAGTTGTCAGTGTCATCTGACGCTAGTTGCCTTGATATTTCTAGGGCCCAGAGGTTCAGATATTAAGTGGACATGTTGGTAGTTGATAGGAATTTTCACTTTGCTTTGAAATCATCCCAGCCACAGTGATAGAATTAAAATTCAGATAATCTGAGTACTAGGGTATCCTGGGAGGAACCAAGAGAGATTTTTATGAAATTGTGTTTTGGGGATATGCACACACATATTCATGCATTCAGATGGTTTTGCCTTTCTTTTCAAGCCCTCCCACAATTTGCTGGCTTTACAGGGCAAGAGGTGGCAAGAATACACAGAAGATTTACACCAGAAAGATCTGGACATACCAGACAACCCAGATAGTATGGTTGCTGAGCTTGAGCCGGACATCCTGGAGGGTGAAGTCAAGTGGGCCTTAGAAAGCATGGCTAACAACATGGCCAGTTCCAGTGGAACTATTTAAAATCTTAAAATATAACGCTGTTAAGGTGCTACACTCAATATGCCAGCAAGTTTGGAAAACTCAGCAGTGGGCAGAGGATTGGAAAAGATCAGTCTACATCCCAATCCCAAAGAAGGGCAGTGCCAAAGAATGCTCCAACTACCATACAGTTGCACTCATTTCGCACGCTAGCAAGGTTATGCTCAAAATCCTCCAACATTTAATAAACTCTAACAGGATAACGTTTGAACCATGTAAAGTGAACAGCAGTCAACAGTGGCTTTAAGAACCATTACCACTGTCATTAACAAATGGAGAGACTTAAAGGTTTGTGTACTCTAGTTTATATACCATAAATTTGTGTACCATAAATTTAAGTCAAGTACATATAGACCATTATCAGCCAGTGATAAGACCTATACCACACTACCTATATTTTACATGTCCTTTCATCCACTTCCTCCCCATGCTTATAGAAATGTCTCAGTGACAGATGAGAATGATGTATTTGTGAAGGCTTTTGCGGCCAGGATCTAATGGTGGTTGTGGGTTTTTCGGGCTCTTTGGCCGTGTTCTGAAGTTTGTTCTTCCTAACGTTTTGCCAGTCTCTGTGGCCGGCATCTTCAGAGGACAGCACTCCTCTGTCCTCTGAAGATGCTGGCCACAGAGACTGGTGAAACGTTAGGAAGAACAAACTTCAGAACATGGCCAAAGAGCCTGAAAAACCCACAAGAGCCAACAGATGAGATTGTTGTGCAACTCTGCCCAGCTACAGCTCAAGCCTGTATTAAGTTAGAAATGGTTTGTCTGATTTGGCACTGCATTGAGAGGCCCCTTTTAGTTGTGTGGAGGATAAATAGTGGAATTAACCTATTTAACAGCTGGTTTTCCTTATTTACTTTAGGTTATGCAAAAGAACAACACAAAGCTTAACCTGATCCCATTCACCAGCAGTAGCACATGCCCAGCATAAGACCAAATCTCAGTATTCTGACATAATTGAACGTTTATAGCATGCAAGGCACAACAGGTTAGGCAACACAAAGCCAGGAACAATGTTCTTGGTGAGCAAAAAAACAAAACAAAAAACTGAATACAAACTATAGTAGCTGAAATCAGGAAACAGGTACTGTAATCCAGTTAGAAGTCACGAAGAATTTTGACTTTCTTAATTTTCAAACTACTGTATCAGCAAATGTAGTATGTGCTACAGGCAAGAACTCTGTTCCAAAAACACTAACCAAATGACTATGCCGTCTCTCAGACTTCCTGGCTGTGTTCTGATTTAGATACATCAAAGAGATAGCACAACCATAAGGACTTGGAAACAACTAAAAGTAAGACTGAATTTTGCTTTCCCATGTATACAGGGTTAATTTGTAATCAGCAGCCAAGTTTGTGTTCTGGCTCATAAAGCATGGTTAGTTTCCTTGCTGCAACACCCTTTGGAAATGCATTCTCTATTAGATGCCCAGAACTAGTTGAAAAGTTTGCAAGTCGAATCCAAATTTCCCATAGGAATGCATTGAAAATTAATTAATGCATTCCTATGGGGAAAAAAGGTCAGAAACTTTTTAAAAATTAAAAGTCTCTTACCAGGTACTGTAGACTGAGCCCGGCTCTTCACGGTGCCTTGGTAGCCCCCCCCCAACAGCCGAAAAGAGCACCAAACAGCTAAAAGCTGGAACCCAGCAGGCAGCAGGCAGCCATTTTGTGCTCTTCTCCGCTCCTTCCCTCTCCCCACCTAACAGCTGATCGGCGCTGGTCTGAAAGGCTTCCCAGGCAGCTTTTAAAGCAAAACTAGCAGCTTTTGAAGCAAATATGCATGTTTCTACATAAGCAGGTTTCAACTCAGAGTACCTTTTCACCCAGGCATTAACCCCAAACAAGCAGCTTTTAAACTAAATTTTCCATTTGAAAAAGACAATAATACCAGGCAGTCCCAGGTCTCTCTCCCAGCTCTTTAACTGCTTGGACAAGCGAGGAAGCAGACAAGCAGTCTCTTCGCTAACTGAAAGTTTGAATTTCCTGCTTTCCCTGCCTTCCTCACGCATGAGGTATGCTAATATTTGTGCACTGGAGGATTGTGGGACGAACACCCAGCCCCTGATGGGGGTCCCGTGGGGCACCCCAAAACAATGAGGAGCTCTCTTGGCCTCTGGCGGGACTGGGGCTGTACAACCCTGTTCTGAGCAGGAGGTGCAGCTGGGGGGGTCACCATGCCTTGGGGGGGCAGGGCGCAGAAGGGGCAGGAGGTGCAGGGGCCACTCCAACTCATACCTGGCAGGGCAGATACCATAATCATGAAAGTGGTTTTCCCAGGGTAAGGCTCATCCATTGCACTTCGGGTGTGTGATCCCTGTGATTTCCCCAAATCCGGGAAAATCAGCTTCCTAATTTGTGGTGGTAGGGGACTGCATTCGTGGTTTCCCCTGGTCTTTTTAGAATCAGTCTTTTCCCTTCAGTCCTTGGCTGTTTTCACTGCTCTCTGCCATTTAAATTAGCTGCCATAGGTCTGTTGGCCCTGCTGGCTTTCCAGGTGGGCTTCAGGAGGCAGATCCTGGAATGCCAGCAGTGCAGATGGCAGAGTGGTGAGGTCCAGTGTGGCTGCCATGGCAAGCAGCCTCTGGTGCTAGTTCAGAGGCCTCCCAGGATGGCGGTGGGAGGCTTCTGGGTGGTGGTGGCTGAACCCTTTTTTACAGTATTCACTCCATAAGACGCACATACTTTTCCCCCCACTTTTTGGGGGGAACTGTCTTATGGAGTGAAAAATACAGTAGTTTTAGCCTGATATCGCAAAGTTGCAAACAATACAAGTTAAATGTATTGTTAACATATAGATGTTCTGCAACTGGTGTCTCCAAATGTCCTTTTGCTTTGGAAAAATTTCTCATGCTGTCATTCTGGAGTTTGTTCCTTAACCTTAGTTGATTAATATGCTTTGAATATAGATGCCATATTTTACTGTAGACTTTGGCTGGAGCTTTCATTAATGTCCAGGGAAGAGAACTAGTAGACTGCAAACCGCGGGTTCCCAGCCTGTGAGTTGTGACCCCCAAGGGGATTGCAAAGTGTTTTCTGGGGGAATAATCAGGTTTAAACAAACCAGGGATTTCTATCCATATGCCTAATCCATACCTAGGTGAGTTCACTTTCCTTAAGAAAGAAGAGGTGGGCTGGAGAAAGTTTATCCTTCCATTTCCCCTTTTCTCAAACAACTTGATGCATTCTCCTAACAAACCAAGGGGCCAGACCACCTTCACAAATAGGAAGGGAATGCCCAAGGTAATTTTATTTGCCAGAGCTTTTGAAAAATCCACCTTTCTGTGAAAGTGACTCAAAGAGAAAGACAATACAATTATTTCACCCCTAGAAAGTCTTCCAGGGCTTAAGCAGTGTCTGAAAGGTTGTCCTCCCCCTCCAGTTCCACAGGAATTGATAGTTTCCATATTCTGAATGAGGTAGCTGAGCTACACCTGAGGTGAGTGCAGAGTTCGGAGCAGCTGGGTTGGAATTGAGGCACACAAAGGGAATTTTGGGCAGCTAATTGACTGTAGAGCAGGGGTGAGCAATTAATTTCTCTCGGGGGCCACATGAAAAATCTGAACTGTGTTCAGGGGCCAAATCAACTTTACTTATAAATAAAATGAAACAGTGATGTTATGATTGTTTTTATTTTAAACTTGTTAATCTTCACAAATACTAAAGAGTTTTTTGCGGTATGTTAAAGATAAGCAACTGATCAACTTTACACAAAAAGCTATAAATGGTTTTGATGTTCAACTTGTTCAGTGAGAGAAATCCAGTCTGTCTTGGGCTTGAACAAGTGCTTGAGCACCAGACTGGAGCGATGACTGGTGGGCCAGACAGGAGCGACTCGCAGTCCTTATGTGGCTCTCGGGCCACACTTTGCTCAGGTCTGCTGTAGAAGAACGAAGTAAAGAGCTCGAGAAGAAGAAAGGAAATACGGGGTTGAATTAAGCAAATCAAAGACGTGTTTGTGTTTCCCATCTTCAGCATATGTACTCTTTTGCCTGCAGACCATTTCTGTCAGGTCTATGTGAAGGGGGTAGAAATTGAGATTCCAAAGAAAGGTAAACTGCAGTGGCGGTGGAGCCTTCCTTATTCGTACTTATATAATTATGTTTGTGGATGGTGAGATCACAGAGGAGCTGGAAAGTTTTAGGTTAAGCCAGTCCAGGATTTATGATTTCTTCTCTTTTAATAATACATTGAGGCATGTTTTCTTTATCCTATAAAAATGCCTTTTTATGCAAATGTGGTAGGGGTTGCAGATTACTTGGCTATTATAAAAGTGGATTGAACTTTAAAAAAAGGTTGAGAAATACTGCTGGAAATAACCAAGCCAACTCTGCAAGATTATTATTATTATAGTAGTGGAAAAAATAATTTTCAGCTGTTGATGTTTAAGTACAGTATTACAAGTCTGTCACAAGGCAACTTTTCTGAGAAGTATATGTGCCTTGCATCCTAACAATTTACTGTGCTGATAATTTGTGAACCATGTATGGTATCTGTAGTGACCGAGGTTTGATTGAAAAAGGGTTTGATGTCAGATTTTTGTGCAGGTTTCCTCAATTTCTGATATAGCAACATAGAATTGCGAAAACAAATTATTGCAGTCACTTGCCTGTGAATGACAGAGCAGATTTTAAGGAACAAACAAGAATGGAAAATGTGATTGTCCTATGCGTGTTGTTCCTGCTGAACAGGAAAACAGTTCCTCTAATCCAATTTAAAACCTGCTAGTTATATTTAAGCTTTCCCTTTCCTTGATTTTGGCTCCTGACTTTAATAGAATTCAGACACAACAGTTGTGTTTGCAGCCACAGTCTTTGCAATTAAATTCTGGCTGGAAAGGAGATTAGTATTTTGATCTTTGAAGGGAAATCATCTGTGAAAGGTAGATCACAATTTACGGAATTTTCTAAATTCTATAAAGAGTGTTGTAAGGAAAGCAGTATACTTTCAGAGATCTTATGTGTGCCTCAGTATACTTTCAGACACATAATAAAACTGTACAATGGTGCAGAAAGTAATGGCTTCAGAGCTCAGAGATTATGCACTAAAGGTTCCTAACATGGGATAACGCCTTCTTTGTTTCAGCTCCCAGGTGAGAGAATGCTGTTATTAGGAGGTTGGATTGGTCCCCTCCTTTTTATCCTTCTGCCAACCTCTGGTTTGACCCTCATTCTTATTGATCTTCATTCATTCTTTTACCCTGCCCAGCCATGAGTTTAGCTCTTCCACTGCTTCACCCAAATTAAATGAAGAAGAAAGAGTTGAATATTGTCTGCGTATTCATTACACCTTACTATGAAACCCATAATAACATCTCTTAATGATTCCATGTAAGCATATGGCATAGGATAGAACCTGATAGGCAAAATCCTGTTGGCATAAATCTGTGCTGGCATAATCTGAACTGGGTGTTGGAAATATTTAGTTTAAACTAATGGAAAGCTTCCTATTTTCTATTTTCTAACTTTTCCCTCTCTGCTTTCAGATTCCAAGGCTCCTTAGGGCTCCTTTTTGCACTGGGGAAGCCTTTGGGAGCCCTGTGATAGAGGGGGGGGAGCTTTTAATAGTCAAAAATCACTGCAGATCACTTTCCTAAGGCAAAAGGGAGCCCCAAGAAGCCTCAAGACTTGAAAGGGGGTTGGATTAGGAAGCTTTCAATTAGTATAAACTAAATATTTCCGATGCCCATTCCAGGTCATATACTTATGCAATAGGAGTTTACTCAGTAAGTTACCATACCAGAAGTGTCAGTGAGTTGAGTGGCAGTTTCTCAGTAACTGCTTCTGGAGTGGAACAGGGTGGAGTGGAACCATCACAAAACCATGCTTCCAGTTTACCATCTAGACAGCTTGTTGAGAAGATGTCACAGTTGAGAAGAATCAACAGAGTTCATTCCCCTTTTTCTCTCCTGGCCTCACTCATTCCCTAAGTGCAACTCTACTAAGTCATTAACGTAATTTACCCATTCTTCTGACAGAGAAAGGATACAGAGCTCTTTTGCAAACTAAAACAAAAGGTTTCTGGTGGGAAAGTGCTGCTAAGTCAATAATTGAGAGTTTAATCAGCACTGAACACAGCATGATCAGTGGATTCCCCCCTCCTTTTGGATGGACTAGAAATGTGCTGTATATTAAGGAGCATGAGTTACAATATGGCAAAATCTAATACAGGGATTTTGATAAAAGAATTTTAAACTTTTAATGAGAGAGAAGGACAGCTGCCATTCTTTATACATTTCTCTTTTATTTTGCTTTGTCAGCTAAAGCTTTTCTTTACCTATTAAATGAATATAAAGCCCTACAAAAGAAGACAGGGTGAGAAACCTTTTGGAATTATCCTATTAAGAATTACTGGTGAAATTGCATTCACTTCATTCATACTGAGTTGTTCTTTTAAAATTGTTATTTTTATATATGTAATGAAGGAATTCCTATATGACTTCACGGTTTGCATTTTGGGGGTCAATATGCCCTTGTTTTTTCCATCCACCCTTTTAGCCAAGATGTTACCTAAACTCAAGAAAATGTAGAAAGATCTGGAAACGTGTTGTTGTTGTTTTAAAGACAACTTTATTTCACTTAGCTTTAATGAATATTAATTAGGACCAACAGAATCTATTGGCTTTAAGGTTTTTTTCTTCTTCATTTTCCTTTAATTTTAACTGTATTCTATTTTAAAGGCATTCATGATTGCTATGTTGTTAACTCCCACTGTAGCCTGAGGGGAATGGTTAATATGCAGCAATTTTGAGTTACAGATCAGTTAGCTCCTAAAGTCAGCTATGGCCTTACCATCATTCAGATAGTGTTATCGTGAAGCTGTCAGATTTTAAATACTTAGGAGAGCTCTTACAACTGTTGCCATGGTGATAGCATGAAGGCAACATGGTAGTTTCATCTCTATCAGTATTTGGCCAGATCCTTTTATAGTCATTTAACTATGAAAATATGGCACTCTCTACAACCAGGTTACATCTCTTTGAGTTTGACCACAATAAACTGTAGCAGCGATTAACATTTACCTTGTAAATGGAAGTGTACTTCAGCATTAAATAAAAGTTTGCTGTGTTTTTGCCTTTTTTCTGTTTAATATTCATTGGCTGATTTCTGTATAGATTTGTTTTGAAATTATCAACCTACTATTATACTTTCATGTCAGTTTCCTCCACTGATAGTACCTCTACTATGGCTAGATTTAAGTATGCCTGCAATCAGGATAATTGCATAGCCATTTTAGATTTTGTTGAGGAAATGGACGTCCGCCTTTCTTTCCAGTGTGCTTTTTTATGTCTCTTGCCTGATTGGACAAATGAAAAGACCTTTTGAAACATCATATCAAAGTTAAGGAAAGATTAATGTTAAGGAAGTATTATGTACTTGTTTAAGTTATTATAGGATACATTTTTGTAATTCAGTTAATTCCACTAAACAGCAGTGTGCTTCACAGGTGTTTATCTTCAAAGTACCAATGAAGTAGAGTGCCTTCTCCCCTTCTTATTCATAGAGACTTGCCCAAAATCAACTACTGAGTGATGAGATGACCCTTGTACCAGTAGATCTGTTGACAAAATAGCCAACTAGAGTCTAGCACAGATCTAGAAGACCCCCTAGAATGTGGTCCAGTTGTTGGACTGCAGTGCTTTTCCTAAGTTACATTCATTTGTATGTGTATGTTTTCTCTTTCATTCTTTTCTGCAGATGCAAAGAAATGACCTGTCCATGAAAGTGCACATTAGAAGATGCAAGTCTTTAATGTGCGACCATATTTTTGTCTTTTTTTTTTTACTTTTTAATTTCTGTTTTGCTTTTACCTATAATGTTTGCACAGACCAACATGACTACCCCTTCTATAAAGAAATGAGAAAGAAATAGAAGCCTGGATGGCTGGTGTACAGTGGTGCCTCGCATTACAACGTTAATTCGTTCCAGCGAAATCGCTATAGAATGAAAGCGTCATAAGGCGAAATAAAAAAGCCCACAGAAACTCATTAAAACCTGATTAATGCAGTCCTATGGGCTTGAAACTCACCGTCCAGCGAAGATCCTCCATAGCGCAGCCATTTTCGCTGCCCGTGCAGCGAGGAATCCATCCCAGAAAAGAGTGGGGAGCGGCCATTTTGAAACCACCGATCAGCTGGCCAAAAATTGTCGTTTTGCGAGAATCGGTTCCCCCATAGGAAACACCATTTTGCAATCACAAAACGTTCATCGTAATGCGATTTCGACGTTAAACGGGCTCGTCTTGTGAGGCACCACTGTATTTGGGAGCTTAGAAAGCCAACCATTGGCCCCCTGTATGTGGGGCTGCCCTCAAGGCTGCCCTGGTGACTGCATCAGGTCCAGAACATGGTGGCCAGATTGGTGGCTGGTGTGATCACATCATTCAAGTTCTGGATAATTTCCACTAGTTACCCAATGTGTCCCAGATCAGGTTCAAGGTTTTGACATTCACATATGAAGTCCTTCATGGTTTGGGATCATGATAGAGCATCTTTCCCTAATGTCATCTGCACAGCCCACCAGATCTTCACAGGCCAGGCTCCTCCATGTAGCCATCCTGAGAAAGGTAGGAAATTGTTGCCTCTGTGGTGGCAACAATTCTGTGAAATAAGCTTCTGGAGTATTTGTGCCTGGCTCCCTCCCTGCACTCATTCAGGAGGCAGTTGAAAGTGTTACTTTTCAGGGAGACCTTTTACTCCAAACATGGATGAATTTCTTGCCTCCACTTTGCTTTACTGTGAAAATTTGTTTTGATGCCATTGGTTTTATATTATTGCTAGTGTTTAATGTCTATTACTCTAGTTTTAACTGCTTGTAAACCACCTAGGATAGTGCTCTGACACTAATGGGGTGGTATATAAATAAATAAATAAATAAATAAATAAATAAATAAATAAATATGTAGCTCTAGCATTTAGAGAACTAAGTATACAGTGGAGCCTTGCAAGACGATGTTAATTCGTTCCACGAAAAACGCTGTCTTGCGAAAACATTGTCTTGTGAAACGCGGTTCCCCATTGGAATGCATTGAAACTATTTAATGTGTTCCATTGGGGGGGAATCGTCGTCTTGTGAAAATCGTCCATAGAAAACATCGTCTTGCGAAGCGCAATAGCAATCGCAAAAAACAATTGTCTTGCGGATTAATCGTCCTGCGAGGCAATCGTCTTGCGAGGCACCGCTGTATTAGCTGTTGTGCTGTGTGGCTAGTTTTCTGAATGACTGTCTCACCACTGTTCTTCATGGTTAGGTGTGCACATGCTTACGCAAATTCATCTTCTCTTTGTCTCTCCATAGAGAGACAAAGGTGTTACAATTAGGTACACACAGCCATACATTCATTCATAAAGCCAGCTACAAAATACTACTCTTAAAGTATCTTTAGATGTAATCTTTCTGGGTACCCATGTTTGTTTCTCTCTTTGTATGGTTAATCTGTATATACTGTATTGTGCATTTTCCAAAGTTTGCTATGGCCTCACCCAATGTTGGAATGGCCAGTGGGTTCACATCTAGTTAAATCATGACAGAAAACAATATATCTAACCATAGTCTAATGCCCTGCCCATCATACGACATTAGCTTTCATAGTTTAATGATGGATTAAGAATAAAATGTGCAGTTGCATTCTGTATACTGTGAAGGATCACCAACATATGGCTTTATCTTCTCTTTCTAAAAGTAAGGATTTTATTTTTTATTTTACTTGTGTGAAATTTCTTCAAAAATCCATGCTAAATATTTGCAGAGTACTTTTAGTTTTTTAACATGCCTGTCTCTTACTCATGTTGTAAATAATTTGAGAGAACATATTAAAATAGGATGATGCCTCAAACTGAGTCAGAAGATTGGTTCGTTTTGTTTAATCTTGCTTCCAGAAACTCTTGAAAATCTCAATAAAAGTCTTTTCCTACCTAGCCACTTGATTTCTATCAAATCTTGAATCTTCTTTGTGTGAGATATATGCTGTTCCACTGAGTAATGTCCTCTTGGCTTTTTTTACTCATGAAAGCTTGCACAATCTCATTAACCTGTTTGTGGTATAATACTTAGATTTTAAAATTTTGTTTCATAGCATTGGATACATATTCAGATGAGTTGTGATATGAAAGTATAAATTAGAATATAATCCTTTTTAGAGTTCTTACCAAGAAGACCACTTTTTTTTACATTAGGCTTCTGAACTTAGGGATGAAATACAGATCCAACAGTCAGTTATTTTCTGTTAATGTAAAGTTGTTGTTTTCTTACAAAGAAAGAAAGTTTAAGGATGGAAAGTTCTAAGTTCTTCTGTCTGGTCAGTCGTCTAATTGTACTCATGTAATTATATTGATTGTGTATTCAGGGAATACCACATAATGTACTCTATGTTCTTCTGCAGTCTTTACTTGGTTAGACTTAAATCTGCTTATTTAGATGTATTGCCTCCCCCTTCCTGCGTAGCAATAGGGTGGATAGTAAATCTACTTGTTTATACACAAGGTGTGCCAATACCATGTCCTCTATATTTATACATTTCCCTTTGGTGCTAGGGTCATGACCAGGTGAGAATATAGACAGTAGACAAGGTGAAAATACATTGTTAATGCAGGATTGAGGCTGCAGTTCCTAGTAATTAATACATTAACAGTCCCATTCCTTAGTTAAAAATGCATTATTACTTTGTCTGTTGTGTGTCATCTCCTGGTCACGTTGAAGTAGACTAAAAAGACTACTGCTTTGGAAATCTCTTTAAATGTTCTTATCCAGTTTCATCCAGTTTAAAATGATAGCCAAAATACCGTATTTTTCCATGTATAAGATGATACTTTTGTCTAAAATCTTTAGACTAAAAATTGATGGTCATCTTATACACAGAAGTAAGCCAAGGAGAGAACTGCACGATTGCAAAACTGCCCATACCTTTCCTCTACTTCCTTCAGTCATGAGGCTTAGCTTTCTACAGTCAGGAGACTTAGGTAAAGGTAAAGGTTCCCCTTGACAATTTTTGTCCAGTCGTGTTCGACTCTAGGGGCCGGTGCTCATCCCCATTTCCAAGCCATAGAGCCAGCGTTTTGTCCGAAGACAGTCTTCCGTGGTCACATGGCCAGTGCGACTTAGACACGGAACACTGTTACCTTCCCACCGAGGTGGTCCCTACTCGCATTTGCATGCTCTCGAACCGCTAGGTTGGCGGGAGCTGGGACAAATGACGGGCGCTCACTCCATCACGTGGATTCAATCTTACGACTGCTTGGTCTTCTGACCCTGCAGCACAGGCTTCTGCGGTTTAGCCCACAGCGCCACCACGTCCCTTGAGAGGAGACTTAGTTTCCTCCAGTTACGAGCTTTATGTAACTGTCATCAGCTGATGCTGAACAAACCAATTGGAGCACACCTCATTGGAGGTGGAACATGTAGGCAGTGCTCAGATGCAACAGGGACTGATAATGTTGGAGCGTTCTGAGCCCAGAGGCTGAATAAAATGCTATACTCAAAGCTAAGTGTGATGCATAATATGACAGTACTGATATGTAAATGTTACCTGATGACTAAATAAAAATGTGTTCTGTTTTATGTTTAAAATATTGAGTTCTTAATTTTGGGTTAGAAAAGGGGGGGGGGGAAATACCTTGGTAGGTCTTAAGAATTATCCTCATTTGTTCTATGAAATCTCGTCAAGAATGAAATTTTTGAAAGCCACAGTAGTGGCAAAACATTTTTTAAAAATGGATTAAACGGGAGTTAACTCTGTGGATGTTTCTGCTTATTGGGTTGGTGTGCTGATGCTGTCATGACAAAGGCACCCATGGTCTATTTCAAAAAGCTGTAAAAAAGCAGACCGATTCTAAAATTTCTAATGCATATTAAACTCGGCTCATTATGAAATGATAACTATAAGGCTGCAACCTTGATTAATTTAACTGTAGACTGAGACCTCTCCATGACGGACATACTAAGCGCCTTCTGAGGTCCACTGTTTATCATTATTTCCATCTTGTTGAAGAACCAGCTTCATTGAGCTTATGCACATTTAGATTTGCATCTTAGTTGTACATTTAGTAATTGCTCAGTTGAAAATATAGGGGAATAGTTTTATTGTCAGCCTCCTGGTAATCCTGTATATCTGTATGACAACTACTAACGTAAAACACTTTTGTCTAGTTGGCAGCCTGGTGTGCTCTTGCAATTTTGACCTACAATGAGCTCTAGCCATATGTCCTGTGATAAGGAGTTATGGAATTTGTACTCCAAATCATCTGGAGCCTAGGTCCTTAATCTATGGCCCCCAGACCCCAGGGGACTGTGATGTCCTCACAGGATGTCGCTGAAGGCTTGAAGAAATGTTATGATACTTTGCAGTTAAGAAAGAAAGAAATCTTAATTTCCTTTGCTTGTTTGTGTAAAATTTGACTTCTCTAATCTACTACCCCCATTAAAAACAGACAAGTAAAAATCACTTATGAAAATAGCTGTTTGATAGCAAATAACTGTTTGATATTTCTGCACATGTTGACAACATACAAGTGAGTGGCACTGAGTGACTGAGAAACAGCATGTGACATTTCTCGCTACTGCGCAGACAATCAGAAGCCATGGGAAGAGAAAATTTGAGTCAGTCAGTGTGAGTGAGAATCCAGACTGACTTCATGATCATGTTTCTTTTTTGATTTCTGCTTTTTTTGTCATGGTTGGGTAAAGTGACTTTGATATTGTCGCAGTGAATTTCATAACACATTTTGGCTGAACCTCAAAATGGATTGCTGGGTGAATTTGAAGCATAAAAGAATTGGTGATGTTGATGAGGATGCATCTTGTTGAAAGCAAAATGAAGTCATCTTAAAAAGGAATATCAGTCGATTGACTTAGTATGTAGAGGTCCTGAAGACAAGCAACTACCACAATGTGTTTTGTGTTACGAGATATTATCCAGTAAGGCCATACAGTTAGGCATCCTTCAGTCTCGAAAGACTATGGTAATGTGCTCTGTATGGGGGACTTGGTGCAGCGTCTAGTGTGGCTGAGGCCAATTCGAGAGTGACAATCCCTTCCACACTGAAGACAAGTTCAATCTGTCCCCTGTCCGGCTCCCTGATTTTGCTGCTTTTGTGACTTCCTCTTTGCCTCAGCCTGCTGGGCAAGGGTCTCTTCAAATTGGGAGAGGCCGTGATGCAGTGCCTGAGAGAGGGTTTCCCATCTGTTGAGGTCTGTTCTTAAGGCCTTCAGATCTCGCTTGCAGATGTCCTTGTATCACAGCTGTGTTCTCCCTCTGGGGCGATTTCCCTGTACTAATTCTCCATACAGGAGATCCTTTGGAATCCAACCATCAGCCATTCTCACGACGTGCCCAAGCCAACGTAGTCGTCGCTGTTTCAGTAATGTATTCATGATGAAAATTCCAGCTCGTTCTAGGACTACTCTGTTTGGAACTTTGTCCTGCCAGGTGATACCAAAAATCCATCGGAGGCAACGGATATGGAACGTCTTCAGCTTCCTCTCCTGCCGTGCACAAAGGGTCCAGGACTCACTGCAGTACAGGAGTGTGCTTAGGACACAGGCTCTATAGACCTGGATTTTCGTATGTGTCGTCAGCTTCTTATTGAGCCATACTCTCTTTGTGAGTCTAGAGAACATGGTGGCTGCTTTGCCAATGTGTTTATCCAGCTCGACATCCAGAGAGAGGGTGTCAGAGATGGTTGAGCCAAGGTACACAAAGTCATGAACAACCTCCAATTCTTGTGTGGAGATGGTAATAGAAGGAGGTGAGTCCACGCCCTGGCCCATGACTTGTGTTTTCTTCAGGCTGATTGTTAGTCCAAAGTCTTGGCAGGCCTTGCTGAAACGATTCATTAGTTATTGGAGGTCTTCAGCAGAGTGGGCAACAATGGCTGCATCATCTGCGAAGAGGAAATCCTGCATGCATTTCAGTTGGACTTTGGTCTTCGCTCTCAATCTAGAGAGATTAAAGAGCTTTCCGTCTGGTCTAGTCCGGAGATAGACACCCTCGGTTGCAGTTCCGAAGGCATGCTTCAGCATGACAGCAAAAAAGATCCCAAAAAGTGTTGGTGCGAGGACACAGCCCTGTTTCACTCCACTTCGGATGTCAAAGGGGTCTGATGTTGAACCGTCAAAAACTACAGTGCCTTTCATTCCCTCATGGAAAGATCTAATGATCTTAAGGAGACGAGGTGGACATCCAATCTTGGGAAGTATTTTAAAAAGGCCATCCCTGCTAACCAGATCAAATGCTTTTGTAAGGTCTATGAAGGCCACTAGGAGTGGCTGTTGTTGTTCCCTGCATTTCTCCTGCAGCTGTCGGAGGGAGAATACCATGTCAGTGGTGGATCTATTAGCTCGAAATCCACACTGTGATTCTGGACATACTCTGTCTGCAAGCACCTGGAGCCTCTTCAGCACAACACGGGCAAGAGAGATGCCACGGTAGTTATTGCAGTCGCCCCTGTCTCCTTTGTTCTTGTACAATGTGACGATGTTTGCATCCTTCATGTCCTGTGGTACTCCACCTTCCCTCCAGCAGAGACAAGAGACTTCATACAGTTCAGTGGTGATTATCTCCTTACAGCATTTCAGCACTTCAGCAGGGATGTTATCCTTTCCAGGTGCCTTGCCGGAGGTGAGGGAATCCAAGGCTGCTTTTATTTTTGCTAAGGTTGGTTCGCTGTCCAGCTCTTCCAAGACAGGCAGGCACTCAATGTTATTTAATGCTTCTTCGGTTACTACATTCTCTCTGGAATATAGCTCAGAGTAGTGCTGTACCCAGCGTTCCATCTGCTGTGCTCGGTTCTGGAGGAGCACACCTGTAGTAGACTTCAAGGGAGCAGATTTCTTCTGTATTGGACCTAAGGCCTGCTTGATACCGTCATACATTCCTTTGATGTTACCTGTGTCCACTGCTATCTGTATCTGAGAGCAGAGCTGGAGCCAATAATCATTGGAGCATCTCCTGGAAGTCTGTTGGACTTGGCTACGAGCAGCTCGAAGAGCTTGCAAGTTGTACTTGCTAGGACAGGCTTTGTATGCTGCTAGAGCTCTTCTCTTATCCTCGATGGCTGGCATTAACTCCTCTGAATGGGCTTCGAACCAGTCAGCCATCTTTTTGGTCTTTTTGCCAAAGGTGGACAGGGCGGTGTTATAGACTGTTCTTGAAGTGTTCCCCTCGTTCAGGTGCATTTGCATTAGCCGGTCCTGGAAGGGCTTACTCAAGAGCAAATTCCTTCACTTTTCTTGGATCACGAGTCCTGCTGATGTCAATACGTGGTCTTCCTTCCTTTTTCATGTGATATACTCTCTTTGTTCACAATTTTACTCTACTACACACCAGGGAGCGATCAGTATCACAATCAGCACTCTGGTAACTGCGTGTGATCGTAATACTAGGAAGGCTAGAACGTCTAGTGAGGATTAGATCGAGCTGATGCCAGTGCTTGGATCTTGGATGTCTCCAGGAGACTCTGTGTTGCGGCTTCGTATTAAAGAATGTGTTGCTGACACAAAGGCCATAATAGCAGCAAAGCTCCAGCAAGCATTGGCCATTTTCATTCATCTTTCCAACGCCGAAACGGCCTAGACAAGTGGGCCAAGAATTATGATCAGCACCAACTCTAGCGTTAAAGTCTCCAAGAATGAACAGTGCCTCTCTTTCAGGGACTTTTTTGATAGCAGCTGCCAGATCGTCATAGAATTTGTCGTTCACATCTGGAGTGGATGACAGTGTTGGTGCATATGCACTAATGAGGGTTACTGGTCCTGCTGGTGAGTGGAGCTGCAGAGACAGGATTCTTTCACTCCCCACAGTAGGTGGAACAATGCATCTCAGGAGAGTATTTCTGACTGCAAAGCCGACACCATATTCCCTGGTCTCATTCGATGGTTTTCCCTGCCAGAAGAATGAGAAGTTTTTTTCTTTGAGTCTGGCAGTCTTGTCTCTTGCAGGGCAACAATGTCCATCTGCAGTCTACTCAGTTCCATGTCAATGACAGCTATCTTGCGCACATCATCTATCTCTTGCAGGTCGTTAGGAAAGCCAGGGGTCATTGTCCGTACATTCCAGGTGCCCAGCTTTAGGGCAGAAGTTTTCTTACGATTGTTGCATGGTGCACGGTTATCGATCTGCTTGTCGGGTTTGACCCCAAACCCCACGCACCCCATGAAGTTAACAGACCGTGGCGAGGTAGCACCTTACTGGCTGGGGGCTGCCCAGCTTAAGGCGGGCGGTATCTACCTAGTGAGGTGCAATGACCTCTCCCACCGTCAGAAGTAGCCCCTGGCATCATGCTCTACGCCACTGGTTCTTAACCTTGGGTTACTCAGGAGTTTTGGACTGCAACTCCCAGAAGCCTTCACCACCAGTTGTCTGACTGGGGTTTCTGGGAGTTGCAGTTCAAAAGCATCCAAGTAACAAAGGTTAAGAACCACTGCTCTACGCCAATTGAGCAAGGACTTATAACTGGTAACTGCTACTTCCCGTTTTGTTTCGACGCTGTATGCGAAGCTGGAGTGTCCTCTCCAGAGCACAAAGCCTGGGTAAAATAATATGGAGGATAGGCTGTTACACAAGCAGCAGATCCACCCTCTCCACGTCGCTGAAATAGTCCAGTGGAAAGGCAGGAGCCAGTACAACTGGTTCCAGTGATGTTGCAGGAGTTGGCAAAATGACACAAACTGCCTCAGGGACTCCGGCTCCGGATTTTGCCTCGAGGTTATCTCCTGAAGCCCTTTCCATAAGTGGATATAGCCACAGGGCAGTGGAGGTTTAAAGTTGGAGTTTTCCTTCTCCTAGATGGGCTGCCTACCAGGGCTGACGAGCCCCACCTACCCAGCTATTAAGAATACACCAACAATAAATAAGGCTCTAGCTTGCCAGCATGACCACCCACTTAAAAGATCAGAAAGGTGCCCTATTGAGAGGGGGGTCCTTGTGCTGCAGTTCACAGGGCTCTAAGTGCCCTCCTGACCCAGTGCCCTCACCTTTGCCCATCACCTGGGTAAACTGCCCTGCGATGTCTCCTTCGGCAACGGGCGCTGCTCCAGACTCCCCGTCACAAGGGGAGCCTGTCGGGGGTGGGAAAGAGTCTGGGGTGGGCAAAATTGCAAATTGTCAAAATTGCAAAGACATCTCAATATTAAATATAAAGAACATGCCACAAGGAACACTGATTTTTTTTAGAAGGAGCATGAGCTTCAGGAAAAAAAGAAAATGGGGGGAGATTGCAACTGGTTGTAACAATGATAATGCGGTGAAGGCCCCATTTGAAGTTTTTCAATTAATAGCAAAAACTGGAAAACCGCACATAAAAGCTGAAAAACTTATATTACCTTCTGCAAAAATCATGGTTTCTACATTGATCAATGAGAAAGCTGCCAAGGACTTTTCTTTAATACCTTTGTCAAATGACACAGTTAAGAAGTGAATTGATGGTTTGTCAGCCTATGTCAAGGATCAATTATTAGAAAGAATTCACATGCCCCGCCTACTTTGCACTGCAATTGGATGAAAGCACAGACGAAAAACAAAGCAGTCTTACTGTGCTATATTAGATATGAGCATGAGAGAAATGTTTTCGAAGAGGTATTGTTCATCTCCTCATTGGTACGCACTGCAGCTGAATAAGTATTTAACAGCTTCAACAAGTTCATAACATCTCATGACATGGATTGGTTGAAATGTATTGGAATTAGCACAGATGAGGCACAAGCAGTGTCTGGAAAGCTTACTGGACTTGTACCATGGATTAAGGAAATCATACCAGAGGTGACTCGGTACCATTGCTACATACTTAGGGAAGCTCTGGTTGCTAAGAGTATACCAGAAAAACTAAAACAGACATTAAATGAATCAGTAAAAATGTCCATTTTGTAAAAAGCAGATCACTTGAGTTCAAGACTTTTTGAACATCTTTGCAAAGATACAGACAGTGAACACCACCAACTTTCGCTACACTGTGAAGTTTGTTGGCTATCATGAGGTAAGTTTTTCCCCCCTTGTTTTTGGGAATTGAGAGACAAGATAAAATGATTGGAGAAGCATGGAGTTGCTTCATGAAGAAGCAACTTCATCTCAGTGATCGTTTGATAGATTTTTTCCTGGTTAGTCAAATCAGTATATTTTTCAGATATCTTCTCCCATTTAAATATGCTCGATGTAACTCTTCAAGGAGAAGAAGTTACAGTTTATCAAGTTGAAGACAAGATCAAAGCAATGATAAAAAAGTTGAAATTGTGGCATCATCACCTGTTGAACCAAAATTATGAGAAATTTCCAAACCTCACAAATTTTCTTGGTTCCTCTGACAAAGAGTTATTTGAGGAGGACACATCATGTGTTGCACAACCTTTGGAATATTTGCAGCATAGCTTCTGTGAATATTTTCCTGTTCCTAATTCAAGCAAAAACTGAATTAGAGATACCTTTTCAGTTAATGTGTATGAACTAGAAATATCCATTGATGGTGCTCTGAAATTGTAGTTCAAGCAAAAGTCCCTTCCACATTTCTGGGCAGAAAAGCAGATTTTCCAGAACAATACAAGAGGGCTGTGAAAGTATTTATGCCTTTTGTAACGACATATTTGTGTGAAAAATCATTCTCTGCTCTTGTTTATCTTTAAAAATTAATATAGAAACTATTTGAAAAAAGTAGTCCGAACTCAGAATACAAGTTTCAGCTATTAAGCCCGATATAACAAGGCTTGTAAGTGAAATGCAGCACCAGCTTTCTCATTGATTATAATTACATGATTATAACATGCTCCCCTTTTTTTCCACCCAACTTGTTTTTAATGAAGTACAATTTTGTACAAACTATATTCACGTCATTTTCTAGCTTTCATTCTCATGTGGTGTTTTGTATTGGTGTGTCATATTAATTATTTCATGTGCTTGGAATTTCAATTTATCCACAAGAATTAAAGTCAATTTTTATTCAGAATATCAGGCACAGTCAATTACAATTATAAAGACATTGACTGGTATTATATAACAGATACAAGTTTTAACCAAAAAGCCTAAGTATCTTTTTCTGTTGTTTTCATCTTATTCTGCATTTTCACCACCTTAAGTAATTTTCCTCTACTTGTACTAAAATAATCAGACTTCTTTTTTCCTACTCTACTACCTGCTATATTTGTCGTAATTCACAACCTCTGATTTTTTGTGATGAATATAATCTGTCCACATCACTTTTTGGATGTAGCACATGATACATGTTTATTTGTTTCACAGTCTTTCATTCCAATTCTTCTAATTCATTTTGGGTCCTATCTATTATATCAGCTGTTTAGGACTTTATCAGTTAGAACTAGCACTTTGACTCATTCCTGAAAATTGTTTGGGAGCCAGTGGAACTGTCTTAACCGGGGGGGGGGGGGGGGCATGTGAGCCCTGTGACCAGTCCCAGTTGGTAATCTGGCTGCTGCATTTTGAATTCATTGAAGTTTCCGAATACATTTCAGAGGAACTCCATATATAACATGTTACAGTAATCTAATTAGGATGTAACTAAGGCATCTGTCACTGTGGCCAGACCAGATCTCTCCAGGAAGGGGTCACAGCTGGCACATTCCTGGCCACCGCTGAAACCTGGGCATCCAGGTTCAGAGACTAATCCAGGATCACCCCCAAATTGTGTACGTGTATTTTTAGAGAGAGGGGAATATCATCCAGCACAGCTACATCCCTTTTTCCTGATCTGCCTTCGACTGACCAGGAACATATCTGTCTTGTCTGGAATCGGTTTCAGTTTGTTTACTCTCATCCACTCAATTACTGACATAAGACACTGATCTAGAGCTGTAACAGCTTTCTTGGATTTAGATGGCAAGGAGGTGTCATTTGCATATTGGTAACATTGTACTGCAAAACTCTGAATAAACTCTCCCAGCAGTTTCATGTAGATGTTAAACAGCCTAGGAGACAAAAGAGAATCCTGAGGGACTCCACAGGCCGTGGTGTCAAATAAGAGTCCCCCAGTATCTCCTTCCAAGTTCTGTCCTCCAGGAAAGAATAAAGGTATTGTTAAAAAAGTGCTTCAAAGGCCCATTCCAGAGAGACAAGCCAAAAGGATACCATGGGTGATGGTATCAAACACCATTGAGAGGTCCAACAGAACCAACAGGGGCACACTTCTTCTGTTCAATTCCAAAGCACTTTTTGTCCCATAATCAGGCCTGAAGTCAGAGTAAAATAGGTCTGGATAATACATCTTATCCATGAGTCCCTGAAGCTGAGAAGCTGCAACCCACTCCAGCACCTTGCCAAAGAATGTAATATTTTAGACTGGTCAGAATTATTCAGCATTGCAGAATCTAAGGAGGGCTTTTTCAACTGCATTCTTACATTTGCCTCCTTTAAGCATGGTGGGATCCTACCCTGTTGCAAGGAGGCATTCACCACTCCTTCTACCCACTCAACCATTCCCATTCTGCAGCATTTATAAATTAGAAAATCAAGGGTCCAGCAGGCATGTGGTAGGCCTCACCTCTCCAAGAGTGGAATAAAAATATTATGCATATATGAATATCGCCACACAGCTGGAGTTAACAAGGGGGCAAGACGGCCCACTCACTCGTGTGGCGACCCTTCTCTTCCTTCCACTTGCTCTGGAGCACCACTTGGCTAACTACTCAGTAGCCTTGCACGGAGACGACTCCTCCCTCCCTCTGCCAGGAGTGGCTAGACGACCGGGAAGATAACGGCACTCTGGAGCAACTGGAAGGATGGCAGTGCCACTGGCGGCAACAGACATGTGAGTGGACGGTCCAGGGGCCGGACCCTTGTTTATTCCAGCTGTGCGAGGATCCCCCATCTCTAATACCCTGTTTTTCTGAAAAATAGCCCTAGTATGATTTTTCAGGATGCTCGTAATATAAGCCCTACCCCAAAAATATTTGAATAAATGTAGATTGTTGTACATGAATAAAATAAGACATCTCCTGAAAATAAGGCCTAATGTGTTTTGGGGGCATAAATTAATATAAGACCCTGTCTTATTTTCAGGGAGTGTTTCCCTGAAAACAAGACAGGGTCTTATATTAATTTTTGTTCCAAAAAACTCGTTTGGGCTTATTTTCAGGGGGTGTCTTTTTTTCATGTACAACAATCTACATTTATTCAAATACAGGCATGTCTTCTTCTTCTGGTTACTGCACAATGGTGAAGGGTGGGGTTTCACTTAACTGGGACATTTTTGGGACTGATATTGCAAGCATCCTGAAAAATCATATTAGGGCTTACTTTCAGGTTTGGTCTTATTTTTGGGGAAACAGGGTACGTACGTACATACATACATACATACATACATACGTACGTACGTACGTACATACATACATACATACATACATACATACATACATACATACATACATACATACATACATACATACATACATACATACATACAGTCACCTGTCTCAACTACAGTATCAAAGTCAGGGTGGATCAGAGCAATTTTGTCTTTGCACCTGGTCAGCGAGCCACTCTTCAACCTGGCTCCAGAGCGATTGGAAGGGAGCATGGAGCCCACAGCAGCAGCGGAAGCGTGAGTGGACAGTCAGCCCCTGGGGGCCAGACCCTCGTTATGTCCACCTGTGCGGGGGTATCCTTATATGAATTTGAATACCCCCATCTCTATATGCTACTGTTCTCAGTCGGTCAGGATCAAGATTGGTCTTAGGTCTCACTGAAACTAATGGGACAATTTAATCATTGGAGGGACTGGCAAATAACTTCTGAATACCTCATATCTAGAAAACCCTGGAAAGAGCTGTCATAGGTTAAAGACTTGATGGCCTGTCATCATTAACAATGATGTTTTAATGTTTTTAAGAGCCAATTAAAGACTTGGCTCTTTAGGCAGGCCTTCCCTCTTGTCAATACTTGACTTTTATTTTTACTTAGTTTTCTTTGTCTGTTTTCCCATCTTGATCAACATTAATATGTCAATTTAATTTATTCTTTTAACTGTTTTTATGAATGATTTTATTGTGACCCGCCCTGAGTAGACATTGTCTAGAAGCTACAGTATGGGATTTGTATTCTTATACAAATACGATTATCCCCATCTCTAGTAGCATATCATTTCCTGTAACCAAAGAGCAGTAGCTTCTGTATGCCTTCTTTCTGTTTGTAGTTATCCCACACATATTCTTTCTTTTCTTATTTTTTGCCATTGTATTATTTCACATGTAGGACAGTTTACAGTTAGAATGAAAACACTCTTGTAACCAAACTGTTACTAGGTTTGGGTTTTTTTGTGGGGGGAGGTTGTTTTTGGTTTTTTAGTTTTGTTTTTGTTTTTGCTATTAAAAGAGGTCTGGCAGGCTACATTAGGTTGGTTACTAGAAATACATTCACTTAGTTTTCAGTTATATTTCATTAGATTTTTTAATATATGAAAATCAGTTTTGCTGTAAGTAAGCTTGCAAAATGTTGTTTTATTTACTATGCAATCTGGTGTCCATGAAGACTTTGGAAATGTCTAGTTGCAAACAGAAACAGACTGTTCTTTTTAATGGAAGCTAGCAAGATGGTGGCTAGGCATCTTCAAGGACATAACTTGTATACTAGAAGGAGAGTCTCTATAATTTGGATGATGAAGGAAAGGGAAATTTGGTTTCAGATAGTTTCTTATCAGTGTACTGTTCAATTGTAGCACCAAGCCTTACTCCCAGGTAGGTCCTTATCTGCATCAGTGTAATGACTGTTAGTACTTCTACACTGAAGTTGTTGTTGTTGTTTTTAAGGGGAAAAAACTTCAAGGCCACTTTTGACAGGCTCATCATTCAGAATCACAAATGCTCAACTCAAACCAGTGAAATAATTTGCTCACAAGCTGGGCACAACATTGTGATTTTTTCATTTAGATTCTCCTCAGGTAATAAGAAATCTACAGACATACATAACTAGATTTGAGTTTGGGCAGACACACAATAATGGATTGTAGCAGGATCTCCTAAGAAAAATGATGTATACATATCAGTTAATCTGAAAGCCTTGTGAGTACAGTAGATTAACTCAGTCTTCTTTAGTTCTTCCTGTATTCTGGTTGCCATATTGTGGTATACATCTTCTAAATAATGAGATTCTGTTTGTAACGATAATATTCTAAGACTCCAGGCTGAAAAGCAGAATTTGAAAAATGCATACAACCTGATTTGGTGATAGTTAAAAAAATCAGTCTTTGTAAGAACAAAACACCATCTTTGTACTTCTGTAAACTGGTATAGAAAAAGAAAACATATTCAGATTATTTGACTTATGTAAATGCAGTGTACTGCTCTCTTGTGACATGAACGCTCAGATACAGATGCTACAACATGAGCATATCCATTGAGCTGTATGGACCAACATGACAATTTCAGCTCAGTGATAGAATTCCAGTGCTGAATGGGCAGGCTATTCTTTCCTTGCTTTATTCCAGTAAAATGTATCTGCATTTGGTAATGGACACTGAGGCAGCAATTAATTGTATACACATCTCTTTATATATACAACTGGGTTTTTTTAATTCAAGGCTGAGAACCTTGTGTTCAATCCATATTCTGAAATAGAGTGATTTTCATGATTTTTCATGAAATGTTCTGCACCTTTTGAGAAAGATTATACTGTACTACTGTGATAGATAGTCATATTAATTTGATCAAAGGTTAGTTGATACTTTGGCTTCATCCCATGTATGAATACAGTGTATTAGAAGGAATTTTGAACATATTTGTAATGAGGCCTAAGGATATCATCTGAATAATTTTGGTGTTGTTTCTGTTTCTTTGTATGGTATTGTTTTGACCCTTTTTAGTATTAGTATACTTATTGTTGTTAGATTTATGTGACCTGCTAGATAGAATTCCTTGAAATATTTGTTAACAATACAAAGGAAGCTTTTTTAAAAAAAACCAAGTACTGTACCTTGTATGATACATTGATTCATATATACGAACGAAATGTGGTTATGAGAAAATGACTAGGGTTTTGTTTTGGCTTTTGCTAAGTTAGACTTGAGGGGTCCACCTTCCATTGTAAAACAGCTGTTATATAGCTTTCTTTATGTGCAGTTGTTAAATAGTAAAATGCCCTTACCCATGAAAAATGGAGTTTTAGAGTTATGGTGACATACTCAGAAATCACTCTATAACCACCAAATGTGGCATAAAGCCTTGATCATCTCAAATCATCAACACACAACAATGGGCTCTAGTTGAAGGAAGCCAGATTTTGGTTGAATATCAGGGAAAACGTCCTAGCTGTTAGAGCAGTACAACAGCGGAACCAGTTACCTCGGGAGTTGGTGAGTGTTCCGACACTGGAGGCATTCAAGAAAAACTTAGATAATCACTTGGCAGATATTCTTTGATTGTATTCCTGCATTGAGGGGGGGCGTGGTTGTGATGGCCTTGTAGGCGCCTTCCAACTTCACTTTTCAATGATTCTATTATTCTGTGATTCAGGGAATATGTCTTGCAGCTGGTGATTTGTATTGCAGAAAGATAGCACAAAAGCACTGGCGACTTTTCCATCCACTTGAAAAGTCAGTACACAGAGGACCTGAGTTGTTGATTCAACTGTTACAAAATTACATCGTGGAGTGTATGATAAGATTTTTTAACACTATATTAGACAGCCAGATTGATCACTAGTGAGTGGATATTGTTCCTAGTTTGTGAAATACATAGATAGATGGCTTTAGAGAAACACTGTGTATGTATAATAGATTTTTTAAATTATTCAGATTGTGTGTATTGCATGGACAAGAGCTGTAACTGGGCCCTGTGAGCTCAGAGTGCATGCTCTTCCACTGAGTTCTCCACCCATTATTTTGACAGTCCAGTAATACATTAGTAAACTGAAAGGTAAAGCAGCCACATGACAATATGCTGTAAGGCAGTAATGGTGAGTTTTGTTCTCAAATGTAGCTCTTCAGTAAGAACAGTTTAATGAGCCAGGTTATGATCAACACAAAATGTTGCATTCTAGACTGAAAGTTTTCTTACACCAACTCTAAACCTGCACTTAAAAACAGGGAGCCCCTTTAAACCCCATCTTATTATTGATCTCATAAATGCATAAAGGAAAAAACTGTGTACTTGGTTAAGAGCTCTAGAGTCCATGGGAAGAAACTAATTTGTGTAGATAGTACTTTTGAGAGTGAAATGTGTGTTATTACATTCTGAATACTAAAAGAAGAGTTCATTGTTGAAAAACTGAGAGTAAGTTTGTTTTAAAAAAAACAAAATTAGTATGGAACATTTGCGCAGTTAATTTTATTGGCACATAAAATAGCAATTGTACCACCAAACTGTGCATGCTTATTATTGCACATTAATACCAAATGTCTTCATACCATCTTACTCTTTTCTTCTGTTTTGAAAATCTTTTGGTTAATATTTCAATCATAATATTATTTTCAAGAATTATTTTCCCCTTTAAATTAAAAAAATAATTTTCAAACATTAGTAAGTGCTTGGTCTTAAATATTGTCCTGCTTAAGCACAGCATTTCCCCTACTGTACATGCTTTCAGCCATTTTTTTTTTTTTTACAAATTGCACATGGAATGTTTCTAGAAGGAGGTCCCTTCTAGTGCAGTTTACGATGACGATACTTGCCTGATTTTTCTTTTGCTGTATTTGCACAGGCATTGTGCTTATTCTGTTGTAAATGATTCCAGTATTTGATCAGTTCACTAGGCTGGAACTGATGGGAGGTAATTAGGTGACTGTATTTACAGCTGGAATAAGAAACCCGCCAGTGATTGAAGACAAACTCATTGGGTGGGGGCATTGGGTCAATTCGTAACTTTGCAAGACAAATGCCCACATACACATCCTCTAGGTGCAAACGTCTGATACCCAGTGAGACCTTAAATATTTTTTCTGCTAAATCTCCAGAAAATACATAGCCAGTGCCAGAGCAGAATACAGGGTAACGTTCACTTGGATAAAGATCAGGTGGCATATACCATTTGCTGTCTTTGTTCCGGTTGGGAGCGTATCCCCTCATTAGATAGCCTGTAAAGTATTTATGCCGGGGAGGCAATTCTGGTTTCAAAAGCTTATGTATTAAATACTCGGTGTTGACAAACATGTCACTGTCTGTTTTCATCACATATGGAACATTTGGGCAGTACGTGGCAACCCAGTTCATCCCCATAAGTGTTTTGATTGTTAAGTTGTAGTAAGTATCTAAGTACTCTTGTTGGATAATATCATGGTATTGTCGGCTTTCCTCTGCGATGGCTCGTTGACGATATCCATTTAGTTTAATACTTAAACCAAGCAAAAAAATCCGAACAATTTGGATCCCAGGTGCCAGGCTCTCATTCCCCCATGTTTGTCTGATAGCTTGTCGAGCTTCCACTTGGCCTGGTTCTGCAGCTATAAGTAGTATTAAAAAGGGGCTTTTCTCCTGGCATTTTTCAGGCTCATTTATGATATACCTAAAATGATATAAAGTTGGGTGTCCAGTACCTCTTGCAGTATAAATACTCCCATTGGCACTTAGAGTGTTCTCTAAACCAGTAACTCCTTGAGGTGACAATTCTGTATTGTTAGAATTAGTAATAGTTGGTGGCCTGAGGGTCTGGGGGACTGCATCCTTCCAAATGGTCCTCAAAGAGCTGTGGTTTGTTTCACTTCTTGTTGACCTAAATCCTCGTGTTGTGTAAGCCACAGGGTTTTCTTTGAATCCAGCTCTGCCAGGTAGCCAGTCATGGTGGTTACAAAACAGAAATATAGCAAAAAGAAATACAAGAGAGAGTAAGCCAAGGAAGTGGGTGCGAAACAGAGACCTTTTGGTATTCCAGGACATTTTGGCAAAGCAGCAATGCCGCCTCCTCCACTGAAGCATGTTGTAATTATCCAGTAATGGGATGAGAGGATGACTGAAGGAAATGTGTTCTTGATTTCAGAAAAATCCAATGCTATTTCTTGGAATCCATCTTCTGTTGTAGGCAGATGGTTAGCAAATGACTAGCACTGCAAAAATTAGAAAAAGTTTAGTGGAGAAGCTTTTAAAATTTACCTTTCCCATTTAACTATGTCATTGTTAATAACATTTTCGAGTTCCAAATACTTCACAATCTATATTCAATTGTGTAACACCTAAGTAGTCTTTTTAACAACTAGGAAAAGGATCTTGAGTTGGACACACATCCCAAGCCATTTTATAGGTTCTTAGCGGGGGGGGGGGTGGAATACTAACCCATGTTTCACTTTCCAACTTTTTATGAAGTTTGCTGTTCTGGCATTTAACGTTTGTCAGTGCAAAGAGTAAAATTCTACAAGTGAGGAGTAAGATTATTACCGGTATGTAAAACTTTTTCCCCCACTGTGGCTTTCAAGTTGTGTGGCTTTCAAGTTGTCTGGCTTGAGGAAACATCTCTGTGTCTCCTGTTTTTCCGCCTATGAATGTTTCTCTTTTTTTAATATTAGGCGCCTTACAATTCCAGCGTGTTGTTGGTTTGATTTTAAGAAAACTTGCATAGTTTACAAAGACAAGAATTACTTGAATCACACTAATGAATAGCAAATACATGAGTCTTGGGAAGGCAGAGTGTAAAGGTCTTTGTACCAGATGGAAGGTTTATTGGTACTAATTAAAACTCATATGATATGCAGTAGATACTATGGCTCACAGTTGGAGGCCCTTTTCCCCCCCAAAAAAGATCATGTATTGGTAGTGGGACAGACGGTGGAAGGTTGATTGTAGCAGAATTCTGTTAGTCACAGTACAGTGCTTGGCTTGTTTCCACTGGCCCCTGCTGTGTTTAGAAAGTCAGTGAGAAGATGCACCTGTCAAAATTAATTTCCAGGATACTGTTACCTCATTGTAGTATCATTATACATTAACAGATACTAAAAACTTTAATTCACCCTGAGTACTCTTTGACTTTCTCTTTAGTGTGGAAAATAGTTTAGTTTTATTGTGTTCAAGTATAGTAGCATTTTATTTTAAATGAATTTTAAAATGTATAGCTTTTGCAATTTAATTGAAATTTTAAATATGTACATACAAATAGGAATCAACCTTTCTCTCCCCAACCCCTCACTTAGAAGCGGTAGTTAGTAGACTTGCTGCACATTGAAACTATGATCTTAACTTTATAAACATTTTCCTTTGTTACTCCCTTTTGCTATTCAAGAGCAGAGTGAATGTGACAGTTTTGTAATATTACTGCATATTACAACCCAATCACATTGTCTTTCAGATGAGCTCCTTATGCATTGATTTGTGACTATCCTCCCCTTTGTTCTAATTTATTTTAAAACTTTGGAATTCTGAGCAAGAATAAGAATGAACTACCCAAAACAATGCTGCCCTTTTTAATACGAATATATAATTTAAGTACTTGGCTATTTCTCAAAGCCAGTATTTGCAGTAAGGTTTTTAAAATATATCTATTTAAAAGTTAATGGCTGATGACATTTTCATGTAGATTCTGAATTTGAGAGGGAAAAACTGACACTGAAGCAGATAATTAACAATGAATTATAAAGATGGATGTCCATGCAAACGTATATTTATGAATATGAAACCTAAAAAATATACATGTAGCAAAAATGCTTACATTAAAATAAGTGGGGAGGGAATTTAATATATTTTTTTATTTTCAAGTAGACATAATTAAAGCATTCACAATACAGTATAGGACACACTGCAAATATTTGAGTATCCTGAAGGTAACATTATCTGTCATTCAGAACAAAAGCTGTAATAGTTCATCTTACTAACCGCCACTAGGAGGAGCAAGTGGAGGGTTAGATTTGACTTGTAGCATACCCTGGTACACAGTTTTTGAACTATGCATTTAGGTCTTCAGTATTGTTATCACTGAATCTATAAATAAGCTGTGAGTTTTTATTTAAAGAGAATTATCTGCCTGCATAAATTATGTGTGTTCTTTTAAAATGAGCTGAATCCCTAGTCAGATATAGTGTTCTAAAAATTTCTGATTATGTGATGACAGATTAAACTTTGTTCTGTTGGTCATATATCTTATTCAGTTGGCTATGTGTATATATAGCTGCAAAACTAGATTAAACACTTTATGCACAACTGTTAATAGTGCATTGAGATGAAGTAATAGGATATTGGAAGTGCATAGTATGTTGCAGAGAGTGGTTTAATCTCTAAAATATAGTACTCATCTCACAATGGTGTTTTCTCTCCATTGAGGAGTCTGTTTACAAAAAGTGTTTTATTGTGCAATTAGAATCAGTAGAGTTAGAATTGCACAAAAGGCTAATATTGATGGTCATTGTTGACTTAACTGTGTTATCTGGTTATATTGCAGTGAAGGCATTTAATATTTCTGGTAGTGTATTTTTTTTTAAGTCATAGACCTAAAGTATTGAAGAGTATTCTGATCGTGATCGAGCTTTAGTGCTAGGATAGCAATAATTTAGTGTCTTGAGTATGTTACACTACTACTTCAGATCAATGACTGTGTGGAGCTTAATTTATCATAATATTTTATGTATCCATCGTGCATTTGGAATGTTGCATGATGAGATATAGGTTGACATAAGTAAGTTCAAAGTTTTGTTGTTCGCATAATTCAGAACTATTACAAATTCAGGTCTGAATGATTGTGTTTCTGAAATTGACCTTTTTGAATCTTGGCATATATTTAAAAAGATAAACTTGCATACCAGACACCTTCTAGAATTTCAGTTCTTACACCAACATTGAAATTGCTTGGTTTTGGGAGTAAGCTTCTATTTTGGGTGGTTATATTTTCTTCAATGTGTGAGATTTAAATTTTGAAGGAAAAAATTAAGAAGGAAAGCTATTGTAGCAAAATGAGCTGACATAAGATGAGTATAACTATGATGAAGGGCCTGCTGCAAGTCTTAATATATCTGCTTAAGTACTTTACCATAAAGGAAACAAATATGTATTAGATACTGTATTTTAAAATCATAACATCTGTTTTGATATTGCATAAAAAGCCCATTGTGTGTTTTTGAATGATATTTTTAAGTAATTGCACACATTTGTTTTATATAATTAATGTTTATGTGCAGTTTTATATAAACATATTTATGTGCAGTTTTCATCCAGCTAAAATGCATCTCTCTCTTTCTTATTTAGTTTTTGGAGCAGGGTATTCTGGAATCATGCTCCCTCTTCATTTATAGTACAGTACTTTCATTGCACGTTAGTTTGGCCTTAGGCAAAGAAAGCACATTTATGCTTAACAGTATTTTTATGATTTAGCATTGTTTATTATAGAGATTTTTGAGCAGGAGCACTCTGGCATTAAAGGACTATTAAACTGCTATAGAGTGAGGTCTTAAATTTTTACTGCAGGTAAGTAACCTGCATTTCCTGTCATTATTTATTTATTTATTTATTTATTTATTTATTTATTTATTTATTTATTTATTTAACCATTCCAAACAGGCATAAATGATTAGAAATAATGTTAATTTACTTGTGATAGCCAACCGCTTTTCACTGTTTAAGCAATGGAAAGATCACATGCTAGAAAGAACTTTGGGTGGTGGAGTCTACACCCCATCTTAAAGAAAATAACCTATTGAGACTCCCTTCAGAGATTCTGGTGGATATCAGTACTATTTATAGTGTCTGGATGATTATGCTGCCCATAGCCCAAGTCAATATGATTCTTTTTGGAGCTCTTTTTGGGGAGAAGGATGTTGTAGGAAACCAGGTGTGGCTGATAATAATCAGATGATAGTTTGCTTGTGTGTTGGGGTTAAGGGAATAAAGAAGATGCTGAAAGCTTTGAAGGTGGTACTAAACTAAGGCTGGCTGGTTTGTGTTAAAGAGTCTCAGTGTGTGTTGTGCCAAGGCTAGGTTATTGATGTTTTGAGATCATAGCAGGTAAGGTTTAGATCTGACCTGAACTGATTAACTATTTTTAATTTTTAAAAGAAGAGGCTGTAAAGTTAAATTTCTCCAGACTTTACCATTTCTACTGATAGCAACATAGTCTCTATTAACCCACTTCTCCTTTTTTCCCCCAAGTCCTCGCCTTCACATTTGAGTGTAAGTGACAGATTTATTAACAGAAATGTAAAGGCAACGGCATTCTTCTCAGCTGAGCACAAAGAGCCTTCCTATTTTTTTCCTTTTCATCATTCACAGAAGCATTAGCTCCAGCTTCTGTAGATGGGGGAGGAGGTGTTCAGTGACAGTGCTCTCTGTGTTGCTAACAGCACATGCAGTCTAACGAAATATCATGCAATGATCTGACATACCTTCCTTGGTCAAGCTATTTGTGGTGACAGGATTATGCTCGCCGCAATAGTAGTTTTGGCATGCCATCCCTTCAGCCAAAAAGATTCTATCGGCCATGCGCACATCTTCCTTCCAGTAGTCTTCTGCCTGCGACTGCTTTTCAAGGTATCCAGTGTGTCCATCTGTATGCTTCCTGCTCTGCTACCTTCCCTGCTTACCGGCATGCTCGTCTTGCTTTTTCTCTGGTCGTCTTTCAAGAGACAGAAGCAGCCCTTCTCGCTTCCATTCTGGCTGGCATTGTCTGATGTTGACAATGGAAGCATTGAAGCTTTTACACTTGGTGTTTCCCTTGTTGGACAATGCAGTGCTGTGTTCTCTCTTCAGTATCCATATTTCTAGTGGCGATGCCAGGCAAAGCAGCAAGAGCTAGAATCTGGAGCTGTTCGCTTGCATTTGATAATAGGATTTACCCTTCTTCCTTCATTGTTGCTAGGCAGTAACCAAAAGGGATGACTTGAAAGCTGGCGAGTGGGGGGATTTTAGTTGAAGGTTTTGTTCCGCAAAATCCAATCCATAGTTCTTCAGCTGCTGCACAGGCAAGCAGCAGTTTAAATGTGGACTTTGACAGATGCTGTCTTCTGACAGAGCAGAATTCCACGTCACTGCTTGGCTGAGTCCCACGTGATGGTTTGCATTCATTTGGGCTAAATCTGAAGGCAGCCAGAGAGCTTAGTGCTTTTGCTTCTGTTTGATCGAGGATACACATCCAGAGCCAGTGCAGCACTGGAAGAGTAAAAAGAGAGAGGATGGTCATGATGATGATCAAATTGTTGAGTCTTTCCCCCCAATTGCCTTCCTTTATTTTGCTACTGTAGTTTAGCACTCTGTAAACATGTTTCAGCATTGATATTAGCTTACCATAATCCAAGTGCCCCTTGGCACTGCTTAAGTGCTACAGGCTATTTATTATGCTAGGTTGTAGCATTCTCCAAAAGCACTTGCTTTTCATTTTGTGGATAGTTTTGTGTTGTATTAGTTCCCATATACCTTCCACCCTAATTGGTGATGTGGAAGTTTATGGTGTTAGACGAGTCCAGGCTGTTCCTGGCAGCTTGATATCTCATCACATTTTGATTTATGATGAATCGATATCACAAAGTTCAGCACTACAAATTCAAAATACTGTAAGTGAATTGTCTGGTTTCTCATCTCTTATTCCTTAGTAAGTATTCCAATTTACTTGTATGCTGTTCATGCAGCTCTTCCTACATTATCTGAGGAAACGCCTCTTTTTATGTAAAAGCTCATGAAGTCTATATTGAAAATATATACAGTATATAGTATGCTATGCCATATTTGGGGTTTATCAGTTGAATTCTAAATGTGTGCTTTTGGGGACTAAAATTGTACGTTACAAATGCACTTCACAATGTGCTTAATTTGTGGTTTGCACTATTTATTTACAAAATGCTGACAGGAGGTGTGCTGACTTTTTAAAGAAGTCGTGGAATGGGTAAGCTTGTTAATAATTGTGATAATTGTGATAGTAATAATACCTGTCTATAATTTCAAAATACAGCACTGAAGTATATACAGTACTGAAGTAAGCCAATCTATCCATCTCTCATGCTTTTCATATAATCTGTTGGTAAGTTAAGGAAGAGAGCTGTTGCTTCTCAGTATTATAATACTAGCAGATTATAATCAAAATATGCTGCTTTCTTAAATGTTGATTCTCATTTACATACTGCTGAAGGTCAATTCAGCTACCACTCCTCACTTCTGGGAGTTGAAGTTCAAGATCATCTGGGGACCCAAGGTTGGGAACCACTCTCTGACATATTTGGGATCACACACACTTTCCATAATGATTAAAAACATAAAATAATCTTCCCAGCACCTGCAACCTGCCACAGGATTCGATATTCCTCTACAACTGAAGGTTGATGGAGTCCAATACCATCCAGTTCAGTGTTTTTGAGTGTTTTTGCTTTGTTCATTTGTCTACTCAATAAAAACACATGAATTCAGGCCATAAAAGTACACAGAAATTTACACTGGAAGTTAATGAAATACTAGATACCAAGCCTATATTATAACCTGTGTCATAAAACATTGAATTTTGATTTCACTGTTTTATATTCATTAAGTGCCAATTGTATCTCTCTTTTTTAATGAACAACTTAAGTAGGGCATATATTGACCACAACAGTCTTTGGAGATGTTCATTAAAAGCAGTAGGAATATTATATATCACACAACAAACATGCATAAGTTTGATATTTAGGCAAATGAATTCAGATCAATATAAACTCAAAATGATATGAAAATCATTTTATTTATTTATTTATTTATTTATTTATTTATTTATTTATTTATTTAACTTATATGCCGCCCACACTACCCGAAGGTCTCTGGGCGGCTTACAGCATTTAAAATACAATAAAAAGGCAAAATAAAAGGGCAAAATAATTAAAATGCAATTAAAATCTATATTCTAAAAATTGCCATCAGACCTACAGCTGATATTATTTAAGTTAAAAGCCATTTGGAACAGGAAGGTTTTGACCTGACGCTGAAATGTCATCAGCGTTGGCGCCAGACGAATCTCAGTTGGGAGGGCATTCCATAGTCTGGGGGCAGCTGCCGAAAAGGCCCTTTCTCTACAAGCCCTCCCTCTTATCTCCTTAAGGGATGGCTCTTTCAAAAGGGCCCCCTGGTTAGATCTTAACTGCCGGGTAGGTTCATATGGAAGGAGGCGGTCCTTCAGGAAATAAACACATGAAAACAAACACATGAAAATGTTGCTCTTAGGCCATTTGCAAAGCTGCCCGTGCAGTGGAGGAGGCAGACAGAGTAAAGCAGGTTTCTAACACTTCTCACCTTCTGGCAACATCGCATTGGACCTGGAACTTTTCCCTCCAGAAACCACTCACAGGACTTCTTCCAAATACTGAGATTAAGTGTTGTCTCCTCCAGCCACATCCTATCCCACCAGTTAACATTCTCTGCTTCTCTTCTATATTTTCACTTCTAGAATTCCAGTATTCATGTTCATTATCTATAAATGTGTACACAGGAAAGTCAGTGAAGAGAAAAAGATTAGTTCATCAACTAAAACTTCACACCACAGAAATGGTACCATTCATTTGAAAATCTAACAACCAATCTTCAGTACAATGGTGAATTACCATTAATGGCAAACTACACAAAGAAAATACTGGTAGCTGAGATCAGCTATTATATCCGCCGAAAAACATGGAATAATGGTATCTCACTCACTTATGTTCATTATCTGGAAACTTAGCCATCCCAACAATGCACACATCTCACTACCAACCATACTTTATGTGAACTTTAAGAACTGAAGAGCAGGTACATTTGGTACTCCAGTTTTCTAGAAATATAATTTGATTCTTACAGAGATTTGGGCTTGGCTTGTTTTCCCATAGAGAGAACAGGATTTCTTCATTTCCTTTCCTATAAAGCTCAGTCTTTCTTAACAGAAAGCTTATTTTGCCTACATCACAATTATTAACAGGCTTATCCACTCCACGACTTCTTTAGAAAGTCAGCACACCTGTCAGCATTTTGTAGAAGCCTTCCCAACTAGCTGTGTTGGCAGGGGCTTCTGGGAGTTGCAGTCCAAGAATGGGGACTCAAGTGTGGGACCCACTGCACTAGAGAACCTTCTGTAATGAGACTGGGGAAAAAATAGAGATAAATTTTCAAGTCATTTTACTATGTAAAACCCTTTTGATAATTTATTGTTTGAACAGCACTGTGGAAATATTGTAAATAAAGGTAACAACTTAAAGAACCACAGTTGCAGCTGCAACCCATCATTTCTCATTGGTGTCTAACTTCACTAAATTGACTGAATCATGAAGGGTACAAAAATTTCAGTTCTTCGTTAATTACACATACAGCTCCATCTTATGACCCCATTCCACACATCATACTCCTAAATGTAGAGATAACAATCTGAGCATGGAGTGACATCCATAAGTCCAATACAGTGGTGCCTCGCTAGACGATGATAATCCATTCCACTGAGATAGCTGTTTAGCGAAATCATTGTCTAGCGAAAAGCATTTCCCCATCGGAATGCATTGGAACTGTTTAATGTGTTCCAATGGGGAAGAATCATTGTTGTCTAGCGAAGATCGTCCATAGGAAAGCCGCTTTGCGAACTGCCGATCAGCTGTTTAAATCACTGTCTTGTGAAGCTTAGGTTCCGAAAACACCTGTTTTGCGAGAGTGGAGGAAGCTGTCAAAATCGTTGTCTAGCGAAAATTGGTTTGAGAAGCAGGGACCAAACATTGTCCAGCGAAATTCCCCCATAGGAATCACTGTTTTGCGAATCGCTATAGCGATCACAAAAAGTCAATGTCTAGTGAAAAAATTGTCTTGCGGGGTAAATGTCTAGCGAGGCACCACTGTACTTTGAGAAGGACATGTACCGAGATACATGCTATACAGAGAAGCAAGCAATGGCTCTCTGATACCTATGGAGAGCTTGGATCTACAGTATATCTTACCATCTCAGTTTTTCTTGCAGTGCTAACATACTCTTGGTTACTCTAGCTCAGTGGTTCCCAATCTTGGATCCCCAGATGTTCTTGGATTACAACTCCCAGAAATCCTAGCACAGCTAGTGGTGAAGATTTCTGGGAGTTTTAGTTCAAGAACATCTGGGGATCCAAGGTTGAGAAACACTGTTCTAGATCACTGGTTCTTAACCTTGGGTTACTCAGGAGTTTTGGACTGCAACTCCCAGAAGCCTTCACCACCAACTGTGCTGGCTGGGGTTTCTGGGAGTTGCAGTTCAAAAACATCCGAGTAACAAAGGTTAAGAACCTAGGTTCTAGATGATGCATTTGTTTTGGCTGTCTCTCCTGTCTCAGTGCTTGTCTCTCTGTGTGTTTTTCCCCATAGAGGCTTGTTTGTGAAGTCTCTACCTGTAAAGTAGGGATAGCTGCAATACCACACACCTCTGTATAATTCTGAGAAATTTCATTTTGTTTTTATCCTGACTTTCCCACAAAAATTGGATCCATCTTCCTATTCTCTGAGAAGCATATCCCTGAAGTCGTTTGTATACAGTGGGTCTCTACTTAAGAACGTCCCTACTTTAGAACAATCCAACTTAAGAACAGCTCCATTTGCTAAATTTTGCTTCTACTTGGGAACAGAAATCCAAGATAAGAACAGGAAAAAAAAACTTTCCTGCTCTTTTTTTAACCTTAGGTCATCTTAGGTTAAAAAAAAAATCTCCCCCTAGTGGTAGAGTACGTATTAACTAGCTTTGGCTTCAATGTACGAACGCACCTCTACATAACAAAAAAACAGCCAGAACGGATTAATTGGTTTTCAGTCCATTCCTATGGGAAATTTTGCTTCAGCTTAAGAACGTTTCAACTTAAGAACACCATTCCAAAACGGATTAAGTTCTTAAGTAGAGGTTCCACTGTAGTTTCTATGGACGGAAAAGAGCAGATACGGATTAAATGGTTTTCAATGCATTCCTATGGGAAATGCAGATTCAACATAAGAACTTTTCAACTTGAGAACCACCTTCCAATACGGATTAAGTTCTTAAGTAGAGACCCCACTGTAGTTGCAGCCAAGAAAGTACAGGTATAGCATCCCTTTTCCTCACCTTGAATATTCAGTTTTCCAGGGAAAGAGAATCATCCTAAACATCAATAGAGTGTGATATATTTGACAAGCTGGGACAGTTGGATTTTTTCCCCTCAGAATCAGGAAGATGAATGAGAAAGTCCCTTTCACTGGAGCAACAAAAGCTAGATCACAGTGATTACTTCTGGTGTCCAAACCAGTCCATTCCTGAGGAGGCAGAATCTTGACTTGGCACTCTTCTTGAACTAGGTCAGTTATAGCAACACTTAGCTCATAGCAATAGATAGCAAAGCATTTGCCTTTCTACATCCAACTTGAGTCTAGGAGGAGGAAGTTTGACACATATGTGATTCCAAGAACTAAAGTGAACACTGACCTCTCAAGATTAGGCCTTCATGGCATAAGACTTAAAAAGTACAGAAATGCCCCTGCTTGAACAGAGTAATTGTTTAAAAAAACTGAGACAGATTGTAACATAGATAGCAAACTCATTCAGGCAGGACAACTCTTTTTTTGTTACGAGCCCAAAAAATCAACCCACAAGCAGTGGTTGACTCTGAGGCCAACCACTGCTTGTAATACAGTATTTGTAGTGCAGCTTTGACTCCAAGACAGTTCTTTTGTGTCAGAGAATCATTTTCAACACAGAATGGATTCATTTTTTAAACACAGGTGCATTATACTTGCATTAAATTGTAAAAAGCCAGCAGTATTGATTACAACCACAGTAAGCATGAAATTAGCAGTTTGGAAAATCTGGGGATCTGTGTCTGTATGTTTATTGCACTGAAACCCAATCATTTTATAGCCATATGACCCATTCAAAAGCAGTGGTGCCATCCATGTATCATTTGCACTTTGGTACTTTTTATATGTGAGATTTTAAAGTACAGTAAAGCAGTACTCAGCATTTAAAACTACTACATCACTTACTCTCTTGAGTGCCTTTATTTCACTCACTGTGATAGTTTAACAGAGGTGTATGTGTGTATATTGCATGTTGAGAATATTCAATATTTGCAAGAGATGTCTTTAGTGTTTTTTAATTGCTAAGGATTTTCTGAACTGCATGAAAAATTAGAGGAAAGAAATACCACCACACAATGAGAATCTAAAGATAGCCACAAGTGTCGCTGTTGCCTTCCTTAATCTCCTTCTCACCAAACTGCATCACATTAATGTATTGTTCACATTTGCAGTTGTGAAGAAATGGCATAAAATGCCATTTATTATTATTTACTGTGAGATTTAGTGCTGTGGTGTTGAGCAACAAAGGATCAAAGATCAGCTGAATCTTTTGTTTTCAGATCTTCAGGTTCCTCCTTGCTCCCATGTGAGGTTTCCTCATTCTGTCATTATTGCTGTACTAAATAAAATGAGGTATATTTCTTTAATGGGGAGGAGAAAGAGAACGAACAACCTTGTTTTTAAGTCACACAGTGTACTGTTTCTTCAGGTTTTTCATTTTTAAATTTATCATGCTGTGACAATAAAGATGTTACACTGTGGTATGTGTGTGAGAGTGAGTGTGGCCATTTTGGAACCGTTTTGACATTTCACATTATTTAGGTAATATTGCTCTTAAAAGGTTTCCTTATGCTTTAAAGCAGAAGATATTTTTTTTTCTTGCTCAGCACCACAGACTTTTAAATGGTTGTTTTTATGGAATAATCATTTTAGCAAAGATGGTTCTCTCCCTGCTTTTTTTTTTAAGCAAAAAAAATGCTAACTAAATTATATATAGGATAATAACTTTTTTGGACTTTCTAAAAATATTAAGTTTGTTCATGGAATTACCCTGGTTATTTTTGGTTATTTAGATCACTGGTTCTTAACCTTTGTTACTCAAATGTTTTTGGACTGCAACTCCCAGAAGCCTTCACTGTCAGCTGTGCTGGCTGGGGTTTCTGGGAGTTGCAGTTAAAAAACACCTGAGTAACAAAGGTTAAGAACCACTGATTTAGATCACAACCTGCAGAGATGATGACTTTCCTTCTTTCACTTTTGTAGGTAGCTCAGGTGTTGTTGTTTTTAAAACAACTGTATGACTTCCCCACACTAATGCCAGTTTAAGCTGCATATATCTTTCGATAGTAAAAAAGCTCAGTTTCTTAGTGGTGTCTAATTCTTTACCATCCCTCTTCCTTTTCCCTCTATTAAGTTTTGGGGCCATCTGATAACACTGTGAGTTACGATATCTGGATTCACCACCTCCATCTCAACGCTAGAATTGTTTGAATTTATCTGTGGATTTGGTATAACAGAATTGTTTGGATTCATTTGTGATTTATAACAGAATTATAGAAATTCTATTCCACTTAGTTATCCCTTCAGGGTCTTACTCTGGTTTATGTAAATTAATTGTTATATTAGGGAAGGAAAGCTTCCTTCAGATTCTGCAGCATTGTGGTTTAGACACACTTTCCCCACCAAATGTATAGTATCAGTCCTAGTAATAGTGCTTCATGCTTGTCACGAATGCTTCTCTCACATTCTAAAAGGAACTGTGACTTTATGAAGCTTTGATTCAGCACAGCAGGGGAGAGGAGGCTAACCGGTTGCAGCACTGAACATTTCAAAGTGAGAGAAAATTAAACTCTTATTCAGCCGTGTGATGGTTTATATGCCACACTTGCGTACATTGCTTGATAACATAAGGGATAGCAGCATTGGTGGGATTTTTTGAAATAGAATGGTGACCAAAAACTTCAAAGTGGGCTTTGATCAGTGAAGTTATTAATTATAGTGAAAGGATCTTGTGTGTTCCATTTTGTGTAAACACTTCTACAAGCAATACAGTAATGTTTTCCTTGTGTAAGTAGTGCAGTCTTTCATTGGTTGTTATGACTCCATGTGCTATTCTTTCTCATTCTTTAGTGCCTTTTAAAATATTCATCTGGATTAAAACACAACATTCATGCATCGTTTTCCTGTTGGAAGCATAGTCCTTTGTCCTATCTTTAATGATGTGTGAATTCTGTTCATTGAATGATCTTTCAGTTTTCTCTTCAAACTGTCATGTATCCCTTTTTCATGGCCAACTTGAAGTCTGCAGCACCACAGGAGGACAGCCAGAATTATCCTTCTGAAACCCCAGATGACAAGTTTCATTACACCTAAGGAATCCCTCATAGTTTTAGTGCAGATTAAGTTATTTGTGATCTTTTTAAACCTTTGGTAAGAGATTTCCATAGGGTTGTGCATTCCTGTCACAGACAGATTTGCCCTTCTTAAGCTATCCCATGTTAACCCTAAATATGATTAACTTCACTGTGTTCTTAAATCCACTTGAAACTGTGGCTTGAGCATTGTTATAGCTGGTTTTAACATTGTTATAGAGGCGGTGCTGCGTAGTTGTTAGCTCTGAAAAGTGAAGAGATGGTTTGTTTCTGAGGAAGCTGGATCTCCATAGTATGTTATAAATGAGAATGTTGTATCTGCACCAGGCCATTGTCGTCACTTTTAAATGGCAAATCTTTCCAGAAGCAGCCTACGGAGTTTACACTATAGAATGCCATAAGCAACAAATAGGATGTACTAGTTATAGACCAAGCAATCAAATGCCAAGTAGGGACAGTGCTTGTATGACCCTGAGTGAATAAGAGGGATTTATTTCCCATTCTCATGTATGGTGAGCCATCTGCATGAACAATACTCCTACAGGAAATGTTTTGCCACTATCATTCAATATCATTAGCCGCTGTGTGTTCTTCAGCTGCCTACAAATCAGCATGTCTCCTGTTGTATTACTGTAAGAGAAAACTCTTACTATGTGCTCATTCAAGCACCTTTTTGCATCCAGGATGAGACTGAGAGTGGGCTTCTCGTACATCCATATATCTTAAATATTATTTACTGAGGACTCAAGGGAACTTATAATATTAAAACAAACAATGTTAAAAACTAAAAAGTGATAAATTATTTAAATATTTACAAAGAAATAAACAGATACCAAATTAAAAATTAGATTAAAAGCAGTTTAGATTAAACACACACATGCACCAGCTGCATTTTAGGAACTCCATTTTAGGCAGTCAGTTATTGAGAAAAAACATGCCTAAAGAGAAAGGTCTTTGTTTGTGGAAGGACAACAAAGACAGGGTCAGGCTGGCCTCCCATGGGAGGAAATTGTATAGATTGGGGTAACAACGGGGAAAACTCTCTCTTCTATCCTCACCAGGTGTAGCTGTGAGAATCCCAGGACAAAGGCCTGCTGATTATTTTAAAACCAGGGCATGCTCATAAAGGGATATGTAATGGTTCATATGGCTTGGCTCAAAATCATTTAAGGCTTTATAGATCAAAACCACCACTTTGAATTGTGCCAAGAAACAGACCAGCAGCCACTGGAGCTTTTGTAGCAGAGTTATATGATCCCTGGAATTGGCCCCATTTAACAATCTGGTAGCAACATTTTGAACTTCTTGAAGTTTCCAAAGGCAGTCACACATTGAACATGATACAGTAATCCAAATGGGATGTACAGTAACTAAGGCATGTATCACTGTGGCCAGATGGGACATCTCCAGGAACTGGTGCAGCTGGTGCTCCAATTTTAATTGTGAAGATGCACTCCTGGCCACCGGAGACACCTGGGCATCCAGGCTCTGCCAAGAGCACACCCAAGATGTGAACCTGTGTTTTCAGGGGAAGTATAACTTCTTGCCTCCCGCCAACCTAGTGGTTCAAAAGCATGCAAATGCAAGTAGATAAATAGGGACCACCTCGGTGGGAAGGTAACAGCGTTCCATGTGACCACGGAAGATTGTCTTCGGACAAACGCTGGCTCTGTGGCTTGGAAACGGGGATGAGCACCACCCCCTAGAGTCGAACACGACTGGACAAAAATTGTCAAGGGGAACCTTTACCTTTACCTATAACTTCTTGCAGTCCTGGCTGAAACTCTATTCTCTGATCTGCCCACTGACTATCTAGGATCACCTCTGCCTTGTCTGGATTAAGCTTTTATTCACCCTTATACAGTCCATTGCTGACACCAGACATGGTTTTAGAACCAGAGCAACTTCCTTGGCATTAAATAAAAAGGAAAGATAAGAGTTGGGTGTCATTCACATACTAATGATGACACTGAACTCAAAAAGTCTGGACAGCTTCTCCCAGCAGTTTCATATATATGTTAAATAGCATGGAGGAAGGAATAGAACCCTGAGGGATGCCACAAGACAGGGTGTTGAACTACCACTTTCTACATTCTTTCCTCCAGGAAGGACAGTGCTTCCAGATTCTATCCCAGAAGGATACCATGTTCACATTAATCATGAGATTAAAATAAATAGTGTCCACTCTCTCAGTGCAGGTATAAGATAATGTCCCAAATCCTCTTATCTAGTTATGTTGACATAGCACATATGCTGCAACTTTCGGAAGTAAATTGCCCTAACTTAAGAAATAACCATTGTTCTTGTTTAGTCAGTAAGTCGTGTCTGACTCTTCGTGAGCCCATGGACCAGAGCACGCCAGGCCCTCCTGTCATCCACTACCTCCCGGAGTTTGGTCAAATTCGTGTTGGTAGCTTCGGTGACACTGTCCAACCATCTTGTCCTCTGTCATCGCCGTCTCCTCTTGCCTTCACACTTTCCCAACATCAGGGTCTTTTCCAGGGAGTCTTCTCTTCTCATGAGATGGCCAGAGTAATGGAGCCTCAGCTTCAGGATCTGTCCTTCCAGTGAGCAATAACGATAGACATTATTAATTGCACACTAGGATCATATATACTGTACAGTGATTACTTTACTATAAGCAATTTACCTCCAAAGGTAGGCCATTCATGTAGCTAAACCAAGAGGATTTTGACCATTAAGTAAATCTGGAGAACTCGGTAACTGAAAATTCATTCCCTTTTTTTCCCATATACTGTAGTTATTTTCCTCAAGCCCATATATATATGGGATAAGCTTTAATTTGTTGCACATCATTTTTAAATCTTATTTTTAGGTTTAGAGATTGATAAATCCTATATATTATCATATACAGTGTATATTTCTTTTTGGAATGAAACTGTGACATACCTCAGAAAGACCACTGTTAATGACCCATGACAATGGGTGGAGAAGGACTACAGAAGTGGGATTTTCACACACACACACACACACACACACACACACACACACTCCATCCATCCATCCATCCATCCATCCATCCATCCATCCATCCATCCATCCATCCATCCATCCATCCATCCTTTGCCCATCTACCAGGCCTGTTCAGACCAGGAGGAAGCTACCTGGATGAGTAGCAAAACGTTTCAACCTAATAAGAAAGAAGTCCAGTTGCCAAGACTCAACTTCCAGATGGTGAGAAAAAGTATGTTAAATTTCCCAATTTCCTCCCATAGGAGGCCAGCCTGGCCCTCTCTTTGTTCTGATTCCACAAGCAAAGAGCTTTTTCTTTAGGCATCCTTTTTCTCAATAACTGACTGGCTAAGATGGAGTTCCTAAAGACACAGCTAGTGTATGTGTGTTTAATCTAAACTGTTCTTAATCTAATTTTTAATTTTGTATCTGTTTATTTTTAAATATTGAAATAATTTATCACGTTTTAGTTTTTAACATGAAACTGTGTATCAAGAGAAAATTATTTATCATGTTCTATGAAAACAGGCAAAAGGTGTAAAATGGGAGAGGTATACTGAGACACACACACCTTCCACCCCAGTTCCCTGTGCAAGAAGGATTGGTTGTTTGACTCATAGGTATTGGGTAGTTAAGAAAAGATATTGTTTTTTTAAAAAAATGCTTTCTTGGCATGTTCTAAAATTAGAAATCCTTCCATGCTTTTACTGTTTTGTCCCACAAGTCTTTGAAACACACAAAAACACACAAATGTTCTCAATGATGTTTACTGTCTCTCTGGGATTTGAATCTTGTCTGTCTTTTCAAAGCACACACATCTTTCCAAAAAAGAAATAAATAGATCCTTGAGCAGAGCCATAAGTATTGTATGAGCTGCTAAATAGAGATTCTCTTGTACAAGTGAGATCCTGCAACAAAATGTTTTGAAAAGCTCACTGAGCATTCTCTTTTCATTGGGTGGGGTGGAAGGGTCTCTCAGGTGTTTTGCTTTGTTTTAATTTTATTTTGGTGCTGGGAGGTGGACATACCTGTATCCAGTATGAGCTACATTATAATTAGAGACTGGGATATTCATATTCATAAACAAATATGAACATCCCTGTCCCAGCTAGACTTAATTAGGGTCCAGCCCCACTTACGCACCCCAGCTCTGCGAAGGTCCTGGTCTTTCCACCTGTTGCGCCCAGAGCTCCACTGTCTTTCTGGTCGGCTGGCCACTCCAGGTAGAGGTCGGGAGGATGAGTCTCCCTGCAGCGATGCTGAGTAGCCAGCCAAGCAGGAAGACATAGGAGCTCCGGGCACCATTGTCGGGAACAGTGCTACCTTCTAGTCCCAGGAGCTGGACCCTCATTAGGTCCGACTGGGAAGAGGATATGTATATTCATTTACCATAGCATTCCTGGAAACAATGCTGAAGCCCACCAGTTTACGAATTATGATTTACAAAGTCCACCAATTTACGAATACACATATCCCCATCTCTAATTATAATCTTTGTTTTCTCTTCTGATATTTTTGGGAAACACTTCCATTTCTTGGAGAAGTAGCTTGCCAGTGTGAACAAGTGTTACCTAGATAATAAGACAATTCTCTGTCCATTTTACGTATGAAAACCTTGTTATATTCCAGCTCAGTGGTTTAGGTATCAGGCTGCAGAGTTAGAAGTTGGGAGTTTCATCCTCATTGTGCCTCCTTAACGAGCTAGACTCAGTGATCCAAAGGGTCTCTTCCAGTTCCAGATCTAAGATTAAGATTCCATTCCATTCTACCCCTCACCCAGTGTCATTCCTCCACCACCTCCATCAGTGTTCCATGGCACTGACTGTGAGGCTCTATTAAGATACTTTCATCGTTTTGCAGTTTTCCTGCAGAGTCAGTAAATACAATGCTTGTGAAGAGCAATTGTGTTTGTGCTGCATTTCCCCTTGGTTCATGGAAGAGGCCAGCCAGAGGTTGAGAGTTGATTCCACGCTGTGCCTCCTGTGAGTAGAGCCAACCTATGTGGCCTTGAGCAAGCTGCACAGTCCCAGGGCTCCCCAAGAAGAACGGAATGATAAACCACTTCTGAGTACTCTCTACTGGGAAAACCATGAAAGGGGTTGCCATAAGTCAGAATTGACTTGACAGCACATGATTATTCTTAGAATGGAGATGCTTTTCCCATCTTTGACTCAACAGAATTATAGGCAGTGTCATTCCCACTATAGGAACTCTTCCTATTTGCACAGGACTGAGAAGATTCAAATAAAACAAATGATATTGTAATGTAAAAATTTAGTAACAGGGATTGCTGCAGTGGTGGAGTATGGGTTGCCAGAGCATACATCTGTCAAATTTTTATCCTGCTAAGAGTAATAATGCATATGTTCATTTGTTTGTTTTGGGGAGTTTGGGGCCAGTCATGTTGTAGTACAGTATCATGATTTCTGAGTTACACAAAGGGTAGATCAGTGAAGTCTAATGAATATTTATACAGAAGTAATTCTGCTCTTTAGCTATGCCTTGTGTTTCATTTCTGCATTTAATCCATATTTCTCTGTGTTCATGCCTGTGATTCTCTTCTTTGCTGCTGGCATAAGCTTCTGTCTAGATTAGAAGCACTCACTTGTCACCTCATTCAGCTCATGGAGTACTGACCGAGAGAACAGCCTCGGGTTCCATTCTCCCTGTCCTTCCCTTCACCCTCTCTGCTAGTACCAGGGAAGGACAAGGAAGATGGAGCTAGACTGCTGTGAGTAGTGCCAGGAACAGACACTGAAAGCCTAATGACAGCAGGAAACAGTATGGCTTTATTTTTCTGACTCATTCTAAATCTGAACCCATGTGCACAGGAAGTGACATTGAAGCGCATATGCCCTTCATAAAATGTACTGTTCATTATTGAAAGGTTTTTCTCCCCTCTACCACTCTATACATGAGACTTCTTAAGCTAGAATTAATATTAGACAGTGGTTGGAGAGGCTGGATTCATGTCCTTTGAACACCTAAGTATGCAAAGAATATAGGAAAAAAATTGGCAGTAGGTGTGAGTGTCTTGAAGAATTTACTGCTGGTTCTAGCATGAGAGTGTGTGAAACAATATATATTGTAACTGAGAAGAATCCTAATTAGAGATGGGGGCATTTGCATTCATATACGAATACGCCCACACAGCTGAACATAACTAGGGTCTGGCCCCGTAGGACTGGACCGTTCACTCATGCGTCCACTGCTGTCACCAGCTCTGCTCTCCCTCCCAATCACTCCGGAGCTTGCGGTTGGCTATCCACTAGTCAGGCTGGCAGGGAGACTTGTCTTCCCTCCTTCTGCCAGGAGTGGATAGTCGACTGTGAGCTCCAGAGCAACTGGAAGGGAGAGCAAAGCCGGCGGCAGCAACGGAAGTGTGAATGGACATTCCGGCTCCAGGGGGCAAGAGTCTTGTTACATCCAGCTGTGTGGGGGTATTCGTAAACAAACACAAACACCCCCATTTCTAATCCTAATCTGTCTCTTTTATTTTGTTTAAACTATGGATTAATTCCTGTGGTAACAGAGAACCCAGAAATATACTGCCAGTTTTTGCTGGAAATACAGAAGTATGGGTAAGGATTGCAGTGACCACTGAGAGATGACAATGATAGCCTCTTTCTTTAATTACCATCAATATTTTTCTCCCCAGATTCCTTTCTCTCATGACTTTTAATTGTTGACTGATTCATGTAAATACGAAGGTCTTGAACATTGGTTGAATTTATTGTGTTTCCCAGTTATGTGCAGCTGTTTGAACAGATCAACATGGACATCCTTGTTTCACAGATTATTTTTTCTTTTTGATCCTTGTTGCTCACATATATAATTTTAACACCTGCTCAGCGCCCCATTTAGAACTTTTTAGATCTAAGTAGTTCTTTTGGAAGGAATCCTACTATTTCCAAGCAAGCATGTCCAAGCACACTGTGTGTGTGTGTGTGTGTGTGTGTGTGTGTGTGTGTGTGTGTGTGTGTGTGTGTGTGTGTGTGTGTGTGTGTGTGTGTGTGTGTGTGTGTGTGTGTGTGTGTGTGTGTGTGTGTGTGTGTGTGTGTGTGTGTGTGTGTGTGTGTGTGTGTGTGAGAGAGAGAGAGAGAGAGAGAGAGAGAGAGAGAGAGAGAGAGAGAGAGAGAGAGAGAGAATCAGGTGGAGTTATGGCAACCAGACTTCTTATTAGGTTGAAATGTTTCACTACTCATCCAGGTAGCTTCCTCCTGGTCTGAATAGGCTTGTTAGATGGACAAAGGGTGGGAGGGATGAATGAAAATCCCACTTCTGTAGTCCTTCTCCACCCATTGTCATGGGCCGTTAAGAGTCGTTAACAGTGGTCTTTCTGGGGACAGATGAAAGGTCAGCATGATAAATAGGAGACAGATTGTGTTTAAGGCCTCCACCCCCGTTGAGTGAGGGATTTTCTATATGCACATGTATGGCCTCCCTGACCCCTTTCTCAAACCACCTATCAAACTACTCAGCCATCCTCCTGTGCCCATCTGATGAGCCTGTTCAGACCAGGGGGAAGTGAAACCAACATGGAGAATTTATCAGGGGTCTCCTACCAACTCTTGTCAGACTGAAGAAGCTACTTGGATAAGTAGTGAAACATTTCAAACTAATAAGAAAGAACTCCAGTTGCCATGACACAACTTCCAAATAACCTCGCCTGGATGACTGAGAATCTTCACAATTTTTCTCACCATCTGAGTATTTTTCCTGTTACTCTTGTTAATTTTTGATTTCCTTCATTGGTTAGATATTTTTCATTGATAGCATTTTCAGCCTTGTTCCTTAAATATACTGAGTGTGGTGCAAAAATTGCTCTTCAGATGCAGACTGCCTTTTTATTACTTTTATTTATTTATATCTTTATTTGATTGGAGATACCTCATCATAGTTTTTTTCCAATTTGTGGAGGTTTCATTAAAATTGGATTGAGAAGTCATAAATCTTGGTGGAATGTGCCATTGAAAGCAGTCTTTTCAAGTGGCGGACTTAGTAGCTAATAACAAGCTGCTGTATGCTGTTTTGCATTCTTTTTAGAAAGTTCCCTTCAAGCAGTTTCTGATGGCTACCATCAACAAATCTGCAGAGTCATCTCCAACTGTTTTGATCCCATTAGTATCAATTATCTTGCCACTGAAGGTACCTTTGGTTCCATTTTCAGTTTTGGCATTGACCATGGACGTCGCTTAAAAGTGAACAGGTTCTAAATCTTCCATATTGAAGGACACAAGCTGCAAATAAATAAATAAATAAATAAATAAATACATACATACATACATACATACATACATACATACATACATACATACATACATACATACATACATACATACATACATACATACATACATACATACATACATACATACATAAAAGTAGTTTGAGAGGCAACTTCCTCAGTCACACCTATTGTACTAGATTGCTTTCTGCAGCCAGCTACTTTAAAGCCACAATGTCCTGAACAAAACTCCTCCTCCTTCTCAAGTGACCTTGGAGACTCCCATTCATGTTGGGCAAGCTTAGTTGGAAGTTCAGCAGTTTTCATCAAATGACATTGTGTGCAGGGTTTCTGTTTTGAAAGAGGAACTTTGACATAGTACCTCCAAGGGATGTACTATCATTGGTCTTATCTTAATTACTCACAGTTGTCCAGTCTGTCTCCTGATTCCTAGACGCAGTCTCATTCTCAGTAATATTTGTATTATGAACACCAGTGACCATCAAGATCACCTTTTTGTGCTGACTGTTGTTCTCCTGCATGTTATGACTTACGTTGAAACTCTCCATGGCATTATTGATCTCGAAGACATTGAAACTGGCCATTCTTTGCATTTGGATTTTTGAGAGTATTAGTGATACTCCCCATCATGACACTACAGATACAGGAGTAGATCACCAACACTGATGCTATATTGGGAGCAGTCTCCCTGTATATTGGCTTACAGCTGTCAATGTTGACCATCTGCTGTGATCTCTCAGCCTGAGCTATCCATTTCTGTTTAACCTGTCATCAGAAGACTATTTTGTTATCAACATTGGCATTATACACTAACTGCCCCTTGCCATTTTATCAGGTGTCCTGTTCATCAGCCTTACCTTCTGCCACTCTGGTTTTTACACCAGCCCTTTTAGTTCTGGCATCAGTCATGAGCTTTGTTCCAGTTTCAACATGAGCTGTATTGATTCCTGTATCAGCATTGGATATACAGTCCCTCCTTTTGATTCTGTCTACCGTGGGCTTTGAGATACCAGAGGAAGAAGCTTTTATTATTCATATGTAGGTCTCAATCTCAGACCCTAGTGGCTCTATATATTTGCCAAGTTCTCTTTTACCAACCCCGTCAATCCTGGATCTGATAGTTGACAATGTTATGTTTCTGTCCCTTTCTGAGACTATCTGTGCTTATGTTGTTCAAAATTTCCTTATGGCCAGATCACTATATTTGGAAATTCAGAATTCCCAACCTCTGTTGTTGGAGCTTGTCTTCAACAGAGTTCAAAAAATTCTCCGATTTTTTTTAAAAAAATTCTGGTTGGAACGATTTTTGATGTCAGTGACATCAAGTTGCATTGAAAACATATAAAATACAGTACAAGAGGAAGAGACTGGTTTTCTTTTCCATTACCTGGGCCAAAATTCTATTGTTGTGGAAGTCATCAGACTAAGGGAAAAGAGAACATTTACTCCAAGGGAGAAAGCTAGATTTGATGAGTAGGGGCTTTTACTTGTACCCAGTCCTCATTGTCAAGATGAGCTACTGCTAAGCAGCTTTGTCCTCATATCAGCAGTTTGTATGAAAGAAGTTGAAGCCTTTCACTGCAGCTGTTCCAGATGACTATAAAAACATTGCTGCACTGTTTCAGCAAGAACCCTTACCTATGTGGCATGACAGATATGTTTTTCTGACAAACTCAGCCATGCCTGCCTACATTGATTTTAGGAGATGCACCTGACTTTCTTCTGCTGAGAAAATGGAAGATACTAGGGCCAGAATGGATCTCCCATTTGATGGCAATGGACTTTTAAATTCAGCAACCTATGAGATCATAAATCACCTCTTCAGAATGAGGTCTGGAGGGGGGGAATGGAATTGGTCCTCAGTCTTTCCAACTAAACTGTTTAAGTTTGTCTGGAAAAGGCAATCCTATGCAAAGAAGTCCCATTTGCATCACTCATAGTCTTCTGGCAAGAAGTAGCAACGAAGTTATCTAAGTACAGTCAACCCTCGACTTACAAACTTAATCCGTTCCGGAAGGAAGTTTGTAAGTCGAAAAGTTTGTAAGCCGAATCAGCATTTCCCATAGGAATGCACTGAAAACCAAGTAATCTGTTCCGGTTGTTTTTGGTTCTTAGGTTGAGGGGCAGGTTGTAACTTGAATCATTAGTTCCCATAGGAACTAATGCAAAGCTGGTTAATCCATTCCTACCACTAGGGGCAGAGTTTTTTTTTTCCTTTTAACCTAAGATGACTTAGGTTTTTAAAAAAGGAAAGAAAAGAGAGAGGGAAGGAGGGAACAGACACCTTTTCAACAGAACACCTTGAAAAGCACCTTTTCAGCCAAGACAAGCACCTTTTGGGAAAAACCAAACACCTTTCAGACAATAGAACACCTTGAAAATGACCTTTTCAATCAAGACAAGCCAAGACACTTTTTTGGTTCATAACTCGAATCTAAGTTCGTAAATCGAGTCAATATTTGTAAGTCGAGAGTTGACTGTATTAGCCATCCTTAACTTCTATCAAAAAGGCTTCTGAGAATGCTAAGCAGCATCTTTAACTCTCTGCATGAAGCCCCCTTCCCCTTTTCTGCAATAAGATCAGAGCCATATAACACATCTTGGTCCCCTAAATTCTTTTCACCACCAGTTCACGATTTCTTACTATCTTCAGTGCGCCCTTAGAATTCAACTGCTAACCACCACTCAGAGGATTTTATTCCATTTCTTCCTCTTCAGTTTTTCAGGAAGAAATTGCAACAGTTTGCAGAAAGATACTGTACAGGCTCTTCCTCCATCAGAAGACCATACTGGCTTTTATTCTCGCTGGCCAGAATTCTATTGGCTGTTTATATTGGCATAAGTGCAGTGATGTAAATCACAGTAGCAAATTGTTCTAATTAAGGAATTGCCACATATTTCTTGTTGCATGCCACATAATATAACTGATGCATGATGAGGAATACTAGCAGCAACCCACCACTACAGTTTATGCCACTACACTTATATTGGAGCAAATAACCAGTTCTGACTCGTATTTTATAGTAATGAAAAAGAATGGAGGTCTCTATCCCATCTTGGATTGCAACAATGCATTATTCTATTCATTTACCTAGAAAGTACAGATATGCAATGAAAATAAATATATGTTGGGAACCCATCTCAGCAGATGCAACAATTCTGGTTCCAGAAGGTGTCATTTGTAATATTTGGGGGTGAATATGAATATATATGATTATCCTTTCATGCGCAAAGAAGATGAGATGTTCATCAGGATATGAGAGGTGTTCATTTTCTAGCTGGGTATGAACTCAAGTAACAAGTACAGTGGTGCCCCGCATAATGAGTGCTTCATTTAATGACAAATCCGCATAGCGATTGAGTTTTTGCAATCGCAAAAGCGATTGCATAACGATGTTTTTCCAACAGCTGATCGGCGGTTCCAAAATGGCCGCCAGGTAAAGAAAATGGCCGCCCGCTGTGTTTTCGCGCCTTTTCCTCATTTACCGGGCAGCGAAAATGGCAGCCACATGGAGGATTTCCGCATAACAGTGAGTTTTTTGCCCATAGGAACACATTAAACGTGTTTTAATGCATTCCTATGGGCTTTTTTGCCCCGCATAGCGACGAATCCACATAGCGATGATTTTTTCAGAACGGATTATCGTTGCTATGTGGGGCACCACTGTACACTATGTATGTAAGAGTGTAATCATACATACATATAAACTTTATTGTTTCTGGCCATAGACCTTTACAATGTAAGAGTGGAACATCTGCCATAATTGTTTTTTTAAATTCTAGCAGTCTTGATGCAACTGAAATCTCTTAGAACCTGATATGCACCCCAATATATCTGCAGTTCTTCAGAAGTTTTTCTTATGATATCAAAGCCATAAACTTCATGACTTAACATTGTAGCAGTTTTGCTTCTTTTCCTTGCTCTCATTCCACACTTCATTGTTCCTTGAAGGAGTGTTGTTGTTTTAAAGATGAGAAACATTTTGACCTGGGCAGCTATTTCTAAATTTAAGTAGATTTCTGAAGCAATTATATTTGAATATTACCTTCTTTTTGTCAAGTACTGGCAACTGCAGTATGTTCTTTGAGTGGCCCTGTATTCCCATAAGTTTTGGACCACTTGGCCTATCATAAGTCGAAATCTTGTGGAAAGGAATCTTATAGTTTAGTAAAAGAGCACTTGCTCACCAAAAGCCAAATACATTTTATGTATATGCGTTTTATATGGATTAACTTTTTCTTTTGCTTCACTATCACAACTTAAGCATAGATCTTTTTTTCTGAATAGTCTGCACTAGTGTAATGAGAAGATACGAAGGTTAACACAAGAAAAGTGTACAACAGTTGATCTCACCTCATGTTACTGGTAACGTAGAGGCAACATTGTTGATTACTGTGTATGAAAAGAGACCCCCTTATATTTCTGTTAAGTGATTGATTGTTAATGGCTTTCTGATGGAGAGTTTCCCCAGTTCTGTCTATGCATTAACTGGACTTAGTTAGGAAGAATGATGAGAGCATGTGTACAAACAGTACTCAGAAATGAAGCTCAAACTAATGATAACTTGAGTTTCCACTTATGAAAGCATTCATCCCTGTTGGGGAGTTGTCAACATGCTGTTAAAAGTGAGTCCATCTTCATTTTATTTTCCTTTTTTCCATCTGAATTATTTTTCTGCCCTTTCTTTTTGACATTAAAGATTTAAATCAAAGCCTGTGGTTCTCTTGGCATCACTCAGGATGTGTAATAGCTTGATGTCTCTCTTCCCTACTGTTCCACTAGCTTCCACTGGATCCCACTCACCACACTGCTTTCCTTTCTTACTCTTCTCCTGTGCTGGAGAAGAGTAAGAAATCACAGCTTCTAGTAAGTAACTGCTGTTTTCAGGGCGGAGCAAAATTTAAGTCCAGCTAGCTAGAACCAAAGTGCAGAGCATTTGTTCACTTTATACTTTATGTTTGCCTATTTCCTGCTTTTATCTGAGGGGTTCAAAACAGAAAGAAACCTTAATTAGTTTTCTCTGCTGTGGCTGCTTCACATGTTGCCTGTGTTCACAAGTTATGTTGAACAAGCCCCAGGAAATCTCAAGCTTACAAACTTGTCTACTTCTCTCCTCTTGGACATCCAGGAGGAGGTGTTCATGAGCTTTAATGTTTGCTTAACTGTGGCTTACTAGGCCAACATGCTAGTAAGGTTTAAAAAAGCCAATCTCGGACCATAGTTACAGAAGCTAGCTAGTTTTAACTAACCATAGTTAAGATTAACCATGGAAGCAAATCTGGATGGGCATTGAAAGCTGTTCTTTAAAAGGCAGATGCTTCCAAACTTCTCACTGTTGCAGTAATTGGGAAAGAGGGTGGAGTATGTGAAGCAAAAGCTGGCTATAACTTACTCTTGTTCATTTGTGTCACACTACAGTTTTGGGAACCAAACATGTGAAAATGGCCTACATTTTTGTAAAAAAACCACTGCAACTAAAATGTTTTCCATCTACTGAGACTGAATTTCTCTTTTCACTGTGATGGGTCATAAATAACTTTCCATGTAACATAAAGTGTTATCAGTCATATCAGATATTCAGGTTCTTTACATGCACCTCTCAGGTACAAAACTGAAAATCTTCTCCTAACCAGTAGATGGCAAGAAAGACCACTTCCTGCAAATGAATTGAAAATTATTTATAAACCGAATTATTGATGGTTTTCAGCTTCTTTTCCTTTATCCATATTTTGACCATATGAAGATAGGATCTCGTTATCTGCTTCTTTAACAAAAAAGAATTGCAGTCATATTTGCTTTTCTACTTCAAGCTTGTAAATTGTCCATTGTATTTATTATACATAATTCATTAATAAATGGTGGCAGTCATTAAAGATATATTAAATCCCAGAAGAACACAGTAATATGATTTGAATTTCGGTATGCTATATTTTTAGTGGTAGTTTTACTTGGTATAATATTTCAAGCAAAGTGACAAAAATTGGTTATGAACTACACTGAGCTGTTATTGTTCTTCTTTTGAAAGATTTGTATACTTTATAGATGTAGAAATCTTTTTGGAGTTTCTGCTTATTGTAATTTATAGGCTCTACTATAAGTAAAACATGGGCACCAAAATTTGCTATACTTAGTTTTAGCAGTTTCTTACATTGGACCTACAATTAAAATGTACAGAACTCTTGTGCAGGATACTGTTCCTTGCAAGGTACATTATAGTTCTTTTGTTTCCTGCAGGTTCTGCAGGTTTTTAGTCTTTTCTGTTTAATGAACAGTTCAACACGAGTCTCAGACGGAAAAAGCTACCAGAAGAAAGCTTTGTGAAGCATCTTACATATTTCATCTGACAATTTCTATGTCATGTGTGTCTTTTGTTTTGACAAAGTTTCCCAGGAGATACACAGAAACAGAAAATCAGAAGTTTTGGGGCTAGTCCTACTTGCTGTAAATCTCAGATAGGAGTGGCCAGTTCCATAGTGGCTCTTAAACCAGCAGTACTCCACTCACTTCCCCCCATCGCTCAGCAGATCATGTGCTGTTGGATTAAATTATCTTCCTAGATCCATTTCGTTTGGGTTTTAGATATGCCTTGTTGCGCTTTAGTATGACTTTGGTCAAAAAGAAACAAAGGGAGTGTAACTCTTTTGAGTACTTAATCCAGAAAAGGATTAGATTATTGAGGACTGGACAAAGCCAGCAGGGATGGTTGAGGGGCTTCAATTCGAGAGAGGTGCAGAAGGAAAGAACAAGAAACCGGGCCTTCTCTGCTGTGGCCCCTCAGCTGTGGAATACCCTTCGAACAGAAATCCGTCTGGCTCCCTCGCTGGGTGTTTTAAAAGCCATTTTAAAACTTGACTTTTTAGGCAGGCCTTCCCTCCAGTCAGTTAACTTATTCTCTGTTGCTGTTTCTCAACTATTCCCATCTTGATAATGTTTATATGTATATAGACACTTGTTTTTAGGATTTATTATGTATCCTATTTTATCCTGTTTTATTACTCATTTAAGCCGCCACAAGTAGACTTTGTCTAGAGGGGTGGGGTATAAATTCAATAAAAGTAAAGTAAAAGTAGGGTGATTTGAACATTGTTGAGTGCTAATGTTTATCATTTGCTGTTCCGTTTCCAGTTCAGTTCAGTGGTTCTGATGTTTAACTTCCTTAATGGCCTGGGAGCAAGTTATCTCAAGGATCTCTTCCCATGTGTATGGATATTTTCACATTGTTTTCACTGTTTCATCTATTGTGGATAGTTTTTGTGGTTAGCCAGTATTTGTTGTATGCAAGTGCTTTAAATATATTTAATTAGAATAAAAATAATTCTGGGTAATAATAGCTTTATCCTCCTGAACACCCAGAATAAAAATAAGAATACTGTATATGTGCATGTATAATTGGGCCCTTAAAGTCGATTCATATAGAAGTTTTTCTCATTGTCATTGACTTGGAGACATTCTCCCATCTGAAAATATATCATTTAGTTTTCATCCATGTCTCTGATGATGAAGTTGGCCTTATATTTGTCATAGAACTGCAAGTAATGCTTCTGAAAATGATGCTGTCTGTAATAGGACCTGTTTGGTCCATGGAGCAGTGGGTGTTCTTTGGACAGCCAAAACGCAGATGAATGAATATGGTACTTACAACTATATTGGGTATTTTCTGACATCACCACTTTATCAGGCCATTGATAGCTTTGCAAGAATTGCCAGGAAAAGTCCCTAAGTTCTAGAACAGTGATGTCGAACTGTGGCCCTCCAGATGTTCTTGGACTTCAACTCCCAGAAGCCTTCACCATCACCTCTGCTGGCCAGGATTTCTGGGAGTTGAAGGCCAAGAACATCTGGAGGGCCACAGTTCGACACCACTGTTCTAGAACATCTTCCTTCTTACTGGAAGCATTGAAAACTCCACATAGGTACAGTTCTGCAAAGACAATCAGAAATATTCTCACTGGCCCATGAATTTACCTGTTTCAATTGGGCAGTGCAAAGGAGAGTCTCTTAGTAAGTGTGCAAACTTTAGAATAGATAAAATTAGTACCTGTTGTGTATAGCTAGTAGCTGGAAGCATATCATATTGAGTATTCTTAAAGTACTGTACAGAAATTGGGGAGGGGGAGTTGTTTAGCTTCCAGTATTGCTCCTTTGGTCTTGTTCAAAGTATGTTGGTAATATTATTTGTTAGATTAGTTATTGTTATTATGCTTTTGGAGACAGATATGATAGAACACTCTAGTTTTCTGAGTTACATGTTTATTTCAGGGGAAACCTTGTGCATTGGTTTGAGAAAGTGATGGACCGCTGCATTTTTGTTGTCTTTACCCAACCATGCTACTATTGCCCAATATAATCTTGTTCATGTGTCGGGCAAGATACAGCAACTACAGTACAGTATTCTTGTGTATTTTAGAAGCCAGTATACACAATGCCCCCTTCTGTCAAGGTCATTCACACAGGACATCCCATGATTTCTCATTACTCAATACTTGACAGCTCATCACTGAATAAAGCATCATAGCATGTGGCAGTTTTCTGTGGATTATGAATGTATCTTTTGTAAACCTGAATAAGTGTTCTGAATCTATAATTGTCTTAAAAATGAGCAAGTAAGCCACCCCAAAGTCAATGAGAAATCTGTTGACTGCAGAGATTGGGACATTGGTTTATAAGTGCATTCAGTCGAGTATGCTTATAGAGGTCCTGTGACCAATAATAACCTTGCCTATCAGCATGGGTGGGGGTTTCATCTTACATGCATCCCACCGTAGCCAAGTCTGTACATATGTCCAGGCAACCAGTAGGGGTCATATATCTTCCAGAGTAACAGTTTGCACAAGGCAGCAGAACTTGGCCAATGCCTCACTACCTTTAATTCACAAAACTGTGGCAAATGGGATATGTGTTATTTTAGAACTGGGGGGGAGTCCTCACACTTTTCAGAATCATGTTGTGCAATAGCATGCTGTTCAGAACAGCAGATTCCTGTGCTTCTTTGTACTAGGCTAGCATACTAATGACAATGGGTCTACTCTAAGTAGGATTAATACTATTTAGGTCAATGAGCACTATTTTTCACTTTATGTTGCAGTACCTAACAATTAAAAAAAAAGTGGCAGTCAACAGCTCCTGTTCAGTTTCTGCTCATTTTAGAGGTTTAATGGGTATTGTCTTCTGCTGAGATGTCTGATTATGTTTAAATGTGTTGTCTATGTAATAATGGTAATTGTATTGTTCTGAAATGTATTCGTTTGGTAAGTATGTGATGGGAGGTGGTTAGTGTGAACATGGGGTTTTAGTCAGAATGGTTCAGATTGGCTGGAAAAATCTGGTAGAAGCTGGTTTTTAATAAAAGAGCTGGGAGTTTGAGGGAAGAGAGATACAGTAATAGAATGAAGAACTGTGTTGTATGAATTTTAAATCTAGGATTAAGTAACATCATTTGGACACTATTATTGTAATTAAATCTTATTAAGTTAAATCAAGTGGAGTGTTATGGAACTCCATACCTGAGAGTTGGCTATATGGAGAGTGTTAATAAAAGCCTGCATGAAGGGGCAAGTACACAATTATAAGGACACTAATAAAGTTCTAGTATCATGAATCTTTGAACTTCAGAGCTCGAAAGGATGCTATGGATCATCACGTCCAGCTCATGTCAAGGGGGTACAGTGGGGAATTGAACTCCCAACTTCCTGCTCCACGACCAGATGCCTGAACCACTGAACTGATACAAGTTCTGCAACAGCAAACCTACACGACATAGTTCTTTGAAATTAAGCAAGCAATTAATTCGATTATTATTATCAATGTTTGTCTATATATTATATCAGTAGTTCCCAACCTTGGTTCCCCAGGTGTTCTTGGACTAAAACTCCCAGAAGACTTCGCAACTAGTTGTGCTGGCCATTGTTTCTGGGAGTTGTAGTCCAAAAACATCTGGAGTCCAAGGTTGGGAACCATCAAGAGTCTGTGTCCTTTTTCCTTAGTGACATTTTCCTTAAATTCAGGTAATATTTGTGTGAAATAAAACTGCTTCACTTGCCATAGCTACCCTCATTTGTTCTATTGTGAATGTTGTGTTCTGAACAGGAAATCATGCTGATTTAGATTGTATGATTTTCATGTCATGGTGTGCAAGCAGATAATCTTTGTTGGTTGGTGGAGGATATGTGTGAAATGCTCCTTGCTTTCCCATTACTTTTACATATTGATTCAGTATAGTAGTGTGTGTGGTTCTTGTCAGTCAGTTTTGGTGCTGTTGAAATGGTTTACCTGCTTTCTCATAGCTAATTTTTGAATCATCTTCTTGGCTCACATGTATTAGGAGATTGTTCTCATGGCTGACAAGAGATTTGTTGCTTCAGCATGGAAACTTGAATTGGTATCAGCAGTACTAATTTAGCCTGTAGAATTTCACAAGTGAATGAAGGCAGGAACATTGCATGTGGTTAATGGCTGCTTTAGATTTTGTTTTTTGTTTATCCAAAGTAGAAATTCCTCTGTCTTAGTTTTGAAGAGCCAATGTAAGAGTCATCTGGATCAGAAAACAAGCTGCAACTCTTATTCAGTCATTGTCGAATTTGGTTTCTTAAACACAATTAGAGGGGAGCACCTAGATCACCCCTGCTTTTGTCTTTTTCTTCATGCAATCAATGTGGAGTTTGCAAAGGAGAAGTTCTTGCTCACATGGAAACTTTGTATATAAATAAAATTCTGGAAAACCTTAGTTCTTGTTCACATCTAGAAACTGCGCTCTTCTTGACTTCAGATTAATCATGTGAAGAACGCAACAACAGAAACTGGATTCATTAACACCTGAATAGGATGTACATTGTCTAGCATTCAATTTCCCATTGTGGCCAACCACTGTCTGTCAGAAGCTCACAAGCGGGCTATGAGAAAGAGTCTTTTCTTGTTGCTTCCCAGAAAACTATATTCTAAGTACTTGGCCATCCAGTCCACAGAGCTTTCAGCACTGTAAAATTATGTCTGCCTGTTGACAATGATGGCTATTATGCAGAATCAGTTACCAGGGGCTAAAGTTTCAATCATGTGTACCTTGGTTTGGAAACAAATCTGAACAAAGTATAACTTACATTCAAGTAAACAAATAATATCTTGGTGGCGTATTAGATCATATTAGCTGGACTCTAGAATATGTGATATGTTAGTCTGTGGAACTAAGGTTGTGCCATTTTTTTGTTTTGCTTTGCTTTGATTCCAGACTTCTCCTAGAAATCCCCTGGCAGAATTCTGAGAGTTCTAGCCACAGACAGACACATCCAGAAACATTTATGTTTCTCTCACATGGAGTAAGACCTAACTCAGACTTACGGTACTTTTTGTCTCGGGCTTTGCTTCCTATTCAAAAAGGAAACTGCCAGTGCTTCTTAGGAAGCCTAGGTCTTTGTGGGATGTGCAGTTCCTTGTAGGAGGACATTCTATTGAGCCTAATTGACAGCAAGACTACAGAAAGACCTAGCCTTCCCGGGAAGTATTGGGGCAATTTCCTTTTTGCACAAGAAGCTAGGTCTGAGCCCAGGTGAGTGAAATGTAAGTGTCTGTGGGCTTGTACTGTGGAATTCTTAGAAAATTCTGAGAGTTGGAGTCCATACCTCATTTTTATTTTTTTTATTTATTCATTTTTTTGTAACTGAAGCTTCATGATCCTTCCATTTAAAAAAAAATCTGATTGGTTGGTTGGTTTTGGTGCCTCACAAGACAGCTTCTTCTATGGCCGTGCTTCACAAGATGATTTTTTCCCGAAAGACCTATGCCTCGCAAGATGAAAATAATTCATTTGTCTTGCGAGGTTCCCATAGGAAGGCATTGCAATGCATTCCTATGGGAAAACGCTTTTTGCAAAATGAAAATTTTGCAAGACAGTGCTGCTTGCGGAATGAATTACTTTCGTCCTGTGAGGCACCACTGTATGTGCTTAAAAGCCTGTGGAAGGCCAGAAAGGTTTGCAGCTAGTGCCAATAATCATTTTATTTTTTTGCTTCCCCCCCCCCCCACACACCTTATTTGCTCAGATGTGCATTTACTTGTTTGACTGTGGCTGGCTCATGGTGTTATTTAAAAGGGGAGATGTAGTGTGGGATATCATTAATACTTGTTTTGCTGCCTGTACATTTGTAGTTAGGTTCTGTGCAAATCTAAGCATATCCTAGAATGAAAGAGTAGATAAAGTTTGACTTCATCACAATGCCACATCTTCTAAACTATGTGAGATTAATACAGTGGTGGTATTGTGCTGTGGTTCAGCATAGAAATATACCGTGTTTCCCGGAAACAAGACAGGGTCTTATATTAATTTGTGCTCCAAAAATGCATTAGAGCTTATTTTCAGGGATGTTTAATTTTACAGTCCTGTCATCTTCTGGTTGCTGCACAATGCAGCACGATGGTAGAGGGCGGGGTTTCACTTAACTGGGGCTTATTTTTGGAGTAGGGCTTATATTATGAGCATCCTGAAAAATCATAATAGGGCTTATTTTCAGGGTAGGCCTTATTTTTCAGGGAAACGGTACTATGGCCATGGGCCAAACTTGTGACTTTGGTGCAGTGATTGTCACCATATGAGGAGGGATCCTTTGTATAAAGCTGGAGGTCGTTTGAAATTGCACTCTAGTTGGAGGCTTCCAGTTATTGAAGGATTATTTGCCTTAACACCCATTCTTCTACTCTGTGCTTCCCACTATACTGTATTTTGACTGTTTTGTTGGTACAGTACATCATCACCCAAAAGAGTGTTCAACCAGTGTAAGGGAAGTCCAATATAGCTGTCACAGCAACAGCGTATCTGTGATTCTAACAACATAAAAGAATTTCCGTCAGTTACTATAGTCTTTATATACCACATCTTCAGTGTAGAACTCCAGCTTACAACTGCTGTTTTCTTCATTTAATCCGCAAATTTCCAGCAGAGTTGCACATCGGAAAGTAGGGTAGTAAATATTTTTCTTCTTTAGTTCCCTTTAGAGACTCTGTGTATTTTTTAAACAACTTCTAACTAGCTTACTGCAGTGGAGAATTAAATCCATGGATGGATGAAGAGTTTCATGCATCATGGATCTTGCCTAGCTTCAGTAAGAAGTAACACAAATGTTGTTCCACTTCAGTGTTAGAGTGATAGGAGTTGTAATCTAACAGATTGGAGGGCAACAGGTTTCCATTTCTGCAGTTCTTAGATTCTAAGATAAACTTGCTCTAGACAAATGTGTTAAGAAAAGTGAAATCTTAATATATTTTAGAACGCCTGTAAGTAAAAAATATAAAATAAAATAACTGGTTGCTATAAAAAGAAGAAGCAGAAACTAAAAGATTTTTCTTTCTCTGTTTTGCTACACACGCATGAACATACATATGTACATGAACAAAAGTTACATTATATTAAAAGCTGATTTTATCTTCTCTCTCTAAAGGAAGGAGCTTCAGCACGGAAGACTCAAACCCCAGCAGCACAGCCTGTTACAAGGCCAGGTATAAAATGTTTTAATCATTAATGCATCATAGTAGACTAACCTTTTATTTTTAAACAGTATATTGAGCCTGCTTAGCTGGTCTTCAGATTTTGAATGATTTTATTATACATCAATTGTGGAAATTACATTTGCTATAATTTACACATTCCTTTGTGAAACTATAGGAGTGTATAAATACGAACTTGATGATTCATTGACTGGTACCTTGGTTATAAGAATTCAGGGATACTTTAATAGTAAGTTGGCAAAATTAAAGTGGGGGGGAGAAGAAAACTGTGACAAAATATTGTGAAACTTTAAAAACTAACAAATTTGTTTCAGCATGAGCTTCTGTGGATCAAAATCCACTTCTGCAAATATTGTTACTAATAAAAATTAATATAGTTCCATAAAAAGGAGGATTGGGATCACTGTTAAATTTCAGTACTCCAGGAAAATTATAATACCTAAAACTTGGAAGTATGGTATTGTAGCTAATTCAGGTTGATGATGTTGATGTCCCCTGAACTAGGCTTGTTGACCACTCTAGGCTGAAAAAGGCTTATTGTATGAGTTTTCTCAAAAATACTCAGTATGTGCTGATTTAGAACAGCCGCTATCCTTTGATTATATTGTAAGTGAATGTCACACAAATGCTATTGGGACATTTAAGATTACGAAGTCCTAAATAGCCATGAGGTCTGGTTCGTGTCATGCCAATAGTTTGTGGAAAAAATAGTGCAAGTTTTCTTGTCTAGTTATGCTACTGTAACACAGTTTAACTATGAGTAGGAAATTTTCTTACATTAAGCAATCACTGTAGATTTTATTGCACAGAGTTATGTGATTTCTTAACTTGGGACAATTTGCCTCTGAAAGATACACCATTTGCATAGCTACACAAGAAGATTTTGGTCACTAAAGAGCAATATGGTACAGAGAAGCCTGAAGAAAATAGAATGATGACTAGTGTGTGTAGGTTTTCTACATTAATTAGATAGTTTGAATGGCATTTCAGTCAGAACAGTGCCTGTTGCCTTCCCAGTGGGAAATATAGCCTTCTCAGCTTTTCCAGATCCAGCAGGAATGCTTTTTCTCAGTGATAATGGAAAACCACTCTTTAAGTGACCAGTGCTAAATAATTTTATTTCCTCTCTTTTTATCAAGTGTAAAACAATTGTTTTTTCTATTAAATAAGGTTTATTTAAAATATGTTTCAGGATAAAATGTTAATGTATTTAGAGCAGCATGGTGTTGGGATTCTGTACTAGTTTTGTTATCTCTGTAGTTGTGCACCTGTGCTTAGAAAGGTCATACTGCCTGTCATATTTATCTCACCAGGATTGTTGAGAATAAGAATGTGTTTGGAGCTGACAGGCAATGATATGAAAAGGGTAGAAATAGCAAGAGCAGAAATACATCTGGATAAACCGTCACACATGGGGTCACATTGCCAGATGCGATTTCACACACATTAACTGAAAGGCCTATACAGGCCTTCATCAGTACAAAAACTGACCCATATCATGATTGACCTTCCATATTGCAAGGTACAAAGAAATAAAGAGAATGCCATAAAATATTCCCTCATGATTTTAGCAGAAAAAATGGTTTAATGTCTTCAGTAGAGGTGTTTGTTTATAGAGAGTCATAAATGCTTGTGATGTCTTCACAAAATTTCATAGGCATTACACTGCTTGAAGCTGGTGTGGATGTGATGATGAAACCATACAGCAGGTTAAGTAATTACATGGTTACAGCTTTTTCTTAAAACATGGTTGGTTTGGTCAGCAAAGCTCAGACATACCTGTGTTGGGCAATCATGTCCCTACCACTCACCTTCTGTTCATGATACTATGATGAGGAGAAGATTTCAACAGTGGGGAGCTTATGGTTTTTAATAGAGATGGGCATGAACAGCAGTTTGGTGTGGCACCCGCACAGGTGTTCCACAGGCACCACACATTTTGGTTTCCTGCCTCTTCTGTGCACTTGCCCATCTCCTGGGCAAAGCGTGTTTCCGTTCCCGCCTCCTCAGCACAACTGCTCACTCACCAGTCGCAGCACACACATCTCTGTGTCCTCAAATGGCCAACCCCCCAAAGGCAGCACTGTGGGCTTCCCTGCCTCACTTCCTCATCTGAGTGGGCAGCTACCAGAAGAGCTGGAGGAGGGAAGTGTTTGCTGTGATCGGTGAGTAGGCAGACGTGCTCAGGAGGCAGGGAGAGAACTGCATTTCACCCTGGGAATGGGCAAGCATTCAGAGGAGATGGGAGAGGGGAGAGGAGGGTGCCCGCAGAACACCTATGCCGGTGTCATGCCAAACTGGGCCAAACCACTGAACTGCAGTCTGTGCCCATCTCTAGTTTTAAACTATTGACATACTAAACTGACCAGAGATGAAGTAATTCCTGCATGCATCATTTTGAAGTAAGCGAAGATGGTAAACAGATAGGAGAGGAAGGTGGAATTCCTTGTTATGGAGTAATTCTGAAATGTAAATTATGATGTATTTTGCAAAATTACTGTTCAGGCCTTTGATATTCTGTACTCTTGCACTTTTAAGTACCTTTTCATGTTATTTTTCTACAGAAATGTTTTTGAGAAATGTAGTCTAAAGCTTTAAATGAGAAAATGGCTTCACAGTGAACCACAAAAGAGTCAGCAGAGGCATAATCAGAGCAAGTTAGGAACGTGGGAGGGGGATTGTGGACTGGAATGTGACTTGTGCCACATCCAGTATGAATGGTGAACTGAATCAATCCATAGCCCTTGTGTGAGCACTGATTACAATTTCAAACAGAATCACTGCCCTCAACTCTGTGTGGTCTGAGAACATCCCATTTGCCTATTCATTTACAAGCGGGATAAGAAGGCCTTAGGAATGGACCTCAACAGATAGGGAACTTTGACATCTGAGCATTCAGTCTGGAGGCAGACAGTGCAACATGGCCTCCCCTAATTTAAAGAGGCACTTGTTCAGCAGGCCGAGGCAAAGAGGCAGTCCCAAAACTAGCAAAATCAGGGAGCTGGACAGGGGACAGACTGTATTTGTCTTCAGTGTGGAAGGGATTGTCACTCTCATATTGGCCTTCTCAGTCACACCAGACACTGTTCCAAGACCTCTATTCAGAGCACGTTACCATAGTCTCTTGAGACTGAAAGATGCCTACAACAGGCTACAAATGTAGTCTCACCCTAAGACTCAAAAAGCACAGATCTTCTATTTTTATAGGAGATCCATCAAAAGAAAAAAGTGAATCATGTTATTAATAATTGCATGTTTGATCACCATATTGTATTCCAGGAAACTAACCATGTGGAGTAGCAATTTTATTCCATACTTCTTTATTTTCAAATCTTCTGATATCGACACTGATAACTATAATTTCTGTGTTATAGATACCATAAATCTTCAATACTGCTCACTCACACACATCCCATGGCATTGTCCCAATTCAGGGCAACATACTTTTATAGGTAGGGGGTTTTTTTATACTGTTATAGCAGAAGAGTGGTATTACTGGCAATCCAAATACACATAAAAAGAAGTTAATAGGAACAAAATCACACAAAAAGATATTGCCTGTCAAGGCATACTGTATAAATGCAATCTTTTAAATACTTAGAGATTCCTATATCTTGGGGAACATAATTGTATATATATTTCTGTCTGCAACATAAGATATACTCTTGAATTGGCTATATATTGCTTTCTAAATTTATTCAACTCATGTTAAAGATTATACCTATAAGTGCAAACAGTATGTGGTCATGCATCCACTCACCCAATCCTAAAAATGCTACAAGCTCAGCCAATTATTGTTTCAACTTAAATATAGATTCTTAAATTACTCAACTTTCTCTGAGGTATTCTGCTCCCCTATGTTTGCTGAGCCACCACAGCAACTCTCCACATTCATGACACATTATAGAATAGATGCCAGACTCCATTAAGACACAAGTTTTGGTTGGACCTATTGTTCTATATTGTGCACTGACACACATCCTGCCTCCAAAATAAGCTTGCTGGTCCCTCATATTTGCAAGAAAGATTGCTTACTTGTGACTGAGTTTCTTCAAGTGGTCATTTGTTGCACTTGTATAACATGTCCTCCCATCATGGATATCTGTTTCTGCCAGGGCTTGGTGGATATGGAATTGTGGGAGCATAGGGCATGCTATGGGCTTCTGCAGTGTATATTGTGGGGCCCCACCTAAAACTTTACTAATCAGCTTTGAAAGGTTCCAGAACAGTCTGTGCTGGCAGAGAAGCCCTTCTGTTTGACTGCCATAGATGACAACTTGAAAAAAATAGTTACAGGTAGGCAGCCTGTTTATTGCTCCCTTCTGTCATTAAGCCCTTATGGGTCCCAAGTAATCCTTTTAATAGCTGGGAACCCATGGTTGCCGAGAGATGAGAGGGGCAAGTTGTGACAAACCCAGACCTACTGGGATCTGCCACACGTTAACTAAGCTGCCACCAACCATTCCCTGTAAGAAGTCACACAGACCAGGGATGGATTTTTAACCAATAAAAGAATAAGGTTTATTTAAATACAACACACAGGAAAATAAAATGATCAGGTGAATAAGATAAAGTAACGTGGCTTATTCTCATTCATACATGCATACAGTTTGGTTCACACAGAACCCTTAACTTGAAGCACAGACCCTGAACCTATCAGTTCTGGCTGACCACCAGACACCTGAACCTATCAGGTTGGTACTCTGACACACAGTAGTACCCTGTCTGACACACAGACTCCCACACCAGCTTCTTCTTCCCAGCTGCTGCTTCTTCACATCCCAGCGTCTCCTTTTCACCACACAGGCTTCACATATATATACAGTACAGCGCCTCCTCCTGATGTCCCGCCTTCCACTCTCCATAGGATGGAACTTTCCCTCCAAACCCATGACAGACAGGTAACATCAGTGCTGTATGTAACACCTCCCCTCTTTATAAGTTGTTTTGTAGGGGGAAAGCTAAGGTGCTTTTTCCCAAAAAAACAACCTGGATAAAACACACAACAACAGTTATACATACCATATCATACTTACTTATACTTACATTCTAAGTTAACCATAGCAATTAGGCATTTAAACATTTACCATATACATTACATCAATTTACCTTTATTCATACAAACCAAGTTCAAAAAACAGGTACATTTAACTTTTTGTCAACATATATACATAGTCCATGTTCTTTCGCCGTCTTCATTCTTCAGGTCTTCTTGACAAGGCGTCAGCAACACAGTTCACTGACCCTCTGACCACCTTCACTTCAAAGTCATAGTCCTGTAGGTTTAAAGCCCACCTCATAAGTTTGCTATTGTGGGTTTTCATTGTCTTTAACCATTGCAATGGTGAATGGTCAGTGCACAGAACAAAATGTCTTCCCCAGATGTAAGGCTTGGCCTTCTGGATCGCGTAGACTATGGCCAAACACTCCTTCTCCACGGTTGCCAAATGTCTCTCACCTTTTTGAAGTTTCCTACTCAGGTAGGACACTGGATGCTGGTCACCATTCTCAGCCTCCTGGCACAGAACTGCTCCTACCCCGCTGTTAGACGCATCGGTGTAGATGATGAACTCCCGGTCGAAGTCTGGAGCCCGCAGGACTGGATAGTTGATGAGCGCCTGCTTCAACCTCTGGAACGCCTCCTCACAGTCGCTGGTCCACGGGATGCGGTCATCAGCCTTCTTCCTCGTCAGATCGGTCAGCGGAGCCGCAATCTCGCTAAACCTCGGGATGAACTTTCTGTAGTAGCCCACCAACCCAAGAAATGATTTGACTTTTTTCTTGGTGTCGGGTCTGGGCCAATCACGAACCGCTTCTATTTTGGCCTCCAGGGGTTTTATCACTCCTCCCCCTACCATGTGACCCAAGTATTTTATTTCTGGGCTACCCAGCTGACACTTGCTGGCCTTTACTGTTAGCCCTGCTGCACTTAACCTCTGCAGCACTAACTCCAGGTGTATCAGGTGATCTTCCCAGGTATTACTGAAGATCCCTATGTCGTCAATGTAGGCCACTGTAAAGTCACTGAGCCCTGCCAAGGTCTGGTCCATCAGCCTTTGGAATGTGGCTGGTGCATTTCTGAGACCAAAGCTCAGGACTCGAAACTCATAGAGACCAAAAGGGCTGCAAAAGGCAGTCTTTTCTTGATCCCTGGGATCAATTCTTAATTGCCAATATCCCTTTACCAGGTCCAATGATGAGATGAACCGACAACCCCCTATGGTTTCAATCAGGTTGTCTAGCCTGGGCATTGGGTAGGCATCAGAAGTGGTTACATGGTTTAATTTCCTGTAATCGACACAAAACCTAATGCTCCCATCAGGCTTGTCCACAAGGACTATCGGAGAGGACCAAGGACTAGACGAGGGGACGATTATGTTCTCCCTAAGCATCTCGTCCAGCTCCTTTCGCACCTTGTCCCTATAGGGTCCCGTTACTCGGTATGGGGATACTGCCTGCGGGGGTGCATCCCCTGTGTGGATCCGATGCATCACTCCCTTCACTATCCCCGGCTTGTTGGAAAACACCTGTTGATATTTACTAAGCAGCATTTTTAGTTCTTGCTGCTGGTCTTGGGTGAGTGCAGGACTGATCTTTACCTCCTCTGGGTTATATTTTACTTCCCCTCTACCCTCCCAGAAGGGTAATTCAGCTTCCTCACTCTCAGCTGCTTTTATCGCGAATAAAACCCTCTGTTCCCCTCGGTAGTAGGGTTTTAGGGCATTCACATGAACCACCCTCCTTGCTTGGTTCTCCTCCTGCTCTATAAGGTAGTTCAGGTCTGACATCTTGGAAATGACCCTATATGGTCCTGCCCATTTGAGCTGCAGTTTATTCTCCCTGCAGGGCCTAAGCCAAAGCACTTCCTCCCCTGGGTCAAAGTGCCTCTCTCTAGCTTTGTGGTCATACCATGTTTTCTGTCTGACCTTCTGAGCTTGCAGGTTTTCTGCTGCCAGCTCTAGATTTCTCTTTAGGTCATTCATCAAGGTGTCTATGTATGTCACAACGTCTTGTGGGTCATCCTGGGTGATCTGCTCCCAATTTTGTTTGATCAAATCAAGGGGCCCTTTCACCCTTCTCCCAAATAAAAGTTCAAATGGACTGAACCCGGTACTGGCTTGTGGCACTGATCGATAAGCAAACAAAAGGGATTGCAGCTTCTGGTCCCAATTGTTTGGATTCTCTGCCAAGTAAGCCCTAATCATGCGCATTAGAGTCCCATTGAACTTCTCAGTTAACCCATTACTTTCAGGATGATAGGCAGTGGTTTCCTTGTGCTTAATTCCACAGATTTGCCATAAGCGTTTCATGAGCTTTGATGTGAACGATGCTCCCAAATCTGTGATTATTTCTGAGGCAAATCCCATCCTGGACATATACCCCACCAAGGCATCTGCCACTGTGTTAGTTTCAATGTTAGTCAAGGGAATGGCTTCAGGGTACCTTGTGGCATGGTCCACAATGGTGAGAATGAACCTGTTCCCCCTCTTTGTGGCCTTGGGCAAAGGTCCCACAATATCCACCCCTATGCATTTGAACGGAGTGTCAATCACAGGCAAAGGGCACAACTTTGCTTTGGTCCTGTCGCGGTTATTCCCCTGCCTTTGACACACATCACATTGTTTACAGAACTCCCTGATCTGCTTCCCTATGTCAGGCCAGTAAAAATTCTGTGTGATTCTCTGCTGTGTTTTGTTCACCCCTAAGTGTGCAGCAAACATGTCAGAGTGTCCCCTTTGTAAGATCATGGGGCGATACTTTTCAGGTACCACTAGCTGACTTCTGATCCCATCTCCCCCTTTTGAGATATTCCTCAGGGTCTCTCTATATAAAACCCCCTTTTTCTCCAGAAATCTCACTGGGGTTTCAGGTGTTAGCTGGGCGTCAGTCACCTGTTCAAAACACTTTTGGAGAGTGGCGTCTGCCTTTTGCTCTTGTCCAAATCTGCTGTCTGTGGTCAAGGTTTCCACCACAGCTTCTGAACTCCCCCCACCTGCTTCCGTCTCTGGCTCATCATTACCCCCCTGAACTGTCCCCGTGGTGGCTTGTGAGCGTGTAATCACTAGCACCCGTTTCACATGTTCAGCCAGGTCATTTCCCACGAGCACGGCTGCTGGCAGAGTCGATGAAATCGCTAGCCGCCAAACTCCCCTCCAGCCTTGAAAGTTGACAGGTACCTCCGCGACTGGTAGTGAGATTATCTGCCCCTCAATCCCTGCCACCTTTATGCTCTCATTTGGGATTACATATTCCCTCGGAATAATATCTGGATGGCACAGGGTCACCTGGGAACAAGTGTCCCGCAGCCCCCGATACTGACGGTCAAGTATTCCTACGTCCACCCCTGCTGTTTCAAACAACTGAGAATCTGTTCTCACCAGTAGGCAGCGCCTGACCTCTACAAGAGGACCATTTTCCTCAGCCTGATCAGCAGATGTAGCTGTTCCAGATTGAGTAGCCATGGCAACAGGCTCCCTCAGTGACAATGAGCCTTGCTCTTTCTGGACACAGAACACAGCTTTTGGCTTGGTTCCACTCGAATCCTGAGGCACAATTCCTTTTAGCTGCTTTAATTTCTCACACTCTGAGATTAGATGGCCCTTTCCCTGACAGAAATAACATTTTCTGCTGTACTTGGAGTCCTTCTCATCTGGTTTTGGTTTTCCCTCCAAAATCTGGTTCCTGGACTGGCTCTGCCCAGAAGTTTTATCAACAAAATGGCCTCCCATTTTTGGCGGGCTCTGAACTAACCCTTTGGAGTACTTAGGGTCCCATGTTTCCCTCATGTTTTCTTCAGAATAATTCAGGTTTTGTTGTGCCTTAACCTGTGTGCCTTCTTTTGGTTTCTTTTCTAGCTCCTTTTGCTTAGCCTCAAACTCAGCCCTGATCTGTAAAATTTCTTCCTCAGCCCTAGCTTTTATCTCTTTCACTTTTTCTTCAGTCTTATCTCTGATTTCCTTTAATTTAATGTCTTTTTGCTGATTATATTTTTCAAGATCTTGCTCACTTTGTCTGGCCTGAGCCTCATACTTTTCTTTCTTTGGCATTTCTTCCACTGATAAATTGTTAATAAACTTATTTAGGAACTTCAATTCTAATTGTACCATTCTAATTTGGAGTTTCAGTTCCATCTGTTTGATCCTCATGTCCATTCCCCTTTTCTTGGCATCTGCCTCTGCCTGACTGATTTCAGCTCTTTCTTTTCTTCTGATTTCCATTTCCCTCACCCTCAGTTCATGCTGTTGGGCTAGGAGCATTTTTCTGAGTTCTGGGTTCTGTTCTCCTGTGCTGTCACCCTGCACTGAGCCAAATTCATCCTCAGAACCTTGGTCAACCTGGGGGTCTTTCACTTCACCCATTTCTGCCATCTGGCTTCGAGTCAAGGGCATAATCCCCCCTCAGAACAGGCTGCTTTAAAAAGTCAAGCCTCAAAATAAAATGACCACTTTTTTTTTCTTTTGCCTCAGAACCAGCTTTCTATAGATTGCTGCTGTTCTTCAGCACTTAACTTGCAACAGTAGCGAGTTTGAGTCTACCCCCCTCTGCTGGGCCTCAGCAGACAAGCTAGCTCACTGCTATTTCACAGTTTTGCCTCAGCTTTTTCCCGCCAAAACAGGCTGCCTCAGAGCACCCTAATCTAGTCTCCCCAGTTGGCACGTTCTTCTACTAGCACACCTCCCCGTGAGGTACACCTAGAAGATTACCTACGCGCCTCAGATTGTCCCTGACTAGACCCCCCTTGCTCTGGGCACACTTGCCAAGGCTTTGCTGGACCGCTGGACAACTGGACCAGTCGTATCCCACACGCTGGACACCAATCAATGTGACAAACCCAGACCTACTGGGATCTGCCACACGTTAACTAAGCTGCCACCAACCATTCCCTGTAAGAAGTCACACAGACCAGGGATGGATTTTTAACCAATAAAAGAATAAGGTTTATTTAAATACAACACACAGGAAAATAAAATGATCAGGTGAATAAGATAAAGTAACGTGGCTTATTCTCATTCATACATGCATACAGTTTGGTTCACACAGAACCCTTAACTTGAAGCACAGACCCTGAACCTATCAGTTCTGGCTGACCACCAGACACCTGAACCTATCAGGTTGGTACTCTGACACACAGTAGTACCCTGTCTGACACACAGACTCCCACACCAGCTTCTTCTTCCCAGCTGCTGCTTCTTCACATCCCAGCGTCTCCTTTTCACCACACAGGCTTCACATATATATACAGTACAGCCCCTCCTCCTGATGTCCCGCCTTCCACTCTCCATAGGATGGAACTTTCCCTCCAAACCCATGACAGACAGGTAACATCAGTGCTGTATGTAACACATGTCACCACTGGGATGGTTTTATGGTGACTTTACTGGATTTTTGGTAAGTAAAGACTTCCCACTCCTCTTTCTTGGCCTTCAAATATTCTTGGCAATGAAAGGAATTGCTCAGGACCTGTTGGGCCTCAGAAAAAGACTGAGTGTTTACCCTTGCCCTTGCTGAGAACATTGTCAGACATACACTATGGAACTTGCACAAACAGAATTTCAGCTTATATCCTTGTTCACCAACTTCATATCAGAGTTGGAACAGTGTATGGTTTTAGTAGAGATGGGCACTTACCACGGTTCAGCACTGTTTACAGATTGGACCTACAGGTATTACACAGGTGCCAAGGATTCCATGCCCTGCATCCTCCTATAGGTGCCCACTCAGAGGAGGAGGTGGAGCAGGGAAGTCTGTACTGCTGCTTCCTATGAAGCACTCACATTAGGAGACGGTGCAGAATCTGGGGTGCCCACAAAGCACCTGTGAGCCCACTTCACCAAAGTGCAGTAAGTGCCCACCTCCAATTTTTAGTAAACTGTGAAATTGGACCACTTCTGTTTAGTCATACATAGTGTTATATATGACGGAACAAAGGAACATACCTCCAAGTTATTACAGTGGTGCCTCGACTTATGATCCGTCCCAGAAAATGTTCTTAAGTTGAAATGTTCGTAATTCAAATCAGCATTTCCCATAGGAATGCATTGAAAACCGATTAATCCATTCCGGCTGTTTTTTGTTCTTATGTAGAGGCACGGTTTGTAAGTCGAAGCATTAGTTCCCATAGGAACTAATGCAAAACCGGTTAATCCATCCTCTACCACTAGGGGAGATTTTTTCTTTTTTTAACCTAAGATGACTTCGGTTTAAAAAAGGGCAGGAAAGGAGGAAGGCAGGGAGGGAGGGAACAATGGGGAAAACAGGAAAGAAAGAAAAAAGGTCATCACTGGGGCACACAGACCCCTCAGACAAATATTTTTTTAAAGCACAAAAAGAGAGAAGACAGAGAGAGAGGAGATAATTGGGGGGGGGGAGTTTGGAGTCTAAAATGCATTTTAAACAAAACACATTTTAAACCAACACATTTTACAACACATTTTAAACCAAGCAACTTTTAAACAAAGCACATTTTAAAGCAAACCAAGCAACTTTTAAACAAAACACATTTTAAAACAAACCAAGCACCTTTTAAACCCACCCACCAACACCTTTTAAAACAAAAGAGAGGTTTAAAGAGAATATATATAAGATGTTTTATAGGTGGCATATGACCCCAGAAAAACTGTCAAAGATGTATACTGATGTATCAAATAAGTGTTGGAAATGTGAAACACAAATGGGAAGTTATTATCATATGTGGTGGTCATGTGGAGTAGCGAAAAAATATTGGAAAAGAGTACATGCTATGTTACAACAAATTTTGCTCTGTAAAGTGCCACTAATCCCAGAATTATTTTTACTAAGTATGATACCCGATAATATAGATAAGTCAAGGGAACACATAGTTACATACATTATTACGGCAGCCAGAATTATGTATGCTAGAAACTGGAAAAGTCCAACGGTACCGGAACAAGAAGATCTTATTGAAAAGATATGGGAAATAGCCGAAATGGATATCTTATCAGAAGTCATGAAAGATCAACCCCTGCAAAAGGCAACAGAAAGATGGGACTTATTTAATAAATGGACTGAATCAACAGGCAGTAGCTGAACATATATATTGAAATGAGAACTTTATATACAAGGCAGAAAAGAGTAAATAGAATTATTCAAAATTTGATATGGCAATAGATATAGATTGGATATTAGTATGTCATTGTCTCCCCTCTTCCTCACAAATCCCAATTCCCTTTTTCGTTTGTCACCCCTTATGTTAAAAAAATTTTTAAAAAATCTTAAAAAACAAAACAAAAGAGAGGTCACTTAGCTTTCGGTGTCTTCTGGAGGACATCACGGTGACTTCTGGCTGGAGTACAGGTGGGTGGGTGGTGAGATGGTCATCACTGCAACGTAGAGGTCCCCTCCTTTGGCTCATCTTTTCCAGGGGTTCCCTGTTGCTGTCTCTTGGCTGCAGGCTCCATCCTGGTGAAAAATCTGTCCAATTTTGTCTGCTTCATCCTGCGCTGCAGAATCTTTCTGAAATGTCTGACCACGTTGTTGTTCACCATGTCCATAACTCTTCCTGTAACAGTCCTGTTTGGGTGGTGCCTCTCAAAGAAGTCCTGGCACTCAGTCCATTTCTTGCAGATGGATTTTATCTCCTCACTGCTAGCATGCGGTGTCTCTTCCTCAATGGAAAGCTCCTCCACAAAAACCTTCTGCTCCTCAGTTTGCAGTTCTGCAAGTTCTTCTGTCATCAACTCCTCTTCGTGGTCTTTAACCAACTCCTCTACATCCTCCTTGCTGACATCCAGACCTATGTCTTCATCTATGGAGACAATGTCCCTCACCACCTGCTCATCAGTCACCTCAGTGCCACTGTCTGTGACACATTCTGGCCATAATTTCCTCCAGGCTGAGTTCAAGGTCCGAGTTATGACATCTTGTCAGGCCTTGTTAATGAGTCTGACGCAGTGGAGGACATTGAAATGTGTCTTCCAGAACTGTTTCAGGGTCAAGGACATCTCATTGATGATATTGAAGCACCTGGTGAAGAGTGCCTTTATGTACAGCTTCTTGAAGTTGCTGATCACTTGCTGGTCCATTGGCTGCAGAAGAGGTGTTGGGGGGGGAACTTGATCCTGATGAAATCCTCGTCGAGATGATCCACCAAGGATGGGGTGTGTGTGCCGGGGCATTGTCCATCAGCAGAAGGCACCTTTCAGGAAGCTGGTTGTCGGAAAGATATTTCTTGACAGTGGGTGCAAACACTTCATAGAGCCATTCCATAAACAGCTGTCTTGTCATCCAAGCTCTTGAGTTGGCCCTCCACATGAAAGGCAGTGTGGTCTTGTTAACTTTCTCTTGGTGGAATGGGCGAGGAGTCTGGGAGTGGTGCACCAGCAGAGACTTGATCTTCAGATCAACGGTGGCGTTGGCACACAGCAAAAGGGTCAATCTGTCCTTCATGGGTTTGTGGCCCAGCACTTTCTCTTCTTCCTGAGTTATGAAGGTTCCCCTGGGCATCTTCTTCCACAACAGCCCTGTCTCATCGCAGTTGAAGACTTGCTGGGGGAGGTAGTCTTCTTCCTTGATGAATTGGGCAAAGTCCAACTTGAAGGCTTCTGCAATATCATGGTCAGAACTTGTAGTCTCCGCATGTCTTACAATACTGTGGATGCCACTTCTCTTTTTCAACTTTTGAAACCACCCCGTGCTGGCTTTGAATTCTTCTTGCGCTGCACTTCCGGAGGGGTTTCTTTCCATTAAATCACTATGCAGCTTCTTCACTTTTTCACAGATAATGGCTTCACTGATGCTTTCCCCTTTCAGCTGTTTCTCATTCATCCACATCAGTAAAAGTTTTTCCACTTCTATCAGGGTGACCTGTGCTTTGTTAGGATTAAGAGTCCTTTTGCCACATCAATGTCTTTCAAGACATCTTTCTTCTTTAATATGGTGCAGATGGTTGACTTTGCCATCTTGTATTCGGCTGCCAGTTCAGTCACATGCATGCCATCTTCATGCTTTTTTATGATGTCCTTTTTTGTTTCAATGGGTATGATATTCTTCTTGCCTTTGCTCTGTTCTTTCTTTGGAGCCATGAGTACTGTTCAGCACACCAAAGTACACAAACCCTAGGAGCCACAGAATCCAGCAACCATTATTCCAGTAAACAGAACCCCTCAGCACAAAAAGAGAGCAGAGAGAGAGAGAGAGAAGGCAGTGGGGGGGAGAGACTTGAGTCTAAACTGCATTTTACAGCCTACCTGCATCAATAACCAGCAACTATTATTCCAGCAAACAGACCCCCCTCAGCACAAAAAGAGAGCACAGAGAGAGAGAGAGAGAGAGATAAGACAATTGGGGGGGCGGGGGGGAGGAACTTGAGTCTAAACTGCATTTTTGAGCAAACCAACCAGCACAGCCCCTCACAGAATATTTTTTGATTTTAAGAAAAAAAAACTTTGGAGTCTAAACTCCATTTTACAGCCTGCCTCCATCAACAGCCAGGACAGCCACTCACAGAATATTTTCTGATTTTAAAACAGACAGACTTTGGAGCCACATTTTAAACCCACACATTTTAAAACAAAAGAGAGGTCACAGTACACAAACCCTAGAAGCCACAGAATGCAAAAATAAATAAATAAATTTTACATTTTAAAATTACTGTGCCGTCTAAATTTCACATTTAATTTTAATTTAATATTACAGTCTAAATTTCACATTTTAAATCCACACTGCAAGATCCATCAGAGCACAGAAACATAACCCCCACCTAGCCCTACCCCCCCAAGCTGCAAAAAACCTGGACTGCACAGTGTACTCACCCAGAACAGGCAGTCTCTCTGTTTTAAAAAAGAAAGTCAAAAATCAGTTTTGAAAAAAAAGCCAAAAAATTACAGTCTGTACAGTACAGTACCAGGCAGTATAGTCCCAGGCAATACCAGGCAGTAGCAGGCAGTCCAAAGTCTCTCTCCATATCCACTCACTTAACCACTGGGACACGCGAGGTAGCAGACAAGCAGCCTCTTCTCTGGCCAACGATTAATTGAAAGTTCAAATTTTGCACTTTCCTCACTCCCCGTGTTGTTGGTTTTTTTTTTTTTTTTTTTTCCCATTCATAAGGCAAAGCTCTGTTCGCAAGTCAAAGCAAAATTTTGCGAACAGGGCTGTTTTTAAGTCAAAATGTTCATAAGTGGGGATGTTTATAAGTCGAGCACCACTTCTTCTAGAAAAAAAGAGCCAGAACAAATAACCATTGATGCTGCTTGCTTTCATACTTGCCTTACTTTATTTTTAATAAGTAGCTGAAGGCATTACAGTACCTCCAGCTAGGCACTGCAGAAACAGGCATGGCTTGTTCTTACTTGCCTCTGGTAGGTGAGAGCCTTTATGCACACACCCAGGTGAGCACAGTAAAAGAACAGGACACTTTCTGGATTCCTCTGAAAAGCAGACTGTGGCACTTGTTGTTTACATGCAGTTACTCATGATATATTAAGGGCTATAATTAATCACGGGACTTTTCCATGTACATCCATTTCTGTTTCCAATTAGTGATGTAGTCACATAAATAAAATAATAGCATATAGCAATTTCAAAGACATAGAATGCTTTATATCCACAGTCTTCTTGCTGTCCATACAATAACCATGTAAGGTAAGTCAATATCTCCAGTTTGTACTTTGAGGTCTGAGGCTAAGCAAAAGTGGCTTGTCTAAGAACATCTAATAATTTTTTGTTAGAAGCAGAATTCAAACCAGGGACTTTCTGATTTGTAGTTTTATTTGTTAGCCACTGGGGTTTTTTTATTCATGTTAATAGATCCCAGGTAAATGTGAATAATCTCATTCGGAAACAAATGAGTTCCATGAAGCAGTTATTTTGTGGTATCTTTTTTTGTCTCACAGTCTCCCAAGCAAGGCCACCTCCAAATCAGAAAAAAGGTGAGTTGCTACTAATTTTATAGGCCCTTCATAGAACTATAAAGTTCATATCTTACATAGCAAATTCCAGTTGTGGATGCGTAATTAGTTTTGGCTTTTCGGGGGAGGTCAATAAGGCAAAGGATAATGATAATTGCAATTTGTTGAATTGTATCTGCTACTTATATTTTAAAAATCTCTCTGCAGGATCTCGAACACCCATAATCATTATTCCAGCAGCCACAACCTCGTTAATAACTATGCTTAATGCAAAAGATCTTCTGCAGGATCTGAAGTAAGTAACTGATTAAAATACAGTTCATGAAGGATTGACTTCAATAAAGAGATGTAGCTGAAGTGGTTGATTTATTCTTGAAACAGTCCATGTTCTTTTGTGACAACTGGATTTTAATTTTTTTTTAATGAAAATTGGAAATAGTGTAATCTAGTTAGGAAGAAAAAAAAAACCGAAGTGATTTTGTGCTTTATAAGAACCTGTTTATTCATATATTTAAAATATTTATCCCACTTTTCTCCTTAAAAGGAACCAAGGTGGATTACATCATTAAAAGGACAATATATAAAAGCTTAAAACAATAAGTACACAAGTATTATATTAAAGACAATAAATAAAATCAATACTAAAAACATTTAAAGCAACAGAGCACATTGATCCTGTTTGAAAAACCCTGTTACTCCAGATGTCACAAATTCAATTCTTAAAAAACATCAATTTTATGAATGTGAGATATTGTGCTTATTGCCCATGTTGGAAACATTCCATGGCTTCTGCATGAATTGCTTTCAGGCAGTACTGAGCAAAATATATGCAAATATATAAGATTTTATATATAGAATATATAAAATTCAGTTGTATGGTTTATGATTGGCTTGTGTCTTTAACATTATTGTAAACTGGCCATGACAGTGGCTTTTCATTGGATGGGAGGTATAAAAATAAATAAATAAAATTGCATTTTTAAGAAGATGCCACTGAAATTTCTTAAAAGTAAAGGAATTTCAGCAGTCCAAATACAAAATTATGACTTTTGAAGTGGACTTCAGATCAGCATCAGTTGTGGCAGACTGTCTTTTGCTCAATGCCAAATTTCGGAAAGTTTGGGCAAAAAAGTTTTTAGAGTATATAGTATTGCCTTGACTTACAAACGTCTTGACATACGACCGTTTCGAGTTACAACCAGCTCCGGCCACAAAATTTTACTTCTACTTGTGACCGGAGCTTCGAGTTACAACCAGAAAAAAGGCAGGGGGAAAAGGGCAGGGAATTCAAATTGCTAACCGTTGGTGGCGAAGAGGCTGCTTCTTTGTAGCTCTTTCACCCCAGCAGTTAGAGAGTGTGCGATTGGAGGCGTCAGACTGCCTGGTAAGGTAAGGTGCTGCTTTCTACTTTTTAAAAACTGTTCTGGGTGGGTTTTGTAGCATGGTTTTGGGCTGGGTGGTGGGATTATGTTTCTATGCTGTGATGGGTCTTCTAGGTTTGTTTGCTTTTTGAGGGGGGGTTCCCATTTCCAGTGGTCTTGCATGATTTGTTTGTTTATTTTGTTTGTTTGTTTGTTTGTTGTTTTTTGCATTTTTGAAGGGTCTTGCACGGTTTGTATGCTTTTCTCCCCCCCCCCCCCTTCGGCCAGGCTAGATTATTCATGTTTCCGAAGGGTCTTGCATGGTTTTTATGCTTTTCTTTCCCCACCCCCTTTGGCCAGAATAGATCAATCGCATTTCCGAAGCATCTTGCACGGTTTGTTTGATTTCTGCTTTTTTTTTTTTTTTGCATTTCCAAAGGGTCTTGCACAGTTTATTTCTTTTTTGCTTTTCTTTTTCTTTTTTGCATTTCTAAAGGGTCTTGCACGGTTTGTTTGCTTTTCTTTCTTTCTTTTTCCTTCTGCCAGAATGGATTAATTGTGTTTCCAGTGGGTCTTGCAGTATTTTTTGGGGGAGTGGGGGTTGATTTTTTTCTTCGGCCGGAACATTTCCTATAGGAAATGATGCTCTGATTTACGACCATTTCAAGTTACGACCGGAGTTCCGGAACCAATTAAGTTTGTAAGCCAAGGCACCACTGTACAGTCATGTGGGGGGGGGGGAAGTACAGCCTCTTTGAATTCTATGGTTTTAGGTATCAGGACATAATAGAAATCATCTGGTCCTTGGCAGGTCTGAAAATTAGGTAAATACAACCTCAAATGAACAACAAGACATAACTTATTATAACATGTCATTATTTATTAAACAGAAACAAAGCCAAAATGAGGGTGTACTTTCTATTTAACATGACTGCAATTTTTTAAAGTAAAACACTCCACTCTGAAATAGGCAACCCCCAAACTATCCCAGATTTTTAAAAACTCACTTAAATTGAAAATACCAATTGTGCTTATCTTGAAAGAGATTGTTGTCCCCACATCTTTATTTGGAAAGAATCCAGATTATTGGGGCTGAAATACTAGATCTCAAAAAGAAAAAGGACTTTCAAATGTGAGATGACATAACAGTCTTGAGAATTGCTTTGTGTTTAGGTGAAAAGTGGTGAACGAATGTCAAGGAGTCACAGTGTGGAACTGAACTCCCTACCTCTGGTTCTGCAACTAGATACCTAAACCACTGAGCTATCCAACAGTTCATTTCACATTAGTAAACTGGAAGTTTTTTTTAATAATTGAATCTTTTTTATTTTTATTACAGGAGCCTAGTTTTATTTGCATCATATATGCCTTTTCCCTGAAACTAATATAAACCTTAATGTTAAACCTAAATAAATAAATAAATAAATAAATAAATAAATAAATAAATAAATAAATAAATAAATAAATAAATAAATAAATAAATAAATAAATAAATAAATAGTAATAAGACTACTTGTATATATAGGCAAATAGAACTTAATTTGATTGGGAGCTGAATAGAATATTAAATACTTGGTGATCAAAAGGTTATAGACATAACTATCAGTTTACCATATTTTTCCATGTTTAAAATTCTACTTTTTCCTAAAATCATTACACTAAAAATTAAGGGGTGTCTTTTACATGGAAGTAAGCTGAGATAGATGAGAAGAGAACAAAATGGCACATACCTGCGTCTGTAAACAGGCTTCCTTCAGTTTCAATTCAGGAGACTTAGCTTCCTCCAATCACAAACCTTATGGAACTGACATCAATTGATGCTGAACAAACCAATTGGAATACACATCTTTGGAGGTGGAGTCTGTAGGCTCAGATTCAACAGGGACTCATTTTTCTAATCAAGATTTCCTCTTACTTAGAATTGTTATTTTCCTTGCCACTGTAAATATCTGTACCTTCCCCAAAATTGAATTTCAAATCTCAACAGATTTTGCATGAAGGGTTGAAATGCAGGCAATCACTTGAACTGTTGTAACTACTATGACTTCTGTGGACAATAATGAATTCAAATATATCTAAAGTAAATAATGCATATTTATCAGCAGAGACATTTTCTTTCTCAGAAAGACACAGTAGTTAATACAAGCCACCCTGAAAACTTTCAGCCAGTAAGGTTCCTAGGATTAGTCTTCTGGGTATGTCCTGCTGTAGAACTATAACAACTTCATTATCTTATAAGCCAGAAATTGGAAGCAGTGTCCTGTCAAAAAAATTTGTGATGTAAACTTTTGCAGGCCACATCACACATCCATACACTCCATCTAGATCTGGGCCACGGAAGATAATGTTGCAATAAATGTTAGTCCTTTTAAAGCAAAAGCAAAAAGCAAAGTGTGCTGCTTATATACCGCCCCATAGTGCTTCAAGCACTCTCTAGGCGGTTTACAAGTTAATTATGCAGGCTACACATTGCCCCTCCCCCAGCGAGCTGGGTACTCATTTTACCGACCTCAGAAGGATAGAAGGCTGAGTCAGCCTTGAGACGCTACCTGGGATTGAACCCCAGGTCATACCTTATGAGACATCTTTGCTTGGGCTTAAAAAGACAAATGCTGCTACCTATCTGGGATTTATTTCTAGTTACATAGTTTTTAATGTAAACATCTGTTTAAATGATATATTTCTCTTCCTTTGTAGTGGTCTGGGGATTTTCTGAAGTGGTTTGATCAGTTTATAAGCAGTATTAGCTTTTATTTATTTATTGTTCAATGCTTCATTGTGATCCTGTCCAATTTTTGATTAATCTCTAAACTGTGTAATGCATGTTTTTACTTTGATTGTACAAAATCAATTAGTAACAGTCTATTAATTCTCCCACCATCTATGTATTTAAGGTTTGTTCCATCTGATGAGAAGAAAAAACAAGGCTGCCAGCGAGAAAATGAAACTTTAATACAAAGAAGGAAAGACCAGATGCAGCCTGGTGGAACTACAGTCAGTGTTACAGTGCCATATCGTGTGGTTGACCAGCCTCTAAAACTTATGCCTCAAGACTGGTAAGGAGGACAGTTTGTTGCTCTTGGTGTTGCCTTTAATAAGCCACAGTGAAATTCAGAGTAGCAAAAACAAAGAAAAAAATGAAAAACAGAACAAAAATGGTAAATACAGTAATGTTAGTACTCACTGCAAACTACCATTATAAATTTGCAATATAGTTACATTGCATATGTTTTTATTACATGTATAAATCAGTGCAGGCCTTCCAGATATCTAGATAAATGACCTTGTGAAAAAGATGTTTGTATGATCAAATGACGCTAGTGCTAACAGAGTCTCTCAGCATTGTGTAGTAGATGGTGAATGTTTATTCTTCCAGACTTGGAATATAAATTTCGTAGCCACCATAAGGACAGTTTCATTTTCCCTTTGTTAAACCCATAGAACAGGAATATAATTTTAAGAGAACAGAAATATCCAGAAATATCAAAGATTTCCCAAATACTGCATTAATATAGGTTACAATTTCAGTCAAAAATAAATAGTTTACTGGACAAGCCCAAATCATATGTATCAAGGATACATTTCCAATTTTACATCTGTAACGTCTATCAGAATTTGACAACCACTTCCCAAACAATTCTTCAATTATCATTTAACCTCATGTCATAGTTACTGTTTTCACTTCATGATTTTTCTTTAAAGTATTTTACGTTTATACTATTTTTCAAGGTTAAGCTTTTTCAAAGCCTAAATCCATCTCTTTTCATATCTGTGCCCCCCAAACAACCTTCAGGGGTGGTTCACAACCTTCTAGATCTGGTTTTAGGGGTGCTCAATGTTCTGCCAGTGGATGTCCAGTGCTAGCGGCAACTGGTGAGTGCAGTTTATGATTAAAACCATTCAGCAACATTATTCATCATCCCGTGTGAATTGAGATTATAAATGCAATCCAAGTTTCCAATTATTTGTGTTTGTTGTTACATTTGCAAACAGGTTCCTTACCTTCTAAGTACGTTAAGGCCTTAACAAAACTGGTGTACATATGGATATATTCAGGTTTCCTTGTGTTGTAGAGAAAACAGCTGAATTATAGCATTATCCTGAGTGAACTCTTATAGGAATTAAGATATGAATGTGTTCAGAAAAGCACCTTAGCTTTTCCTCTCATTATGCTGTGAACGTTTTGTGTATGAGGGATTCAGTATTTGTGTCCCTTTCTGTTTTCTAGGGACCGTGTTGTGGCTGTGTTTGTACAGGGTCCTGCTTGGCAGTTCAAAGGCTGGCCGTGGTTGCTACCTGATGGATCACCTGTTGATATTTTTGCAAAAAGTGAGCTTTTCCCCCACTTACAGATAATTTTCTGTTATGTGTTCACAGTAGAGTAAATTAATGTATTGTGCATATGGAAATAAAGCCTCTTCTGACACTAGCAAGTTAGACTAGTGGCTTAGAATGTTCAGTTGCTCAGAGCACTAAACAAATTGTAGCGCAGCCAGCATGACCAGTTACCAGTGATCTAACGAAGCCTAGAGGACCACAATTCCTCCTCCTATGGTTTAAGCCCCGTTCCTGATAACAGACTTTTCCCAGATGTGGCAACAGATGTCACTGTAACTTACTGAGTTTCCAGTCCTAAGGGGATAAATGTAAAAGTAAAGGTTCCCCCTGACATTTAGATCAATCGTGTCTCACTCTAGGGCACGGAGCATATCCCCATGTCCAAGCTGTAGAGCCAGCGTTTTTCTGTAGACAGTTTCCGTGGTCACGAGGCTAGCGCGACTAGACACAGAACGATGTTACCTTCCCACCGTGGTGGTACCTATTTATCTACTCACATTTACGTGCTTTCGAACTGCTAGGTTGGCAGGAGCTGGGACAAGCGATGGGAGATCACTCCGTTGTGTGGATTCAGTATGACTGCTGGTCTTCTGACCTTGCAGCACAGAGGCTTCTGTGGTTCAACCCGCAGCACCACCACATCCCACTTATCCTAAGGGGATAGTACGCCAGAAAGTAACATATGAGTACTGAATCCCACATACCAATTTAATTAGCTAGTTCTTGAGCTGCAGGTACCTACTTGTTTGTGCAGTGTGTTATGTTAGGAGGTGTTCCTTTTGTGCATACAGGGGAACTAATCAGAAAACTACAGTTAACCACCACTGCTTGTGACATACAGACCAAGAATCATGATTCCAAACAAGCCAGAATTTGTAAGCCAACTTCAAGATGCAATTTAGAGCTGGTTTACAGAATCCTGGTTTGTTTGTGAACTGTTACCAGATACCTGATATACTTGTAATGGTTAATTAGTACCTTTATAGTTACTTTCCCTGCTTGTATGAATGAAGAGTAGAAGTGGATTGAAGAATGTTTGCTTATAGCTTATGCATTTCCTGAGTTATTTAGAACAGTTTTTAAATAACTCTCATAGCTAGTTAAACATAAATTCAATTCATCACTTTTAGCTGGGCTTCCCTGCCTTGCACATATCATTTGTTCCAAAAAAAAACACCACTTGTAGCAGCACAATCCATTAGAATGCCAGCCATGGCAAATCTCAATAAAACTAGGAGGGAGAAGTAATTTAATGAAAATCATGAGCAAGTGGGTGAAGGCCCTTCTTTTCCCCAGCAGATTTTGTCTGGCCAGGCTTGGGAAGCTGGAAGTAACAAAAGAATGCAGCTGTGAAAAATTTGAGTTTGCAGGGAAAACACAGAGTCCATGTTGAGGTTCAGATACCGCCATCACTACCCCTTCTTTATAGAAGTTCATCAACAACCCATTATAAGACCATTTAGTGCCATCTTCTCTTAAAATTTTTATACTGTTGCACTGTTTCAGGCTGAACACTAAGTTTTAGGCATTAGAACATAAGTTGCATTTCCATCCTCTCCACCAAATGAATGACCTTATCTCTTTTTCAAGCTTCAGGCTTCCTGTTCAGTTTCACTGAGTTAAAATGAAATCTAGTATATTTATATTGATCTGTAATTTGTGACACCAAAGTGGGTAGTCTGGGTGGAGAGAGACTGAGTACAAGTAGAGAAGAATAGGAAGAAAACTCATTCAGTATTAAATGTAAAGTGGCCTACAACAGTGGTTTTCAATCTTGGGTCCCTAGATGTTCTTGGACTAAAACTCCCAGAAACCCATGTCAGCACAACCATTTAGTGAAAGTTTTTGGGAGTTGTAGTCCAAGAATACCTGGGGAAGGTTAGGAACCACTGGCCTACAATTTTAATAGTGCAGAGGGAGAAATCAGGTTATTTTCCTTTGTTGTCAGGAATATAGATGAGCTACCTTTGTAGCAGGAAGGTCCAGGTTGGGAACACAAACCCAGAGGACGAGCAGAGGGCCTTGATTCTACATGTCTTATAAAATAATGGTAACTGTTGCTTAGTTGACTTGAACATTAATTGTATGGACTGAAGCCACTACTAACACATATAGTGCTGTAGAAAGTTAATAAGGTCAGTTGCTTTCTCTCTTATCCTTAGTTTCCATTCTGCAGTATGAGAATAATACACTGACTTGCCTTGGTAAGATGGTCCAAGAGCAACATAATGTATATGAAATGTTCTGAATCCACAAAAATATTATATAAATTTTAAGCATTATTAATAGGCCCAAAATATGAAGGAGACAACACGGTGTAGTAGAAAAGTAAAAGAATGTAGTAAACTGTAAAAACATGAGAAATCACCAATCTCTTAGAGGTACATTATTTTACTCTTTGACATATATCTCAAGAAGAAATACAAGCTCAAGCTTACATTTGAAAGATGATAGTGTAGATAGTGTACCTTTACAGATCTTTGTTAGATGCTGAAAGAAGTATGTAGCTACTGGCCTTCAAAAATGAACAGACGTTAGTACAGGCAAGCCAGCTTCTACAGCAGTGAAGATTAAGAAAGATTTAAAGCTGGTTACTGTAGATTGAAATTTCTGAAAGGAAAAAAGCGGATTGCAATAAAATTCAAGAAGACATCTAAACATATCATGCAAATCCTGGATTAAACTCCATCTAGAGCACATCAGACTATCTCTCAGTATCTCACAATATCACTTTATGCTGGCTAAAATCCCATAAAGTCACTTGAACAAAGCTTAAAATAGTACTCTCTTTATCCTCTGTTTTTCCAATCTACAGCTCTTGACCTCCTGTGAAATAATTTGTTTATCTGTGGACTTTATGCCTGTGGCTTCTGTAGAGAATAATTTCTTTTATCCCTTCCTTTCAGAGATATCTGTAAGAAAGCAGGCACTTTCAATGGAAAGTTTGGAATTTTGGCATTTTAACCAACCTGAATATTTTATCCGAATGCCATTTTAAAGGTCTACTTGCAATTGCATGTTAATGCAAGTCTATTGAACTTGAAGGTCATTTTTAGTGAATTGATTCTTGTTCAATACTTTTTGCTCCTAACTCAAAGGATCTGTTTGACATTCATAGATTTCTTTGTAAATGCATACATCCTTGATAGATATACCTCTTGTGCTTCCTTTAAAAAGAAAAATTGGCTTAACATATTCAGAGATTAGTATTTTATTAGAAATGCTCTCAATGTCCTTGATACATACAGTTGATATACTCAACAGAAAGAAATCTTGTCAGTGCAAAAAAGTTATAAATCAAAATTCTACCTGTGGGCAACTTACAGTACCTGTTGCCAGTCCTTTACAATCTATTTTTGTACTGTATACAAACCAAGGATCTCCAGTCTGTAGGTAATTAACAGCAACTTACAGATTGGTGGGTAACATTTGAGGAGGTACTCAGAGAAAGAGTTTTCAGATGAGCTAAGATGGGCAAGTCACCAAGGAGAAGTACAAACAAGTAGCCAGTATTTGTTAAGGTAAAACCAAAAACCCAGAGTTGCAAGAGAGGTTAAAAACAAAAGAGGGGGGTTTTCAAGTATGCTCCAAGCAAGATGTGTGAAAACAAATAAAATTTAAGAAAGGAAAACTTACAAAAGCAATTGGGACAACTTTTTAATAGTAATATCGATTTGATAGTGGGATGAAGTGCCTTGGTAGATGGTGAACTCCTTCCCTGGAAATTTTTTAAACAGCAGTTAAATTGCAGCAGTTAAAAACAGCACTTTCAAGGAATATTTCTACTGTAGATTTCCTGCTTCCACAGGGTTGAATGTGATGGCACTCGGAGTCCTTTCAGCTCTCCTGCTTTCTTATTCTGTATGAATTGAATCTGTGTCTCCTTGTCTCCCTAAAAATTTTAGGGCATGCTTGATGTACTTTGAAAAGTAGACCTGGATGAAGATAAACTCTTACAACATGAAAAGCAACATGACAAACTGTCCTCTGATCTAAGATAATTGCACCATTCACCTCATTGTCAATCTGTTTAAGAAGCCCCAAAGTGTACTAGTGTAGGATTTTTCATTTTTATAACTTACTTGACCTCCGCAGCACTCGTGAAGCTAATGCCTTTAGCTTGAATAAAAATTTCCCTGCAACGACAAGGCTATGTATCCACACAATCACACAGAAGATAGAACAAATGTTGGCTTATTTTTTCCTAGTTGAAAGTGTTCAGATTTGCTGGTTGTGTGGCTGCATTTATCTGTATACTCTGAGGCATACATGCAGTTCCTTCCAAAGGTTTGAGGATAGTTTGCAAGAAGTTTCTCTTTCCCTCTCCCCCTGCACAGTCTTGTATAAGATCAATTGATCTGTCCAAGAGATCACCTAGTGATCTTAAAGTATGAGTGAGGACTTGAACCTGCATTTCCTCAGTCTATGATAAACACCCTCTATAACATGTCAGCTCTAGAGCCATGGGAGATGTGGAGATGTCAGTGAGCTCACAATTGGCTTCATGTGAAAATTCCTTTAACTTCAGATGATTTAACTTCTGTAATTTGTAGTGTATAAGAGGCTGCCTGTGTTGTCAACAGGCAAGGGGTCTTTTTTAAGAGGATTGGGAGTCTATATGCACACTAATAGGGGAAGACTAAAGAAGACTTAAGCAGCACACTTTTGCTCTTTTTTTCTGTTAGCAAGTGACAAACGTTTATCTTCTTCGTGGCCTCTGTGAATACACACATATGGGTTTAGTCTGCGCCTGCGCTGACATTCTCGGAGCATTCTAGAGCTAAAAGTAACAATTTTATGGTGTGATCCCCCATGAGGCACAAGCTCCTCCCACCCAAGATTCCCCTCAGTTCCTTTTTTCCGCCGTGCTGTAAAGTTCTACAGAGCATAGAGCTATTTCCACAGGGTTTTTCCCCTTAGCTTATTGATCAATTCCCTCTAAATTGGATTCTTTCCCTTCTCAATTATCTAATCTATGATCCCCCGTGAGTTGTTTTCTTTTTTGCTTGCCACTATTTGGCTTACCCCCCCCCACACACACACACACACTTCAACTGTTTGCTTCTTTCTCCTTTCCCGCCTTTTTCGGCCTACTCATTTTGACTCTCAGGCACATTAATGATTTTCTGCCTGAGTAAGCTACATCTTACCCAGATAGGTGCAGGCCGCAGTAGGGGACCCGACAATGCCAAGGAGTCCTTAAAATCTAAGTCTACATCAACAGAGGAATCCTTGCCGGAGGCCAGCGAATTTGCCTCTGAGGAGACGACGTGCCAGCTCTACCTGCACAGACTGGGATCGCCTGATAGCCTCTGCTCCAACTGGCCATTTAGTGACTGCGCTACCGTCCAGTCCGGCCGTGGCCCTTTTTAGCCCTACGTGAGGGCGGGCATTTGATGTTCCAGAGTTGGAGCTTAAGTCTCTCTATCTCATGAGGAGAAGAGAGTGAAAAGGAGGCATGTCTCACCACACCCTCTCTCTGAGCAACCATGAGAGAGACTGGTGAATCATCGATGGATGATTGTTTCAAGGGGCTTGTTCAAGGGACCCTGCAGGAGTTAGGGCTCTGTGGCCCTGTCCCTAGGAGAAGAAGGGCCTCCTGTTGCCCTGGTCTCCTTCCCTGACTGTCAGTGATTCCTCCTGACATGGGAAGCGCCTCTGTGTGTGAGTGCCACACACCAACCCTCCTTCGTGCGCCTGCTCAGGTAGCTGCGACTTCTGGAGGGAGCTGCACACCGAGGCTGTAGATGTGCCTGCGACATATGGTAAGGCTTGGGTTTTCCCTTTGGGGATGCAATGGGCCCCTTCAGCTCCTGCGGCTAGCCCTGCATGTCAGTGCTTTCCCTGTCTGGGGTAACGCCCTTGGGTGTTTGGTGTGTTGGGCCTGATTTATCAGAGGCCTTGTTCACGTGGCTGCTATTTCCAAAACCAAGTGCCGAGGCGAAAGCTTTCTGGCAGCATTTGACAGCCCTAGTTTGCCTCTGGAAGGGGGGGCTGCAGCAACTCCCACCACTAGCCCTGCTAGTCGGTGATATTCCTGCCTGGGGTAGCACCTGCAGGTGGCTGTTAATTTGGCACAAAACAGCCCTCTTTATCAATGGGCTCGCTCACAAAGTAGCCTGCGGCCCTGTCTCAGGTGCCAGTGCCTGCATAGGCTCATAAGGAAAGGACTCACAAGGGTCCACCCGAGAACCCTGCCGCTGTCTGGTAAGTCTGGAGAATTTTCCTCAGGTAGGTCCTGTCACACTGACAAGGTTGCGTAGGACCAGTCCCTTTTGTTTGGGATAGGAGCTATGAGCTCTCGGCCACCATCACCATCCCGCTCTACCTGGCATCGTTCTGAGCCATGGGCTATGGAGTACTTTATGCCTCCACATGCGCTTTACAGATGTAGTGCTCCCTCGAACCCAGCTCCGGCATCATAATGTTTGGAGCCTTGATCAAACCTGCTGTTAACCCATTCAGGTTTGAGACTCACATGAGTCGCTGGGGGGTGGAAGAGTTTCCAACCAATCTTCCTACACCCCTCTCAGTTGTCGCAGATGGTCACACTCCTTTACTGTCAACAGATGAGTTCTTTGGTCGGCGTTATTTGTTTTTAGTCGCCGTGTAGCCACGTACTCCTCTGCCATGAGGGCTTATCACCACTTATGGAGTTTGGTTCTGCCCACCCTGCAGGTAGCTCATGTGCACGCTTCCAGTTCAGGCCTTCCACATCACTGGGAGGCACTGTTGCAGGTGCATCACGAGCGCACTGCTGCTCGATACGCCTAAAAACCAGTGTCTAAGCAACTGACAGGTTAGGACCTGCCATTTGTTGGTGTATGGCTTTTTAGCCAGAAAAAGGTTGTTATTTTTGATAACCTGCTCAGGCTCTAGAAGGTGACACATTCATTGTGCTGTAACATCTGCAAGTGCCTAAAGATGTTCCCATCAGCCTATGCCATTCCAGGAACGTTAAAAGCCTCAACCCCAAAGTTACCAGCCGCCGCCCCTAGACATGTGGGGAGGCAGTACCTTGACTGGCAGAATTGCTGGTAGGACTGCAAACTGAGCGGGCTCTTTACTTCTCTGCTGTTGACCAGTCAGTCCGTTTGACTTCTTTTTATCGTAGCTACCAGCTTTGCCACTATCTTCGATGTACGTTGAATCCATTAGGATCGACCTCAACATGGAAAAAACTTTGTTCTTTTTCTCTACCATACAACACTTTGGCAGGAAAAGATGCTTTCCAAATTCCAATCCATCTCGTGTCAAGGCACATTATGATCGAGCGCGACCGGTCCTGGCTTCGAATCTGCCAATTCTGGACATAAGCTCGGATCTCACTCCTTGAACGAATCTCCCTCCAATATGATGTGATCCATTATCATTCTCTGTCACCTTCAGTGTGCTTCTTTTCATTTGCACAGCTCACTTCTCGGTTCACCGCATCCCGTCTATTGGGATTGGAGGAACCGCCTTTTCCAGACCCAGCCATCACTTAGCTGAGCACTTACACTAACTATGCTGAAGCTAATAAAGGATGCTTGCACCAAGCCACTTCCTCTTAAAGATCTAGGAAGAATGTATCACAGGTACAAGGTACGAGGAAATGACACAGAAATTTTGGGATGACTCCAGTTCCATTTCTATCATCATAGAACAAATTTATCCAAAACGAGAAATGATTTCCCTGAACCCTACTAATAAGAATACGGAAACATTGATGTCTTTGGCAGGGAGACTTATTCCCTTCATTCACTTCTGCTCCATGTGGCCAACTATCAATCACAATAGGCGCCTACCTGGAGCAATTTTGGTCTCAAATTCTACCTCTCTTAAAATCCATTAAGACAGAGCTTAGAAATTCTTGCTCTGAGACCACGACTCTAGCAAAGCAACACAGGATTGCTGCTTGACATGCAAAGGGCTTCAACTACTGTCGCATCCTTAGTATCTATAGAAGGCTCACCTAGTCACGATCCACTGGCTCATCAAGGACACATAGGACAGAATTGAATGTCTTCCATTACATGGTACCAGTCTCTTCAGTCTTAGACTGGTGACACTAGAAATATTATTATTATTTACACAGAATAGGAAAACAGCTAAATTATATATGGGCTGACAGCCCTTTCATCCCTCTTTCAGTTCTACCCATAGTCCTTTCAATCATATCTGGAGTTTCAGCCTCCCAGACATTTCGGTTCATACAAGAATGTCACCACATCTCTCAAGGTTACGTTATATAATTGTCTTTGTTCCCCTTTGAGTAACGTTAGACTCACTCTTTTTGTCTATATCCTCCAGGAGGAGACCTCTGCCTCCTGGGCAAACATGCCATAATCCAAGTTCCTACATCTGGCTTATGCATGGCTTCTACTTCTGTGCTATTATATACATAGAAAGGACGGAGGCATCCGTCCCATCCTTGGTCTCAGAAATTTTTTCATGTGTATTCTACCGTAAGTTTCAGATTCCAGCCTCAACACTATTATCTAATCAGTAATTCCTAAGGTTTCATGCCATTCAGTTTTTCAACATTTGCAAGGTCTTTCAGATGGTACAGGACATCAGTTTGATAATAACCTTCCCCTGCGAGATATGGACATCTACCTGTACTGGTACTATAGTGTATGTTTTTCTAAAAAAAAAAAAAAAAAAATTACTAGCAATCATCTCCCCAAATTCATGACCTCCACGGCTTCAGTGCTAAAGCAATCCAGACTCAGCCTCGAACCACTCCAATAGTGGTATCTTTTCTTTTTGACCAACTAGAGGATCCCTAATCCAAGTAACTGCAAGTTTGGTTCTATCACCATTGGAAAGTATCGACCTTCAATGTGTTCACTGGGGTCCGTACGCCAACTACAGGTTTTATTGCTCCTGTGCAGGTGCGGACGGAAACACTGTCGAGGACATATTCATATGGCAGTGGACAGGGAATTTGCCATAACTCTTCCCTCCGATACATTTCATTCTACGGAGAATCTTCCATCACCATCATTCCTAATCAAATGCGATCCAAATACCTCCTTGAGGTACTTGGTTCTAGTTCGCCTGTCTCAGATCGATATAGAGAGACACATGTCAGTTCCCTCTGGTTCCTCACCTCCTAACTTCCATGAACTTGGCAACCTGGGAAATACTCCCACTTTGGCATCAGTGCTTGATTGAGCTCAAAAACCATGAACTCGATGTCGATGTGTAAATAAATAAATCTTTATTAAATATATTGAAACAAAGAGCTACCTTACCAACTTTCTTAGAAACTGTTGCCTACTTGGCTTTCTGTTTATGCTTTAAAATGTTATATATCTGCTATTGTTGCCCATTAACCAGATTATTCTGGTAGGTAGGACTTTTGTCTCACTCTAGGGTCAAACATCTTTTCACAGGACTCAGTACCACCCGTCCTCCATGTAAACGCATTGTTCCTCAATGGTCTATAGATTTCTAAATTCACTCATGTGCCCGCCATTCGAGTCCATTTTCTCTTCAAATGCCAAATTACTTACTTTGAACAGCCTTCCTAGTGGCTGTCATATCTGCCAAGGGAACACGCGAAATAGCTGGATTGTGATTCGATCCACCTGTTATTCAATTTTCCTGATAAAGTGACTTCCTACTTTAATGTCTCATTCCTGACGTATTCGACTAATTTTCATGTTTATCTATGCTTCATCTTACCATCATTCTTCAGATCACCATCATCTCCTTTAGAGCACATGCTCCACAATATTTATGTAAGATGCTCACCAGCATTTTCTCTGGACACTACCAGAGCTTCTAAACAGATGACAGGCTCTTTTGATGCTTTCATTCTTTTCATTTCAAAAGTCCAGTTTCTTCCTATCCATCTCTAGATCGATGGTCCAGGCTGTATCTATGGCTTGCCAGCGGTCAGACGAGTCAGCGTCTAATTAGCTTTAGCCTCGCTCCACGGAGTGCTGTCTACCTCGGCTGCATCCAGAGTAGAATCGAGACTCTTGACATCTACCGTGCACCAATATGATCCATGGCATCTACCTTTGCAAAGCAATACTGGCTACATGTAGGTACACGCAGTAACACTGGATTTGGCAGAAATGTGTTGGCATCCTTCCTACCGTGACATCCCACCTGCCAATAAGTAAGCTTGCCAGTCACCCATATGTGTGTATTCACAGAGGCCACGAAGAAGAAAGAAAGGTTACTTACCTGTAACCATGGTTCTTCGAGTGGACCTCTGTGAATTCACACTACCCACCCATCCTCCCCTCTGTCGTCACGGGTATCTTATTGTTGTATAACTCTCATGCCCGGCGGACAAATTGCAGGAACTGAGGGGAATCTTGGGTGGGAGGAGCTTGTGCCTCATGGGGGATCACACCATAAAATTGTTACTTTTAGCTCTAGAATGCTCCGAGAATGTCAGCGCAGGCGCAGACTAAACCCATATGTGTGAATTCACAGAGGTCCACTCGAAGAACCATGGTTACAGGTAAGTAACCTTTCTTTATCGCTTATGTTGTTCTACAACCAGCCTGCAATCAGTGTAATTCATTGATGCTTTCTGAGGAATTCCAGACAGCGTAAGAGGTGTCAGGACTAAAATATTTGTCATTTGTTAATAAAATATTTGGCCTTCATTCCATTAGTGTACTTAATTGCCTCCGAATCCTCTCTGAAAACAGTCGTGGCCTGTTAGCAACACTGTTCCCACAGTGATGGAAATCAGTTTGCCATCACAGCTATTGGGATAGCCAGGGAGTTACCAGTTTAAATAGATGGATTCACTGCACCATACTGGCTTTCTGTCTCATGATATACACACACACTCCTGGAGCAACTGGGATTCACCATGTGAGGACTTTGTCTTTTCTTCTTCTTTTTTGTCTTGTCTATAATGCATTTGGATTTTAGGAGTTTCAGTTTAATTGTTGCACCACTTCTCTCCACATTTTAGTTAAAGCTTTCCATCTTAAATACGACGAAGTTCGTCTAGATCCAAATGTCCAGAAATGGGATGTAACAGTGTTAGAACTCAGTTATCACAAGAGGCATTTGGACAGACCAGTGTTCCTACGTTTCTGGGAAACATTGGACAGGTAAATATCAAACTGGAAGAGAAAATTTACCTTTGTGTTTTTATTTGAGGTTCAAGAGCAGTTTGTTGAATCTTGTAAGCAAACTCTGTAGCTTAAAGGTCCAGAAAATATTTTGCAATCAAAGTACTACTGGCTGCGCTGCATTTTTAGATATCTATGGAGCCAGAGGTTGGGAATTTGATTCCCCATTGTGTCTCCTGTTAGTAGAACCAGCCTGTGTGGCCATGGGCAAGCTGCACAGTGTATTTGTTTATATTATTGACTTGACTCCACATGATTACTATTATATTATTATGCACATTTATATTGGGGTGTTTTTTTAGATATTATTAGAGATTTACAGAATGTCTTGCAAAATACATGGCATGGATGTTACTTTGGTCTAATCATAATAAACCTTTTATACCTCTTTTGGAAAACATGTCAAGCCTACCAAATTCTTTCAAATTTGGATTAACTCAAAAATCCTCTCTTCATCATCAATCTGCTGAGCCAGTAAGATTATATCAGAGTTTCTTATCCATATCTCCCACCATCTGAAGTAAAGTGTATAGTGACCAGAGACAGCCTTTTCTGTTGTAGTATCTCGTTTATGTAGTTGTCATTGGAGATCTTACACAATTTCTTTTTTACTAACACATTTTATTTTTGTGTTTATTTTATGCTGAATTTTTAGTGACCTGTTAAATCTGCCATCTCATAGTTCAATTTGTAAACTACTATGGTTGTTTAAGAATTCCTGATACATTCTAAATAAATAAATGCCCCATTAGAACTGCTACTGCAATTCATGCTATCTTCCCTCTTCTGAAGTTGAGTTTATACTCTGCTTATTCACTAAAAGATAGCACTCCAGGCTGTCTTGATTGCAAAGACTTTTGAACTTTTTCTCACACTGAACGTTTTACATTTAAAAACTATTTGATTAAAAATTCTCTGGCAGGTTTAATTGATATATCGTTGGTAGGCAATCTGTGGAGGACAAAATCAAACAACAGTATTTAGTTGCAGATGCAATGAAGATCTTCTTGATCTTGCCATTTTCTTTGCATGAGTTCTGGCCTCCTTGACTGTTAATGTCATTGCCCATGTGAAGATGTGTGCCCTAATGTGTAACACAAGATATTACAATAATGATTTATTCCTTTACATTACAGGTATATGGTAAAGCACAAATCCCACTTGAGATTCTGAATTCTTGACTTCCATTCTGTTTTCATAAACCTTGGATCGAGGACTTTGAAACCTACTCCGGTCTAGAGAGGAAAATTCTGCCTGTCTACATTTTTCAAGAACATTATACAGATAACGAAGGGAGTCATTGTTTAATCTTTTACTAAATCTTGTGGGATTACCATGTTGCAGTGACTGACCTGGCGAGTAGTCATTCTTACAAGCGAGGAATTTTGCTTAAAACTATTTTTAAGAGCATAAACCTAGCCTGCAATTCAAATTGTATATTTTGATAGCAGCCATTTCCCCCCATTTTGTTAAATTAGAAATGTTTTTACAATAACTTTTTTGTTCTTCAATAGAATATAGGTTGATTTTCCTGGAAGGTTATGAACGTGTGTGTGTATGTGTGTGTGTAGAGAGAGAGAGATAGATGTTCTAAACCACTTCACTTTTGAATATAGTTCTTGGTTCTTTGCTTTACTGTTTCACTTGTGAAAAACCTTTTGTTTCAGTTGGTATTATCTTTTAGTCTAAAGAACTCTAGGAACTGAGCAAAGTGAAGACTGCTTTAGATAAATCAAATTGTCAGCCTGTATATGTACTGTATATTCTTTCAGTCTTTGGAAAAGGGATGGAAATAATATGCAAAATTGTTTCTTTTGTTATGATGATAGTTTACCAAAACTGTAAAAAGAATCATTATGAATACATTTGAGTTATAACATTCTTCATGGAAAGTGTTTGATTTTAAATTGTGTGTGCATATGTCCCCACATTGAAGTTTGTATACACAAAAATATAACAGACATTTGGGGCATTAAGGATTTTGTAAAATTAGAATTGGCAGAATGCAGTCATGGAAAACAGTTCTTCTTTTCCCAGTAGACTTTAGATCATTGTATTCTTTGATGTGTTCTTACATTACCTTGGCAGTCTGGGAACCAAAGCTGTCCATAGAGAGGAGCTCATCCTCCTCACTTTTCCTACACTTCAGGTCACCCTTAATTCAGATTTACAAGTTTAAAGCTGGTGCAGTGCTCTCTCTGTGGGTAACGTGGGAGGGGGTCTTATTGAATACTGCCAAGATAAGATAGGAACCCAGTCTCAGTGATATAGGAAACTGAAATGCATTCAGGTTCCTATTATAGCTAGTTAGGTCAATTTTTCTGCATTCCCTTGAGATACAAACTTTTTGGTAACCAAAGAACATGTTTATTTTATTGAGAATTATAATTAGAGATGGGGACGAATAAAAAAATGGCAATTTGTTTTGATCCATTATTCATCAAGGTTAATGGCTCAACGAATACAAATATACGAATACTCTTCAACGAATCAATGAATCAATCTGTCAATTTGTCTGCACTTTAAATGGCTATAACACTGGACCCCAATGACCTAGAGACACCAAATTTGCAGGGAAGCTTCCTCCGATGTTTTTCTACAACTTCGGAAAGGTTGGTGAATATTGGATCATGGACCTCCAAGTTATAAAGTCACAAAGAGGACTCCCAGGAAATCTCCCCCCAGGTACTGAGAGACTCCAGAATCACAACAGAACTTCCTATGTCTTTCTCCAACATGCCTGCCAATTTTGGTGAAGATTGGATATCGGAACTCCTAGTTCTTCTTCGTGGCCTCTTTAAATGCACACTAATGGGTTAATTCTGCACATGTGCGGAGGCCTCAGAAAATTCTGGGGCTGAGAAAAAATGCACTTGACCTCCCCCCGGAGCCCACATGGTCTGCCTGTCCTAGCGGTTACCTTAGTTCCTTTCTTTCCGCTGTGTTGAGAGGTCTCTTCAGAGCTTTGTGCAGGACCTTTGGGATTTCTTTGCTATAAGAGATAAGATTAAGAGACCAGTCAGTTCTTGTTCCCCCTCAATGCCCTTTCCCTGTTTTTTATGGCCCCTAAGGTTTCCTTTAAGAGTTGCATGTCCTGTCACAAAAAGATCCTCACTACTGACGGACACAAGCTGTGCTCGGGCGAATCACATCAGCCCCACTCTTGCCCTCACTGCAAAACTTTTACGAGACAAGCACTCAAGTTCAGAGAACAACATTTGCGGGCTTCTCTGTGGCAAAAATCCCTTGAGCCCCCGGAAATGGAGTCTGCCTCGCCTCCCTCAAGACCTTTAGCATCGTCCATGGCGTCTCCTCTGTCCACTCAGCCTAAATCGTCCAAACCTAAGACGGCCGTAGCTTCTGGGGGATCTAAGCCCAAGTCTAAAACTTCGGCCACAAAACAAGGTCTCCCCCGCGGCAACAGACTGCAACTCAGTGTCCTCCTGAGACTGGCTCTGGAGACATCACCATTATTTCTACTATTCGTGGGGAGCCCTCTTTGCTTCTTGCCGCGTCTTTGGCGGATGCTGAACCAGACATTCTATCTCCAGCTTCATCTTTACCAGCTAGCCCTATTTCTCAGCCTGATTTAATGCCATCCTCAGGTTCAGGGTCCCCGTGTCTGTAGGATCCGCCCACGGTTAAGAAGTCAAAAACTAAACATACTGACATGCCAGTTCAGGGAGATTCCCAGTTTTCAAATAAATCAAGGCTGAAGGTCTCCAAACGCTCTCGATCCCGGGAGCATGTCCAAGCGCTCTAAAAGCCTAAAATCTTCAAAGGCTTACAGACTGAAACAATACTGTCAATGGAAGAAGGAAATGAAGTGTCTCTGTGACCCACTGATGTTTTTCGGGTTCGACTCCTCGTCGGTATCGTCTGTCGATACTGATTGCTCTTTGGCAGAGTCATCTTAGTCTGAGGATTCATCCAGTACCGTGAAGCGCAAGAGGCATAGTTGTCACCATACCGTGGCGGTACCTAAAAATAAAAGCAAAACGGACCACTTGGTACCGACGCTCGGCAAAACTAAGGATCGCAACAACAAATCTCGAAATATGGTACTGTCAGCTAAGATCTCGGTACCTATAGACAGTATCATCGGTACCGGGCTCAGTACCAAGCGCTGTAAAAGGTCTCCATCACCGAATCAGCCTTACACAAAAATGCCTAAGCGTGGCAGACACTGCGTGAGCCCTGCCGTTTTTCATCCGTTTCTGACTGTGGCATCTGACTATGAAAATTCAGAATCTGACCTACCTGTGGAGTCACCTCCTAATGGGAACCCTACCCCCCCCCAGCTGCTGACTTTGCTTCCTATTCCAATCTCATTCAGCGCATAGCTACTGCTCTGGATCTGGCAGTTCAAGGGGCATAGCTGTATATCCCTATATAAACGACTGGCTTTTGGTGGCTCACAAAGAAGAAGTGGTTTGTCCAGAAACACCACTCTGTTACTACTTCAAACTCTCAGACTGCAAGTCAATTATGAAAAGTCCATGCTGACTCCATCTCAACTTGTGTCCTACATCGGCGCAGTTCTGGATGCCACAGAAGCACGAGCATTTCTCCCACCCGAGTGTGCCCTCAAGATCCAGTCTTTGATGTCACACTTCCGGCCTCTGAGCATGGTCACAGCTCATCGTTCTCAGAAGTTGTTAGGACTGATGGCATCCACCACGTCTGTCCTCCCTCTTGCCAGACTCAAGATGAGGTCCCTCCAGGTGTGGTTCCTCTCGCTCTTCTACCCCCTGGAGGATCCTCCCAACTCCTGGTTGTTAGTCTCCCCAGAATTCACGCAACAGCTTCTTTGGTGGGTAGACCCCAGCAACCTCATCATGGGTCGACCCTTTGCGCCACTTTGACTTACGGCTCGTCTCACCACCGATGCCAGTCCTTTGGGCTGGGAAGCTCATTACGAAGGATCCCACATCCATGCTCTGTGGTCCACAAGGGAGAGAAGAATGCACATCAACAACTTAAGAGTTACTAGCAGTGTTCAAGGTTTGTCGCGCTTTTCTCCCAGTCATCTCCGGCAAAGCCGTTCAGAGAGTTACCAACAATACGACAACAATGTTCTATATAAACAAGGAGGGAGGCACTCCCTTCCTCTCCTATATTTCACCAATCAGCTCTGGGAGTGGTGTCTGGCTCACCATATCTTTCCTTCAGCGATACATATATCGACTCACGACAATGTTGTAGTGGACGATCTCAGCAGAATGACAACCAACATGCACGAATGGTCTCTCGAGCACATGGTTTTCTTACAACTGTGCAACCAAACAAAACAGCAAGTGTGTGATGTATTTCTCCAGAGTGGGCATTGGCGTGGGATCCCAGGGCGTTGCTCTCATGGAGCCCTGGAACCACGGACTCTTGTACATGTTTCCACCGATCCCTCTAGTGTCACACACTTGTCAAGATACAGCAGGACAACGCCGATGCGATTCTTGTAGCTCCTTTGTGGCCACGACAACCGTGGTTCACCATGCTGACGTCTTTGGCTGTCAACTCTGTGAAGCTGCCAATCATTTCACACCTTCTTACCCAGAACAACACGAGCATTTACCACCCAGATGTGCCATCTCTTCATCTCACCAGCTGGAGAATAGTACATCAGTAGACTATTCTCTCTCATTCATGGAAGCCTTCGACCAAAGCTACCTGTGCTGACAAATGGCAGGTGTTCAAAAATATACTGATCTACATGGTCTTCCCCTTTCACTGACCTCTATGGATGCGGTCCTGCAATTTTCACACCTTTTTGACAGTCACTTAACTCTGTCCACTATCAAGGTGTACCTGTCGGCCATAATCGCACACCAGCCACCTGACTCTGACACTACCCATCTGTTCTGCCATCCTAAGATGAAAAGGTTCCTGCATGGGATAGCAAATCTTAATCCATCTCGTCTACCGCCAACCCCACAGTGGTCCCTCCATACCATTCTGAATCGGCTAACATGTCCTCTGTTTGAGCCTCTAGCCTCTGCATCTGAACAGCTCCTTTCCTATAAGATAGCAATCTTGGTCACCATTACTTCAGCTTAGAGAGCATCTGAACTTTCAGTGCTTCGCATTGATCCCCCTTTTCTTCAGTTCCATCCAGACAAGGTGACCCTTCACCCGGACGTGTGTTTCCTCTCCAAGGTATCCTCTGATTTCCATCTCAATCAGCCTATCATCCTTCCGACCTTTTTTCCACACCCTGCGACTCCTGTTGAGCAGTTTCTGCACCTTTTAATGTTCGGAGGGCACTCCCTTTATATCCATCGGACCACTGCCTTCCGACAATCCAATAATCTTTTCATCTCTACCCATCCACCTCATAGAGCATATCATGTATCCTCGCAGACGATCTCCAGATGGGTGGTCAGCACTATCCGCATGGCATACAACCTCACTCACAAGCCCTTGCCTGGATCAATCGGGGCTCATTCTACTCGAGCTATGTCAACCTCCACGGCTTTCCTTAGAGGCGTCCCTATTCAGGACATCTGCAAGGCTGCTATATGGGCTACTCCTTCTACCTTTGCCTCGCACTACAGGCTTGACGTCCGGCCTAAGGAGGAGACCAGATTTGGATGTGTGGTCTTATCATCCATGCTGCCATGACGTTCCTCCACCTATAGTCAAGGTAAGCTTGTTATTCACCCATTAGTGTGCATTCACAGAGGCCACAAAGAAGAAAAAGAAGTTACTTACCTGTAACTCTAGTTCTTCAAGTGGTCCTCTGTGAAGTCACACTTTCTGCCCATCCTCCCCTCTTCCATCATGTCAGCCTCCTCTTTGAGGCGTAGCAGAATTGAGGAACTAAGGTAACCGCGAGGACGGGCGGACCACGTGGGCTCCGGGGGGAGTCCTAGAGCATTTTTTCTCAGCTGCAGAATCTTCTGAGGCCTCTCCGCATGCACAGAGTTAACCCATTAGTGTGAATTCACAGAGGACCACTCAAAGAACTAGAGTTGCAGGTAAGTAACCTCTTTTTATTCACCCACGAATTGGGTCCCCCCAGGAGAGTTTACCACACAGCACAGAAGCCCATGGCATTGAGAGAGTTATATTTAGCCCCAGCAGAATGAGAGGTCCCTTTGGCAGAGGCATGCATGAGGCATTGAGTTTGTCTTCAGCTCAGCACATTACAGGAGGTGAGGTATTTGGTAGCATGGCAGGCTTTTTTGGCTCCATTGGGCACTGAGGAAAAACAGCAGGAAAGCAGGCTTTTTTGGCTGTATCCAGTACTGAGGCAGCAGCAAAGTACTGTGTCTTGCCCCATCGGGGCACTGAGGCAAAAGGCAACAGAGCAGCCTCTGTTCTCTTCAGGAACATCAGATTTGCCTGCAAAGGAAAGGTTTTTGCCCCAAGGAGGCAACTGAGGTTGCTTGCAACTTCCAACAGCACCAGCACTACCAACAGGATTGGTGCTACTAACAGTGGTTAATCCACAGGGCCGCAGGGCTGTCGGAAACAGATCAGCTCTGCAATCTGAAGCTGGGTGATGTGGTGACAAAGATGCTCATTTAGAACTAGAAAGCTGGGGATTGCAACTTGACTGCTGAGACCCCGCGGATATGATAAAGATAGCCCTCAGAAGTTGGGAGGGGGCTTAGACAGGCCAGCCCCTTTGGCACGAGGACTCCTGGACAAGCTTTGGGTGGGGCAGGGACAGGCCTGGTTGGGGATTAGCAAAAGGTGGTCGTGGAGATGTGTTGTTTGTTTTTGAAAATGAAAGGAGCCAAGCAACACTTATTAGCAGCAACAACACCATCAGATGAATTGCTCCACCTCATTGGGAAGGTACTACTAACGGTGTTGGCGTTCCATGTCTAGTCATGCTTGCCACATAAGGAAGTTGGCAGCAGCAATGTAGATTGTGTTGACAACGTGTTGACAGCCCTCAGAGCTTTTGGGGGGCTTGGACCAGCTGGCTCTCTTGGCATGGGTTTAAAAACTACAGTAGATCAGGTCTGCAATCTGAAGCCATGTGATGGGGCAATGGGGTGACGCCTGGACAGGCTTGGATGGGGCAGAGCCCAGCTTTGGGTGTGCCAACATGGCCAGGCAGCCCTTTGTCCTGGCACATTATGGGTGTCACCCAACACTTTGCTCTTGTACACTCTAGTTGTACAAGAGGAACTATTTATTCATTTTTCTTACTGCTCAGTCTGGGTCTGCCAGGACAGCTGGACGGCCCTCTTTGCTTGTTTGGAGGTGCCAGGACCAGCTTTGGGTGTGCCAGCCAAGAGGGTTAGATGCCCCTCTTGGCATGTTCAGGTGATGTGCAGACAGGCTTTGGGTGGGGCAAAGCCCGGCCACGCTGCTACTACAGCAATTAATCTGCGGGGCCACTGGTGAGCTGAGCTAATTTGCTTGGGTAGTTTGTTCCAACTTCCGCCTACCTTCTGAGTTGGCATGGGACTGAAAGCCGAGTACGTTGCCTCATCAGGCACTGTGGTAGTGGGCAGCAGCAACGTAGAGTGTGTTGCCACATCAGGCACTGAGGTAGTTGGCGCCAAAGTAGGCATGAAAGCATGTCATAATAGGCATCAGGCACCAAGGCAATTGGCAGCAAAGTAGGCTTTGCCCATCGGGTGTGTAGTGGCAGAAACCTTCAACATTGATGAGCAAGAGGAGGGCGTTTGCCATCAAGGTGGCATATAAAACACAAGCCTCCAGAAATAATTATTTAATCAAGTATGCTGTTTTTGACTACCAGGAAAGGCTTGGGTCGGCCAAGCCCTCTTGGCATGGGGAAGCCAGGAGGACAGCTTTGGAAAAACAGATGATCAGCTCTGAAGTCTGAATCTGAAGCCATGCAATGGTGTTTTGTTTTGTTTTTTAACTTTTTTAAATTAATTTTCCAATCTATCTACATTGTTTGTGCTTATCAGACATCGTGTTACATACTTGCTTACAATTATTTGTTTTTTACATCTCAGTGTCTTCTCGATTATCCCCCCCCAAATTCCGACCTTCTTTCAAACCATTCATATACAGATTTTAGTATATAGTATAGCTACTATCATAATATTACTCTCATATTATATAAAGTTCTCAAGATCTTCTAATAACATTTTTATTGAAAGTGGTTCCAGATCCATGACCCAGCTTTATATCTAGTTTAGTTTGCCTAAAATAAAAAGTCACCATATTACATCTTTACCCTGATTCGGGCTCCCTTATTTCAATTTAGTTCTCCTTTTAATATATAGAATATACCCTTTTACAGATCCAGATGATAAATATAAACATGTTTCCAATATTAAGGGGCCCTTCCTTGTTTTCCCTTTTTTCATCTTTCTAGGTAATTCCCTCTCTGGTTCCTCTTTTTTCATTCCCTGCTATATCTCTAAACATGCTGTCATCTTTCATGTCCTCTAAAACCATTTTGTAGATCTGATTTATGTCCATTTTTTGTACTTGGTCTATCTTCAATGAGGCTTCCAGGCTTTTTTTTGGTTAATTTTGCTGTTTTTTTCCCTTTGGCTTCCCTTGGTACTCTCCTCTGGTCCAAAACTGATGTTTCTCTTAGATTAACTTTCTCAAGCTGCTGCTTGGTTTGGCATGCATCATCTGTGATACTCCCATTTCCTTCCTTGTTGTTTTCAGTTGCTTGTGGACTATAGTCCTTATGTTGATTGGATAATTTTGCCTCTTCATAATGAGATGTCACGGTCGTTAATATTTTTTGAAGCATGGATTTATTTCATTCCAAAATTGTCCTTGTTGTGCCATTCTGTTTCTGCTGCCTAGATGCTTATAAACAGATATTCCAAATTTCCAGAGTCATTTCAGGAGTTCCGCTTTGGCTATGTAGAGTTGAACCAAATTCGACCCAAGGTACAGTTTTTGAAAAGTCCACTTTAGGTTAATTCCGGCCAAATGCAAAGAGAAGCTCACGAGGAGATAAATAGTTTTTCAGCCTTAAGCAACAACAGAATGTCCAAGGCCACCTCTTCTGGGAATCATTCTAAACACTTTAGATAGACAAAACAATGTCCACACTTAATTTGCATGAAGGTCTCTTAAGCTTATAATGCCAGGTTGTAAATATTCTTAAAGTATAGTTTAAAAAAGTTACTTTCTTCAGCTATCCCTCTCACCAGATTTTCTGCCACTTTAGAAAGCTACTGAGATAAGATAGCAATTCTTTTTTTTCCATATGTAGGGGTACGTAGGCAATTAGTTGCAAAAGAATTCTCACCCAATGGAAAAACAGCGATGCCAGGTGCTGTTCCTTGCTTCTCTCAGACGGCTGCCAGTGACTTGGAAGCTAGCCGAAGCTGCTTATTTCTGCCCATTGGCTGATTAGGGAGTTTCCTGGATCGAGCCGGGGTGGCTGCCGCCCCCGTGATCAACAGGCTTTCTCCCCCAGTTCACCACCCCTCCAGGGTGGTTCCGACACCCTACGGTGTCCCAAAACGGGTCAGAATTCAGCCCAGGGGACAGAGCTCTGTCCTCCTCCTGCTGTCTCGTCGCGACGTCAAGCCGGAAGTCCAATATTTTGTTATTGGTGAAGAAAAGGGATGGTGGTGGTGGTTGGCACAGGATAAACTCTGCAGTCTCAAACTGTGCGATGGGGCAACACCTGGACAGACTTTGGGTGGTGCTGGTTGACGCTTCCATGCCGGGACATGTCAGGTTGGGGTGCTGAGCCAGAACCCATCTGAAAGCATATAACTGCAAGTGGATAAATAGGTACCACCTCATAGGTACTAGTAATGGCGGTCCGTAGGGCACTGAGGTAGTTAGCAGCTGGAAAGCAGGCTTTTGGTCCCCATCAGGACACTGAGGTAAGTTGGCAGCAACAAAGTAGAGTGTGTTGCCCCATCAGGCACATGCCAGCCAGAAAGTAGACGTTTGGGCCGGGTAAGGTGGCAGCAGCAAAGTAGAGTGTGTTGCCCTATCTGACACTCAGACACATGACAGCTGGAAAGCAGGCTTTGGCGCCCCATCGGGCACTGAGGTAGTTGTCAGCCGGAAAGTGTTTTTGGGCCCCATTGGGGCACTGAGGCAAAAGGCAGCAGAACAGACTCCGATCTTCAGCAATATCAGATTTGCTTGCAAATGAAAGGTTTTTGCCCCCAGGAGGTAACAGGTTGCTTGCAACTTCCAGCAACATCAGCAGATGAATAGGGTCGGTGCTACTAACAGCGGTTAATCCATGGGGCTTTCGGAAACAGATCAGTTCTGCAATCTGAAGCCGATTGATGGGGTGACAAAGATGCTCATTTAGAATTAGAAAGCTGGGGCTTGCTTGCAACTTGGCTGCTGAGACTGCCCATATATGATCAACATAGCCCTTGGAGGTTTTTGGGAGGGCTTAGACAGGCCGGCCCCCTTAGCACATGTTGAAAACCAGATGAGCTCTGCCGTCTTAAACTGGGCGATGGGCCACGCCCGGACAGGCTTGGGGTGGGGCAGAGCAGACAGACCTTTTGGAATATAGCCCAAGTGGAAGGAGCTGCAGGATTAGGAGATTGTTCAAATAGCCAGCAACATAGTTGACTTTTTGCCCCATCAGGCACTGAGGAAGTTTACAGCCAGAAAGCAGGCTTTTTGGCTCCATTGGGGCCCTGAGGCAAAAGGCAGTCATAGGAGACTCTGGTCTGCAACATCACATTTGCCTGCAAAATTACTTAAGTTTGTCTCCAGGAGGCAATTGAGGTTGTCAAAGCAGCAACAGCAAGAGAATAGGATCCAACTGCAAGGTGCTACTAACGGTGGTCAATCAGGGTGGCCGCTGGGCTTCTTGAGCAGAAGATCAGCAGTTTGAATCCATGCAATGGGTCCCTTGTCCCTTCTTCCTGCTTCTGCCTACCTACTGGGTTAAACTGCTGCTGTGCCACTAGGCTTGTTGATTGGAAGATCAACACAGCAGTTTGAATCCATGAGCTCCTGTGGCTTGTCCCAGATTCTGCCAACCTGATTCTGCAGTAGCCCAAGTGGAGTTTGGAGCACCATGTTGGAATGGGACGGCCAGACAGGCATTGGGTGGGGCAAAGCCTGGCCCTCTTGGCATGGGAATGCCCAGACAGGCTTGGGGGAGGCAAAGGAGAAGGAAGAGGCAGAGGTAAAAGGAAGGAAGCAAAAGGAAAGAAGACTCTTCTTCAGTGCAAAGGTAGTTCAGTTTGCCCCCAGGAGGCAACTGAGGTTGCACAACTGCAACAATAACAGCAGATGAATAGGGTCCAAGGTGCTATTAATGTAACGGTGGTTAATCCACAGGGCTGCTGGTGAGCTGATCTCCCATAGTTTGTTCTAAATTCTGCCTACCTACTGAGGCTGTAGAATAGCTAGGTAGCTGGAATGAACAGCCTGCCACTTTTGGGTGGGCCTGAGACAGGCCCTTTTCGGCACAGGGGACAGGCGGGGGGGGGCTTGAGACAGGCCTGGTTGGCGCTTGGATGCCCAGACAGGTTTGAAAGCAGATTGTTACCTTCTTTAGGAACATGACATTTGCCTGCATAGTTAAGTTTGCCCCCAGGAGGCAACTGAGGTTGCAAAACAACAACAACAACAACAACAACAACAACAACAACAGATTAATAGGGTGGTGCTACTAACGTAATGGTGGTTAATCCAAGGGGCCACTGGGCTTCTCAAATGGAAGATCAAATCCATGCAACAGGGTGAGCTGAGCTCCCATAGTTTGTTCCAGGTTGTGCCTACCTGCGGCTGTAGGAAGCTGGAATGAACAGACAGGAATTAGGAATGAAGCCCAAGTGGACTTTGGAGCACTAATGTAGCTCTTTGAATGAGCAGGCAGGCAGGCCGGAAAGAACATGGTCCGATGAGCCAACTTCACCCAAGCCCAAGGCAGCTGGAGAGGGATGCAGGATTTTGGGGCAACATGGCTCAAGGAGGCTGGAAGTGATGCCCGGTGAGGTGGGGGGGGGAACGCCTGCACAGGTTGCACATAGCAGGAACATAGACTGTGGCACTGTGGGTTAAACTGCTGAGCCACTGGGCTTGTCCATCAGAAGATCGGCAGTGCAGTTTGTATCCGTGCAACAGGATGAGCTAGGTCCTGTTGCTTTTCACCCAACTTCTGCCAGCCTTCTGGGGCAGTAGAGAAGGCTAGGAACCCGGAATGAATAGGCATGAATAACTGGAATGAAATCCAAGGAGGCTGGAATCATGCAATATATATAAATATGCATTTCCAAGATTTTTCAGAATAAATGAATAAGTGGATACCGATCCTGGAGATAGGGAGGGATGTGTCACACACAGCACATCTCAGGAGGGAGCACATTGGTCAGGTTTGGGTGGGGCTGAACCTGGCCCTCTTGGCACAAGGACACCTGAGGAGGGTAGGACACTGAAGTCAGCAAGCAGCAGTTGAGAATCAAACCGGAGGAAGTTGGAACGAGCATGCAGGCCTTTTGGAAGTGGAAGGAGCTGCAGGACTGAAAGTTGTCATGTAGCCAGCAATGTAGACTTTTGGACCCATTGGACACTGAGGAAGTTGCAAGCAAGGTAGACAGTGCCGCTGCAGGTTAAATTGCAGTGCTGCTGAGACACTGGGCTTGTTATAGGTGCTGCTCCTGTTGTTGTCCGTCGTGGTACCAGGGATGCCCGGGCAGGCTTCACGGGGGGGGGGCAGAGCCCGGCTCTCAGAGAATCAGCAACAACAGGAGAAAAGGGCACAAAGTGCTACAAATGGCAGTTACAGTTGTGTTCAAAATTATTCAACCCCCAATGCTGTAAAGGGGTTTAGGGACTATAGTGTACATTTGGAATTGTATTCAGAATGAAATCCTACAAGGACGTTTTAAAGAACCAAATGCAACTAAAATAACATCAATTGTTTATGTAATACAGTAGTAAATGTTTCTTTTGTGGTTTCTTCATTGCCACAATTATTCAACCCCTTAAAGACTACCACTCTGAAGAAGAGAGGTTCATTCAGGTGTTTTCGATCAGGCATTGAAAACACCTGTGGATGTCACCGAGCACCAATCAAGCATAATAAGCACCAATTAGGCAGCTTTAAAATGACTGTGATACTCAGCTCCTTCTAGACATTTACTGGTGTGGTTGCAAACATGGTGAAGTCAAGAGAATGGTCCAGGAAGACAAGAGAAGAGGTGATTTGTCTTCACAGGAAAGGCAATGGCTATAAGAAGATTGCAAAGAAGTTAAACATACCAAGAGACACCATAGGAAGCATCATTCGCAAATTCAAGGCAAAGGGCACTGTTGAAATGCTACCTGGTCGTGGAAGAAAGAAGATGCTGACTTCGACTGCTGTGCGCTACCTGAAGCGTAGAGTGGTGAAAAGTCCCCGTGTGACTGCTGAGGAACTGAAAAAAGATTTGTCAGATGTGGGTATAGAAGTTTCAGCTCAGACAATAAGGTGCACACTGCGTAATGAAGGTCTCCATGCCAGAACCTCCAGGCGCACCCCCTTGCTGTCTCCCAAGAATAAGAAGAGTCGACTGCAGAATGCCAAAAGTCATGTGGGCAAACCACAAAAGTTGTGGGATAGTGTTCTGTGGACTGATGAAACAAAATTAGAACTGTTTGGGCCCATGGATCAACGCTATGTTTGGAGGAGGAAGAACAAGGCATATGACGAAAAGAACACCTTGCCTACTGTGAAGCATGGCGGAGGGTCAATAATGCTTTGGGGCTGTTTTGCTTCTGCAGGTACAGGGAAGCTTCAGCGTGTACAAGGTACCATGAATTCTCTTCAGTACCAGGAGATATTGGATGAAAATGAGATGCAGTCCTTCACACACCTGAGGCTTGGGAGACATTGGACCTTTCAACAGGACAATGATCCCAAGCTTACCTCCAAGTCCACTAGAGCATGGTTGCAGAGGAAAGGCTGGAACATTTTGGAGTGGCCATCGCAGTCACCAGACTTAAATCCGATTGAGAACCTCTGGTGGGACTTAAAGAAAGCAGTTGCAGTGCGCAAGCCTAAGAATTTGACTGAACTGGAGGCTTTTGCCCATGAAGAATGGGCGAAGATACCTGTAGATCGCTGCAAGACACCTGTGTCAAGCTATGCTTCACGTTTAAAAGCTGTTATAACTGTAAAAGGATGTTGTACTAAGTACTAAGATTGAATGTCACTTGGGGGTTGAATAAAAACTAATAATGATGTGAGCACAGAAAAGACATTTGTGGTTATTTCATTATAAACTTAAGGTTATATTTCTCTGACCTACAAGTACCTCTTTCATGTAAATGTAAGCAAGATGACTGAATGATCAAAATCAATGTCAAAATGGCCAAAACATTCAATTTCAGTGGGGGTTGAATAATTTTGAACACAACTGTAATCCACAGGGCCACAGGGCTGTCGGAAACATCCTCTGCAATCTGAAGCTGGGCGATGGGGTGACACCCAGACAGGCTTTGGGTGGATCTGAGACAGGCCTAGGAAACTCACATGTCACCACCATCGTCTAACTAGACTTGCTGACAACCTTCAAAGAAACAAATGCTCGCTTAGAACTAGAAAGCAGGGGATTGCAACTTGGCTGCTGAGACCACCTGGATATGATAAAGATAGCCCTCAGAGGTTTGGGGGGTCTGAAACAGGCTGGCCCTCTTGGGATGTTTGGGATGGCAGGACCGGCTTTGGGTGTGCCAGCTGCCAAGAGGCTTGGCTGGGCCTCTTGCCACGTTCGGAGATGGGTACCAAGAGAGGGTTGGCTAGCACTCTAGTCACGTCCGGGGGTGCCGGGACAGGCTCTGGGTGTGCCAAGAGAGATTTAGGCTTGGATGCCAAGAGGGCCGGCTTGGCTCTGCCCCGCCCAAAGGCTGTCTGTGCATCACCCCATCACCCTGTTGCCCAGCTTCAGATTGCAGAGTTGATGTTTAATCTGTGCCAGGCAGGAGTTCTGCAAAATTTAGCCCTCCGGGACTACATAACCCAGCAGGGAGGCAGAAGGTGGAACAAACTTAGCCCACTGAGATTACATAACCCAGCAAGTAGACAGGGAGGCAGAAGGTGGAACGGAAACAATAGCAGGCAGGAGTTCTACAAAAATTGGCTTGCTGGGCCAATGTGACCCAGCAGGCAGCAGTTATCCCAGTGAAATGCCTGGAAACAGCAGCAGGCAGGAGTTCAACAAAAATTGGCCCAATGGGCTGACGTGACCCGGCAGGCAGGCAGGACTTAGTTGGAACTTGGCCCAAGGAGGCGACTGGAATCGGCAGCTGGACTTTTGACTGAGGGGCAGGTTTACAGGTCAGCAGACAAGTAGGCAGGTATATTTTTTTTCAAGAGGACTGGAAGGTGGGCAGGCAGGCAGGTGCAGGCAGTGTGTTAAGGGAGAGACTGTCATTGGAACCCTACCTCTTTGGGTTCAGTGAGGGGAAGCCCAAAAAGGAAAGGTTCACCTTGATGAAGGACAGCCCACAGTAACAGGATCCAGATGCAAACGGCGTGGTCAGAGCATGTCTCCGAGATGAGAAAACACACGCTTGCTCGGGACACTGGTGGGGGGGGATGGAAAGGAGGTCCACGGCCACATTGGACAACTCCAGCCATATGACTAGTTTCGTAGCCCAGTAATTGAGGAGATCTGACTGGTGAGGCTGAGAGGGCCCAGCCAGATATTCCTGCACCATTATCTCTGCCGAATCCTCCTCAGCTGGCTGTCTTTCCTCTGAGGCAAGTGCCAAGGTCACCACAGAGCTCCAGTAATGGTGGTGGTGAATAGAGCCTTCACCAGGTGAAGTCCTTCCCTGTGGTTTGAGCAAACCACCCTGCCCTTTTGTGGCCTGATGTTCCCTTTGCCCCATACAAGCATTGTGCCCCCAACGCCCTGCAGACCTCAGTGGAGAGCTCCATTCTCCACTCCTTGAGGTCTGAGGTGTGTGCTCCCAAGCCCCCCCCCTTATTTGAGGATCACACGGGCAGGCCATGCAGTAAGCTCTGTTGCTGTAGACAGGATGGAGTCGCTTCTGCACGCCTGCTTGCAACCTCTTCACCAAAGCCCTGGTCCATAGAAGGAGGGAGGATCCTGGTGCCATAGCAGTCTCTAGGGACCGATCGAGGGCATGAATCAGGGGGATGACCTGCCCCAGGCTTGCCGTATAACCACACAAGATGTCTGTGGTTTCCAGAAAAGGCTTGAGCACCTCCACCATCTAGGAGAGGGCCAGCCAATCCATGGCACTGATGCCCATCTCTCCTCCCCCCCGAGCAGAATGGGCATGGAGGACATGATGTCCTCCCAAATGGCCTTCTGCTCCACCAGGTGGGACACCATGGTGTAGGTGGAGTTCCACCTGGTGGGCAGGTCTGTCAGGAGAACATGGGTCTCCTGACCCAACTCTTCCTGCCTCTCACACAGCTGGCGGGTGGCTTTCAGGCTACAGGAGAAGTGGCCCATCAGTTGGCAGCATTGTTCCAGGTGTGCCCGCGTCTCCCAGATGCCTGCATCCCACTCGGGCTTGACATGGCTGCCCAGGCCAAGGGCATCGCGCACCACAAGGTGTAATTTGTGTGCCATGCATATGATGCCCTCAAAGTCCACAGTGTTCAATGCCACCAACATGATCTGCCCAGCATCTCTGACCATGTGGCCATGGGTCAACTTCCCCCCCGGTGCCCACTCCTGCAACATGGACAAGAACTCATTGGTGATGTTCCTCCCCATTGCCTGAGGCTCCATGTGCCACGCCTACAGCAGAACAGACCTGTAGCCTGGGGACAGGGCAAGGGCCTCCCCCTGCAGCCCTGTCGCCAATGCCCTGCCACTACTCAAGTCCTCTGGTTGCCACCAGTGGGCTGGGAGAAAGAGGTAGCCACGCTGACCTCCGCTCCACAGATCTGCTGTGAAGTGCACCTTGTGCCCCTGTAGCCGTGAAAAATGGTCAAAGACCACCTCCCTCACAAAGCCATAGAATGAGGCAGCACTCTAGAACTGAGAGTTCTCCATGAGGGGAGGTCATAGCAGGGGGCAAAAAAAAAAATGCAGCAACCGGCAGAAGGCTTGGGATTCCACGATGGACAGTGGAAATCCAAGCAGGGCAATCATCTCAGCGACAAGACAAGTGGCCGGCTGCTGGGCCTTGCCCTTTGACCACCAGCTGAGGGTCATGGCATACCCAACGGGTGTCACTTCATGGAACATGGTCTGCCTCATGCTCCTGGCCCCAGAAACCCCTGTGGCTGCCCTTTTGAAAGGAGGCATCTCCTCCTGCCTCTCCTGGAGCTGCTTTTTTCCCTCTCCCATATGGTGTGGACAAAATGCCTTCCCTGGACAGGAGCCTTAGGTGGTGCCTCTACAGATGTTGGCAGAAGGGGGTGGAGAACAGATGCCTGGGGTCTGACCCCCTCTGGACCACCCCAAGGCAGGTATTTCAGCATGCCAGCTGTGGGTCATTGCTGAGCACCGTGAAATGATCCCACATGGTCCCTCTGCCATGTTTGCCCAAACAAGGATCCAATGCCTGCCCCTGACTGCTGGCCTGGGAAGAGTTCTGTGTCCCAGGGGTGCTGCTGGTCTGAGAGGAGGGAACAGATGACTCTGGGGACAGGGGTGTGGGGGGCCTGTGAAGCCTGACCTGCTGTTATTGGTTCCGAATCGGACTGGGGATCTTCAGAAACCAGTAACTCCTCAGATCCTTCTAGGAAGAGGAGCAGCAGTTCTTTTGGCACCTCTAGAAGCTTTGGTTCCATGCTTGCTTGCAAGGCCATTGAAAGAGGGACAGTGGCACTGGTTATTGTAGACATGGTTGTGCACATGGTGGTTCTGATGACAGTGCTGCTACCTAGCCTGCGTAGCTTCACAGCCTTCTTCCCCCTGATTTGCGCCTGAAGAAATCCCTTCATTTTCTACTGCTTGCCTAACAAACCAACTAAACAAATAAAGCAATGGAGAATGAGGAAGGAAACTAATAGAGGGTCAGAGAGTGTGTATAAATTTTATTTTTAGAATGATGGTAGTGTAATTCTTTTACTAAAATGTGACTTGCTTGCCTAAACAAAGCTCCCCCCTCAGTACAATGTAATTAGGAAAATTCCCCCGACCCATTGTGGCAGAGAAACCAAAAAAGTCCAAAAAGAAAAGCCCTGCCAGCTAAGTCTCTCTCTCTCTCTCACACACACACACACACGCACGCACACACGCACACACACACAAGCCTCCAGGGGGAAAAAGGTTTGATTGATTTGAAATTGAAAGAAAATAATGCCTTTCCAAAGAAGTAGCCTAAGCTACCTGAAATCCCTCCCCAAATTCCCAGTAAAGTTGATGATGGTTGATGAATGATGATGAAAAAGAAAAATATAAGTCTTTGCTTTGCTGCCGCAAAAGCAAAACCACAAGGGCACCAGCAAGCCAGCGAGCAGCAACTGTTCTCACTCTGGATAACATGAACAGAAGTGGAGATACACCTTTCAGCAGCACTATTGGCTGCTAGACATGCCAATCCAGGATCTCTGTCCTGATTGGCCAGAGCTTTGAATTGGCGCCAACAAGCTCAGAGAAGTCCCCAAAAGGGGTAATATAGATCACTGGTTCTCAACCTTGGCTTACTCAGGAGTTGTGGACTGCAACTCCCAGAAGCCTTCACCACCAACTGCTGGCTGGGGTTTCTGGGAGTTGCAGTTCAAAAACATCCGAGTAACAAAGGTTGGGAACCTAGAATATAGATGAATATGAACGGATCGACAAATAAAACCAAGGAAATATTCGTCACGCCATATTCATCCTGATTTAAAATTTTACAAATATGGATCAACGAATATATGACAAATTGGCTATATTCATCAGAAAAACTGATCTGTTTTTATATTTGTTCCCATCTCTAATGATAATACATGAGGCAAAAATTAATAGTACTGGTATTTCTGTGACATTTTTATTTTAGAATAAAGCTGAATGCCGCAAAACAGTGGGTAAAGAAAATGATCCTAAACATTCACTTTCATAAAGTTATTTGGGATGAAACTTTTTTTCAGATCCAGAACCATGTTTTTATGCTGAGCATCTGAAGTCTTACAGATGTAAAATATTCTGCATATTCCTCCTTAATTTTGCTTTCTCATTTTCTATGTTTTATAATTCCTAATGAAATGTGAATGGTTTTCTTACTATCTCCTTCTCAAGATTTTACTGGTATCGAATTGACTTTCAGTCAGGATATTTCTTTTCATATTTCAGATGTTTTGAGGCTGTAATTTCTATTTTGTCGTAGTTAGAGCAGGAGTCAGTTTTTCTTAGTGTTACTTTTTTCCCCATAACGTGTGAAGAATTGACACTGATAATATTTTCGACAAAATATCACAACAGAACTAAACAGAGGATCTAAATCAGGAATGGAACATACTTTGAAAATAAAAGGAATTTTAGAATTCTCTTGTAACACTAACTCTTCCAACACTTTTATTTAATATTATGAAGAACCAGAGGTGCTGTGGTTCTTTTATTGTGCAGAATAATTATGACATGTGTGTTTCAATAATGAAAGAAGAATTCTACACAATTTGAAGATTTTAATTTTTTTCAGAACTGTGATTAATAACATGGCCATATTTGTCTGTGTGACGGCCTCCTCTCACATCACAAAGGAGGTGCCATGTCACTCTTACATACACACACTTTGTTCACGCTGCCACCAACCATTCCTTCATCTGAGACTCTTCAGGCAAATAAATGACTTTTAAAATAAAAACTTGTGTTTATTTAGAATAACAGAAGAAATGGTAAATCACTGTATCAACGAAATAATAAGGCAATCAATATAAAGTATCACACACACACTCTCTTTCAGACCTTCTCTCAAAATATAGCACAGTACTACATGACGGGTATAAGCCCTAACTCCCTAAGTCCCTAACCAGACCCCAACCAAGTCCCTATTTAAACCCTACCTCATTCACTCCCCCCTTAAATACCATGGCTCCACCCTCTGAAGTCCCACCTCCCGTCATGCTATAGGCAGATGAACTCCAGCCACAGCAATGACAGGTGGATGACATCATCGCTACCATCACAGTCTGACAGATTATTTTGAGTAGAAATGTGCAAATTTATAAATGAAGTACAGTGGTGCCTCGCTTAATGATGATAATCCGTTCCAGGAAAATCACCGTTAAGTGAAAACATCGTAAAGCGAAATTAAAAACCCCATTGAAACGCATTGAAACCCATTCAATGTGTTCCAATGGGGTAAAAACTCACCGTCCAGCGAAGATCCTCCATACAGTGGCCATTTTCACTGCCTGTATAGTGAGGAATCTGTCCCTAAGCACAGCAGGGAGCCATTTTAAGCACCCGGTGGCCATTTTAAAAACCCGACGATCAGCTGTTTTTGATCATCGTAAAGCCAAAATTGGTTCCCGAAGCAGGGAACCGATCACCGCTAAGCGAAATTCCCCCATTTAGACCATTGTTTTGAGATCGCAATTGCAATTGCAAAAAGATAATCGTAAAGCGGATTTGTCGTAATGTGGGGCAATCGCTAAGCGGGGCACAACTGTAATACTCTACTTAGTGCTTCTGATATGTTCCAAATAAATGAGATAATTTTAACAAACTGGTGGGGAGCAGGTAAACCAGGGCCCAGGTCTCCCAAAGGCATAGCCTACCTGTCTATAAGCTTCCCAGAATGGTGCAGTACCCTGAAGGGGTGGTATAAAAATTCAGTCCAATAAATAAATGAATAAATCCCCCTTTAGGTGGACCAGGCCCATATTGAACATGACAGAATGTCTATTGGAGCACACATGCTACAGCAAATTAGCACTAAATGAGGCAGTGGTATGCAGGAAACTGTCTTTCTTTTTCTCAGTTCCTTGGGAACTGAGCCTTATATGATTGAAAAAGTATGGTGGGGGGGGGACAGAATCTGTCAATGTAAAGGACACAGTGGAAGATGGTTAGTGTTCAAACTAAATCTAGGTGGATGAAGACACATGGCCTTCCACACAAAAAAGCTGCAATATGCCCAGAGGAAGGCATCAAAGATTATGGAAACCTCATGGAGCTCCATGAGGAACAGTGGAAGTTGAATGCATCTAACCTACAGAAAAGAAGAATCAGAATTTATGTAATAATCTGTTGTAACCAGAGGTAAGATTTTTTTTTTTTTTAACTACAAGTATCACAATTCTCCATTCTGGAAGTTCTACAAACATTAGAGGCAACTTACAAATACCTGAATTGATTTGTTTGTTTGTTTGTTTGTTTAATTAATTAATTTGTATACCACCCCATTAGTACAGATGTGCCACTCTGGGAGGTTTACAGTCAACTAAAACAAAACATATGCAAAAATAAAACACAAAATAACACATCAGGAGGCAGAAATATCAAAATAAAATGTGGCATGAGGCATGTAAACATATAGATGAACAAGGAACAAATCAATCAGGATTGCTTAAAAAAAGCCTCTGCAAAGCAGTGTTTTCAAAGATCTTTTAAAGGCTGGGAAGGAAGGGGCCAGGCACAGTTCCACTGTCAGTTGATTCCATAGTATTGGAGATACAGTAAAGAAAGCCCTACGTCTAGTGCGGGATTTCTTGACCTTCCTTAGAGTGACTGCCTAGAGGATCATGTAATAAATGTAATGCACCTGGGGAAAGGCCTAAATTAGAAGACTTTGAGGCTTAGCTAGGCCTAGCTCTGCCCCCAAGCTTCTTGCTTAAAATGAATGCTCCCAGATAGGACTTGGCAGAACAGGAAGCTTGACCAAGGTAAGCCTTTTAATTTACACCTTTCTTCCAAATAGAGTAGTCCTAGAACGAGCTGGAATTTTCAGCATGCATACATTACTGAAACAGCGACGTCTACGCTGGCTTGGGCACGTTGTGAGAATGGCTGATGGTCGGATTCCAAAGGATCTCCTATATGGAGAATTAGTTCAGGGAAATCGCCCCAGAGGGAGACCACAGCTGCGATACAAGGATATCTGCAAGCGGGATCTGAAGGCCTTAGGAATAGACCTCAACAGATGGGAAACTCTGACATCTGATCGTTCAGCCTGGAGGCAGGCGGTACATCACGGCCTCTCCCAATTTGAAGAGACCCTTGTCCAGCAGGCCGAGGTAAAGAGGAAGTCACAAAGGAAGCAAAACCAGGGAGCTGGACAGGGGACAGATTGGATTTGTCTTCAGTGTGGAAGAGATTGTAACTCTCGAATTGGCCTCCTCAGCCACACTAGACGCTGTTCCAAGTCCTCCATACAGAGCACGCTACCATAGTCTTTCGAGACTGAAGGATGCCTACAATAACATGGATGGAGCTCCCAGAATGGAGAATTATGGTATTTGTAGCCCTGAAAATGCAAAATTCTTATTCATAACATATTTGAGCTGCTTTGTTTCTGAAGTGGGTGCATTCTTAAATAATTAAATACAATAATACCTCAGTTTACAAAATTAATAGGTTTGTTACTGGTTGATATAACCAGGATGGCTGTCTCCCACACCAGACATGGTGTGTCTCTGAATAGAAGATATTAGTGCTATTCTGTGGGTTTACCAAAAGAACCCAGCTGGTTCAATATCTGGGCCTTGCTCTAATCTGGGACAGTCTTCTGATCATGTATCAAATCCGTGATAACATGCAGTGCTATGCACCACTGTGGGAGGAGATTGCTTGCCGTGTAATCAGACCTCAAGAGCCACAATAATTTTTAACACTGGATGACAGAGGGATCACCACTTCTTTTGCATTACATGCTATGTCCTTGTGTTTCAGCTGAATAAAATCAGAGGGAGGCAAATCAGTAAGATAGACTTTATAGTGACACAGTTCTTGAAAAACATGCATGGTTTCACGTTGCTGGCACCCACTTCACTTTTCAAGTACTGCTCATATTCCTCTGGGAACAGATAGTGGTTTCAACCACCTCCTAGATCAAATTATGTAGTCCAACTTTTATATACACAGCCACCCATGTGGGTGTTCACATGGCATACAACTGTGTAGCTAGAGTTATTACAATTCCTTGCAGTAAGCCAGTTGTTTTTAAGTGGGCACCAAATTCAAGCATAACTACCTCAGGCTGCCACACACCTACAACTCTATATAAATCAAATCAATAAATAATAAATAAATAACTTCAAGTGGCGCGCTGGGCATACCTATGTAATAGAAACATTCAATTTAAGCACTTGTAATTTTGAAGATCCAATTCATGGATTGCTGCCTTGTCATAGCGAAGGGGCTTGAGCAACTCAGAGAAGCTATGGGCTATGCTGTGCAGGGACACCCAAGATGGACAGGTCATAGTGGAGAGTTCCGACTAAACGCAATCCACCTGGAGTAGGAATTGGCAAGCCATTCCAGTATCTTTGCCAAGAAAACTCCATGGACAGAAACAAAAGGCTAAAAGATATGACGCTGGAAGATGGGACCCTCAGGTTGGAAGACGTCCAACATGGTACTGAGGAAGAGCGGAGGACAAGTAGCTCCACAGCTAATGAAGTGGCTGGGCCAAAGCCAAAAGGACGCTCAGCTGCGGACGCACCTGGAAGTAAAAGGGAAGTCTGAGGCTGCAAAGAAACATACTGCATAGGAACCTGGAATGTAAGATCTACGAACCTTGGTAAGCTGGATGTGGTCAAACAGGAGATGGCAAGAATCAACATTGACATCCTGGGTGTCAGTGAACTAAAATGGATGGGAATAGGCAAATTCAAATCAGACAATTATCATATCTACTATTGTAGGCAAGAAGCCCGTAGAATGAATGGAGTAGCCCTCATAGTCAACAAAAGAGTGGGAAAGGCTGTAATGGGATATAATCTCAAGCATGAAAGAATGATTTCAATACAAATCCAAGGCAGACCTTTCAACGTCACAATAATCCAAGTTTATGCACCAACCAACAATGCTGAGGAGACTGAAATTGACCAATTCTATGAAGAATTGCAAAAACTTCTAGAACTGACACCAAAGAAGGATGGTTTTCTCTTTATAGGGGACTGGAATGCTAAAGTAGGGAGTCAAGAGCTAAAAGGAACAACAGGAAAGTTTGGCCTTGGCGTTCAAAATGAAGCAGGGCAAAGGCTAATAGAGTTTTGTCAAGAGAAGAAGCTGGTCATCACAAACACTCTTTTCCAACAACACAAGAGGCGACTGTACACATGGGAATCACCAGATGGGCAATACCAAAATCAGATTGATTATATTCTCTGCAGCCAAAGATGGAGAAGCTCTATACAGTCAGCAAAAACAAGACCTGGAGCTGATTGTGGCTCTGATCATCAGCTTCTTATAGCAAAATTCAAGCTTAAACTGAAGAAAGTAGGAAAAACCACTGGGTTAGTCAGGTATAATCTAAACCAAATCCCTTATGAATATGCAGTGGAAGTAAAGAACAGATTTAAGGAACTCGATTTGGTGGACAGAGTGCCTGAAAAACTTTGGATAGAGGTGTGTAACATTGTAGAGGAAGCAGCAACAAATACCATCCTAAAGAAAAGGAAATGCAAGAAAGCAAAGTGGCTGTCCAATGAGGTCTTACAAATACAGTGGTGCATTGACCTACAACTGTAATCCGTTCCAGAAGATGGACGTAACTCGAAATAGTCATCAGTCGAAGCATTTGAATGTGATTAATCCATTCCGGCAAAAAGAACCAACCCAAAATAAAATAAAAATAAAACACTGCAAGCCCCATAGGAACGCCCTGGGGCTGCTAAAAAATAAAAATTACATTAAATTAAAATTTAAAAACCACCCAAAAATAAACAGAACAAGTCACACACTGGAACTGCAAAAAAATCACCTAAAAATAAACAACACAGAACAAAAACATAACCCCCCAGCCCAAGACCACCCTGCAAAACTCAACCAGAACAGTTTTTAAAAAGCAAAAAGCAGCATCTTAGCAGGCTTCCTTTGGCAGCGCCTCTGGGAGCTGGGATGAGGGCCTCCTCCATCCCGCACTGAGGAGAGGCGAGGAGCGCCTCGGTCCAATGTGGCCGCCCAAGCGAGCAGCTGCTGGAGCCGGTGCCGGTACCAGAGCAGGAAGTGGCGTTGGGCACCCCTGGCGGGTGAGCCATTTGCTGCACAGGGACTCAGTAGCAGTAGCAGCAGCAGCAGCGGTCCCATGGAGGGTGGCGAGGAGCACCAAGGCCCAAAGCAGACACCTTGGTGAGCAGCCGCTGGAGCTGGTGGCGGAGTGGGAGATGGCGTCGGGCATCAACAGTGGGTGAGCCATCTGCTGCTCAGGAGCCGCCCGCTGGTGAAGGGGAGCTGCCCCCGCAGGGCCAAGGGTTGAGTGTGGCCCCGCCATGCCAGGGGCAGTGGCGCAGGAGGACACTTCCTCCAGGACCCAGGATCGGGGGGCCCTCCGCCCCTGTGCCGAGGCTGAGGAGCAGACTCTTCACCACCAACGGTTAGTAGATTTGAATTTCCCACCCCTTTCCCCTCCCTTTATCTGGTCCTAAGTGGAAGCTCCGGCCATAAGTCGCAGCAAAATTTTGCAGCCAGAGCTGGTCATAACTCGAAATGGTCGCAAGTAGGGACGGTCATAAGTCGAGGCACCACTGTAGCAGAGAAGAGAAGGGAAACAAAATGCAAGGGAGATAGGGAAAGTTACAGAAAATGAAATGCAGACTGCCAAAGAATAGCAAGGAGAGACAAGAGGGCCTTCTTAAATGAACAATGCAAAGATATAGAGGAAAATAATAGAAAGGGAAAAACCTGAGATCTGTTTAAGCAAATTGGAGGAAAGGGATGACAAACCTAGAGAGCATCTTAAAAAGCAGAGACATCACCTTGATGACGAAGATCCACATAGTCAAAGCTATGGTTTTTCCAGTAGTGATGTATGAAAGTGAGAGCTAGACCATAAAGAAGGCTGACCGCCAAAGAATTGATGCTTTTGAATTGTAATGCTGGAGGAGACTCTTGAGAGACCCCCCTGGACTGCAAAGAGAACAAACCTATCCATTTTGAAGGAAATCAACCCTGAGTGCTCACTGGAAGGACAGATCCTGAAGCTGAGGCTCCAGTACTTTGGCCATCTCATGAGAAGAGAAGATTCCCTGGAAAAGAACCTGATGTTGGGAAAGAGTGAAGGTAAGAGGAGAAGGGGACGACAGAGGACGAGATGGTTGGACAGTGTCATCGAAGCTACCAACATGAATTTGACCAAACTCCAGGAGGCAGTAGAAGACAGGAGGGCCTGGCGTGCTCTGGTCCATGGGGTCACAAAGAGTTGGACATGACTTAACAACTAAACAACAACAACAAGCTTGCTGGATTAAAAATAACATTCTCAATCCATTCTGTTTTTGTTCAGAGAAACCAGCACTACAATTCTCGGGACAGCGCTAGTTAGATTGGTAAAGCTTTTATTTCTATTAAGGATGTGGAGACGTACATGATGGGTATTTTGGAAGTCCATAAGGAGCATTAATGTGTTGTTCAAGGCTGCTGCCACTGACACTAGATAGACAGTTTATGTGAATGTCAGCTTTATTTTTGACATTTGTTTTCAGTTCAATCGATGCATAAAACACACTGCTTATTCTCTGTGGAGTCTGTGAAGCTGTTTTATTGGTACAGCTTCTGAGTCTCCGGCCCAGTGAAATATGCCTTCATTTGGTAGCGCTTGCTAACATTCTCTGTACAAAACAGAAGCTAGCCAAAATTAATGGCTTTAGATGGTGATTTTAAAATTTAATGTGGTGAGGTTGTACTCATTTTAATTCAGGAGTCATAACTAATGCCAAGCACTTTATTAAAGCAATGTATTCATGAAAAATTTAACACTCCTGCCTGGGGGAATTGTTGGCCTAGAAGGTTAAAGTTCGCTCAGCATGCTGGTGGCAATCATCAGTGCAGCAATATGCCATGTAAATCAGATACTAGGTTTGTCAAAGTCTGGCTGTTTGAGTCACATCTTAATGAACACTGTAAGTTTCATTGAAAGATGGAGGCATCCTTGATTATTAGAGTTTTCCCTTGGCCACTTAGTTTGGGTGAAGTCTTCTTTTTTGCCTGAAGGACCTTGGAAACATTTGATCTTGCACAAGATAATGGGGAGAAACATGGGAATGAATCTTTCTTAAATTCCACCAATTTGATCCAGATAGTTTTGTGTGCATAATGTAGACCTCCATGTAGATTCCTTCTGTCTGTAATGAGCAATCTGTACTCTGAAGAAATGGAATATGTTTAGTAAAGCAAAACCTACACTCACAAGAAACCACTGTTGGCAAGCAGTATTCCCATGTTTGCTCGGAGTCAACTTTCAGGATGCTCAAACTGTTACAGTAATAATTACAAATGAGCACAACTCCAAGTAATCCTAATTAATTGATATCTTTTTAATGCAAAATTAAATAAAATAATGGCTGAAATCCTATTGCTTAGTATAGTAAGTCATTGAATCAGCTAGGATTTGTTGAGTCAACTCCTCTGTAAGCTTCGTTGATTCAAATGGGCTTCTTTATGGTTTCCACTTACAATACGAAGAAACAGGATTCCAGTCATTATATACTTAATCTCTGACACATAAATTATCAAAGTCATGCAATACATTGCTTTATCCATATTTAATATTTTCTTCTTAATTTTCTCTCAGCTTGCTTCTTTCAGAATTGAATAAAGATATGAAAGGTTGTTCTGGGTTTTTCGGGCTCTTTGGCCATGTTCTGAAGGTTGTTCTTCCTGATGTTTTGCCAGTCTCTGTGGCCGGCATCTTCAGAGGACAGCAACCTGTACTCTGGTGTAGTTGGCTTGAGAGTGCAGTATTTATGGCTGTGAGATAGGCTTTTGTCTTTTCCTGTAGATGGGTGATTAGTGTGTATTGTTGTGGGTGTATTGTTGTGCTAAGGGGAAAAGATTATCTGTTCCTGTGGTTGATGGGTGTCATTAGCTGGTCTTTTGTGTGTAGTGATCCCCTGTCCTTGTGGGTGGGTAGAGTTCATTGACCTTTTGCACGTAGTATGTTTGATAGCTGGGAGCCAAGTTTTGTTGAGCTTCATACTTTCCTCTTTTTTGTTGAAACTGTGCTGGTGCTTGTGGATTTCAATGGCTTCCCTGTGCAGTCTGACGTAATGATTGCTGGTTTTGTCCAGTATTTCAGTATTTTGAAATAGAATTTCATGTTCAGTTTGTTTCAAGGCATATTCAGCTACTGCAGATTTTTCTGGTTCTTTTAGTCTGCAGTGTCTCTCATGTTCTTTGATTCTGGTGTGGATGCTTCATTTTGTGGTTCCAATATATACCTGGCCACAACTGCAAGGTATCCGGTATACTCCTGTGGTGGTGAGGGGGTCCCTTCTGTCCTTTGCTGACCGTAACATTTGTTGTATTTTTGTGGTGGGCTTGAATACTGTTTGTAGGTTGTGTTTTTTCAAAAGTTTCCCCATGCGGTCCGTGACCCCTTTGATGTATGGCAGAAATACTTCATTTGTGGGTGGCTGTTTTTCTTCTACAGTTTGGTGCTGTTTTCTATATGAAAGGTTATTGGTCATTTTGGACCACTTAAATATAAAAATTGCCATACCTGCAACATCATGAAACCTAGATATCTGAGACATTGTATGCAAACGAAAGAGACTGTGGAGGTGTATATTTTCAGACATATTGTTTCAAAACTGATTAATTAGTTTTAATTAATTACCAACTCTCTATCCTCCAATGCCACTTCAGTAACTAGATGGCAAATTCCAGGCTCCTCAGCAGCAGTAGGGTTCCTCAAGAGTAAGAGCAAGGATCCAAATTTTTGCACCTGGTTTTTGATTGGGCTAGAACTGTTGGTGAGAAAGAGAATCTAGTGAGAAAGAAAAAGAATGGATGGCATGTTGCCATTGTGCCCAGTTTTCTGAGTTTAACCATGCTACCTGTTACTTCTTTAAACAATTAGCTGGCTTGGATTCCCAGGTTTCATATAAAAAGACATAAAAATGTATCTGGACTATACAGTTATATATCTATTTCATATTACATAAACTACCAAGGCTCCATTATAAGGAATCTTGGGGTTTATAGTTTAGTAAGAAGGTACTAAATTAGTATTTCAAAGGGGCCATGCTAATTTGGGATTTCTGAGAACTGTAGTCCAGAAGAAGTATCTTTCCCAACCCTATTTACTATGAGGAGAAAAATTAAAACAATGTGCCTAGCTTTGTATTTATCATGCCATTTTTGAAACTATATAATCAACTGAATTCCTTGTAGTCTGTAGAAAACCATGAATAATTTCACATTATAAGATTTTAGATCTACTTGTCTTATCATGGCTTATAAGGGGCAAAATCTGGTTGCATAACTTTTTGTGAAACCTAGATTGGGTAACAGATGCATTTAATTTAAAGTAATTAAAAGCTTCCTATTCCCCTCCTTTTAGGTTTCAAGGTCCCTAAGGACCTTCTTTTGCCCTTGGGAAGCCTTTGGGAGACCTGTGACGGATGGGGAGACGCTTTTGATAGCTTTTAATGCAGTTAACCAGCAGTGGATTTGTAGGTTTTTGTGGGTTTTTGTTTGTTTGTTTGTTTGTTGTTGCTCCTTCAGAGAGCCTCAGAACATAAAAGGAAGGGGAAGGGAAGTTTTAATGATTATAAATTAAATGCTTCCGGCACCTGATCTGGATTACTTTGTACAAAGTTACACCAACAGGATTTTGCCCAATATGTAAGATTTCAGTTGTTGGTATGAGCCATCAAGAAACCTCCAACTTACGGCAACCTAAATGGGTTATCAAGGAATATGAGATATTGCAGAAGTGGTTAACTTTTGCCACCACCAATTGAATTTTTATGGCTAAGGCAAGATTTGAATCCTGGTCTCCTGAGTCTTAGTAAAACACTCTAACCACTGCACCACTCTGTCTTTTAAGATTGTAATGGTCTTGGGATAAATTTGATGATCACTATTTCACTGTGTGGAATGGAGGTAAAGAAATGCAGGTTGTCCCAAGAATTAATAAAAAAAACAGTGTGGACAAACAGATAATTTAGAACTGTCACAATTATATGCCTTCTAAATTAAGGACACATGTATTTACTTGGGAAGAGCTGGTACTTTGGTACAGATTAAAGTAAGAAATAGATACTAAAATGTGACATGGCTTTTCCTCTAATCAAAAAGTAAATTAAGTTTGGTTCATATAGTCTTATTTTCATATAGGGCCGAACCCGCCAGCATTTCAACTACCTTCAAATTGGCAGTGATGAGCAATCGTGGGCTTGTACCAGCAGCATGTATAGAAAAGGGGGGGGACATAGTATTTGAGGAGGACAAGGAAGAAATAGATGTAGAGAGAGAACAGAGGACAGTTTATTGAATTGCTTTTAATATTTATGTATAAAACATACATAAAGTCACAAATGCTGGTGTGATTTTTATGTTGTGTACAACAAGGGTAACCTTCCTGAGTTTGGGTCACGGCCAAAATATATCATTCTTTATTTCAATTTATACCTTGTCTGCCTACCAAGAACACTCAAGGCTGCTAAAAATGCAATGAAAAGGACAGGTACATTAAAAACCAAACAAAAAACAAAAGAGGACATAAGGGGTCAGGGCACGAAAAACAACTAAACCTTTTTTTTAAAAACCTAAACAGTGAAAACATCAGAGCTTGTGAATGACTAAGTAGAAGTTAGGGATTGCTGAAACACTTGACCACTCTGTAACCCAATAAATGGCATGTATATTGGAGCTTCCCTGCTTTATATATAATCCTGTGCAGTTGAGGGAGGGAATGCAAACATCTATGACTTAGAGAGTTCTGTAATATCCTAATTTTGTGTGACTAATCCGCTCAAAACTTTTAACATACTTCCACAACCCTACTAAGTTTAGGTTTGTTCAACTGAGTTGAATAAGAGAACAAATTTAAAAAATGTTCCAGAATGCAAAAAAAGTATATAAAAAAAGACTTGGTTGTCACCAGCATATAGCTCTGAAAACAGTTTGCATCAGACAGAGTATGTGGGAAATTGATTACAGTGGTGCCTCGCTTAGCGATTGCTCTGTTGAGCGATGAAATCGCTTTGTGATGGAATTTTGGCCATCACTGGAGCGATCGCTTAGCAATGTCCTCTATGGCTAAAATTCGCTTTGCAATGATTGCGGGGAAGCGATCATGGCAAAGCGAACTTTTTTAAACACCTGATTGGCGGTTCCAAAATGGCTGCCACAAAAAATGGCCGCCGCTGTTTTGCCTCACTGTAGAGGCACTTTAAAATCGCTTAGCAATGAAATCACTTAGCAATGTTTTTTCTGGAACGGATTCAGTGAGGCACCACTGTATTTAAAATGCCTTCAGCTTCATAGCAGCGAAAAGTCCAGATCGAGACCTACAGAGCAGATCAGCATATTTATAAGCCTCCCTCAAATACCTCACCCTTTATTGTATAGTTAGTTTTAGTCAGATTTACCTCAATTTACTTTAACTGGCCTTTTGTTTCCGTTCATGGGGTTTTCTTGGCAAACATACTAGAGTAGCTTGCTAGTTCCTGCTCCAGGTGGATCGTGTTGAGTGAGAACTCTCCACTATGACCTGTCCGTCTTGGGTGTCCCTGCATGGCATAGCCCATAGCTTCTCTGAATTACTCAAGCCCCTTTGCCACAACAAGGCAGCAATCCATGAAGGGCAGATCCTGAAGCTGCAGCTCCAATACTTTGGCCCTCTCATGAGAAGAGAAGACTCCCAGGAAAAGCCCCTGATGTTGCGAAAGTGTGAAGGCAAGAGGAGAAGGGGACGACAGATGACAAGATGGTTGGACAGTGTCACCAAAGCTACCAACATGAATTTGACCCAGCTCCAGGAGGCAGTGGAAGACAGGCGGGCCTGGCATGCTCTGGTCCATGGGGTCACAAAGAGTCGTACATGACTTAACTACTAAACAACAACAACTTTAACTGGCATAACAGTCTCAATATATTCAGTCAGAGACTGTGGTGTTAAGAAAGAATAAAAACGTTTCTTTTTTTGCTTTCAAAAATCATATCAGAATACAAACAAAACATATTCACTCATTATGTAGTATAATATTTCTATTGATTAGCTTATTGTTTGCTTCACTAACTGACTGCTTCCATAAACACTCAGAACACTGACATTACCATAACCTAATTCAGAACCCTGACATTGCTAAATAATAATAAACTAACCTTCACAGAATCCTGACTGAGTTTTAAAAAAAAAGGCCAGGAAAAAGAAACAGGTGGAGAGGGAAATCTCTGGCTTCCCCAAGTGATGGATATTCACCCAGCGTCCTCCCATCCAAACCTCCTAAAGGTTTCCATTCCAACGGTTTGCAGGGCTGCTTGCAGGGGTATATATAACTACGTGATGATCTCGATCTGGGCTCTCCCTAATGCCTCCATGATTGGGGGGGGGGTCTAGGTGAGATCTTGGGCTTGATTTCTGGTGGCGGGTTCAACTGTCACTTAGCTTCTCCTTTGGCACCAGCCACTCAGTCTACTGCATGATTCAATTGTAGTTAATGGCATTTTAGCCATGATTTATTTTCCATTTATTTTTCAACAGTTCCAGTTAACTAATACACAGAGATAGGATGAGGCGTCCCAAATAGACTGACGGAAGCTTACTATTTCAGAGTTGCTCTGTAGCCCTACAAGATTGGCTGAAGAACTTAAGTGTGCAATGCATACAAACCTGTGCGTGTTGAAGTCCTGTTGATTACAATGGGAGAAAGTTAAACTTGGCCTGACTGCTCCTCCTGATGTTAATACGGCTTAAATGAGCACAATATAGGTGTGGGTTCTACTTGACACACGAGCTGATCCTCAGTAGCCAGCATTCTGCTGCCAGAGCTTTGATGTTCTGCTGGAACATTGAGCACAATTGGCAACCCAGAGACTGAGTTAGACAGCAGCCTTGAAGACTTCTGTAAAATCAGTGGTAACTAAAAGCACAAACGACCAGAGATGAAGTGCCTTCCCACTGAGTTATCAAAAGAGAAATGGAATATAAAAAGGTGTTGGGAGCATCAAAGGAGCCATACATGTTCGCAATTGCTTGAGGCAATTTATTTTAGTAGTAGACTTTGTAGTTACTTTTGCAGCACTTTGAGATCTGAAGATTATGGAATGCGAAGGCAGAGTTTCCCATTATCTGAAACACCAAGACAGACAGAGTTCCCTGGCCATGCGACTTTCTCTTGGTGTTATTTCACTAGATATCATACACAGATAATTAGTAGAAAACAAATCAAAGAAGCCCCTCCTGTTTTGAAATGCCTAGCAATGCAAAGTTGATTGCATGATTGGCGATTCGCCTTTCAAATATGCCACAGGCCTCCTCTGCACTGCTCAGTACTCCCCAGGTATCCTTCTTTCAAATGTCCAGGAGTAGACATTGCTCGCATGCAGGTCAGTTTGGAGCAGCATTTTTGGCAGTCCACTGAGGCAAGAAAGAAAAATCAGGAAAGTGAGGAAACTTTCAGGAATGGCTATTCACCTTTTTTGCTGGAAAGGGAAGGGGTGTCTGTTGAGACGCAAACCGCATTGGGGTACATGTTGACCAAAAGGGAAAGAAATCCCTGAAAATAGCTCAGGGGGCAACTGAGCATGCTGAGTGGCCAAGGAATGCTGAAAAACAAGGTAATGGGAGAGCAGAGAAATGAAACAGATACAATATTGAATATTAGATAATTAGAAGAAAACTACATTTTGTTGAGGGCCACTGTTGTTTTACTGTGTGAAACCACACTTGGAAGTCTACCTGAGTTGTGACTGAGTTCACATTACTGTAGTGCTCTTTTTTTTCAAAGAAAGAGGCTGCTTTAATTTCTTTGTTTTCTTTTAATTATATACGCATGACTTACAGTGACATTACACCAGGATAAAGTAATATGACCAGGGAACTCTGTGAGTAAAAGCAGTCTGTCTTTTTGTTACCACAGTCACCTCAAGCCGCTGTAACTATACATGGCTTCTTTGATGCTCCCAACATTACCTTATTCTATTTTTCTGTTGTTACCTCAACGGAAATGAAGTTCTCCTCTGGTCCATTCTACTTCAGTGATAACATTATTTTAAAAGAAATATAAAAAGAAATATAAAAAATAAAGAAGACAAAAACGTTGTGGCACTTTAACAATTAACTGCTATATTTTAGTGTGAGCTTTTGTGGACAAGTCCACTTCTGAAGTGGACTTGTCTACAAAAGCTCACGTTCAAATTTAGCAGCTAGTCTTTGAGGTGCCACATTTTTGTCTTCTTTGTTTTTTATATTTATTTTGTTTTTACCTGTTACACTAGCACAGGCGAACAGAGCCATCTCTTCTAAACCTGTTTTATTTAAAAGGCGTTTTCAAGATTTCTGGAGGGTGATGGTCCCCCCAGAACTGCCAAATTTGCTGCTCCCTGGCTTCAGTGTTTTTCTCCCTTAAGTTTTCTTGATATTTATGCTGATACATCCCCCTTGTGCATGGCCGGTGACATGTCGGCTATTGAAGCAACAGTGCTCTCAGCAGGATCAACAGAAAAAAGGGAATGATTTTCCCAGCAATGAACACTGCTTCTAGCTAAGCACATCAAATGTCTCTAGGAGTCTATGTAAATGAGTCAGAGCATTGGCAGACCAAATGTCAATAGATCTTTTAGAATGAAGCACTCCCAGGCAGGTCTTGCAAATGTCAGCTGAGAGTGGTTGGTTCTTCATCGTGGTCTTCTGTGAATGCACACAAAAGGGTTAAATCAGCGCCAGCGATGATCCTCTCGGAATGTTCTAGAGCTAAAAGAAACAAAGTTGTAGATTAGGTACACTGCGCATGCTCCTCCCACCCAGCCTCAGTTCCATTTCTCTGCTCTGCGAAGTGGTTCCTTTCGGCTAGAGCTCTGATATATTTCTTATTCTTGGACTTTTTTCGGCTATTTGTCCTTCGGTTTTTTGACCCTGTACGGTTTTCGGCTATTCTAACCTCTCCTATCCTGACACGGACTGTTTATTCGGACTTGGCACTGGTTTTTCCCTGGTTGTGGCGAATCCGGGTTTTTCCCGCCTTAACCAACGGTCTCCTGGGTGCGGCGGATTTCGCTTTGCAGCTTATGTCCCCGTCTGGCCCGTTTAGTCGCTGCGTGGACTGCAATCGCAAGCTCCCCTTTCAGGACAGACACGAAAAGTGCCTTTTTTGTTTGGGGGAGGCGCATTCCCCCCAGGATTGCAAGCACTGTAGGGCGTTCACAAAACCTGCCCTTCGTGCACGCCAGCAGCGTTTGAAATACCATCTTTGGGACGCTGCCCTGGCTGCTTCACAACCGTCATCTATGGAGCTCCCCACCTCCGCCGCTACCCCATCGACTTCTACCAGCCTGGGTCAATCCTGCACCAAGGCTCAAAATAAGCTTGGGGACAAACCTTCAAAGAAAAAGGCACCATCCTCCAAAACCGCGGCGTCCAAACCTGCGAAACAACCGAAGAAAAAGGCGGTTAAAGAGCTGGGGGCAACCGAGCAATTGCTATCTGCTCCTGCTCCTATTCCGTCCCCTATTTTGGAGGAGTCTCTAAGAGACAGAGAATCCCTGTCGGAGGTACCGATCTCGCTACCTCCTAGACAGGCTGAGCCACTGGATGTTCCTCGGGCTTTGTCCCCGACGCCTCGCCAGCTTGCTTGTGCTACCGCAAGCTTGGTGTCTCCGCGCCATAGCCCTGTATCCACCGGGCGGGCGTCGTTGGCTCATTCCTCCTCATCGGCATCGACACGGAGGTCGTCGCCGAGGAAGCGCTCGCGCAAGAGGAAGCACATTTCGAAACGCCGGTGTCGGTCTCCCGACAGGCGTTCTCGACGTCGACGGAGATCCTCTTCGGAGGATTCCTCGTCTTCCTCTTCCCCGCCGAGGAGGCGTCGACGTCGACATCGTCGGAGGTACACCTCTACCTTGTCCTCGACATCACAGGACAGGCGTCGACGTCGAAGGAGGGCAAGGCACGCTTATACTTCGTCGTCCTCATCCTCTTCACCTCCTCCGCGGCGGCATCGATGTCGACATCGTCTCGACGCCGAACCACCCCCGTTACCATCTAATCTTACAGAGCAGATTAAGGATGCCTCGGCTCTTATTTCTTCTGCACCACTTACTCCTCAGCAACCAGTTAGGGAGCCCTCGCGACCTCAACCACCACCACGAAAACGGAGGCGTTCCCCCTCCTCCGAGGACGATGATCTCTTTTCTGATACTTGCTCTGAGTCTGAGGACGAGCCTCACCCTCCGGATGATAAAGGGGAGCTGCCAATGGGTGAGGAGGTAGGCTCTGACACTGGTGACCCTCATGCCTCCTCACCGTCAGAGGATTTCTCTTCATATTCACAGATGCTTTCCAGGTTGGCTAAGGTGCTCAAGCTTCAGGTGGATGCGCCCTCTATAGTTGAAGAGGACCTCATATTTGGAGACATCAATAGTGAGCGCTCCCCTCCACCTACTTTGTCTTACCTTTCTGCTCTGACCAATATAATTAAAGAATTCTGGGAGCAACCATCTAACACTCCCTCTTTATCTCGACGTACTGATAATCTTTATAGGATTTCAGGAGAAGACACCAGGTTCCTCCTTAAACATCCTATTCCCAATTCCTTAATAGTGGAAACTAGTTGCACTAAACCGACGGGGAGATCACACGTCACTCCCACTAATAAGGAAGGCAAAAAACTGGAGGTGCTTGGCAGGAAAGTTTATTCGCTTATCGCCTTTATTTTACGAGTTGCCAACTACCAGACTGCATTAGGGGCGTATCAGAAGCAGCTCTGGCTTAAAGTCTTGCCTGGGCTGCGGATGGTACCTGAGGACGCTAGACAGGACTTTCTCAACACTTATGAAGAGGCTCAAACTGTCTCTAAGCATCTGCGTATAGCTACAAAACATTCTGTCGAGGCTGCGGCTAGGATTTTGATGTCTGCTGTCACTCTTCGTCGTCATGCTTGGCTTAGAGAAGCCAACATACTAGATGATGTCAAGGCGAAAGTAGAAAATCTGCCCTTTGACGCTTCGGGACTTTTCAGTGACAAAACTGATCTATACCTTGAGGAACTGCATAAAGCAAAAAAGACTGCCAAGTCATACTATATACAGCCTCAGCCTAAATATAACAGATACCACTGGAAGAAGCCTTACAATCAGTACTTCCAAGGCTCGCAGTACAAGCAATTCAAGGGACAGGCTCAAACTAGGTCTGCCACTGCCGCTTCATCCTCCAATACTTACCGTCCTCAGCATTCTCAGCGTCGTCAGGGATTCAAACAACCTGCAAAAAAATCAAAACAGTACCTTTGACCCAGTCATCTCAGTCCCAACACAACACGGAACAAGACTTTCTCCTTATCTCCAGAATTGGTTAGCTATTACAGGAGACTCTTGGGTATTAAACATCGTTCAATTCGGTTATCTTTTGGAGTTTATAAAATCGCCTCCTCTAGGGCAGGTTCTCTCTACATCATCAGATCCTGTCCTAGAAGAAGAGGTTTTTTCTCTGCTACGGAAAAATGCTATTCAAAGAGTTCCCGTTTCAGACATCAAAGACGGCTTTTATTCAAGATATTTCGCCGTCCCCAAGAAGGACAAAGGCATCAGACCAATCTTGGACTTGAGAAAACTAAATACTTACCTCCATCCGCGAAGGTTCCGCATGGTCACCTTGGAATCGATAATCCACCTGTTGAAAAAGGACAGTTGGTTTCTCGTCATAGACTTAAAGGATGCCTATTTTCATATAACGATACATCCCTTCCATCGCAAGTACCTCAGATTCCTTTTTCACGACACCATTTACCAGTATCTGGCCCTCCCCTTCGGCCTGGCCACAGCTCCCAGAACCTTTACCAAATGTATGGCGCCCGTAGCAGCGTTCTTACGTCTAAACGGTGTTCAAGTATTCCCGTACATAGACGATTGGTTAATAGTCTCCGCATCCAGACGCCGTGCTCTGAAAGACAAAACGTATGTGCTACATGTTCTACGCGGCCTAGGTCTTACCGTGAACATCAAAAAGTCTCACCTAGTCCCATCTCGGGTCGTCAACTACATCGGGGCGAGGATAGATGCCAGAAAAGGACGCATCTTTCTACCACCAGAGCGCATACAAAAAATACGCCAAGCAATCCGGCAGTTTCAACCCGGGGCAACAGTCACAGCGAAACACGCCCAGCATCTCCTCGGTCTGATGGCCTCGACGACACCAGGATTGGCTCATGCCAGATTGAAACTCAGGTCCCTGCAAGCTTGGTTTCTGTCACAATTCAACCCAGAGACGGACTGTCAGCACAAACGGCTTCCAGTCACCAGGGAGTTAGCTCGACAACTCCGATGGTGGGGTTTCATTCCGCATTTGGCAATAGGACGCCCATTTCGACCGCTCCGGCTGTCGGTACAGGTGACCACAGATGCGAGCCCTATCGGCTGGGGTGCGCACTGTGGTCCTCACAAGATACATTCCCTGTGGACAGCGCAGGAGAAGATACTGCACATCAACCACTTGGAAATCCTAGCCATTTTCAAAGCCTTCAAGACGTTTCTACCTCTGGTACAAGGTCGGGGTGTCCAAGTAGTCACGGACAACACCACGGCCTTGTACTATGTGAACAAGCAAGGGGGCACGCATTCACAGTCGCTACTTCTCATCACCGTGATGTTTTGGGAGTGGTGCTACCGCCATCATGTCTTCCCCGTGGCGATACATATTGCCTCGGAGGACAACACAATGGCGGACAATCTCAGCCGCCGTACCAGCCAGATGCACGAGTGGCAACTAGACAACAGGATCTTCCAACGCATCTGCCACCGTTGGGGCACTCCAGTCATGGATGTTTTTGCAACAATGCACAACCGCAAGTGTCCTGCTTACGCCTCCAGAGCGGGCAGGGGTGCGGGGTCGTTGGGAGACGCGTTCATGGTCAGCTGGGACGTCGGTCTCGTATACCTGTTTCCACCCTTTCCTCTTATTCAAAGAACATTAGTCAAGATCAGGGACGAGGCGGTGGAGGCCATTCTGATAGCACCCCTTTGGCCCCGTCAACCGTGGTTCCACACATTGTCGCGGATGTCCACAGATGCTCTCCCACTTCCTCTCTTTCCGGAGCTTCTGACACAACATGCAGGCAAGATGCTCCATCCGGATCTGGACAAGCTGCATCTCCACGCGTGGAGGATATCCCGCAAATCCAGGAGGTATTGGCCATGTCTAAGAAACCATCGACCATGAAGCTGTACACCTACAAATGGCAAAGTTTCCTGAAATTTACGGCCTCTCGAGGGTTAGTTTCGTCTCCGACAACCTTATCTACCCTGCTCCAATTTCTGCGTTATCTCTTTGACTTCAACCTCTCTATTCCCACTTTGAAGGTTTACATAGCAGCGGTTGTTTCATTTCAACCTCGTGGTTCATCGGCTTCCCGCCTTTTTTCTCACCCGACTGTTAAAGCATTTCTGAAGGGTTTGGCAAATTTACGACCACCTGTTCGACCTCCTGTTCCCCAGTGGTCTTTGCAGTTGGTTCTTCGCGCCCTCACGCGACCGCCCTTTGAACCCATGGCGCACTGTGACTTGAAGCTTCTGGCACTTAAAACCCTTTTTCTAGTGGCTATTACCTCTGCGCGGCGTGCTAGTGAACTGGCTGCTCTCAGAGTGGACCAGCCCTTTCTACAATTTTTCAGAGAGAAGGTGGTCCTCCATACCGATGTCTCCTTTCTTCCCAAGGTGGTGTCCCAATTCCACCTCAATCAACCTATTATTCTACCGACGTTGTTCCCGAATCCTTCTAATGACACGGAGCGCATGCTCCATACTCTGGACGTTCGGCGGGCACTTGCCTTTTATGTCTTCAGATCTAAGGAGTACCGCTTATCTAACAGACTCTTTTTGTGCTACTTTGGTTGTAAGAAAGGGTTACCAGCGTCACCATCGACCCTATCGAGATGGCTTGTGTCTACCATCTCACTGGCCTATGAGCTCATGCATAAAGACCCTCCTGAAGGACTCAGAGCCCATTCCACCAGGGCAGTTGCCTCATCTACAGCTCTCTTACGTGGCATTGATGTACCCGATATCTGTAGAACGGCCACATGGTCTAACATCTCTACGTTCGTCGACCACTACAGATTGGATGTGAGAGCTAAGAAGGAGGCTTCCTTCGGGAGAGCGGTGCTGACATCTGTTCTTCAGTGACGTCCCTCCATCCGGTGAGTCAGCTAGCTAGTCACCCTTTTGTGTGCATTCACAGAAGACCACGATGAAGAAAGTGGGGTTACTTACCTGTAACCATGGTTCTTCAAGTGGTCATTCTGTGAATTCACACAATCCCACCCTGCCTCCCCACTGTCCGTCACTGATTTTTATGATTCTCTCGCTCAGCCTTATGGCTGTTTCTGGTGGCGGATAAATGGAACTGAGGCTGGGTGGGAGGAGCATGCGCAGTGTACCTAATCTACAACTTTGTTTCTTTTAGCTCTAGAACATTCCGAGAGGATCATCGCTGGCGCTGATTTAACCCTTTTGTGTGAATTCACAGAATGACCACTTGAAGAACCATGGTTACAGGTAAGTAACCCCACTTTTTGCTTCTCTCTTGTTCACCTTTGGGCAAAGGCAGAGGGAGGAGGAACAAAACCAGGAAGGAAATTCCTATTATCTCTGACTAGAGGTATGGGAATTTTGTATTCCTGAAGGCTTTCACGGCCAGGATCTGATGGTTGTTGTGGTTTTTTTGGGTTATTTGGCCGTGTTCTGAAGGTTGTTCTTCCTGACGTTTCGCCAGTCTCTGGCTGTGGGAACAGCTTTTGTCCTTTTTTGTGCAAGGTCTTGTTCAGTTTCAGACTAAAACAACCGGAAAAATCAGCAGTAGGTGAACATGCCCTAAAACAAGCTGGACATGAAATTCTATTTGAAAATATTGAAGTACTGGACAACACCAGCAATCATTATGTTAGACTGCACAGGGAAGCTATTGAAATCCATAAACATCAGCATAGCTTCAACAAAAAAGAAGAAAGTCTGAAACTGAACAAGGCCTGGCTTCCAGCACTGGAAAATACAGCCTGCAGAAGGTCAACAAACCCTACCCAGCCACAAGGACCAGGGATTATTGCACAAAAAAGACCAGCTAAAGACACCCATCAACCATAGTGACAGATAATCTCTCCCACTTATCATAACAATACATCCACAACAAAAACATGCTGATCACCCTATCTCCTGATAAGGACAAAAGCTGTTCCCACAGCTATAAATACTCAACTATCCAACAAACAGCAACAGAGCATGGACAGAGTTCCTACTCCAGTCCTCTGAAGATGCCGGCCACAGAGACTGACAAAAAATCGGGAAGAACAATGTTCAGAACATGGCCAAAGAGCTCAAAAAACCCACAACAACCATATGGGACTTTTGTTCAAGTTATCCTTGGTGGGTAGTAATTAGAGGAGAGGAGCATTCCAAAGGGAGGACAAGATTTTCTCGCAGTTGTCCATGGACCAAATAAGGGACTTCACCATCTGAATTAGTTTCAGAAGTCAGAGCTTTCCCTCAATTACCGTATGACAAAGCCATTGAATAATGGATAACCAATTGAGGTGCAGATGGGCACCATAGCAAGCTCTGCAACTATTCAGGTGAGCCTCATTTTCAGCCTGCCAGTTGGATGGAATGAACTGATCCCTGGGACTGAGTCACATCACCCAGAGCAACAAGAGATGTCTGGAATATATGTGAGTTATATGACTGGCCAGACAATATTGCCATGTATGCGAAAGTGGATTTCTGGTGATGAAGTGCTGTGAGCTCTATTTGTTCAGCTGTTGAAGCTCAGTTCTAGCATGGGTTGTACCACTAGCCCATCTAATATGTCCAAGTATGGAGAGCATTCACCCATTAGAATTATCGACCCATGGTTACTACATAGCCCACCATTACTCACTGTGCCACTATATCCTCAAAACAGCTGCATTAGTACAACTTGAGCTTAGAAAAGAGGTTCATGTCCAAGCAGGAAACTGAATCTAGACTCTGCCATTCCAAATCCAACTTTTCATCTTGTGGAAGCTTCAAGCATGATGATGTGATTAATATCCCCAACTAACTCACTGTGGTAAAACTGATGATGAATCCCTGGTTTGCACAGCATCACAAGTGCAATAGTTTTTATGGAGTCGTAACCTGCATTCTTTGAAAAAGCAGTTACGTTATATCGTAGTGAAACACTTTTAAATAAACACATAAATAATGGAATAAAAGGAACTGTAATGTATTAAAAGGATTTTTTTAAAAAAGTTTGCAGTTTGATTTCCATACTCGAGTGCCGTCACAGCTACAATTTATTCCAGTGTAAGACTTGTTTGGGGATGTTGATGAACATCTCCTCCCATAATCATTCATTCATTCATTCATTCATTCATTCATTCATTCATTCATTCATTCATTCATCCATCCATCCATCCATCCATCCATCCATCCATCCATCCATCCATTCATTCATTCATTCATTCATTCATTCATTCATTCATTCATTCATTCATTCAGACAATATTTAAAGCTAAAAACGGTAAATATACAAATATTTTTAAAGGATCAAATAAATACCAAACTAAAAAGCAGTAAACAAATCAACAGCAAAACACAACAATCCACTAAAAAGCCCTCTCAGATTGCCCGTCAGTAAGGGAAAGTTTGCCTGAAGAGAAACTGAAGCAGATATGTGCCAGCATATGGCCAGGGGCAGGTTCCTCTCCCCTGCACTAGCATAAGTCCACAATTTAGTAACCTCCTGTGGGAAGGGGGCAATTTCTCTAAAACAGAATAGAATAATATTGGATTAGTTTAGGCCTGTCACGTGGGATTTTAAGAAGGACAGTTATTTCCCCTCTTATTTGACTTCTGTTATTCTAAAACAATAAGTAGCTTTTCAAGCGGACGATTAACTTGAATTACTTGAGCTCTGGGCTAAAATACAAATCCTGCTGTCACTCCACATGACCTGTAGATCTAAGCTGATTTGACTGTAATTTTCCACAGATGTCTCCTGAATGGGCTGTAATGTTTACAAGGAGACGGCACTTAACACAGTCAATTTAGATTGGATCAAATACAGGGCAGGTAGGAGCTTTCACCCAGCTTGCAAGGGAGAAGAACAGATGCTGGATTAGAAAGTTTACAGAGCAGGGATTGTGGGCAATTCTGTCATCCTGCAGATGTTCCTGGACTGCAGCTCTGTGCCTCCTGCACTATTGACTATGCTCGCTGAGGTTGATGGAAACAGTAGATTGTAGATTGCTCACCACTGTTATATCGGATTCCATGTAAAAAGACAGCAGATCTCTCAATCCCAGATGCTGAAGGGAAACAATAACAAAAGATTTCCATGTCTCACTTTTGAGTACCCAGGAGCATCTAGTTGGCTGTTGCTAGAAAATAGTATGAGGTGATTTATCTCTTTTCCCTGCAGTACATCTAGGTCTGCGTTTGCCTCCAGGAGCTTTAAACTGCATTATGTGGCTGCCTCTTTCTTCATTTTATTCTTACCAGAAGCCTATAAAGTCAGTCAGGCTGATAGAGTCTGACTGGCCCAAATTCACCCAGTGAGTTTCATGGTAGAGTGGGGATTTGACTTACATAGTATGTGAGTAAGGGCCTTCTTGCCTCCTGAGACCTAGTTAGGCACTCTAACCACTGCCACTGTATGGACTGGTCCAGTGAAGCATCTTTACATTCATAAGCTTACTCACACCGGTGGATGAACTTCAATAGGAAAGAAAAGCAACCATTTCTGGTTATCTCACATATGATTACAGCACTAAGAAAATGCTGTTGAAACTGAGGAGTTTTCAAAGCAGTTTGGGATACAGCATTGGTCTGTGAGGTGGAAAAGAACCCTTGTCTTTTAAAAAAATGCACTACAGGAAAATATTTTGAACGTTCAATGCCATCCTTCCAAGAGAGATACTGTTCTTAAAATTTTTTGGTCTCCCTTTTATGATTTGTTCAGATATTTGTTTTATTTATGTCTTTGTTGTCCTCTCTCTCATACTTTTCAGTATTAGTCATTTGGCAAGGAAAAACATGGTTGGTTCATATAATTTCAAATACTGAAACGGCTTTGGCTACAAATATTTGTCACGCTTGAATGAAAACAGGAATTTCAAAGACCTTTAAAAACAAGACAACGGACAATATTGTGTGCTCCTTGGGTTTTTGTCACAGTGTGAATTCAATGTCAGAAATCTGGCTGATGTGAAACAGGCCCCATTCTGAAACAGAGGCTTCTCATTCTATGGCCTTGTTCTCTGCCTTATAGAACTAAGTGTCTTGAGCTGGCCTGCCAAGCTCACCTAGTTACATCCTTCTACTCTGTAGTATTGAGCAGAATTACAGATAAACTGTAATTTTTTTAAAAATACAGTATTTTTAATGAGCATCTAAGTGGTCATGTCTGCTTCCTTTTGTCCTTTTTATTGTGATACATGCCCAATTTTTTATTAATTCAAAAATGGCCACCTTACTCCCTAATGAAAGCCCCAGATTCAATCTTTTGTATCTCCAGGTGAGGAGAGTACATTTATAAAGAAGGGTGGCTTGAGATGCTGGAGAAATTCTGCTGCCAAAAATCTACAGTGATGGGCATTGTTTTGATCTCACTGTACCATAGCTTTTAAATGTATTTATTTATTTATTTATTTATTTATTTATTTATTTATTTATTTATTTATTTATTTATTTATTTATTTATTTATTATTTGATTTTTACCCTGCCCCTCTAGACAACACCTACTCGGGGCAGCTTACATAAGTTAAAACACGTTAAAATAGCATATAAAATGCAATTATACAATTAATTCTGAGCAACATATTTTCAAGATGGCAATCTGGTCTTGTGGGCATATGAACATTCCATATGGCAGATCCATTTTACAGGAGCATAGGCAGCAACAGCCTTGGAAAGATCTCTGCCTCAGAACTTAGAATGGTTTTGCCAGCCAGAGTAAACATCTCTGGATGAGCTGGATCAATGTAGTCTTAGCATTCTGCAATTTCCTACCATCAAATCATGTAGAACCAATGAGTAAAGTGATAGATGCATATGAGATATATCTGATTATCACATTTATATAACACATACCTTCAAAACATTTCTTTTCTGGATAAATAGAATACCACAGTCAGTACGGCTAGTGGTCATTCTAGCTTGGCTATTTGGAGAAGTGCAATCCAAAATTGTAACTTTCACAAGCTCTGATATTTCTTTCAAGTTGTAATGTTAAGGTATGCAGATTTTTTCTTGATATAGATTAGGGATATGCACTGTCTTTGGGAAAATGTATATATTCAAACTGAATCGGGGTATTTGTGAATTTCCTAGGCAACCCCAGGGTGGAGCAAAGCACTGAGAGGCATTAACATGGCTCAGTGGGGCACAGTGGACAGCTTCTGGAATTTTCCCTTGTTTGGTGTCACTTTGTGAATTATAGTGAGCACAAGAGGGTATCCTGTAGATCAGTGGTCCCCAACTTTTTCTAAATTGCGGACTGTGGGGGTGTGGTCTGTGTGCAGGGGGGACACCCCACACTCACAGTTTAGTGGGGAGTGTTCGCACAAATGTGTGGGTGGGTGCTCATGGGTGAGTGGGATGTGCTCGCATCCATGTATGGATGAGTGGGGCACCTGTGCATGTGGGTGGGCAGGCCGTGCATGCAGATGGGCATGCATGGGGGGAGTGCATGTGGGGAGGTGGGAGATCTGTCTCTGTGGCCCAGTCCTGCCAAGACCACAGCCTGGTAAGAGGCCACGGACCACGGGTTGGGGACCCCTGCTGTAGATCATCTTGAATGATGCCATTGGTGTTATCAATATTCAGGCTACCCTTTGCTATCCTTTTTCCTATTGGCCATGTGGGCGCAATATTCTGCAGCAATCTTGGGCCATTTCCTGGAGTTTTGAGTTATGGATACAGAAGCACAATATACCACATTCATAAACAGGAGGGTTTTTTGGGGGGGTTGTTGTTTTGTTTTGTTTTTGAGGAATTTAATTCTGTTATGGGCAAACTGATCTCTCTCAGTGGCAATCAACAATCACTTTTATTAGCTGACTGTCTCCACTAATTGCTATTTAGCAAAATCATACTGATCTATGATTAACTAGGAAAAAAATCTTGAAAGGATTGTTTTATAGTCTGTTTCTCACCCACCCCATCTCAGTCAGCTAAATTATTTTTGTAATTAATTTTAAGAGCGTGATTTTTCCCATAGAATACCATTTTCAAAGGAAAAGAGGGTTATTTGCTGAATTGCTTGGAGAGTATTTGTCACAATCGCCTTACTTGTGTGATAGAGGAAGTTATAAAGTGTTTTATTGATATTTCTGTGGTATTTGGAATATCAGTTTCTTTCTCATCATCACCTTCTGCTAAGTCTGGTCTTTCTGTTAATTCTTCTATTGAGCCAATTAATGCAAGTGATAGTTCTACATCTGGTGATAATAATCCTGCTTCTGTTGGGAGCATATTTCCCTCTTTGTTTCCTAGATATTGAAATATATTAAGGCCATAATCCACAAAATGTTTACTCAAGGGCAATTTAATTGAATTCCAATTTTGTTTGAGGGTTTCCTCTCAGTAACTCACAGTTAATCGTTTCTAGATTGCAATGAGACCAGCATCAAAATGTCTGCTTACAATGCAAGCCACTCTATTACATTCCCCCTCTCCTTTCTCAACATCCAGGTTTCTATTATCCCCCAACTCCAGTAGTCAGCAAGAATAGAGGAATTATACCAGAAACATCTGGCTGTGCTGGACAACCCAGATAGGGTGGTTGCTGACCTTCAGACAGACATCCTGGAGAGTGAAGTGGACCTTACAAAGCATGGCTAACAACAAGGCCAGTGGAGGTGGTGGCATTCCAGTCGAGCTGTTTAAAATCTTAAAATATGACACTGTTAAGGTGCTACACTCAATATGCCAGCAAATTGGGAAACTCAGCAGTGGCCAGAGGATTGGAAAAGATCATTCTACATCCCAATCTCAAAGAAGGGCAGTGCCAAAGAATGCCCCAACTACTGTACAATTGCACTTTCTCACGCTAGCAAGGTTATGCTCAAAATCCTACAAGGTAGAGTTCAGCAGTATGTGGACCGAGAACTCCCAGAAGTACACGCTGAATTGCAAAGGGGCAGAGGAACTAGAGACCAAATTGCTAACATGCGCTGGATTATGGAGAAAGCCAGAGTTCCAGAAAAATATCTACTTCTGCTTCATTGACTACGCAAAAGCCTTTGACTGTGTGGACCACAGCAAACTATGGCAAGTTCTTCAAGAAATGGGAGTGGCTGACCACCTTATCTATATCCTGAGAAATCTATATGTGGGACAGGAAGCAACAGTTAGAACTGGATATGGAACAACTGATGGGTTCAAAATTGCTAAAGGAGTACGACAAGGCTGTATATTGTCCCCTTGCTTAATTAACTTATATGCAGAATACATCATGCAAGAGGCAGGACTGGATGAATCCCAAGCCACAATTAAGATTGCCGTAAGAAATATCAACAACCTCCAATTTGCAGATGATACCACTCTGATGGCAGAAAGTGCAGAAGACTTAAAGAATCGCTTAATGAGGGTGGAAGAGGAGATCTCCAAAAATGGTCTGAAGCTCAACATCAAAGAAACCAAAATCATGGCCACTGGTCCCATCACCTCCTGACAAATAGAAGGGGAAGATATGGGGGCAGTGACAGATTTTACCTTCTTGGGCTCCATGATCACTGCAGATGGTGACAGCAGCCACAACATTAACAGACACCTGCTTCTTGGGAGGAAAGCGATGACAAACCTAGACAGCATCTTAAAGAGCAAAGACATAACCTTGCTGACAGTGTCATTGAAGCTACCAACATGAATTTGACCAAACTCCAGGTGGCAGTAGAAGACAGGAGGGCCTGGCGTGCTCTGGTCCATGGGGTCATGAAGAGTCGGACATGTCTTAATGACTAAACAACAACAACAGCTCTCATCTGACTGTTCTGTGATCCTTTTCAGCAGATGTCCTTTTGCAGAAATTTTGGGCAGGCAGTCCCAAGTACTGAGTTTCACTACTAGTATATAGGGTGGTTCATATTTGGACCTTATTGGAATTAATTTTAGACCTAATTTAAATGCCTCCAACCCCAAATCTGGGTAGATAACATGTATATTGGGGTATCTGGTGCAGTGCAGTGGACAGTCTGGTGGACTGGGTTCAATTCCCCATTTGACCATGGAAACTGATTGGGGATTGGTACTCTTAAAACCAGTCCTTACTCACCTCCCTTGCCTTGAAAGCCCTACTAGAATTGCTATAAATTGATCTCAACTTGACAGCCCGTAACATAACATGTAACTATGAGATATACACAGGCCCCTCCCCAATTTTAGATCTCAGTCTAACCACCACTGAATTTGCTATGGTAATAGCAGCACCTTCTCCTGCAACCTCCTTCAAAACAAATGAGGTGGGAATCTCCATCTTGTTTGCAAGCCAAAGTATTTCCGTGCACCTAGATTTAGAGAGAAATTGAGGGGGTTGCTGCTTTTATGGTGGCAAATTCATGGTTCAGCATAAGGGCATTCATTCATTCATTCATTCATTCATTCATTCATTCATTCATTCATTCAATTTGTATCCCACTCCCATCAATGTCACAGCACTATACTGGGTGGGTTACAACTCATAAAATAAAAAACGAAAATAGAAATATTAAAACCAATAGCAATAACCCTTTAAAAAACACAGATGGCACCAACTAATCCCCAGAGTGGACATGTTGGGATAGGTTTATGGCTGTCATGGCATCCATGAACTCCAGAGCCGGGCCAGATAGTTCTAATTTGGCATGGATGTTGAAGTCCCCAGCTATCAATAGTCTGGGTGACCTCAACATCGCAGCCAATATGAACTTGGCCAGCCCTGGCAGGGATACTGCTGGGTTGCAGGGAGAACAGTATGCCAACACCATTCCAAATCAATCCCTGTGCCCCACAATCAAGTGCAAATACTCAGGCTCAAAAGCGAGCCAGTCTTACTGGCATGTATAGAGTCTCTGTAAACTATTGCAACCCCTCCCCCCTCGCTTCCAATCTGCCCTGTTCCGACCCCTCCCAGATTGCCCACCAAGTGAGGCAGTGGTCCCCAGTGAGTCTGTGGGATGTTCAATAGACAATGAAAATGACAGCCATACACTTATGTTCAGTGCTCCTCCTTATATGACATCTTACATTTTCTTGGCAAGAACAATATGTTTGTAGATAATCTGCAATGGGTTTACAGTGGGTTATCTGCAGACTGGAGCAAAACCATGTGAAACATGTCTGTTTTAATGCATGTATTTCACAGGTGTGGATGGTAGTGGGTAAGGCTGAGGTGTGCGTTTTTTTGTGAGCAGTAGTGGTCGCGACACTGCCGTGTTCACTGTTGCTACCACCACACTACTTGGGGAATGGTTGCAGTTCCTGATATCCTCCTTATCTTTTAAAACAACTAAATTCTCAGTGACTTCTATAACAAGCCTGTTGGTTGCAACACGTATCCAGAAAAATCTTTAATGAGCTGTGGTTCTTATTACCTATTTATATCCTGATGTATAAAATATGCATTTACATGTAAGGAGTACAGATGGCATGAACCACCTGTTCGGCGGATGGATGAATAGGTGTTCTGTGGTTTGATGCCCTGCTCCCTCAGCTTTCCTGCCACACTTCCTGCAGATCCTGCTCTAGTTTTGTTCAGAAGGAGGAAAATTCACATATATCTTTCTGTTACTGTCAGGCTTTTATTCCATTATTCTATTGAATGTGTAGTTAAGGTCACATTATCCTGTTTCTCAATAACTCCAACAGTCTGCATTTCATTTTTTTCTCATCTCAGGCTACGGACAGGTAACAATATAAAATGGAAGCAAGGGTGTATGGACTGCCATGACATGAGCTCAATAATTCTAATTCTGCTGTTTGAAGAGAACAAAATGCTGCTTTTGGAGGCATTTCACTCCAAATGTCTAATTTGGATTCCACATACACAAAGCCACTTCTATTAAAGTGTATTTATACACAATCATACTTTCCCAACACATTTTAAAAATATACTTCCAAAAAGAATAATGACATAAATAGTGAATTTCAAGCTAGGTGTTAAGGCAAATGTGTATTTTCTTTGATTAAACCATTTCCCCTCTCACAGTGAGTCTGGAAGTTGAGTCATGGCAACTGGACGTCTTTCTTGTTAGGTTGAAACATTTTGGTACTCATCCAAGTAGCTTCTTCAGTCTGAGGAGAGTTGGCAGGAGACCCCTGATATATTCTCCACATTGGTTTCACTTCCCCCTGATATGAATAGGCTCATTAGATGGACAAAGGATGGGGGAGTGAGTGAAAATCCTACTTCTGCAGTTCTTCTCCATCCATTGTCATGAGTTGTTAGTCATTAACAGTAGTCTTTCTGGTGGGTGTAGTCCTAATCTTTCTGGTGATGAATGAAAGGGCAGCATGATAAATAGGAGGCAGATTGAATCCCTCCACCCCTGTTGAGTGAGGGATTTTCTAGATGCACATGTATGGCCTCCCTGACCCCTCTCTCAAACCACCTATCTTCTTGGTCCAAAATGATTATATCTTGGTCATAAAATAACTGTCCTTTGTCTTTCAAATGAAGGCACACTGCTGATGGAGGTCCTGAGCCATTGCCCCTTCTGTGCTGGGCCATTCTCTTGTTTATGGCTGTTTAGTTTCTCTAATGTAGAGCTCTGAACATTCCTCTTTGCATTGGACTGTAATGTAAATAAACAGTGAGATTACTTTAGAGAAACTATGCCTCAGCCATAAGATTTGATAATGTGTTTACCTTCCAGTGACCAATCACAAAACAAAGCATGCTGGAATACAAGGGATGTACATGAAGAAAATCATGTTATAGCAAAATATATCTTTCTTCCTCCAGTACAGAACCTGTGCAAAATCCATGAGAAACATATAATATTGTCTGATCCTAAGTCAGAATTCCCCAGCTTTCTAGAGAGCATTTTCAGTGTCTGCTCCCAATCTTTTAAATCTCCATGCATTCAAGGCTAGGTTGGCCTCCTCCTTATTGTTCTTCTGTTTTCAAGTGAAAATTTTCCTGTTTAATCTGTTTTTTCCATTGTGAATGCCTTAGCAGAACTGAAATTCTTGGTGTGTGTGTGCAGCATATTTTATTTTTATCATGTGTTTTAATTTTTTATTTGTTTTGGGCTGGTGATTTATTTATTTATTTATTTATTTATTTATTTATTTATTTATTTATTTATACCCAGCCCATCTAGACTGAAGTCTACTCTGGGCAGCTAACAATAATACATAAAAGTAAAAACAATATAATAAAATAAAGACAATAGTAATAATATAATTCAAGATGGCAAAAGTAATCAAGTATTGACAGGAGGGAAAGCCTGCCTAAAGAGCCAGGTCTTAAGTTTGCTCTTAAAAACACCCAGCGAGGGAGCCAGACAGACCTCTGAGGGCAGACTGTTCCAGAGGCGAGGGGCCATTGCCAAGAAGGCCCAGTTTCTTGTTCTCCCTCAGCGTTAGGCCCCCCAGCTGTTCATCTTGGCTAGAATGAGTGATTTGGGTAGATCTAGGTGGAAGGAGGTGTTCCGCTAGATCTTGAGGTCTTAAAACGTTTAGGGTTTTATATGTCATCATTAACACTTTGAATCAATGTGGAAATGAACGGGCAGTTAATGCAGGGCAGCCAGAGTGGGGAAAATATGCTGATACTTTCTCACCCTAGTGAGAAGTCTGGCTGCCGCATTCTGCACCATTTGAAGCTTCCGCATCAATCTCAAAGGGAGCCCCACATAATATTGTTATAGGTTTAATTATATTTCAATACAAATATTCTAATTTATTGTGATTTTAAATACAGGTATATGTATACCTTTTCAGCCATTGCATGCAGCCTTGAGTCCTTTCATTGGCAGAAAGGTGGAATATAAATACTGTAAATAATGTACGTCAGTAAAAATCATTCAGTAAGACCATTGTCTATCCATATCTACAAAAAAAAGACCCTTTTAAAAATATCTTTCTTCTAAAAACATTGATCCACTTGTGTAAGATTCAGCAATAATTTTTCTTGTGTTCAAAATTTATAAATTTTAAATCCTTGTTTTTCAAGATATGCAATATTTCAGTTTAGCCAATTTCTTCCAGAATGAACTGAAATGAAATTGTCTTCCAAAAGATGGAAGATGGAGATGACCCTGTTGTGCTGGGCTGCCCAATAGCTGTTCAAGACAATTCTCAGGAAAATGAGGAGGTACAAATTCCAATTCACCACTAGAAAGGCAAAAACACAGGGATTCAAACCCAGTTAAGCACTATTAGTCATGGATTGGGATAGACAAATGTGTTGCTTTCTGTTTCCCTCATATTTAATTTGTTCTGGTTTTATGTTCTTTCTATTCTGAATATTTTGTGAATTTGGTAATGGACAAGGTAAAAGGGTTATATGATGCATACACCACAGCAGGTGACTATGTCACAGTAGGTACGCCATGCAAATTCCTATAGAATTAATTAACTCTGTGATTGTAACCTATAGAGAAGGCTGTTCTTCTATAACCACGAGAGGCAGAATGTTCATCCCCTTTGGTGTCAGAAAATAATAGCAAAGCATTTATATTGTAAGCTTGTGCAAATGGCCTGGGAACATGTTGGTGCTTTTTTCTATGAGACACCCAGCCTTTCTGATATATGTTACATGGAGGGTACATGGAAGCAGAAGAGGCAAGGGATGTTAAATCACCACCAGTTTTCAACAGTTGCTAGGCAACAGTATCTTATGCACAGACAGAAACAGCAGATAATGTTTATGATATTTTGCTTTTGTTTTTATTTTAATTTTTGGTGTGTGTTTTCTATCGCTGACTGGCTGGCATGTTTTACCTTGACCAGAAGAAGAAAGGTTAGTTGTTAACAGAGGGATGAAATGGCTCTCATTCTTGTTTGTGTGTAGCAAATTATCCTCATTTTTAGTTGTGCAGCTGGATGTTAGAGGCTGAAAGATAACATTTTGCTTAAATCCAGATTAGACTGAGCAGGGATTTGGATGTTGTTTTCAAACTTCTAGGCCCAACAAACACTGTATTCTGTCTTTGCTTCCTTAAAAATTGCAGCATATGTAGTTCATTTTTTTATGAATGAATTTTTTAACTCCTGGAAATCTGAAATAGTGCTGTCCAGCAGTGTTGGATTCCAAGTTCAAAACAAATGTTTACTGTGTTGATTCCTCTCTATGTTAAATTAAGCATGTGAGCTTGTTTTTTAAAAACAAAAAAACGAGGGCTTTGGCAGGTAGGCAAGCAGGCAGGCAGACAGACACAGACAGAGACTGTTGTTCAAAAAGCACTTTGCTGACGTAATATACACGCCAAACCCTTGTTTTGAACTTGGAACCCAACACAACTGGACTGCAATATTTAAGATTTCCAGATGGTTAAAAATGGCAAAACAGCTTGTTTCCTCTTTTGAAACCAAAAAAGTGGCTATTCTCAAAAGAGTTAAACAGATGTGTTAGTCTGAAAATCTGCTCTTTCTTTCACTTGTTTAGGACAGAAGGTGAGAAATAAATGAATTTTGTTTTAGTTCTTTCATCTTAGGCAAATGCTAGTACACAACTACTAGAACACTGCCTTTTTGTCCCTTTATAAAATTCAGGGTTGTTCCATCTGTTGACAGATAACAACAGCACATATCTGACATTGTTGAGAACATCCCGTATACATTATTTCAGTATTCACTTGACACATTAGTAGGATATGTAACTTACCATTATCTTCTTATCCTTATCTTGCAAGCCACACTGGAAGTGTTTTTGACTAAAGACTGGGGCATACTACAACAACAACATGCAGGCAGGTCTTCAACATTGGGTCAAGTCTTAGAAATACTTGGAATCAATCTTGGGGCCTGCCACTGAGATATGATGTCATGATGGTGGCTGCATAAAAAAGAAGGACAGGGCTTTTATATCTTTAACAGTTCCATAAAGAAGGAATTTCAACAGGGGTGCTTTATCATGGGTTGCCCTTTTATGTGCCTGCCCCATGAGGTTTGGGTTTATGTACTATGCAATCTGTGATTAATGGCCCTGAAACATTTCCCTCAAGTGATGGAGTGCTAAGGCTGCAAATGTGCCACGTCCTATCATTTGAGAAAACTGCCCACTTCTGAAAATGGAAGTGTCTAGCCCCCATCCAGGGGAATTTGATGGTGCCTCCACATGCTTTCCTGCACATCTCCCTCAGAGAAGGAAAAGGCAGGTAGTGTGGCAACTCACTCTCATCACAGCTGGCTTAATGGGAGGGATTAAATAGAGGGATTGGGTTCTATGACTCCTCTCGGTACATATCAAGGCAGATAAAAGAGATCTCCGTATAAATTGCCTGTGCTGTTTTCAAGTAACTTCTCTGGACATCCCTCCTATCTGCCTTGAACCCAAAAGGACCATTTGGAGCCAGGCATCATCATCATTTTCATGGGACTCATAGGCCAGACTCCTCACTAGGGCCACTTTACTAAGCTGCCCCCTGCTTTTCTCTGAGTGAGAGTGCCCTAAGAGAGCAGGCATGTGGAAAGCTATATGTCCTTCCACTCCCAACACACCTTCACCTTGTGATGCAATGCATGGTCTAAGGCAGTGGTCCTCAACGTTGGGCCTCCAGATGTTCTTGGACTACAACTCCCAGAAGCCTTCACCACCACCTCTGCTGGCCAGGATTTCTGGGAGTTGAAGTCCAAGAACATCTGGAGGCCCAAGGTTGGGAACCGCTGGTCTAAGGGGTTCAATACACAAAACCACAATAGGCTGCCACCAGCTGTGATAAAAATAATATCAACACTTTCCATAGCTCAAACATGGTTAAGGACTGGCTAGAAAGCACCACACCTTCCTTCAGTCGCTTTCCAAACAATGGCTTGAAAGGATTTGTATAGCTTGTTTTAAAAACGAAAATAAAAAGGTCAGTGGGAGGACAATTTAAAAAACCCCAAACATTTCCAGATACAAAAGCAAATGTGATTTTAGGACTGCAGCATTCAAAAGCAGAAGCACATCAGAAAATAATAGCACTAAGTTACCCTATACAGTATGTAAATGTGGGGAGACACTCCATGTGTTCCTTGGCTCCATGTATGATATGAAGATGTCTCCTTGTGAGTAACAGTGTTACCAAGAAGCAAAGTATGGTCCTCCCTAAACTTTCAAAAGGCTCAGATTCTCAGTTCCCATTTATACAAATATATGGGCCATTAACATCTCAGCCAACAATCACATAATTGTCGTTGCAGGTTTTTCGGGCTATTTGGCTGTGTTCTGAAGATTTTTGTTCATAACGTTTTGCCAGTCTCTGTGGCCGGCATCTTCAGAGGACAGGAGCTAGAACTCTGTCTGTGTTCTGTAGAAATGTTAAGGAACATAGTAAGTGTGCTCTTTTGCTTCGGAGTGTTTCCAGTCTTCAGGACTGTCTGGCTGCTTCCTCTCCATAGAGGCATTCAATGTGTTCTCAAAGGCTTTCATGGCTATCATTTCACAGTTCTAGCTGCTGTCCTCTGAAGATGCCGGCCACAGAGACTGGTAAAATGTTAGGAAGAAAAACCTCCAGAACACGGCCAAACAGCCCAAAAAACCTACAACAGCCATTGGAACCCAGCCATGAAAGCCTTTGAAAACACAAATCACACAATTACTCTTAATCTACTTTGATCATTCTTACATGCCTCTTTCCTTGCTTCAAAATCTGCATAACCCTTGGACAAGGAAGCAAGCTGGTTCCTGTCTCACAGAGACAAGGAATCGGTGACTACGTTGATATACAATGTTTGAGGTGTTAGATTCAGGCTTTTCAAGTCCTCTTGATCTCAATCCTTCTTTGAAATGACCCAGGACAGGAATACAGGAATAGGAGATAGGGAAGAGGTGTAAACAAGTTATCTCCAGATCAGGATTCCCTCTAAGCTGGGAGCGCATGTGTGTTTGCATGCCTCTGCCTCCCTTCACTTAAAGCAAAGCAAAGCGTGCTGCTTATATACCGCCCCATAGCGCTTCAAGCACTCTCTGGGCGGTTTACAAGTTAATTATGCAGGCTACATATTGTCCCCCACCCCAGCGAGCTGGGTATTCATTTTACCAACCTTGGAAGGATAGAAGGCTGAGTCAACCTTGAGCCTGCTACCTGGGATTGACCCCAGGTCATGAGCACAGTTTTGGCTGCAGTACAGCGGTTTGACCACTGCACCATGAGGCTTAACTGTTTTCCTCCTCTGTGCAGTAATTGTGTTAGGTTCCAGTTGCGATGGAACCCTGTGCAGGGGTAGTGGAGTGACATGCATGGGCAGGGGCAAAGTTGTGCAAGTGAGAGGTGGAGCCCTGCCCAGTGGAGCTGAAAGCTAGAGGGTACATTGCCCCAGATGTAAAAGTTTGCATTTCCATGCCTTCACAGGTACCTTCAGTGTTTTTTCATTTTTCATGTTCCCCAAGACCTTAATCTCTTCACAATCATCATCATCCCCACCATCATAATCAACATCTACATCACCACAACTACCCCTGTCCTCCTTCTGTTCCTACTGGCAGGCTCACATGAAAACCAGTTGCCATAGCACACTGCATGCCTTTATATTCTGTGTTGGCAGTATACAAGGAAGTGTGTTAAACCAATGTTTTCTCCCTGTGGAGGGACCACTTTCATCTCCAGGGTCAAGCAAAAGCAGTAACAGTGATGGTGACAGTGGTGGGACACTTAATACTTGCCTAACAGAGCAGCAGAGATGGGGCTGTCCCTGGCACTGGGGAACATAGGAAGCTGCCTTCTATCGAGTCAGACCATTTTAGTCTATCTAGTCCTTTATTGTCTACTCTGACTGACAGCAGCTTTCTAGCATCTGAGGCAGAATTCCCTCTAAGCCATGGCAGGAGATCCTTGGCATTCTCTGGTGGGCTCCCTTGTCCTGTTCAGCCTTTGAAATCAGATTACACGTGTTCAGAGTGCTATGAAGATGTATGTGATCCATCTTCGCCACATGGGATAGAGTGTCATGAGAGCAACCGCTAGGAAGCAGCAACCATCACATTCGAGAAATGTTTAAACAGCTGCCAGCCCATCGAAGCACTCAATTGTCTGAAACATGGCTTGCCATAATGAGTTTTATGTTTAGAATGCTTAATGTCAAGCAGTGGCATGGGAGATTCTTTTACAGCTATTTGCAACCACGAAGCCAGCATTTTGTGTTTGTATTCTTGTTTTCAGTGGGACATGGCTTTGGAGTAGGCAGGCTTATGTTGAGAGGAGAAAAGAAATGTCAGGAGTTTGTGTTTTTGCATGGAGGTTGGCTTTCTAGTTAATTACTTGGGTCAAGGGAGTATTGGCTCTGGCTTGTCAATGCAATTTTTAAAAAGTATTGTTAACAAATAGAGGCCAGAGATTGCTTTAGATAATGGGTGTGTGGGATGCATCTCACACAGCACTTACCCTGGAATGGGTATGCACCTTTTCAGTAGAAATCATCAAAGGACCTTTCCATGTCATTTTAGAGAGGGAAGGTCACAAATTCATTAGTAAAAGACACTTTAATGTCATAATTCACTGCTGAGAACATATTTTATCTCTCTCAACAAGATAAGCTCTATGAAGGCATAATGTTCTCCTACTCCCCCTTGACCAGTTAACAAGATGAGAGGAAACATGGGGAGCTCTCACCCCTCCTACAAGTCCCATAACTATTCCTGCAGCTTTTTATATATTGGGGATTTGTGGCTGCAGCTAGGGAGACTTCTGATGAAGCCACTGCAGAACCATGTTTCGGCAGCGCAGCTTACCTTTGCCTTCTTCCCCGGATGAGGAGAGACCTCACATTCTTGTGTGAGTAAGTCGAGGGAGAGAGGGGAACGGTAGGTTATTTAAGGGCCGCTCCCCCCTCCTCTTCCTCTTCCTATGATGGCAATGGTCAAAGGAGGGCTCCTGCTGTTCAGCTCTTTTACTAGCTGCGTAGCTGTTTTTTTAGGCCTCTCAGCACTCGGATTTGGGGGCTACCTCCCTTGGTTTGCCTGGCATTTGACAATGTTCATTAGGATATATAACTGTTGAGTTGGTTGTTTTTCCAGTTCGTTCAGTTAAAATAGACACAGTCCAAGAGGGGTGGGGGTGTGATTGCACAACTCGCACGAGGTGAGCTGTGGCGTTAGCTACGCTTCATTTTAAAAATTAATATACAAAGGCTATACACTTTGGAACTCTTACCTAGCCTGATAATTAATTATTTCACAGTAGTATTTAAATAGTGAGCGTTACTTGCTCGGTTCCTTGTTTGTTGGAGCTTTACTGTTTAAGCCAGCTACTGCGTGGCTCGGCCATTCTGGGCCTCTGAGGTTTGTCACGCCATTCCCCCCCCCATGTGCTTGTCATTGAATTGTAGAGGGTGCTAGGCACTCAGCCAGGCACGCCTATTCTGGAAGACACTTGCTACTGCATGGCTTGGCTGTTCGGCGCCTCAAGTTTGTTGCACTGTTTCCCCCATGGACTCGTTTGAATTGAAGTGTGGAGGTTTCCAGGCAGTCGGCTAGGCACGCCTATACTGGAAGGCACTTGATATTGAGACCAGTTATTTTAGCAGGCTTATTTAATTAGCTACCATTCTTACACCAGGCAGCACAAAGAATTTGGGGGTGATTGTGTTATAATGGACTGGCTGCTTACTCTACAGGGATCATTTGAATAAATTAATTCATTAGGTAGAATATTATAATTAGCTTATTCATTAGAGTAGTGCTTATTGTACTTGAATATTAATTAACTCATTAGTGATTATATTTGATTGAATAACCTAATTAATTGCTGTAATATAGTAGGGGTGATTGTATTCAAATATTAAGGGGGTAATTCATTAGGGGTTTACAAATGATTAATTATTAGTGTTTTACAATGGATTGATTAGTTTAATTAATTGTTAATACATAGGAGAGGTGATTGTGTGGAAATAACCCAATTAAATGTGAATATAGGGATAATTAATTAGTTAATTTGCATAGGGGTAATTAAAAATCGATTGCACATATAAGTAATGGGTAATTTGTTCATTTATTATATTTGAGTAAACATAGTTTTCATTAATTGATGATAGTTTTCTTTAATTAATCATAATTAAGGCATTTCTGACTGTTTGAAGGGGCAGGAATCCTGGGGCTGTTCTTTTGTAATTCAGCTTGAATAGAGGGGTACAATGGCCTCAAAGAAGGGGCAAGGTAATAAAAAAGGGAAACAGCTGGCCAAGAAGCATCCAGCGCCTTGGGTGTCACCACCCCAGTCCTCTTCAGATGAGGAGTCGTGGCCCATATGGCAGTAGTTCCAGGATAAAATGGCAGCTTTTGAAACTGCAAGAACAGCAAAAGGAACACCTCAGTCCAGTGAGGCGCAGCCATGCTGGTCAGTTAGGGCTTCTATAAGCCATTGAAGTGCTAAGTTTAAAGCTCTGGCAGGGAACCTAATGCACAGGTTTACTGTTTTTGAAGTGGAGCAACAAGCAGAGGGAACAGCCAGGAAGAAAGCAAATGAGGCAATGGTAACTGCATTGCAAATGGGTTCAGATGAATTGAGGGATATCACACTCGTGGCAGTGTCCAGCATGTTTGCTCTAGGTGTGCAGGAGGCACTGGAGGAGGTTGGAATGGATACCATGCACAGCAGGGAGGAAACTGTCAACATGCCTTTGCCTGGTGAGTCACCCATCACACTGGACATCTCTTCACAGTTCCCTGCCTCAGACTATGAATTCTGACACCACTCCACCATTCCCAGCCTGGCCTTGTTCAGGCAGTGGATAAACCACTGCACCCAGAACATCCTCAGTCTCCTGTGTGGCCTTGGCCAGGCAGTGGGAAATTTAATTTACCATGCTATATCCCATATATTATTCAGAACTTTGGGGAGTCGGGTCCTACGTGGCCTTGTATGAGCGCCCAGTTTAGTGGCTGGGCCACGTCATGCCGACAACCTACATTTCCAGCCCTGGTAACTCTGGCTGCCGGTGTAGGTGTCTGGCCATACCCTTATAATATCGTGCCATTGCAAGCATTGCCATTTGGGGATCATGCAATGCCCCTGGGTGACCACCTCACCCCTGAATGAAAGAAAAAAAATTGGACTGATAATTATGTAGATTTATTTGATTTAATGAACAGCAATATAGAAAAGAAAGACCTGGATAAGGAGGATGAGAACGTTAAAGAGAGACATAGAAGGAAGAGACCTGACAGGAATTGGGCAAATTGGCTACCCGGATTCCTAATATATGCAGGGATGATAGTAAAGGCACAGCCTTGGTGGGCTCAATCCTTATTTCAATATTTGGATCTCATCTATAGGGCTTATGTGGACTCTGCAGGGCAGGCATGGCTTTCCTATGATGAATCCTTCCATATGAGGAGTGTGATTCACCCAAATTTATGTTGTTACCAGGTCTCTGGCTGCAGGTTATGACTCTGGCCAGGCCCAGTCTAGGTGACAGAACTGATAGTGGGCACCTGATTAGGAAGATTGCTCTGAATTTGTCTCCCTGTGTCAACCCCGCCTGCACTGCTGGGAGTACAACTCCAGGGGTGAGTCCACCAAGAAACCCTGCAGGTTCAGGCACAAGTGTACGGTGTGCAGGGGGCAGCATCCCAGTACCACATGCTTCCTGGCCAGTGCCACAAGTCAAAATAAGGGCCCCGGAGGTGGGAAGAAACCTAATGGGGGCAGGGATAACCCTGGAAAAGGGACCCAGCCCAATTAAGGTTAGAATTTTAGAATTATGGTTGCACGATTATCCCTTTTGAGATGATGCCAGTTATTTGCTTGAAGGTTTTAAGGAAGGTTTTAGGATCCAAGCATTAGGGGAGTGCACAGCATTCTTTGCCCAAAACCTCAGATTGCCCAAAACCTCAGATTGGTACATGGCATGGAGGCAGTGGTTAAAGACAAGATAGCCAAGGAGGTACGGGAAGGGAGAGTGCAGGGTCTGTTTCCAATGGCTCTTTTGGAGACCTTGGAGGCCTCACCTTTAAGAATAGTACCAAAGAAGGCATAAGGTGAGTTCAGATTGATCCACTATCTGTCTTACCTGAAGGGAGCTTGGTTAACAATGCTACCCCTTAGGAAATTTGCGCTGTGCGTTATACCTCGTTTCATGACGCAGTTAACATGGTACTGTATGCAGAATTGGCAAAATGTGAAATAAAATCAGCATTTCGGATTCTGCCAGTTCACCCAAGAGATTTTGACCTTTTAGGATTTTGCTTTCAAGGTTTTTTTATATAGAGAGAGTGTTGCCTATGGGATGCTCAGTTTCATGAGCAGTATTTGAACAGTTCAGTTCCTTCCTTGAGTGGAAGCTTAGGAGTACAGTGGAATGTAAGAGTATCGCCCATTACCTAGATGACTTTTTTTGTGGGGAAAGGAACACTGGGAAGTGTAAATTTATACTAGACATCTTCCGTTCCATGGCAGACGAATTGGGTCTGCCTTTGGCTGAGGAAAAAACAAAAGGGCCAACTACAGCCCTGATGTTTTTGGGTATTGAATTAGACACAGTTCAGCAAACGTCTGCGTTTCCAGAGGAAAAATTAGCTGACCTAAAAACGAGGGTAGCTTCGGTGCTACAAAAGAAGAAGGTGACCCTGAGGGAGCTACAGGAGATGGTAAATTTTGCCTGCAGAGTGGTGGTGCCTGGTCACACCTTTCTGCATAGGCTTTGTACCACAATGCAGGGGCTCAATCGTCCTTTTCATAGGATCAGGGTTACTCAAGGCATGAGAGAGGATTTGAAAGTTTGGAGGCAGTTTCTAGCTGAATTCAATTGCATTTCATTTTGGAGAGGAGAGAGGATGCTTAGCATGGAGTTTTAGGTCCAGTCAGATGCTGCAGGCTCCTTGGGGTTCAGAATATATTTTAGAGGCCGATGGTGCACTGACAAGTGGCCGGAGGAATAGCACCACGCTGGGGTCACTATAGACCTGACATTTTTGGTGTTTTTTCCCACTAGTTGGCACATTGTGGCTTTGGGCAGGCGAATGGGGCAATTCTGTGGTACGTTTCTGGTGAGACAACCAGGTGGTGGTTTACCATATTTGCTGGCATATAAGATGACTTCTTTGCCCTGAAAAACATGCCTTCAAGTGGGGGGGGTCATCTTATACGCCAGGTGCGCTCCTTACTTCCTTCATCCTTTTCCTTTGGCCGACTACGTTACCCAGAAGGCTCAGCGAAGCTGAAAGCTGAGAACTACATTACCTGAACAGTTTGCAGTGATCAAGCACTGTCGTGGCATTTGTGGGGTGATCGGAAGAGTTTGCAAAGCTATTCTTCCCCCCTCAACTTTCTTCTCACCTGTTTGTCCAGTTGGGCATGTTAACGCCAGCTTCGGGTGCCCCGGGGCAAGGCTTCATCTCTCTACCCCTCCTTCCAACCAACACAAGCCATCTGGGGTTGCTCAGGCACGGCTGCCATGGCCAGCCTGCCCTGCCACAGCAGCGTTTGCCCCTCCCAGCCTCCGAACCCTCGTCGGGTGAATCTTCGGCTGCTGTGACTGAGGGTGGAGGATCGTATGAAAAGTGGGCTTGCCCTGTCGGTCCACCCCGCCGCCATCTATCCGCGTCCTTTAAGACCTTCCCCCCACCTCAGGTAAGCCCTACTGTCACTTGGGCCCCAATCCATGGCATGCCTCGCTATGGGGGGAGGGGGGGTAAAAGGCAGAGGGAGGGGGTAGTCTTATATAGCGAGTATATAACAAACTCTATATTTTGAGTGGAAATGTTGGGGTTGTCTTATACGCCCAGTCATCTTATACGCCGGCAAATACGGTATATTGCAAACAACCTGACTTCACATTTGGAAAGGGTCATGACTCTGGTCAGGGCTTTCACACTGCACACCCTGACATTTAATATTCTGGTGCAGGCCAGGCATGTCCCGGGTGTAGACAATAGCTTAGCAGATGCATTATCATGCCAACAGATCAAGTGGTTAAGAGAGTTAGCTCCAGGAACTCCCGGAGACTCTTCCCCCAGAGGTCTGGCAAATTGGTGTGATGATGCAGAAAGGGCAATAGGCCTGGCCCTGGCACCAAGGACATGAAAGGGATACTCTGCTGTGAGTATGGATTTTCAGGAATTTAGAAGCCTGGTGGGCTTGGACCCAAAGTGGCCTGCCCCAGTTGAACATCTGCAGCAGTTTATAGTGTATCTAAACAGGAAAGGTTTGGCACCAGGAGCTATACAGAGTAGCTATCAACCTTCTATGCGAAAATCAATGGGTACCAGGGATATTCATCAGACTACTGCCTTAGAAAAATGATCGAAGGCTGGTCTAAGGAAAGAGGCAGAGTAAAGGTCACTAGAGCTCCCATATCACCAGAACTGTTATAAGGTATTTGTGAGCAGTGGGAGGTTCTCTGTAGGGACGATTACAAAGCTGCTTTATTCAGGGCAGCATCCTTATTAACATTCTTTGGAGCCCTTAGGATTAGCGAAGTAGTTGCCTCAGGGAAGGGGGATGAAACCAGGGTAACTTTATAATGGCAGGATGTCAGGGCAGTGGATGAGATGATGCAGATTTGTGTCCGACGAGCCAAGGCTGATCAGTGGAGCAAAGGAGCAGGTATCACCCCGTCACATTGTCACACTGAACCAATTTGTCCAGTGAAGGCCATTGAAGCATACTTGATCCTTAGAAGACCAAGCCCAGGATATATCTTTATACGTGAGGATGGTTCCCCTCTGAGTTTTTGGAAGTTAACTGATTTAGCTCTACATAAATTAAGGAGTTCAAGGACTGAGATTTGGGATGCACTCGTTTAGAACTGGTGCGGCATCTACGACGGCGGCCTTTGATTACTCCCAGGGGATATCAAACAAATAGGATGGTGGGCTTCGTCCTCTTATTGCAGGTATGTTAGGGTACTTCCTAATGTCTAGGCAGGGGCCTGGGTTTGTTTATGTCTTACAGGTACCAGAGTGGTGGCCAGAAGACACATTGTGATTGTGGGCCACAGTTATATTTTTTGGGCAGCACGTTATGCTGCCATGTCCCCATGGGGGAGTTGTGTTGGACTCGAAGCAAGGGCCCTTATCGAGTGGAGAGGGCACCAAGGGGTGCTGTGGAACCAGATTCACCATGTGGCCACCTTCGGTCATCAACCCCCAGAGGTGTTGGTGATAAACCTGGGTGGTAATGATTTGACCAGGCACAGTGGAAAGGCCCTGATCATCGGTGTGATTCATGATTTCACCTGGTTGGGGCCACATACCCAGTTATGCATATTGTTTGGTCAGACATCATCCCTTGGCTGGTATGGAGGGATGCAGGATTTATTTTATTTTTTTGCCCATAAACACTGCCTGAAAGAGTGTTAACAGGGAAGACTGCAGAGCTGTCTGTAGCAGCCTAGAATCAGTGATTAGTCACCAAAGTATCCATATGAATAGGCCAGAGTTTTTTCAGTCAGATGGCGTACGTCTATCCAAATGAAGTTTGGATGTCTTCCTGGAAGACATCAAGGGGGGAGGGTCTGCTGCTGGCTGAAGCTTGGTGAGCTTGATGGCAGGCATGGGACTTGGCTAGTCCCTATGCTGTGGTGGGTAGTGTGGACTAAACAAGTATTTTGGTGAGTCCCATAGCAGTATCAGATAACTATAGCTCATTTGAACTCCCAGCACTTGGGGGGAGGGTAAGATGCGTTGGGGTCATACCCGGACCAACAGTCAACAGGCAGAGGGTGGCTTGAGGTCCGGGGGTAGTCAAATTTTGGCCGGCTGGGTTTATCGTGGTCTTCACAGCTGCAAAAACTTGGACCAGGGACTTGCTCAGTTGTTTGCTTGTTAAAGGGTCTGTTTAGACCCATGTGTTCAAAGCTGAGTCTGCACTACCGCAGGACCCCCCTTTCCCAAAGGATTGGCAACATTGATTGTTTTCAATAAAGTGTGGCCTGTGTTTAATCCCTAATTCTGGTCTCGTGTCTTTATTCCGAGGTAGGGGGTCAATCTCTTTTGGTTGCCTTATTATGTAATTTGAAAGCCTGTTTTTAAACCAACTATCTGCACCGAGAGCAACTTTGTGAAGTTGATGGTGAGAGAATGACACAAGTAAAATAACAGCAGCAAGAGCAAACACTGCCCCAGTCAATCTACAAGCTGGATTTAGACAACATGACACACCAGGGAACTGATAGAACACCCAACTTGCTGTGTATGCACACAGTGTGCTGGTGTGCTTTGCTTGATTGCCTCTATTAGTAGCGGGAGTAGGTAAATAAAATAGAAGATAGCTGCTTTGCTTTGTAGCTTGTTTTGCATGCTATCTGAATCTGAATGCTTTCCACTGTTTGGTTTGCTCCTGTCCCATGAGAAAGACACACACCAAACCAAAGCATACATTCTTTTAATCAAGAAACCAACTATGTATTCTTTGCCAAAGCAGTGAACCACATTGTTGATCTATTCCAGTTGCACGAGCAATTGTAATCCTGGTATGTCAGCATTCCAAAGAGTGAGGAGTGTTGCAGTCTTATTCAGTGGAGTGCAACTATATTTCTGCTTCAGATCTTTCCAGCTACTATGGTGGCATAATGCACAGAAGGGGTGAAGAGCTTGGAAATGTTATTTTCCCCTGAATCCCCAGCCTGAATGGCCACGCGGGCTATGAACTCTGGGAGCAGTAGTCCCAAAAAGTAAAATATCCAGGCTCCAGTGGGGTAATATTACAGCATATCACCAAGCTTAACAGGTTTTTGAATGACTGACTTGGTCCTGACCTTGTCTAAGACTAGGATGGAATGGGATTGCATATGTTGGGGAAAGGACACAACTGCTAGGCTGGAATTTTAAGCTAAGAGTGTACTTAGACTTGGAAAAAACATTTGAATTGGGTTGCATGTTTTAAATTGATTTTTTTAAAAAAAGGTGACTACGCAATGCACATAGAAGTTCAGACTTTTTTCCCTTGGAAATCATGCTCTTGATTGGAAAGCAAAACAAATTATTTTACTGATGGTAAGAAGGTCATTTATTTTAACTCACTTGTAAAATCAATTTGATTTGAATTGTTTTGGAATATGTGAATGCCTCCGTGGCACCTCTCTGCCTCCCAGGGAACATTTGAAGCGTTCTTAGATGAACAGAAGCAGCCAAGACAACAACACATCCCCCTTCTGTGTCCTCTGCTCTGCTCTGCTTTCCTTAAGCTGCTTAACAATCCTGAGCAATGGAGAGAGTTCTTGCTGCTCACATATGAAAGCAAAGGGAGAGGAAGTTTTCTATTTCTTTTTAGTGGTTGCACATCAGTGATGCTTTCAAAGGGCTATCTTTAAAAATAAAAGCATTTTCAAAACATCACTGATGTGTTAGCAACAATTTCCTTATTCTTCCTCACTAAAAGTGAGCAGCAAAGAAACTTTCCCTTTCTCAAGATTGTTAAGCAGCTTCCCTCGCCTCCAGCAAGGCACCTGGGAAGGATAACACCCCTGCTGAAGTGCCGTAAAAAGATCATCACCACTGAGTTGTATGAAATCTTTTGTCTTTGCTGGAGGGAAGGTGGAGTACCACAGGACATGAAGGATGCAAACATCATCAAATTGTATGAGAACAAAGGAGACGGGGCGACTGCAATAACTACCGTGACATCACTATTCTCAGCATTGTAAGGAAGTTGCTTGCCCGTGTTGTGCTGAAGAGAGTCCAGGTACTTGAAGACACAGTCTATCCAGAATCACAGTGTGGATTTTGAGCTAACAGATCCACCACAGACATGGTATTCTCCCTCAGACAGTTGCAGGAGAAATGTAGGGAACAACAACAGCCACTCTTTGTGGCTTTCATAGATCTCACAAAGGCCTTTGATTTGGTTAGCAGGGATGGCCTTTTTAAAATACTTCCCAAGATTGGATGTCCACCTCGACTCCTTAACATCATCAGGTCCTTTCATGAGGAAATGAAGGGCACTGTAGTTTTTGATGACTCAACATCAGATCCCTTTGACATCCAAAAACAGGGCTGTGTCCTCACACCAACCCTGTTTGGGATCTTTTTTGCTGTCATGCTGAGGCATGCTTTCGGAACTGCAGCAGAAGGTGCCTATCTCTGGACAAAATCAGATAGAAAACTCTTTAATCTCTCTAGATTGAGAGCGAAGACCAAAGTCCAATTGAAATTCATGCGGGACCTCCTCTTCGCTGATGATGCAGCCATTGTTGCCCACTCTGCTGAAGACCTCCAACAACTCATGAATCATTTCAGCAAGGCCTGCCAAGACTTTGGACTAACAATCAGCCTGAAGAAAACACAAGTCATGGGCCAGGGTGTGAACTCACCTCCCTCTATTACCATCTCCACACAAGAATTGGAGGTTGTTCATGACTTTGTGTACGTTGGTTCAATGATCTCTGACACTCTCTCCCTAGATGTCGAGCTGGATAAATGCATTGGCAAAGCAGCTACCATGTTCTCTAGACTCGCAAAGAGAGTATGGCTTAATAAGAAGCTGACAGCATATACCAAGATCCAGGTCTATGGAGCCTGTGTCCTGAGCACACTCCTGCACTGCAGTGAATCCTGGAACATTTGTGCATGGCAGGAGAGGAAGCTTAATGCTTTGTCTCCGATGCATTTTTGGTATCACCTGACAGGACAAAGTTCCCAACAGATTAGTCCTAGAATGAGATGGAATTTTTAGCATGTATACATTTAGCATGTATACATTATTGAAACAGCGACGTCTGCATTGGCTTGGGCATGTTGTGAGAATGGCTGATGGTCACATTCCAAAAGATCTCCTGTATGGAGAATTACTGTAGTGCAGGGAAAGCACCCCAGGGGTAGACCTCAGCTGCGATACAAGGAGATCTGCAAGCAGGATCTGAAGGCCTTAGGAATAGACCTCAACAGATGAGAAACCTTGACATCTGATCTACCCATGTCACTCATGCAAGCCAGGAGGTGAGGCTGAGGAGCCTAATGCCGAGGGAGGCCCAGAAGGATAAGACAAGAAATCAGGCCTTCTTGGCGGTGGCTCCTCGCCTCTGAAACAACCTACCTCCTGAGATTCGTGCGGCTCCCTCGTTGGGTATCTTTAAAAATCAATTAAAAACATGGATGTTTCGGCAGGCTTTCCCTCCAGTCAATTCATGATGCCCTTTTTTCTTCCTCTCCCATTGTTTGCTCCCATCTTGTTCAAATGCTTTCTACTACGTAAAAACTGTTTTTACATATATTTATTGTGTTATTTTATGTTGTTAGCCACCTAGAGTGGTCTTAACCGACCAGATAGACGGGATATAAATAAAATAAATAATAATAAAAATCTGAGCATTCAGCCTGGAAGTAGGCGGTACATCATGGTCTCTCCCATTTTTTTTATTTTTTAAAAATAATTTTATTTTATTTTCTACACACAAAGCATACACACATAAAAAACCCAAAAAACAAAAACAATACTAAAAATATCAAAATCAAAAACAAGAACAAAAGAAAACCCCACATATATAGGCCGGGGGGAAGCATTTCCATACAATATTATCCATTCTTAGAAGTCTGACTGCATCAACCTTATTGCTCTATAAAAATTCCAGATATGATCCATCCTAAAAGTTGTACTAATTCTAATAATTATTTCTCTCACATCCTTGGCTTCCAATTTATTCCTCAGAATATCCATACTACCATCATGAAAAAACCTCATTTCAACAACGAACAATACCATACGAAAGACAAAACAGAGCAATACCACAAAATACGTAATATATCTAATATTGGCTACTTAAATCATATTATATTTCATATGTGCTTAGTGTCTTTATATAGATGCAAAATGATCTCCTAACACTATATTGGCTTCAGTTTACAATCTATGCAAATATGTATTCCATATCAGAATTTCACATTGTCACATACAGCACTGATGGTACCTGTCTGTCATGGGTTTGGAGGGAAAGTTCCATCCTATGGGGAGTGGAAGGCGGGACATCAGGGGGGAGGAGCTGTACTGTATATATATTTGGGGGGAAGTCCATCGTTAAGAGAGCTGACGTGGAGAAGTGGAGTTGGAGTCTGTGACGTGTGCCATGACGTCACCTGCCTGTCTTGGCTAAGGCTGGAGTTTCCTGGCCTATGGCAAGGCAGGAGGTGGGTCTTATAGGGGTGGAGCTTGTGTATATAAGGGGGGTGTACAAGGAGAGAGAAGGTTGTTGAGGGAGTGGTTGTTGGGGAATTGGAGAGTGACAGGGTTAGATATAGGTTAGGTGATTTAGAAACTGTGTGTTAAGAAATAAAGAACTGTGCAGGGTGAAGGTCTGAGAAATATAGTTTAAATAAGTGATTCTTTTAATCAGTGATTTTCATTTTATTCCTGTATTCAATAAATCATTCTTTTTATTTTAAAATCCATACATAGTCTGAGGTGTCAGGTTTATGTGTGGTTGGTGGCAGCGAAGTACTGTGTGTGTGTGAGTGAAGGATCGTGGCCTGTCATCTCTTGTGGTGACGTAGGAGGAGGTGGCAGTCGCGACAAAACTGGTGCCAGCGTGTGGGATACGAGTTGTCCAGTTGCCCAGTTGCCCAGAAAAGCCTTGGCTAGTGTGACCAGAGCAAAAGGATTTCAGTTAGGAGCACCTGAAGTGGGGTGTGGGTAACTCTCTAGGATTTGTCTCCAGGGGGGAGCAGATCGAGTAGAGAGGCACCTAAACTTCAGAGTGAGGGAACTGACTTATGAGCTCTAGAAGGTCCATTTTCCATTTTGGGAGGGAGATTGACCCAAAGTAGAAGGCTGTTGTGACTTGGTCTGAGAGTCCAGAGTTGGGAGAACTCTGAAGGGACAGACAGACCAAGGGCAGCGAAGATTTGGGATCTCTCTGGTGAACTACAGAACCTGAGAGAGGGTGAAGCTGTGGTGGATTTAGAAGTAGAGCCAAGGGCAGAAAATTAAAGTAGCTCTAAATCTGGCAAGAGGCCCAGTGAAGGGGCAGAAGCCGTTAGAGACTACAGTAACAAGCCTAGCCATATCTGTTGGTATACCCTGTTGAAGAGTGTCAGACCTTAGCACAGGAAAGGAAAAAGTGACGTTTTAAACAGAGGCTTGAAAATAGAAAAGAGCCTTCTGTGTGATTAAAATGCCTCTCACGCGCAGTCAAATGGCAGAAGTGAGTGAACAAAGAGACCAAGCAATGTCAGACTGGTCTGGGGATGAGTCAAATGGTGAGGGAAGAGTTGCCTCAGTGCAGGAAGAAGCTAATGGTGAACAGTTATCAGAAATTAAGAAAATTCAATTAGCCCAGGAACACGAATTTAGATTAAGGGCCCTAGAAAAAGAGAGACACCTGTTCTGAAATTTCCATATGCCACTCAGACATAGTACCACAAAGTTGTATGATTGCTGACCAGACTCTATCTGTGAAAGGGATTGGGTCAGAACTAGTTTCACTACCTGTAGCTGACTTGAAAATTGAATATCAAGGGTGGAAGGGATTGTGGAGAGTGGGGGTGTCTTCTGAGATCCCTACCCCTTTTCTTATTGGTAATGACTTAACAAAGCATGTCAAGAGTGCCCTAGTGGTAACACGTGCACAATCAGTACAAAGTGAAGCCAGTAGTGGGAATGACTCTCAAGAGCCAGAGAAATTTGTACCACAACCTGAGGCATTCTCAGTTGAAATACCTCAGAAAAGCCTCTTTGTCAAGGAACAAACAGCAGATCCCACCTTAAAAGACTGTTTTGCAAAGGTGACTGATAAAGATTTATCACCTGAGTGCCCTGAACGCTTTATTATTAAGGGTGGTTTACTGTATAGGGAAAAACTGAATAATATTTCAAAAGGGGGGCCTGAAGTTAAGAGACAGTTGGTGGTGCCTGAGAAATATCGCCCTATGATTCTGGAAAAGGGACATGCAGACATTTTCTCAGCTCATATGGGGATTAACAAGACCAAACAAAGAATAGCCCAAAACTTTTACTGGCCTGATATGGGTAAACATATTAAGAGTTTCTGTCAAAGATGCCATATTTGTCAGAGACAGGGCTCTAATTGTGATAAAACCAGAGCAAAGCTATGCCCATTACCAGTGATTTCAACTCCTTTTACACGTCTAGGGGTGGATATCATAGGTCCAAGGCCCAATGCCACTAAGCGGGGGAACAGATTTATTTTAATTATAGATACCCAGACTGTGGCAGAAGCCTTAGTGAATTACATGAGTAGGATGGGTTTTCCTTCTGAGACAATCACAGACTTAGGAACCTCTCATATATCCAAACTTATGAAAAGGTTAGGCAGGGGGGTCATTCACATAAATGCCCTGAAGCCTTATTACAGAGAGATCAACCTTATGCAGTTGGCAATAAAAGAGGCTGATAAGGAGGAACATGGGTTGCCCTTCGGGGAAGGGAGGGGCCCACAAAAGTTCAATACACAAAAGGTGCAGATCAGCCCTGCTCTATCCAGAGAACAGCAGAATAGTTGTAGAGCGCTGATTACGAAACCTCAAGAAGTGTTCTCAAACAAACCTGGTGTTGACAAGGGAATGCTACCCAGGACTGACACAGGGAATGCTTCTCAGTCTGTAACACCATATAGAGTAAGAGGTTATTACTGTGACAATATTCGCAAAGAGCTAGACGAAGTGCTGCTAAACGATCAAAGTATTGTACACTCATCTAGCGCTTGGTTAGCCCTTGCAATTTTAATAGACAAGCCGAATGGCAGTGTCAGGTTCTGTGTGTATTACAGCAAGTTGTATTCAGTAACTAGACCTGATGCTTATCTTAGGCCTAGGCTTGATGACATAAGTAAGATGATTGAAGGAAGAATTGATCCTCAGGACCAAGAGAAAACCGCATTTTGCAGTCCATTTGGCCTGTTTGAGTTCCGGGTCCTCAGTTTTGGCCTGAGAAACTCACCAGCAACGTTTCAAAGGCTCTTGGACCATACTCTGAAAGGGCTTAGTGACTTCACAGTAGCTTATATCGATGACATAGGGGTCTTTAGCAACACCTGGCAAGATCACCTACATCATCTAGAGTTAGTGCTACAAAGGTTGAAAGATGCTGGCTTAACTGTTAAAGCTAGTAAGTGTCAGCTAGGTAACTCAGAGATGAAGTACCTAGGTCACATAGTGGGAGGAGGCCTAATCAAACCTTTAGAGGCCAAGGTAGAAGCAATCCTGAAGTGGCCCAGACCTACCACTAAAAAGAAAGTGAGGTCCTTTCTAGGTCTGGCAGGGTACTACAGAAGGTTTATACCCGGTTTCAGTGAGATTGCTGCACCTTTATCAGACCTGACAAAGAAGCAGAGCAGCAACAGCGTTTCCTGGTCGGAAGAGTGCGAGATGGCGTTTGGACGGCTGAAAGATGCTCTAACCAACCATCCAGTGCTGCATGCTCCTGACTTCAACAGAGAGTTCATCATCTACACAGATGCGTCTAATGCCGGTGTGGGAGCGGTACTGTGCCAACAGGATGACAGCGGAGACCACCATCCAGTGGCGTACCTGAGCAAGAAGTTGCTTCCCAGGGAGAAGAATCTTTCTACCATCGAGAAAGAATGTTTGGCGATCATCTTTGCGATCCGGAAGCTGAAGGCTTACATCTGGGGTCGACATTTTACCTTGTGCACTGATCACTCACCTCTATCATGGTTGCGGACTATGAAATCACAGAACAGTAAACTGATGAGGTGGGCGCTTCTTTTGCAGGACTATGATTTCAAGGTTAAGGTGGTCAGAGGGACTATAAACTGTGTGGCTGACGCCTTATCCAGAAGACCAGAAGACGACACCTAAAGGACTTATGAACTCTGTGTATGGTATATGGCAATGTAAAGTGTTTGAAAAGTTATGTATTGTGTATGATAAATGTTTTACATTGCATGTTTTCATTTAGCTGTTTGAAGGAAGTGTAAGTATATTGGTAATTGTGTTAACTTGTGAAAAAAAAATGTAATGCTTTATGTTTGTGGTAGTTGTTTTGGGGAAAAAGCACCTTAGCTTTCCCCCACAAAACAACTTATTAAAGGGGGAAGGTATGTGACGTGTGCCATGACGTCACCTGCCTGTCTTGGCTAAGGCTGGAGTTTCCTGGCCTATGGCAAGGCAGGAGGTGGGTCTTATAGGGGTGGAGCTTGTGTATATAAGGGGGGTGTACAAGGAGAGAGAAGGTTGTTGAGGGAGTGGTTGTTGGGGAATTGGAGAGTGACAGGGTTAGATATAGGTTAGGTGATTTAGAAACTGTGTGTTAAGAAATAAAGAACTGTGCAGGGTGAAGGTCTGAGAAATATAGTTTAAATAAGTGATTCTTTTAATCAGTGATTTTCATTTTATTCCTGTATTCAATAAATCATTCTTTTTATTTTAAAATCCATACATAGTCTGAGGTGTCAGGTTTATGTGTGGTTGGTGGCAGCGAAGTACTGTGTGTGTGTGAGTGAAGGATCGTGGCCTGTCATCTCTTGTGGTGACGTAGGAGGAGGTGGCAGTCGCGACAGAGTCTGTGGGTCAGACGGGGTACAACTGTTCGTCAGATAGTACATACCTGATAGGTTCAGGTTTCTATCTAGGTAGCCAGAACTGATAGGTTCAGGGTCTATGCATTACCTTAAAGTGTTCCGTGGGAACCAATCTGTTGTATGTGTATGATTGGGACTATACCAAGTTCCAGTAACCTATTTACCCGATGCTTTTATTTACCCTGTTTGTTGTTTCAATAAACCTTGTTCTTTTGTTTATTAAAATCCATTCCTGGTCTGGGTGACTTGGTAAAGCGAATGGTTGGTGGCAGCATAACTACAGGGTGGGATACTCCAGTAGGTCTGGGGTTGCCACATTTATTGGTGTCCAGCGGGTGGGATACGACGGGTCCAGTTGCCCAGTGGTCCAGCAAAGCCTTGGCTAGTGTGCCCAGAGCGAGGGGGGTCTAGTAAGGGAAAATCTGAGGGCGCGTAGGTAATCTTCTAGGCTTACCTCACGGGGAGGTAGGCTAGTGGAAGAACGTGCAAACTCAGATTGGGGGACTAGATTAGGGAGCTCTGAGGCAACCCGTTTGGCAGGAAAGGGCTGAGGCAAAGCTGCGTGAAGTAACAGTGATCTAGCCTGTCTGCTGAGAGGCCTAGCAGAGGGGGTGGATTCTGCCTGGCAACAGTTGCAAGTTGGTGCTGGAGGGACAGCAGCAGTCTATAGAAGGCTGTTTCTGAGGCAAAAGGAAAAAAAGTCGTCGTTTTATTTTGAGGCGTGACTTTTGAAGGCAGCCTATTCTGGGGGGATTATGCCCTTGACTCGAAGCCAAATGGCAGAAATGGGGAAAGTGAGAGAACCACAGGGAGACCAAGGTTCTGAGGAGGAATTTGGCTCAGTGCAGGAGGAGAGCACGGGAGAACTGACCTCAGAACTCAGAAAAATGCTCCTAGCCCAACAGCATGAACTGAGGGTGAGGGAAATGGAGGAAAGGGAAAGGGAGAAACAAAGACAATTTGAAATGGAAAGGGAAGAGAAACAGAGACAGTTGGAGTTAGAAAGAATGGCGTTTGAGCTGAAGAAGCTGGAAATAATGAGTAGAAATAGGAATAACAATAATAATGAGGGGAACCCAGGGAATGGGGAAGGCAGCCTGTCTAAAACTGACTTGAAGAAAATCCCTGTGTACAACAAGGGAGATTGCCCTGAGGTGTTCTTTTCCCTCGTGGAAAGAGCATTTGTGGACTTCTCAGTAAGGGAAACTGAGAAGATGACCATTATGCGATCTTTAATCAGTGGCAGCCTGGCAGAAGTCTATGCAGAGATGCCAGTGGAACTGCTGAAGGACTTCGCTGAGTTTAAGAAACTGGTGTTTGCCTGACATGGGATAAATGCTGAACAGCTGAGGCAAAAATTCAGGTCACTCACAAAAAAACCAGAGCAGACTTTTACCCAAGTGGGGGCCCAACTGGTGAGGTTGCTAGAGAAATGGCTGTCTCAGGAGGGGACAGAGACCTTCCAGCAGCTCAAAGACCTGATAGCGCTGGAACAATTTTATTCAGTCCTGCATGGGGAACTAAAGTTCCATGTGTGAGAGAGGAAACCTAAAACGGTGACAGAAGCGGCGGAGATCGCAGATTTTATTTCCCAAATAAGGAAGCCCTTAGGTGCTGAGGGGAAAACTGTGGGTAAGCCCAAAGAGACCTACAGCAGGTACTCTCAGGGACCAGGGAAAAACCAGCAAGGGGGAGGGGCCCATGTTGAAGGGAAGCCCTCTGACATGAAACCACCAAGACCTCAGATTTTGGAGGGAAAACCAAAAACAGATGAGAAAGACTCCAAGTACAGCAGAAAATGTTATTTCTGTCAAGGCAAGGGCCATCTAATCTCAGAGTGTGAGAAATTAAAGCAGCTAAAGGGAAATTTGCCTCATGATTTGAATGGGACCAAGCCAAAAGCTGTGTTCTGTGTCCAGACAGAGCAAAGCTCCTTGCCACTGAGGGAGCCTGTGGCCATGGCGACTCACTCTGGACCAGTTACATCTGCTGATCAGGCTGGGGAAAATGGTCCTCTTGTGGAGGTCAGGCGCTGCTTACTAGTTAGGACAGATTCGCAATTGTTTGAGACTGCTGGGGTGGACGTAGGAATACTTGACCATCAGTATAGGGGGCTAAGGGATACTTGTTCCCAGGTGACCCTGTGCCATCGAGACATTATTCCTAAAAAGCATATAATCCCAAATGAGAGCCTGAAGGTGGCAGGGATTGAGGGGCAGGTGATCTCACTGCCAGTAGCTGAGGTACCTGTGAGCTTTCAAGGCTGGAGGGGAGTTTGGCGGCTAGCGATTTCATCGACTCTGCCAGCAGCTGTGCTCGTGGGAAATGACCTGGCTGAACATGTGAAACGGGTGCTAGTGATTACACGCTCACAAGCTACCATGGGGACAGTTCAGGGGGGTACTGAAGAGCCCGAGGCTGAAGCAGATGAGGGTAGTCCCGAAGCTGTGGCAGAACCCTTAACCACAGACAGCAAATTTGGCCAAGAGCAAAAGGCAGACGCCACTCTCCGAAAGTGTTTTGAAAAGGTGACGGACACCCAGCTAACACCTGAAACCCCAGCGAAATTTCGCGAGAAAAAGGGAATTTTATATAGAGAGACCCTGATGAATATCTCAAAAGGGGGAGATGGGATCAGAAGTCAGCTAGTGGTACTTGAAAAGTATCGCCCCATGATCTTACAAAGGGGGCACTCTGACATGTTTGCTGCGCACTTAGGGGTGAACAAAACACAGCAGAGAATCACACAAAATTTTTACTGGCCTGAAATAGGGAAGCAGATCAAGGAGTTCTGTAAACAATGTGATGTGTGTCAGAGGCAGGGGAATAACCGTGACAGGACCAAAGCGAAGTTGTGCCCTTTGCCTGTGATTGACACCCCGTTCAAATGTATAGGAGTGGATATTGTGGGACCTTTGCCCAAGGCCACAAAGAGGGGGAACCGGTTCATTCTCACCATTGTGGACCATGCCACGAGGTACCCCGAAGCCATTCCCTTGACTAACATCGAAACTAACACAGTGGCAGATGCCTTGGTGGGGTATATGTCCAGGATGGGATTTGCCTCAGAAATAATCACAGATTTGGGCACATCGTTTACATCAAAGCTCATGAAACGGTTATGGCAAATCTGTGGAATTAAACACAAGGAAACCACTGCCTATCACCCCGAAAGTAATGGGTTAACGGAGAAGTTCAATGGGACTCTGATGCGCATGATTAGGGCTTACTTGGCAGAGAATCCAAACAATTGGGACCAGAAGCTGCAATCCCTTTTGTTTGCTTACCGATCAGTGCCCCAAGCCAGTACCGGGTTCAGTCCGTTTGAAGTTTTGTTTGGGAGAAAAGTAAAAGGTCCACTTGATTTAATCAAACAGAATTGGGAGCAGATCACCCAGGATGACCCACAAGATGTTGTGACGTATATAGACACTTTAATGAATGACCTGAAGAGAAACCTAGAGCTAGCAGCAGAAAACCTGCAAGCTCAGAAGGTCAGACAGAAAACCTGGTATGACCAGAAAGCCAGGGAGAGGCACTTTAACCCAGGGGAGGAAGTGCTTTGGCTTAGGCCCTGCAAAGAGAACAAACTGCAGCTCAAATGGGCAGGACCATACAGGGTCATTTCCAAGATGTCGGACCTGAACTACCTTATAGAACAGGAGGAACACCAAGCACGGAGGGTGGTACATGTGAATGCCCTGAAACCCTACTACAGAGGGGAACAGATGGTTTTATTTGCCATAAAAGCAGCTGAGAGTGAGGAAGCTGAATTGCCCTTCTGGGAGGGTAGAGGGGAAGTGAAATACAACCCAGATGAAGTGAAGATCAGTCCTGCTCTCACCCAAGACCAGCAGCAAGAACTAAAAGTGCTGCTCACTAAATATCATAAGGTTTTTTCAAATAAGCCGGGGATAGTGAAGGGAGTGATGCATTGGATCCACACAGGGGATGCACCCCTGCAAGCAGTATCCCCATACCGAGTGACGGGACCCTATAGGGACAAGGTGCGGAAGGAGCTGGACGAGATGCTTAGGGAGAACATAATCGTCCCCTCTTCTAGTCCTTGGTCCTCTCCGATAGTCCTGGTGGACAAGCCTGATGGGAGCATTAGATTTTGTGTAGATTGCCGGAAATTAAACCGCGTAACCACTCCTGATGCCTACCCAATGCCCAGGCTAGACAATCTGATTGAAACCATAGGGGGTTGTCGGTTCATTTCGTCGTTGGACCTAGTAAAGGGTTACTGGCAATTAAGGATTGATCCCAGGGATCAGGAAAAGACCACATTTTGCAGCCCTTTCGGTCTATATGAGTTTAGAGTCCTTAGTTTTGGTCTCAGAAATGCACCAGCCACATTCCAAAGGCTGATGGACCAGACCTTAGCAGGGCTCAGTGACTTTACTGTGGCCTACATTGACGATATAAGGATCTTCAGCAATACCTGGGAAGATCACCTGAAACACCTGGAGATAGTGCTGCAGAGGTTAAGGGCAGCAGGGCTAACAGTAAAGGCAAGTAAGTGTCAGCTGGGTAGCCCAGAAATAAAATACTTGGGTCATATAGTAGGGGGAGGAGTGATCAAACCCCTAGAGGCCAAGATAGAAGCCGTTCGTGATTGGCCCAGACCCAACACCAAGAAAAAAAGTCAAATCATTTCTTGGGTTGGTGGGCTACTACAGAAAGTTCATCCCGAGGTTTAGCGAGATGGCGACTCCGCTGACCGATCTGACGCGGAAGAAGACTGATGACCGCATCCCGTGGACCAGCGACTGTGAGGAGGCGTTCCAGAGGTTGAAGGAGGCGCTCATCCATTATCCAGTGCTGCGTGCTCCCGACTTCGACCGGGAGTTCATCATCTATACCGATGCGTCTAACAGCGGGGTAGGAGCAGTTCTTTGCCAGGAGGATGAAAATGGTGACCAGCATCCAGTGTCCTACCTGAGTAGGAAACTCCAGAAAGGTGAGAGACATTTGGCAACCGTGGAAAAGGTTGCCAAATGTATACGCGATTCAAAAGGCCAAACCTTACATCTGGGGAAGACATTTTGTTCTGTGCACCGACCACTCACCACTGCAATGGTTAAAGACAATGAAAACCCATAATAGTAAACTTATGAGGTGGGCTTTAAACCTGCCAGATTTTGACTTTGAAGTGAAGGTGGTCAGAGGGACAATGAACTGTGTTGCTGACGCCTTGTCAAGAAGACCCGACGAGTGAAGACGGCGAAGAAACCATGGACTGTGTATATTGTGGTGACCAAAAGTTAAATGTATCTGTTTATTGAACAGGTTTGGTTTGTATTAATAAAGGTAACTTAATGTATTGCAAATATTAATGTTTAAATGCATAAGTGATATGTTTGACCTAGAGTGAGTAAGTATGGGTTATGGGATTGTATCATAATGTATAACTGTTTATGTGTTGATCCTGGTTGTTTTTTTGGAGAAAAGCACTTTAGCTTTTCCCCCGCAAAACAACTTATAAGGGGGGAGGTGTCACATACAGCACTGATGGTACCTGTCTGTCATGGGTTTGGAGGGAAAGTTCCATCCTATGGGGAGTGGAAGGCGGGACATCAGGGGGGAGGAGCTGTACTGTATATATATTTGGGGGGAAGTCCATCGTAAGAGAGCTGACGTGGAGAAGTGGAGTTGGAGTCTGTGGGTCAGATGGGGTACAACTGTTCGTCAGATAGTACATACCTGATAGGTTCAGGTTTCTATCTAGGTAGCCAGAACTGATAGGTTCAGGGTCTGTGCATTACCTTAAAGTGTTCCGTGGGAACCAATCTGTTGTATGTGTATGATTGGGACTATACCAAGTTCCAGTAACCTATTTACCCGATGCTTTTATTTACCCTGTTTGTTGTTTCAATAAACCTTGTTCTTTTGTTTATTAAAATCCATTCCTGGTCTGGGTGACTTGGTAAAGCGAATGGTTGGTGGCAGCATAACTACAGGGTGGGATACTCCAGTAGGTCTGGGGTTGCCACACACATGTTATCCATATTTCAGAGAATAAGTATATTATTATATGTCTCACCTTCTAAATTTCAGCATGTTGCAATTCGTGGGTGTTTGTTTCTTTAGATATGTGTCTTAAAATCATCAATTTCTAATATTATATTCATCATAAACAGAGTCTCAAAGTATATTTATCTAGCTTGATAATCTCTAGTGCTCTATTGAGACTCTATTTTCCATCTACACATACATGTATTTCATAACCAAATTTTACCTTTCATCAGAATTTCAAAAATTATCCACATCTCTTATCACATTACTACACTATATTCATCATACATATTCCAGATTACACAGTTAATAATTCTTAATTGTCATTTATCTCCAAACAAAAATCAAAATCATTTTATTGTTATAATCATCAACTATTCCTTTTTCCTAGTTTTATAATGCCATCTATGGAACCCAGTTAAACTATTTTCTCTCTGATTTGATGGATTTTTCCCAGTCATCTTAATTTGCCATTGAGACCAAGCAATGTCTGATTTGTAATCATCCCGTTCCCCGTTCAGTCTCACCTTTTGGCTTCTTTGATTACCAGATACACCTATCAAATTAGGACACATCTCTTTTTCACCCATCTGATCCTCTTTCTCACAATACACATGAGTTTTCCTAACTTGCTTTTCAAAGATTTTCTCCTCCTTTCTAAAAACAGATGTAATCGCTCTTTCTTGTGCTGTCGACGTGAGCTAGTCTGTTCCTGCTTGTGTTTCAATACGCTGTTCTGACAAAAATTCCCAATTCTCTGTCTTTTCCTTTATCTCCGAAAGCGCTGTCTGGAGTTCCGAAAACTGCATATTAAGACAGTTCATAATGTTAAATTGTATATTCTGGAAGGCATTTATAATTCCTTTGGTTACATCCATCCTTGTTGAAAGGTAGATAGGCAGAGATATGCACCTCATTTGAAGAAACACAGCTTGCTTACTTCTTCCTACTGAGGAGCCATAAAGTACTTAAGTAGTAAAAGTCGAAACGTCAGCAGAGCTAATGATTTATAGTGTCCCAGACTCTGACTTTGACCAAATAGTTTTGATTGTAGATTGAAGATTCAGTCGTTATAAAACCTCCTTTAAATTAATATCCACCTCTGGCAGCATCTCATCTCCTTAAAACCTCTTTTTTGTTGTTATTATTATTATAAAAGTTTATAAGGAAAACTATAAGCTGATCCCATTGAGGACAGAGGACACGAGAGAAGAGTTTATGTTTCGTCTCTGCCTTTGTCAGTTCCAGTTTCTGTTATGCAGGTGTGACGCAGTAATAAAATGCCGATCCGTCTGGGCTTAAAGCTTGTTGGCCGCTTCTAGGATTACACTATCTTCTTTAAAATCAGCCACTTAAGTTTATTTTTGTACTTACAGAGGCAGTATTGGAGCTGGTTAATCTTTGTTGGTGCAGTCATTCATAAATCTTCATGCTTCCCTCCGCGGAGCTTCACCACTAGGACGACATTAAAAAAAAGGCGTCAGCGAGGATTCTTTGTTTGGAGAAGGAATAATCTGAGAGGTGGTTGCTTTCCACCCCCCCAGAAATTTTCCGCCCTCCTGCGACACAGGGTGAGTTCCTCCTAACCCCCCTGCTCCCCAATTCCTTGGGGAGGGTCTGGATCCACGGCACACAGCAGAAATCTGGAGAGCCAGATTCCTTGCTGCCTTTGCTGTTTGTAGCTCCGCCCCTCCACCATGGTCTCTCCCATTTTGAAGAGACATTTTCCAGCGGGCTGAGCCAAAGAGGCAGTCCCGAACCCAGCAAAATCAGGGAGCTGGACAGGGGACAGATTGTATTTGTCTTCAGTGTGGAAGTGATTGTCTCTCTCAACTTGGCCTTCTCAGCCACACTAGATGCTGTTCCAAGTCCTCCATACATTGTATTGTGTGTTGGGCTCGCGAGACAGGTTAGGGATTCTGTTGGTGTACCGCCCACCCTGCTACGTACCAACAGTCTCCCTGCCTGAGCTGACAGAGGTAGTCTCGGACCTGGTGTTGAGGACTCCCAGGCTGTTGGTGCTGGGGGACTTCAACAACCATGCCGAGGTTCCCTTGACTGGGGCGGCTCAGGACTTCATGGCCACCATGACAACCATGGGGCTGTCTCAATGTGTCATCGGCCCGACGCATGAGAAGGGCCACACCTTGGACCTGGTTTTCTCAACGGGACTGGAAGATGGTGGTTTGGATGTGGAGGGGCTGGTCGTGACCCCATTGTCATGGTCAGACCACTTCCTGGTCAAGTTCAGTCTATTAGCTTCTTCTTCCCTCTGCAAGGGTGGGGGATCTATTAAGATGATCCGCCCTCGGAGACTAATGGATCCAGATGGATTCCTGAATGCTCTGGGGGATTATCCGTCTGATATGGTCGGCGCTCCTGTCGAAGCTCAGGTCATCCTATGGAATAGGGAGATGACCCGGGCAGTTGACACGATTGCGCCTAAGCGCCCTCTCCCTGCTCACCGAGCCCAGACAGCTCCTTGGTATACTTCTGAACTGCGGGTGATGAAGCGAGAGGGGAGACGGCTGGAGCGCAGGTGGAGGAAATCCCACTGGGAGTCCGATCGAACACAACTTAGAGCCCATTATCGGGCCTATTTCGTGGCAATATGGCTGGCGAAATGGCAATATTTCTCCAGCCGTATTGCTTCCTCAGAATGTCATCCAGCAGAGCTGTTTTGGGTGGTCCGGGATCTTCTTCAACCGGGAAATCCGGTGGAGGTCCCAGTCTGCTCATCAGCTCGCGGTGATGAGTTTGCCATACATTTTGAGGGAAAAATCGCTCAGATTCGCAGTGGGTTGGATTCCACAGTTACTGCAGAATCAGAGGATGTGTCCAGTGCACCGTGCCTAGGTCCAGTATTAATGGATGAGTTTCAATTGTTGAGATCCGATGATGTGGACAGGGTGCTTGGATCTGTCCGTTCTACCACCACTCCGCTCGACCCTTGCCCATCCTGGCTAATTGGAAGATCAGCCAGGGGGGTTCGCACCTGGGTCCAGGAGGCCGTGAACGCCTCTCTGAGAGAGGGAGTGGTCCCTACCGCCTTGAAAGAGGCGGTAATTCGACCACTCCTTAAAAAGCCTAACCTGGACCCAAGGCTGGTGGTCAACTACCGACCAGTGGCGAACCTCCCTTATTTGGGCAAAGTGTTGGAGCGGGTTGTGGCCGGGCAACTCCAGGCGCTGCTGGATGAAACGGATTTTCTGGATCCATTTCAATCGGGTTTCAGGCCGGGTTTTGGTACAGAGACTGCCTTGGTCACCCTGTACTATGACCTTTGCCGGGAGAGAGACAGGGGGAGTGTGACCCTGTTGATACTCCTGGACCTCTCAGCGGCTTTCGACACCATCGACCATGGTGTCCTTCTGGACAGGCTGGCTGGGTTGGGAGTTGGGGGCACCGTTTTACGGTGGTTCCGCTCCTTCCTGGCTGACCGTATCCAGAGGGTGGTGCTGGGGGACAGTTGCTCTGCCCCATGGCAGTTATGTCATGGGGTTCCTCAGGGCTCAGTACTGTCCCCCATGCTGTTCAACATCTACATGAAACCGCTGGGAGTGGTCATCAGGAGGTTTGGGCTGAGGAGCCAGCAATATGCTGACGATACTCAGCTCTACCTCTTGTTTTCCACCAATCCAGGTGAGGCGGTTTCTGTGCTGAACTCGTGTCTGGACCTGATAATGGACTGGATGAGGGTTAATAAATTGAAACTCAATCCAGACAAGACGGAAGTGCTGTTAGTGGGTGCTTCACCGGACAGGCTGGAGGGCCATTTCCCCGCCCTGAATGGGGTTACACTCCCCCTAAGGGACAGGGTCCGCAGCTTGGGGATGCTCCTGGACCCCAGTCTAACACTGGAAGCCCAGGTGGACTCGGTGGCCAGGGGCGCCTTCCTTCAGCTGCGGAAATTATACCAGCTACGGCCCTACCTGGACGAGCGGAGTCTCATGACAGTCACACATGCACTGGTAACATCCCGCATAGATTACTGCAATGCGCTTTATGTGGGGCTGCCTTTGAAGACGGTCCGGCGACTGCAACTGGTCCAGAATCGAGCTGCGCAGCTGGTGAGTGGTGCAGTCGGCAGGGAACATATCAAGCCGATTCTGTATAAGTTACATTGGCTACCAGTTGCTGCCCGGGCCCAATTCAAAGTGCTTGTTTTGACATATAAAGCCCTAAACGGCTTGGGCCCTGGATACCTGAAGGACCGCCTCCTTCCATATGAGCCTACCTGGACGTTAAGATCTAGCCAGGGGGCCCTTTTGAAAGAGCCGTCCCTTAAGGAGGTAAGAGGGATGGTTTGTAGACAAAGGGCCTTTTCAGCAGCTGCCCCCAGACTATGGAATGCCCTCCCGACTGAGATTCGTCTGGCGCCGACGCTGATGACATTTCGGCGCCAGGTCAAAACCTTCCTGTTCCAGAAGGCTTTTAATTGAAATAATATTAGCTGTGGGTCTGATGGCAATTTTAATTGTATTTTAATTGTATTTTAATTATTTTATCTTTTACTGTGTTGAATTTTAATTATTGTAAGCCGCCCAGAGACCTCTGGGTAGTGTGGGCGGCATATAAATTGAATAAATAAAAATAAAATAAAAAAATAAAAAAATTCCAGTAATTAATACAGTAAAGTACTGCTGGAATGAAAGAAATGTGCAACAAGTTTTCATAAATGTATGTGTGCCACAAAGTGTTAATAGAGGGAGCAGCATCTACTTAGGGTTAAGTATTTCATCACTTTTCTATGTTATGCCTGTGAATGCTGGCCCATTCACAATCACAGCATACCATGCTTCTCCACTTCAGCCTATCCTCGACCAGTCTCCTTACCACAGACAGTTTTGTTGACCCATCTGCATTCCCCTAATGTTTAACTCCAGCCCCTTACTCTGTGTGCATGAATGTGCATGTGAGAGGGTAAGAGTGAGGGAAGGAAAAAAAATAGAATGAGAAAATAAGTTGAACAGGCCAGCTTTGAAATCAGACAAGAGCAAAGCAGCAGGAGGTAGAAACTATTCTAATATATTTTAATATATCCTCAGCTGAGCTGCAGCATGAAGGCAAGGGACGGAACACAATAATGGCTACTTGCTCCTGCGTGTATATGATTGCTTGCTTGCTTGTCTGCTTCTATGTTTATCTGTCTGTCTCTGTCAGAACACATACTTTTGCCTCTGGCTCTAATTATGACCTTCTGATTCAACTCATTTGCTTCCTCCAGCCTTCCCCTCCCCTCACTGTTGTCTGCTGATGCCATTCTATAAACTCAGGCCAGAAACAGACATTAGATACAGTGGACCCTTGACTTATGGAATTAATCCATATTGGAATAGTGGCTGCAGGTCGAAAAGTCTGTGGGTCGAGGCTCCATTGACCTACAATCCATTGAAAACCGATTAATCCATAACCGGCCATTTTTGTTCCATTTTGTTTTGTTTTTTCCCGTCTGTAAGTCGATTCTCCGGCTGCAAGTCGAACTTACATTTTGTGGCCAGAGAAGTCTGTAACTCGAAAAGTCTGTAAGTTGAGATGTCTGTAAGTCAAGGGTCCACTGTACAACCCATGATTGAAAGAGAGAAATGTTTAACGAAGGCATATGAGTGTCACAGCACACGTTTTTTTCTCATTTCTGGGGTTATGCAAGTTAACTTGCTTTTGGTAACTTGCAAGATGTACACACAAGATTCATTTGAAGTCTGATTTCACAAACATGGAAAGACTGACTCAGTCACTGCTGCAATATTAACACGATTTCATTTGTAATTAGCAGCTATGTCTCTTATATCTGTTTCCAGCCTCGAATCTGACTCATTTCTTTATACTCTCTCTCTCTCTCTCTCTCTCTCTCATAGCCAATGGTAGGAGGCCATACCTTTTCTGTTTCCCAGTAGTTCACTGTATTGAAAACTTCTCTTACCTAAAGATGATCTTTTGCTGATTATTCCAAATACTATACAAGCCTATGTGAAAGTATTCAGTATTTTCTTCCTTGTGGTATAATTTCTGAAACCTCAAAACACATGAGGCTTTCTTCTGTTCTTCATAGTAGAGGATTAATACAACAAAGCACACTGTATGCTAAGAACTATAAACACTGAGCTTCCTTCCCTCTTAATTAGTGACCCTGATCTGTTGCATTTTTAAGCACTGTTCTTTTTTTTTTTGTTCTCTTTATTATTTATGTTTATTCGAAGGCAGAATGCCATGTGAAGAGCAAAGTGAATGTGCTGCCAGTATTCTTAATTTCATTTCAAAGTAAAGTCCCATGTGAGGGAGAAAGAGGAGAACAAGCAGCTAAGGATTGAATTGCACTTATGGAGAGAACAAATCACAGATTTTGAAGACTCAAAACTTCTCTATGTTAGAGTAAAATCACACAGCCTATGGCCCAGCAAGTTTAGCACACCAGCCAGGAACATAACACCAGCACCTCTATTTTTTCTAGCCCCAAGCAGGCAATAGAAGATATTATCAAAACAAAAGACCCACATGATCATTTCCACTGGAACCCTAATAAACGGTAAGACCAGGCTGCACGTTGTATTCCTTTATCTATCTCATGTGCCAGTTGCTCTCCCTTTGGCAATCAGGATGAGAAGCAATATATATGGCAGCATCATCATCATCATCATCATCATCATCATCATCATCATCATCATCATCATTATTATTATTATTATTATTATTAGTAGTAGTAGTAGTAGTAGTAGTAGCAGCAGCAGCAGCAGCAGCAGCAGCAGCAGCAGCAACGGCGGCGACAGCAGTAGTGGTAGTGGTAGTGGTAGTAGTGGTACTACTGTGTTTCCCCAAAAATAAGAAAGGGTCTTATATTAATTTTTGCTCCAAAAGTGCATTAGGTCTTATTTTCAGGGGATGTTTTTTTTTTTCATGTACAACAATCTACGTTTATTCAAAAAAAGTGATGTCATCTTCTTCTGGTTGCTGCACAATGGTGGAGGGCAGGCCATCACTTAACTAGGGCTTATTTTGGGGGTAGGGCTTATATTACGAGAATCCTGAAAAATCATACTAGGGCCGATTTTCAGGTTAGGTCTTATTTTCCGGGAAACATGGTAGTAGTAGTAAAAAAAAAAAAACCAGGCATGGTCAATCAAACCTATAAAAACATTGCTGGTTTTGGGAGCTCTGATGGTGTTATTTCAGAGATCTGCAACTGGTTATAATACTGTGTGAAATTGCTTGATATTGTTCCCAATGACAACGGGGACCACTGGAGTGTGTTTCATCCACAAGCAAGATGTTTCAATTGCCAAATCTCTGTGTTTTGTTAGTATTTCCAATTCTTTATCTTCAGTTCTCGCCTCTCCTGGAATTGCAATGCTGACTTTTTTTTGTTCTATTACCATTATGTTTGGTGTGTTATGTTCAAGGTATTTCTCAGTTTGGATCTGGAAATTCCACAAGACCTTGATGCTGTCATTTTCTGACACCTTCTCTACCTGAAGTTTCTATGGATTTTTGGAGGCTGGCAAGTTATAACGATAGCATCATAATCATAATCGCAATCACAATCACAATCATAATCATAATCATAATCACAAACATAATCATTATTATTATTATTATTATTATTATTATTATTATTATTATTATTATTATTATTATTATTATTATTATTATTATTATTATTATTATTATTATTATTGGCACAGCTAATCAAGATTATAAAAACATTAATTGGTAATGTATCATATAACAGATACAAGTTTTAACCAAAAGCCTAAGTATTTGTTAAATATCTCTACTTGATGTTCGCATGGGTTTTTGGAGGTTGGCAAGCTATACTTTTTGCATAATGACCAGTTCACTCTATCATGTCTAACTTTGTAATCTGTTTCTGCAATCTTTGGACATTCACAGATGAGGTGTGACACAGTTTCATTTTTTTCTTGGCAGAATCAACATTTGCTGTTAGCACCAGTTCCTTGGGTCTTAGATTTCCTCACATTAGTTTGGACTGCTTGTTCTTGTGCAGCAAAGATAAAGCCTTCAGATGATGATAATGATTGTTGTTGTTGTGAAAATTATTTAATTAATTAATTTTAATTAATATTTTAATATTTTTCATCTAATTAATTAATTAGTTGAAAAATGTCTGTTAGCTCTATACCACACACACGCGCGCACACGCACACAGACACACACAGACACAGACACACACACACACACACACGAATGAATGAACAATGTTCATGTACTATGTAACAGCAACACAAGAGTCCTCACATTTCAAATAATGCGAAATGCAGCAGCCAGACTGCTGATTGGGCTGCTCATGAGGATAGCATGCCTCCACTCTTAAAATAGTTTTATTGGCTGCCAGTTTGTTTCTGGGCCCTATTCAAACTGCTAGCCATGATCTTTAAAGCTATTTATGCCTCCGGTCCAGGCAATCTGAAACACATTACCTCCTTCTACGAGCCCCCATGACCATTAATAAGACCAGTCTCTCAGTCCCAGCACGTTCATAGCATGTTTAGTGAGTACTCAAGAGATGGCTTTTCCATGAGCCATTTCAGCAACTGAAAATGTACCTCTTTAGAGAGGCTTTTGGGGAGCCAGCAGGCAGTTGAGATGGGAGGGTCTTGAACAATCTGATTTATATATTTTTAAATCAACTTTTTAAATATTTGTAAATCAGAGTTTCAAATTTTAATTCATACATTCTAAAATTAATCACAACTAAATTATACTCATTTGAATCAATGGAACTTTTTGAGGAGTTGACTCACCAAATCGTCATAGATTCAGTGGGCCTACTCTAGTGCAACTTACTATGCTAAGCAACAGGTTCTTCATCGTGGTCTTCTGTGAATGCACACAAAGGGTTAATACCAGCGCCAGCGTCGGTCCTCTCGGAACATTCTCTAGCTGCAAGAGAAAAGTAACAATGTTTAGGACTACCCCTACTGCGCACGCCCAGCCTAACCGTCCCTCAGTTCCATTTTTCCGCCTGGCGGTTTGGAACCTCTCGTTTCTAGCTGCATTCTTATATCTTAGAAAATTGGATTTATTCCTTCGACCTAAAGTTTTGGCTATACGGACTACCCTCGCGTCTTTTCCCTTCAAACTAGACGACATCGGTTCTTCTTCTATTTTCCTCGGCTTTCACTCGGACTGTTTTACGGACTTCTTTGCCTTCTCCTTCGGACTAGTCGACGCCGGTGTCTTACCACCCTATGTCCCCGTCCGGACCCTTTAGCAGGTGTGTGGTGTGTGATCGCAAAATCCCCCACCAGGACGGCCACGATACTTGTTTGTATTGTTTAGGGGAATCGCACAACTCCAAAACTTGCCCACACTGCAAAGCTTTCACTAAAGCCGCCCTTAAGGCTCGCCAACAGCGCCTTAAACTTCACCTGTGGGAGTCAACATTATCTTCCACAGCGCCTTCGGAGGGAGAAATGGCTTCCACTTCCAGAGCAGCCCCCGTACAATCGGTGGTTTCTAAAGTCTCAAAAATGTCGAAGAAGTCCACGGCGTTGAAGTCGACCACTCTTGCTTCGAACCCCGAGCCGCCGGCTCCTGCTCCACCGAAATCGAAGCCATCCAAAACGTCGAAAGCCAAGGCGTCTGCCAAGCCTAAGGCGACGTCCCTTCGGCTGTCTCCAGGCTCCGGGTCGATACCTTCTCCAATCCTCGAGGAGTTGTCGAGACGCTTCGATGCTTCGTCCGGGGCAGCCGTTCCACCTCCTGCTCGATGCACTGAAGCCGTGCCGCCAACGGGAATGTCTTCCCCGACGCCGAGCCAGTTGGTTGCAGCCACTACTGGCCTGACTTCTGCCCCACATAGCCCATCTCCTGCGGGCCAGGGGTCGTCTCCTCTGTCAATCTCGTCCGTACACTCCGGCTCGAGATCTTCACGGGACAAGTGTCCTCGCTCTCCCGTGCGTTCGAGGTCGAAATCCCCTCGAGACAAGCGTCCTCGCACGGACAAGCACCGTTCCTCGAGTCGGTCCCCTTCTACCGACCACTCGAGATCGAAGTCTCCTCGACGAAAACGGTCGAAGAGGAAGCATCGAGCTTCGACCCAGTCCGACTCTTCCCACCGTTCGGAATCGAAATCTTCGAAGCGTAAACGCTCTAGGAAGAAGCGCAGGTCCCATCGACATCGTAGCAAGCACCGACGTTGATCCTCTTCTTCCTATTCCGCGGATTCGGACCGACCCAAATGTCGTAAACACCATCGACGTTGACATGGTCGTTCGAGGTCCATTTCCTCGTCTTCGACGTCCGCGTCTCGGGATCGGTATCATAGAAAGATCTGGTACATTTATCTGTCCTCTTCGCCGGAGTCCACCCGTCCTCGAGGTCGACGTCGAGTTATCTGCGTCGGGGCTAAACCCCCTTCATTACCGGTTGCCCCTGCACCACAACCAGTACCTTCAACGTCGGCATCGGCTGCAGTCCCGTCACAGCCTCAGACAGCGCCAGTCGGCGTCGAGGGACCACCTCCAAAAAAGAAAAGGGATGTCTTCTCCTCGGACCCAGATGAGGTGTCCACAGAGCAGTCTTCTGACTCCGATCAAGAACAACCCCTACCCCTGCCACCTCACGAGTTGCCTCAGGGAGATGTGGTGGTTTCAGACACTGGGGATCCTCACGCGTCTTCTCCATCTGAGGACTTCTCTTGCTACTCCCAGATGATGTCAAGGCTTGTAAAAACCCTGAATTTGGACTTGAATCTTCCTTCACCTCCGGGTGAAGACTTATTCTTCGGAGACATTAAGAAGGATAGCACCGCTCCTCCCAGTATAGCCTTTGTGTCAGTGGTTATGGAGACCATTAAGGAATTCTGGGCTCAGCCTGCGAATACTCCCAATGTTCCTCGTCGCACAGAGAACTTTTACAAAATTCATGGGGCTGACACCCATTTTCTGCTCAAGCATCCAATTCCAAATTCACTCATTGTAGAAACAAGTTGCTCCAGACCATCTGCCAAGGTTCACGTTACCCCCGTTGACAAGGAAGGTAAAAAACTGGAGATCATAGGCAGGAAAATCTACTCCCTCATCACCTATTTGCTCCGAGTCATCAATTATCAGACTGTGTTAGGGGCTTATCACAAACAGCTCTGGCTCAAAGTTTTGCCAGGGCTGAAAATGATACCTGAAGACACCCGGCAAGCTTTTCTAAACTCATATGAGGAGGCTCAGACAGTATCTAAACATGAACGCCTCTCCATCTGCCATGCAGCAGAGATCACTGCTAGGGTTCTCATGTCTGCCATCACTATCCGAAGACATGCTTGGCTCCGTTCTGCAGACATACTGGATGATGTCAAATCTAAGGTTGAGGGCCTCCCCTTCGACGCTAGTGGCTTGTTCAATGAAAAGACTGACTCCCACTTAGAGGATCTCCACAAAGCTAAGAGGACTGCAAAGTCCTATTCTGTTCAAACTCAGTCTAGACAGAGAAGACCCCAATGGTGTAAACCTTACGGCCAATATCAACAACCTTCTCAGCAATACCGTCTTTATAAACACTTACCTCAGCAACGTTCCAGACAGTCCTCCTCTTCTGTTCAGGGATACCGGTCTCGTCAGTCTCACCGTCGTCAATCCTTTAAACCACCTGGGAGAAAACAAAAACAGTATCTTTGACTTTCGTCCTCCCATACTCACCCATTCACCACCCACCACCCGTCTTCAGCCGTTTCTACACAACTGGGTTGCTATCACAACCGATACTTGGGCTCTAAGGATCATTCAATACGGTTACCAGCTGGAGTTTATAAAATCTCCTCCGCTAGGCTTCATAAATTGCTCCCCCTTCGATTCCTCGCTAGAGGAAGAAATTTCATCTCTCTTGGAAAAAGATGCCATCTATACAGTACCACCCCGCGACATACAACACGGGTTTTATTCCCGTTATTTTGCTGTATCAAAAAGAGGAGGAGGCATAAGGCCCATTCTCGATCTAAGACTCCTAAATACTTACCTGCGACCCAGACGGTTTCGAATGCTCACCTTAGAGTCCATCATGCACCTGCTGAAGAAAGACAACTGGTTTGTCCTTATAGATCTAAAGGATGCCTACTTTCACGTCACTATCCACCCCGACCACCGCAAGTATCTCCGGTTCATTTTTCAGGGCACAATTTACGAATTCCAGGCCCTGCCATTCAGCCTGTCCACAGCTCCCTGAACTTTCACCAAGGTCATGGCCCCAGTGGCAGCTTACCTTCGTCTCAGGGGCATCCACGTCTATCCCTATCTGGACGATTGGCTAGTGGTCTCCAAGTCACGGAGACAATCCCTGAAAGACACAAAGTTCATCCTGTATCTCCTTCTCAATCTCGGACTCACTGTCAACAAAGAGAAGTCTCAGCTCATCCCCTCCAAAACTGTACAGTACATAGGGGTCTGCTTAGATGCCGTGAAGGGTCGTGCATTTCTCCCCCCAGAGAGAATACACAAGATACAGCGAGCCATCAGAAAATTCCAACCACATGGCCGGGTGACAGCCCATCATGCCCAGCACCTTCTCGGCCTGATGTCTTCTACCACACCGGCGCTAGCTCATGCTCGTCTCAAGTTACGGTCGCTCCAGTCATGGTTCCTGGCTCTTTTCGACCCCATGGTCGACAGCCAGAGGAAACGTCTTCGTGTCACGCCGGAGCTAGTCAGACAGCTCCAGTGGTGGACGTACACACCTCACCTCACGGTCGGCCGTCCTTTCCGTCCACTCCGTCTCACCGCCCAAGTCACAACGGACGCCAGTCCGTCCGGCTGGGGGGCACACTGCGGCCACCACACCATTCATGCCCTCTGGACTCCACAGGAAGCAATGTTCCACATCAATCACCTGGAGCTGCTTGCAGTCATCAAGGCGTTCAGGTCCTTCCTTCCACTTCTACAGGGCCGCGGAGTTCAGCTAGTGACGGACAACACTACCACAATGCATTATGTCAACAAGCAGGGAGGAACTTGTTCTCAATCACTCCTATACCTCTCCATCCTCCTCTGGGAGTGGTGTTACCGTCATCATGTCTATCCAGTAGCCATCCATGTGGCCACAGAGGACAATGCAGTCGCAGACACTCTGAGCAGGCTTCAACATCAGACACACGAATGGGAGCTGAACCCTCTGGTCTTCAGGGATCTTTGCCGCCGGTGGGGGAACCCCGTGTTGGACATTTTTGCATCTCCTCAGAATGCGAAATGCCCCGGGTATGCGTCTCGGGCCGGCCTCGGCTTACACTCTCTCGGCGACGCATTCATGATTCCATGGAATCAGGGCCTCTTGTACATGTTTCCACCTCTTCCGTTGATACAGAGGTCCCTAGTGAAACTCCGACGTTCGATGATTCCGGCCATTTTCATCGCACCCTTTTGGCCTCGACAGGTGTGGTTCCCCACTCTAGTCCAGATGGCTGTGGACTCCACAACCCTCCCCTTATGGCCCGACCTATTGACCCAGGAGGCAGGCAAAGTCCTTCACCCGGACCTCGAAACGCTCCACCTGACAGCGTGGAAGGTCGTCCCGAGATCAAGGAAGTCTTGAATAGTGCCGTCAAGCCTTCCACGTCTCGCTTGTATGCGTACAAGTGGAAAAGTTTTTTGAAGTTTACCCAGCAGAGGGGTCTCGTTCCGTCCCCTGTTTCTGTTTCCACGCTTTTACAGTACCTGCGTTACCTGTTTGACTTTAGCCTTACTATTTCTACTATCAAGGTGTATTTGGCAGCGGTTGTTTTCTTCCAACCCAGAGGCTCACCCTCTTCCCAGCTTTTCTCCCACCCTACAATTAGGACGTTTTTGAAAGGCCTCTCTAACCTCCGACCTCCTATTCGTCCACCGATCCCACAGTGGTCCCTTCACCTGGTCCTACATGCCCTTTCTAGGCCTCCTTTTGAGCCCATGGCTACCTGTGACCTTAAGCTGCTCTCTTTGAAGACACTATTTTTGGTGGCTATAACATCTGCTCGCCGGGCTAGTGAGTTAGCAGCGCTTCGCTCTGATCAGCCATTTCTTCAATTCTTCAGGGACAAGGTTATGCTCTACTTGGACGTCTCATTTCTTCCTAAGGTGGTCTCCGATTTCCATGTAAATCAGCCACTGATTCTCCCCACCTTGTTTCCGTCTCCAGCTACCGATGCTGAGCGCATGCTCCACATGCTCGATGTTCGGCGATCCCTAGCCTTCTATGTATCCAGAACCAAGGAATTTAGACAGGCAAACAGGCTTTTCCTCTGCTACTTTGGTCCAAAGAAAGGCTGTCCAGCCTCGCCGTCGACACTCTCTAGGTGGCTTGTATCTACCATCGCTCTCTCCTACGAGCTCAACCGCAGGGACCCTCCAGAGGGACTTAGGGCCCACTCCACCAGGGCCGTAGCCTCATCGACTGCTTTACTGCGTGGCGTCGACCTGCCCGACATCTGCCGGTCCGCTACCTGGTCCAATGCCTCTACCTTCATAACCCACTACAGATTGGACATGAGGGCAAGGGATGAGACGAGATTCGGGAGAGCAGTGCTAACATCTGTTCTTCAGTGACAGCCCACCATCCGGTTAGTAAGCGTGCCAATCACCCTTTGTGTGCATTCACAGAAGACCACGATGAAGAAAGAAAGGTTACTTACCTGTAATGATGGTTCTTCAAGTGGTCATTCTGTGAATTCACACAATCCCACCCGGCCTCCCCTCTGTCTGTCTGTCACTGGTATCTCTATAGATTCAAGTACCTGTGGCGGACAAATGGAACTGAGGGACGGTTAGGCTGGGCGTGCGCAGTAGGGGTAGTCCTAAACATTGTTACTTTTCTCTTGCAGCTAGAGAATGTTCCGAGAGGACCGACGCTGGCGCTGGTATTAACCCTTTGTGTGAATTCACAGAATGACCACTTGAAGAACCATCGTTACAGGTAAGTAACCTTTCTATTTCAGCCATTGGGTGAGTATAGTGGAGACACAGCTTAAACATTTCAACACATAGCCAACGTCTATTTCTTCCACTTCAAGAAGACAGGCAGCATGCCAAGATGTGAACAGAACCTACATTCAGATCTTTCTATCTCTCTTTTTCAGTCTTACCCAAACTACAAGGGGATTTGGCTTTTCCTGCTGCTGTTCCCAGCTTATGGATTCCCTTGCTTGAGAAGGGTGGCTGGCCTCTTCCTGCCTTTCCTTCTGGCAGCAATTGAAAACTTACCTCTTTATAGAGGCTTTTGAGGAGCCAGCAGGCAGGTGATGTAGCGTTTCCCTTTGTTAGGTCAATGGTTCATGTTTTGTTATGTAATTGTTCATGCATATTCATGTTGCTGAGAGGCAGAGCAGAGAGAGATGCTATAAGAGGCGGAGTAAGAGTCAGAGAGGGGGAGTGGAGTGTGTGAGAGGGAAGTAGTTAGAGTGTGGAGTTTGGGGAATTCTGAGGTGTGATTAGGGTTAGGAGTGTACTGGCAAATAGAAGGTTATTGTTAATAATAAATTTACTTAAAAAGATATTAATGAATCAATATAAATTTCTGTAATCAATAAACAAAAGTCCTATTTAAAAGACCTTGAAGTACGGACCTGAATCTTTGTTTTCCTGAAGTAATGGTGCTTTAGTGCTCACCTGGTGGCAGCAGTGTAAAAGAGGGGATTGTTTGCCTTCGTGTGCTCTGAGTTTTGACGGTCAAGCAAGGGGCCCAAGGGTGAATGCCACAGTTGAGATGGAATAGTCTTTAACAATCTGATTTAAACATTTTTAAATCATGTTTTAAAATATTTGTAAATCACAGTTTCACATTTTAATTCATACATTCTAAATTATTGTTGAATTTTGAATATATTTATAAGCCATCCACGGTCCCCACTAAGGGGAGAAAGATGTGATAGAAAATAAATAGATAGATAAATAGAAAGTTTGGCTCTCTCATGAAATGTTAAAACAAATAGGATGGCTCTTTCTGGGTCAATGTTTCATTGTTCTGCTAGAACTGCCATTCTCAGGAATGCTAAGAGGCTTCTAGATAGAAGTGTGTTCCTCCTGAAAGTCCAGGGGAAAGACTATAAGGAAAAGAGAGCAAACGAAAAATGTAATAAAATTGAAAACCATTTAATTCTTATAGACTTAGCAGTAACTGACTACCCCCCCGCCCCATGATTTCTTCTCCTAGGAAGTGAGGAGCTTGTTTGTATCATTTCATTATTACCGGTAATTGTGTTTACAATCTGTAGGAATCAAATGTGATTAAGAATCATTCATGTGAAAAACTTCTCTTTTAAATGGCCCACCACTTTGTGGCAGATGACCTTTAATTTCACTGGAACATCACTTTTGCATTATCCCTAAATGGTTATAGTATACCTTCCTCACAACTGCTACCACTGTATTATTGACTCAAACTGATTGGTTGATGTTTCTTGTATGCTACATCAGAGGCAATTTTTTAAAATTTCACCAGTGCACCACAACTATTTCTGATTATGGTTTCCTCTTGTTGCCTCACATTTCAGCAGTTAACATATATCTGTCTGTTTTTTCCAGTTATGAATCTGAAAGAATTACTTAGGCTTTGATATGCAAGGGTCCCCCAACCAACTTACTTGGGGCTCTCTTTGTGGTGTGGCAGTGTGGGAAGTACAGCTACTGCTGGCCATCATCTGGGGAGCATCCCAGTGTCTCCCATAGTGCACTGTGGTGTCATTTAAAGAATCTCAATTCAATTCCTCAATAAGATTGAGGCTTGCTACCGTGTTTCCCCAAAAATAAGACAGGGTCTTACACTAATTTTTGCTCCAAAAATTCATTAGGGCTTATTTTCAGGGGATGTTTTATTTTTTTCATGTACAGTAATCTACATTTATTCAAATACAGTCATGTCATCTTCTTTTGGATGCTGTACCGTGGGGAAGGGTGGGGTTTCACTTAACTGGGGCCTATTTTTGGGGTAGGGTTTATATTACAAGCATCCTGAAAAATCATACTAGGGTTTATTTTCAAGTTAGATCTTATTTTCAGGGAAACAGGGTAGTTGAGGGGTGCAACATCAGTGGTGGTCAGAAGTGCTGTGTTTTTTTCACTCTGTTCCATCAGGGGGTATGTAAGACCTTCTCTGATGCTCCTCTAGCTAGTCTGCAGGAAGACTTCATTCCCCTCCATCCCATCAGTAACAACATTTACAAGATTTGGGTTGCATTATTTAACTGAGGGCAGTACGTGCTGTTTTGTTACTATTGTAATTGTATCTCCATTTTCTTTCTTTTTCTCTTTTTGTTGCAAGTTTGCAGTTTATATCTGCATCTACAGTATGGGGATTTTGTGCTTAGAAATGGGTCCATGTTGAGCTGAGGGATAGTTGAGACCCTACCCCAGGATGGGGATCTCCCTCAGGGATCAAGGCATCAAGTTTAGTCCTCTTCAGGAATGTTAAAACAAACAGGACAGTTCAGGAGGCAGCCTCCTCTCCTCACAACAGACGACAGAGGGTCCTCCCAGTGGTCTCATGCTGAGGTATCCAATTTTGTCTTCCCAGCAGGCAAGCTGTGAAAATGGCAGTGACCAAAAGGTGAGTCACCCAATATGTGGATCTGATCCCTATGTCAAGCCATTGCTGTGCTGCTGTAACCAATGCAGTTGTGGCCTTTTCTGTCCAGCTCAACTGGCGTTCCTGTCTAGTTTTCTTTGATGAGGGAGCTGTGCACCCAGTTGTGCCAACTTGGTCCACAATTAAACTATGCCAGTTATCCTGATTTCAGGTGACTTTGACAGTCTATAAAACTTTTATACAGAGAAGACTGTATAAGCTGAGAAAGGATATAAAGAATATAAAGTCTTGAAATATATACTGGCATTTTAGTAATGCCAGCTTTATCAGGATTTTCAAAGGGTTAAATATGGGTTGCATGACATATATTAACATAAGGCTTAATTTGCCTTTACTTGCTTCTACTAGCCATACTGGTAAAGTGGTGAAACATCAAGTAATATTTTAGCAGAGCATCTTAAATATCAGAAGAACAAGAATTATATTCCGTTGTTCAAGGACAAGAAAATTGTAATGTGCATAGCTTTTGCAACTGCAAGTTCACAGTTTCCTAAATTTTACTTTGAGTTGTATTATATTGTGATGCTTTTGTAAGACAACCTTTGGAGAAAGAATTAGAAACCTTTTTTTGATATTCCTCATTTGGATTCCCTACGAAAGCAGATTATCACTGCTCTATGTACAGAGGAAGGTGATACAGTGAGTGAATAAATGAAAATGGGTAAATCATTGGGACCCAATGGGTTTCCAATGGAATAGTACAGAACCCCTGCAAATCTATTAATTCAAAAATTCATGTTTGCATAAGGACATTTTAAAAATGGATTCTTTGTCAGCTATTTTATATTAAGCTTGCATTACTATGATTCCTAAACCTGGCAAAGACCAAACTTAATGTCCAAACTTTATACCAATTTCTAATTCCCCTATTAATGCTAAGATACTATATTGGCATTCTTCCAAATTGACTTCTAAAGATGCTTTGCCCTTTGTAAACCAGGTTGAGATTCACTCCATATCAACAAGGCAGTGGTAACTTTAGACTAATGGTTATTTTCATTGTTTTAAACCATGAAACGTGGTCAGGCTGTCATACTTTCAGCAGCCTTTGACAAAATATACTGGAATTGTATGTTTGTTGGACCATTACATTTTGGTTTCCTACAAGGTTAGGTAATAGTATAGTCAGATGCTCTGTCTCTTCTGATATTTGATTTCTGTTTAGTACCCTTGAGTTGCTTTACTGGAGAGAACACATACCTATTCATCCACAATTGTTTATTATTACTGAACTTCCATCTTTCACATATGATAAAACTATGTTTTACTAAATGGGTTGCTGAGATGTCTTTAAACTTGGATAGACAAATGCTTTAAATTTGAGCCTGTGAGATAAACACAGAATCCTTAAAATGAATAATGTACCTCAGATACTTTAGGTTCTTTGTGTAGGTTAGCTTACATTTTATCAATGTAACTATTGATAAAATCAATACTTTGCCTCAGAAATGTATACAGCATTCCTTACCATGTCCGTGAAGTGAATGTAACTTCACTTGGATAGGATCCCTAATGGCCCATTCAAGACCAGTCAATGGCAAATACTTTTCAATACAACAGGGAAAACGTGCAACAGTATTTCCCTCCTTGCTATGCGGGGGATTGCAGCTATCTCAGAGAGATTTTGTAAGGTCTATGAGGGTGGATAGCAGGTGATGCCATGGTTCCTGCTATTCAGAACATTCCAGGGTTTTGACTTTGCAAGCCCCTACTTCACTGCACCACTGTAATCAGATGTTATCTCCAGAAACACCTCCATTTTCAGTATTTCTCACAAAACTGAACAGGAACCACTGTGGATCTTCCATTGAGATCAATGCTATGAAGTTCTCTGCATTAGACACTGAAATTTCTTAGCATCCAAAGGAGATTTTTTCTATGTGCCACAAGGGACTTCTGATTTATGTTAACGCTACAAATTAATGACCCCCCCCCCAAAAGGCCCTATCATTAACAGCTATCCCCAGGTCTTCCAAACCACTCTAGCTGCCTAGAGTGGCCTTTTAGGCCAGATGGGCGGGGTATAAATAAATAAATAAATAAATAAATAAATAAATAAATAAATAAATAAATAAATAAATAAATAAATAAATAAATAAATAAATAAAATATCATGACTTGCTTAATTCTTGTTTTTATTCTCAATGTTGAGAAGAAGCCGCCTAGAGTGGTCAATCGACTAGATAGGCGGGATATAAATAAATAAATAAATAAATAAATAAATAAATAAATAAATAAATAAATAAATAAATAAATAAATAAATAAATAAATAAATAAATAAATGTTGAGCAGTAATATTGTTTTTGAACCTCCTTCTTCAACCTTCCCGAGTAGTCATTTCAGATGATCACTTCTTTCTTTATATAATATGGTGCATATCTTAAAGTACTGATGTCCCTTCCATTAATTTTCCACCCTGCTTCATCTGAATCAAATCCAGAGGGTGCATGTAAAAGTGTATATACACAATAACAGCCTTCATCAAATACAGAGATTTCAACAGGGGAGAGTCTTCAACAGCCGAAATCCTTTACAGTTCCTCAGTAACAGAGCCTGGATAGCTCAGCAGTTTAGATATCTAACTGTGGAGCCAGAGGTTGAGAGTTCGATTCCCCAATGTGCCTCCTTAACAGGGGCTGGACTTGATGATCCACAGGGGCCCTTCCAGCTCTGCAGTTCAAAAGATTATTATTTCAAGAATGATCTCTAATCTTCCTGAGCTGATTGTTAATGCATTATCTTCATGCTTAGCCATGTTCTCTTGCGACAGTTGGCTCCTTCTATCCAGATACTAAACTCAACTATTGTAGTTGTCAGATCAGACATGTACTTCTGCAAAATATTTCTTCAGGATACAAAGAATTCCTGACTGCCAAAACTCACTGCTGCTGGTGCTCCAGATGGTTCAGGGTTGTTATGCTTTCCCTCTCTCCCTCCACCCTCTCTCTCTCTCTCTCTCTCTCTCTCTCTCTCTCTCTCTGTGTATGAGTTCCAAAGACATGACAAACAAGCATAAGAGAACTTAGAATCATATCAACATTGGCTCTGCCTGGATGGATTATCCAGAAAGTTGTGAATAAAAGCTTCATTTTGCCACAGCTGTCACAGATTCCATGCCTGTCATACTGTTCAGAGTGCTGCGACTCTGTATTTTGGGTTTTTTTTTTTTTAAAAAAAAATCAGGTGTGGGTGGATGGGCGTGATGGGAAGCAGCTGAACCAAGGCGGGTGGGAAATCTCAAATTAAATCTGGCGATTTGCAATGCCTACAGTTCTTTTCTCGCCTGGTCACTTGGCAGCTCTCTCCTTCTCCTGCTCTTTGTGTGTGCGTGTGTTTGTTATGCCTCCAGTTTCGAAGTGTCAGACAGTTGGACTTTGCTGCTGAGTTTTCACCACAGGCACTACTTGCCAACAGAGAGGAGATTCACTGAAACAGATTTCCTTTCTTTCACAGCCGGCCAAAGCAACAGAGCACTCTGGCAAAAATTCAAAGGCATTTTTAGAGACAAATCTTATCCCACTGATGAATTTTCATAAGGGAAGAAAGCTCCTCATGTTTTAACTAAATCTTTGAGGAAGGCCTTAGTCACCAAGCATATGCCGTTATCTGTTAATGAAGCCACTCTGGTAACTCCTGCTGAGGATTCTCATTCCTGGGCCCTATTTGACAAGAATATAATAGAATAAAGAATAGTGCGTGCCCATCTCACAGAGTCTCTACTCATAGTGAGTGAGCATGCATAAAATATTGTTCAGTTTTTTCCTTCCAAAGAGAGAATAATTGATCTTCTCAAGTAGAGGTGGGAGACATGAAACACTCCAGATATCATTGGACTGAAACTCCTATTGGCCCTAGTCATCATAGACAGATGTGAAGGCTGATGAGATTTGTAGTCCAACAACTGGAGGGTGTCCAATTCATGCTCTAAAGACACTATAGAAAACGTGTCTCTGGAATAGACAAGGAATTCATGTAGTCCAGCATCTTTTTTTTCCTACTATGACCAAGACGTTTTAAAACCACAGCATGAAGACAACTGCTTTCTCTCATGCTTTGTTTCACAGCAGCTGATAATCAGAGGATTAAACACACACACGGAAGTTTACAGATACACAGCTTCAGCATTTCAGCATCTCCCAAAGGAAAATGATGGTCCCTTGAACTATATTATTCTCACAAGAGCAAATAAAAGCCCTTGGACTTCCCTCTCCTCATAGACAATTTTTGCCAACTGGAAAATATTTTCCTGCCTTCTTAGTTGGCTATATCCTAGTAGGCCTACACATTTTTTTCCATTGCAGGTGGATTCTTTTCAATGACCAGTAACCATAAAAGGTCATTTCTCATATGCTTGCTTATAATAGTGGTTCCCAAGAAAGTTGCAGGTTCACATTCATGAGCTAAAGCAACCAGAAGAATGTGTTATTTCCATGCTTAATGTCATTTGTGACACCTGAATACCAGGGTACAGCATTTCTTTCAGGACCAAATTGCAAGTCATAAAATTCTAATTTTCTTTACTATGTATTATTTGAGAAAAAGAACAAGGAACTCATCTTCTGCTGTGAGTTATTTAATACGGCTCCATTTTATTTTCCTAGTGGTGCTTTTGGCCCCAAATAGCCTTGCTGGATTAATTTTCTTTCATCATATGATTATTGGTGCAATAAAAACTGCTTATCACCATAAATATGCTATTTATTAATAAGAAGACACCAAAATCCATGATAGTTTTTCTTTCTCTCTTTCCTGCACATGCACACATCTTTACTAGACTATCTGAGCTCAAGGTGAAAGTATTTGGGAATTATGCTTGTCCTTCAATTCTCCAACTTGTTTGCATATGCTAATTCCTCTGCAGACTGGGACTGTTTATCATATCCTAATACTTCAAGATGACGTTCAGGAGGAAATGTCAGGAAATCTGAATTGTACCATGCACACATCAACTTTTTTTTAAAAGAGGAAACAAATTTGATAGCAATCAGATGCTCAAGCAAACCTGAGGTTTGATTCCATGTAGAAGTTATCCTTAATGGATTTTTGCAATATTTGCATTATGTGCAAATATTTGTAAACATATTAGCCAAAGTGCTGTTGCTTAGGGTGGTAGGTCACACTAGAGGAGGACCATTGAATCAGTGGGAATTTGGTGAGTCAACTCCTTCATAAATTCCTCTGAATCAAATGGACCTACTCTAGTTGCAACTATCTCTCTTTTTCAGTCTTACACAAACTACAAGGGGATTTGGCTAAGTTATCTCCTCTAATCACCAAATATTTTTCTTTTCTCCCATGGAGATTTTCCTGGGAATGATAACTTTGATTAAGTTGTGATTAGGCTGCAAATTTTGGTAAACAGAAACCACACTTCCCTCCTTCATTGAATAGGTCACACAATTAGAACATTGGGATCAGTCTTTCTTTCTTGCCACACTACTTCTACTTTTTTTTTCACTTCTTGCTGCGGCATGCGAACACCAGTCACTGCCTGGTGTGATTCTAGCTTCCACATTAAGATCTACCAGTTCCCCAAATCAGACAGTGCTACGTCCAAAGTGTACAGATGATGCCCTCCCTTGTCCCCCTCACCCACTGTAATGTTTTCTTTTCCCAAATAACCAGAAATGGATAGATGATGCCACAGACTCCAGGTGTAAGGGATCCGAATGCCTCTTATATGTCACAGGGTTGGTTGACCCCAATCTGTATGACTGATAGTGCATGAGGGGCTTTCTGCACATGTCTGACAGTGGACAACACCATCCATGCACTTTGGAATATTTTGTTCTGTGTTCTGTAACTGTCACCCTGGGAATCGTACATTGATAAAGTGAAAGTTGAAACCACTGAGCTGCTGAATAGTTCCATGGTTTAGCCCTCTTGGGAGGTTAGGAGGTTGATTCCCCACTGTCCCTCCTTGGCAGGGGATGGACTAGATGATCCATAGGGTCTCTTCCAACTTTGGAGTTCTAAGATTATCTTTTCCCCCTGTTTCATTACTCACACTATTAAATATACATGTATGTTGTTGTTTAGTCGTTTAGTTGTGTCTGACTCTTCGTGACCCCATGGACCAGAGCACGCCAGGTCCTCCTGTCTTCCATGTATATCTTCTCATATATAATTTTAAAAATGTAATAAGCCAGGTTTGTTAGGTTGTAGCCCAGACATCACATCCATTCCTTCAAATTCCTGTGTGACAGAAGAAAATTGAGCCACGGTAGTTTCTCCTCCTGGCCTGCTGTTCCTTCCTTCATCCTCCCACATTTTGATCCCAACTGCTAAGGGACCAGATTTTAAAATACTATTTTCAATGTCCTAGTTAAAAAAAACACCAAAAACCTTGCCACATTACTTTTTATTTCTTAATGCCTTTGAAGTGGGTAGCTAAAAAAAGAAAATAGCTTAGGGATATAGTGAATTTCTGATTACTAGGTTGTATTTGCTTTTCTGTTCTGTTGCACGTAGTGTTTAGTTTAATCTGGAAACCTGATTGTTCTTTGCCTGCAAGGCATGGCTGGTGCTGAACTTCATTGCAGCTGGCCAGGCAACTGGCTCCTGAACTCTGAACTCTAGAAATGGGGGTCAAACCTCACAGGCTCATTACAGAGCTCCGAGCAGGGCCTTGATGGGAACCCTTCCAAGGAAGCTGTAAACAGACTATGCCTTGTTTTATTGTCATATTGTATCACTCTCCCAGATGTGTTGAAATTGTGCCGTTCTGAGGTGATGCCCTTTTCAGTCGCCTTTAAATGGCTTAAAATTGCTAAATTATCCCCTCACGAAGGCAGCAATACAATCACTGTTCATTCACCTCAGGAATATTTGGGGCATCACACAAACTGTCTGATCAGAATGTTGCTAATATAAAGAGAGGTTCTTTTTATATACATATAAATAAAAATGACAGCCCACTTAGATCCTTTGCATGGAGTGTCAGCTTTAATTCATGTCTCCACTTAAGTCTTTTCACATGCATGAGGATGAAAACCTACTTTTGAACAGCATGCAGAATTTTGGTTTCTGTTCTGTGAATTAAAACACATGCACACACGCACACACACACACACAGACACACAAACAGTCATCTATCTAATCTGCCACACTGCAGGTCAGTTCATTTCAATAAAGCTACACTGAGGAAGAGGTAACACATTTTTGGATATATTTGCATTCTGTGGAAAGTGATGTGTGTGTGTATGGTTTGGAGGTGGGTGGGAGACTCTGCAATGTGTTTCTTTCTTTTTAATTCATAGCCTAGCATTATCTCTGTTTTAACATTAGTTTGCAGTGAGAGAGCTTCTTCCTGCCCCTAGTTTTGCATTCTTCTGACATGAGGGCACAAACACTCTGTGGAGAAGGAATAGGGCTAGATGTCTCTACTGCAAGCCATTCTTCCTGCCTCCTATAATGGTATCCTATGGTCCAAGCATGGGGCACCTCCAATTGCAGTGACAGAATAACATAACATCCCTGGCTCAGATCATAGGTTGCTGGACCTCCTTCCCCACCCAATCTCTGTGCATTTAACATGTGCATCTGAAGGAGATTCTAAATGTGTTGAGCACTTAATTTTAATTTTTTCTCCACCATCAGGATCACTGATTGCAGATGGTTCACAGGCATGGATAAAACTCTAAGCGTATTCAGCTGAATATGCTTGTAACCCTTCTTCAGTCCTTCATGCTAAACATGTGAAGGTCAGTAGAGGAATGGATGTAGCCAGAGATGTACAACTGAAAATTAGAGGCCAGGGTGGATTTTTTCATAGACCTTTGTGAATCTAACAAGGGCTAAAAGAATAAAAAATACTGTATAACATTTCAGTTATTTGATATAGTAATGCGAACATTCCCAGCAAAAAGTTGAAAGTATCAAATGCTGTTAAATATGACACTTTAAAGGGAATGTTTAATACAGCTGTTGTTGTTTAGTCATTTAGTCATGTCTGACTCTTCGTGACCCCATGGACCAGAACACACCAGGCCCTCCTGTCCTCCACTGCCTCCCGGAGTTTGGTCAAATTCATGTTGGTAGCTTTGGTGACACTGCCCAACCATCATATCCTCTGTTGTCTGCTTCTCCTCTTGCCCTCACACTTTCCTAACATCAGGGTCTTTCCCAGGGAGTCTTCTCATGAGATGGCCAAAGTATTGAAGCCTCAGCTTCAGGATCTGTCCTTCCAGTGAGCATTCAGGGTTGATTTCCTTTAGAATTGATAGATTTGTTCTATTGCAGTCCGAGAGTCTCCTTCAGCACTACAATTCAAATGCATCAATTCTTCGGTGGTCAGTTTTCTTTATGGTCCAGCTTTCATTTCCATACATCACTAAAGGACAAACCATACCTTTAACTATGCCGACCTTTATTGGCAAGGTGATGTCTCTGCTTTTAAGATGCTGTCTAGGTTTGTCATCCCTTTCCTCCCAAGAAGCAGGTGTCTTTTAATTTCGTGGTTGCTGTCACCACCTGCAGTGATCATGGAGCCCAAGAAAGTAAAATTGGTCACTGCCTCCATATCTTCCACTTCTATTTGCCAGGAGGTGATGAGACCATTGGCCATGATCTTGGTTTTTTTGATTTTGAGCTTCACACCATTTTTGGCATTCTCCTCTCTCACCCTCATTAAGAGGTTCTTTAATTCCTCCTCACTTTCTGCCATCAGAGTGGTATCATCTGCATATTGGAGGTTGTTGATATTTCTTCCAGCAATCTTAATTCTGGTTTGGGATTCCTCCAGTCCGGCCTTTCTCATGATGTATTCTGCAAAACAGATATTTTCCACAGAATCCTTATTGCAAACTGTTGTTACTGCTGAACAAAAAATAGCCACCCTTCACATAATGGACTAAGTTGCCTTCAAGGATGTTGGAAAAATATAAATCCCCCTTTTTCATTTCAATACATATGAATATGCATCCAATATATTTCTCTTTAGTAGGTCACAAGTCTAAAAGCCAGCACAATGAAAGGCTTATTCATGAGACACAGCTGCCTTAGAAAGTCCCTTTTGCCTCTGCAGCAGAGAAGGGTCAGAGAGCAAATTACAAGGACATTAGAGGCCTAGTCTTGAAGTTTAAAGTATACAACGGGGCCCCAAATAAAGGAAGTAACAACTTGATTGTGTTAGATAATAAAACAAACAGCTTTGTCATCCTGAATGTCATCACACGTCTAACTACAACATTAAATGTAACGTAATATGTAAAATGTAATATGTAAAAATGGTATGATCATAAACATGACCATACATCTTTTTACTTCTCTATCAGAATCTAACATGTGAAACAAAATTCATGCATTTGCTCTCTTTCTCTTCCCCCTTTATTTATTCTGGTGCCTCTTCCCTTACTGGTCCAAGAGCATAGTTAATGTAGCAACTATATCATGGGAACACTACTGTACTCCTTTGGACTCACTTTCCTGGCTGGGGGGATTCTGGGAGCTGAAGTCCAAAAATGTTTACTGATGTTTATCAGTGTTAACTAAGATGTGGGTTGTGATCACCTCTACAGATTTGTGCATTATTTTGTTTCACATGTTAGATTCTGATAGAGAAGTAATAAAATTGAGACTATTAATGCACCTGTGCTAAAACATATTCCTCTGGTGTAACTTAGAGGAAGAAACCAAAAGCAGAAGGAAGAGGAGGAAGTTGAGGAGGAGGTGGAAGGAAAGGAAAAGAAGGAGGAGGAGGATCAAAAGCTTTAATGCAAGTGCCTAGAAGGAAATTAATCACACACCAAGCCAGGATATGCTGATAATTAGGGATTGACTTTTCATGTTTAAAATACTAGTCTCTCTTTTATGCAAATTATGTTATTTTGTTGATTGTAAAAGAGAACTTCTAAAACACGAACAATTCATGTTTAAGAAAAAGTGTAACCTTTGTGTAAACTTTTGATGCCTATTATTTCACCCCCTTTTTTGTGTGAAATTTCCTGAATCCCCACCCACTCATTCAATAGCATTGTAAGGGTTTCTATTAGTGGCTAGTCAGAATATTGGGGGAAGGGGGTGTTCATGGAAATTTCACATCTGTTAATTGGCCTGGATAGTTTGAGATCCAGTGAGGAGTGCTCTTTTTTTGGTTCACTTGTTCATTGTGAGTGTGTTGTGCTTTTGGTGTCCTTTGTCTTGGATGGTGCTGCCTGTTTTTTTTGTCTTCTGCACTTCCATCTTGGATCCTTTCATCTTTTGCCCCCCGCCCTTTTTACTTGATTTTTTGGAGTTGCTAAACACATTTCTATGGATTATTTTTGCTGCTGCCAGGCAGCCTGCTTGTGCTAGCTTGCTTTCTTGGGATTATTTTTTGGATTGGCCTGCCTCTTGCTGTCTGCTCGACTCAAGGAGAAGAGAAGGTATCAAGTGATAGGGGAGAAGGGAAATCTCCCCATATTCTAGTAGTTTTGCTCTGGAGGGAGATTGCTTGCTCTTTTTTTGCCTTTATTTGATTGCTTTTGTGTGGGCATGTATATGTGTATGTGTGTGAGTGTGTAGTCTTCCTTGTTTGACTGATTTTTAAAAATTGTTGGTTGATTAATTTATTGCATATTCATTCCATTGAAGATATATATATATATTTGGTGGGATTTGGGCTGTTTTGTTTGCTTCTATAGGGGATGGAGCCATCCGGGGTGCTGGTTTTATGACTGTGCCAGTGTTCCACTGGGCTGTGTGGGTATTACTGCTTTTGGTTGGGCATAGTTTAGGGAATTTTCTCTTGTTTTTCTTGATGTTGTGTTGTTGTTGGTTGCTTTGGTGAGTGGGTGTCTTTGTGTGCGAGGAAATCTGTCCCTGTCTGCTTGCTTCTTGTGGGCTGGAGCCAGAGGGCTAGGGTTGCGTGCCTACACCCCACACAGACGGATAAAACAAAAGCATACAATTTGAAAAAAAAATTCAAAATTTCTCAAAGTGCCATTTTAAATTAATGTTCAAAAATTACTAGAAAATATTTGCAGCATTATTGAAGGAAAACAAATTAGTGCTGAAATCTGCTTCATTTTATTTTATTGCTGTGAAAAGGAACTAATTACAGGTAGCCTCACCACTTGGTACTTCCAAGCTCTGTTGTTCACACTTTTTCAGCCATGCAGTTTTGTCCAAGAGTTGTGGAAACATCCTTGTGCATTCTCCCTCTCTCTCTTGCTGCTGCTGCTGAAAACCAAATACTGGCAGAAGGTGAGTAACTGCCTTCAAGGTGGCAGGAACAGCACCAGGCTTGGAAATGGACTCTCTGAAAATGTGTGTGTAGCTACTACATACTTTGAACAGCAGCTGCTACAATCACTAGGAGGCTTTTAAACACATGCTGGTGGATTGGAAGGCTGATTAGTGATCTGAGGGATGCAAAATGGTATATAGACAACTTTATGTGGCTAACCCTCTTTGGAATTGCACCATGGTTTCCAGAAAATGCTACAAGTTACAGTCATGATTTATGCTTCTCACACCTCTATTCTGTCTTGGCACAGGATGAGGTGGGACACAAGGCAGACAAAAGAAACTTTGAGATTCCCTTCTTGCTGAAGGCCTGGAATGTGGCTATCAAATGAGGAAAAAATAAACTCTCTCATTGATGAGCGGGTTGATTTTTATCTCCAAGGCATCAATAATAGGACTATTTTTGAGTCAGAAAAATGTTCAGGTTAAAACTGCAAAGGATGACAAGCGTACACAGATGACAATTCACACAGCAGTTGGCTAGTAATGAAAACAACATGAATTCATGTTTCAGAAATGTTTATTTATTTTTTTTTTAAAGCATGCAAGTAGTGGCTGTTTAGCTCATAAAGTTCTGGAATGATTTGTAGGCAGCCTGACAGCCTTGTCCACTAAAATTTCATTCTTCAGAACAATTATAGTTTTTTTCCCATGACAAATTTGGAGATTTAATACTTTCATTTTTCATTTTACCTGCACCTTGCAATTAATTCCACTTTCTGTGCAGTTTGTATTCTGAACAGTTGTCCTATTTTGCCTGTCCAGAAATGCCACTACACATACTGTGATATCTGGCCCAACCTATGTTCCAGGGCACACTTTAGACCTGGTTTTCTATATCAGGTAAGACATTGTTGGGCTGGGTGTGGAGGAATTTTCTGTGGTTGCCATGGACAGTTTAGAATAATTGGAACTCAGAGCCTCTGCAGGGATGGGCAACTTATTATTATGGTCCATTCCAGAAAGTTGATGGATCCAAATGGTTTCCTAAACGTCTTAGGAGGTTTCCTGTCACCTTGGCAGGCAATTCTGTCAAAGCCTTGGTTGATCTCTGGAATGGAGAAATGGCCACAGCTGTGGACACAATATCTCCTAAGTATCCCTTCCCAAGGAATAGAGCTAAATGAGTCCTGGGAGTTTACCAGGGAATTGGTGGTGATTGAGCAAATGAGATGGAGACTAGAGTGATGATGGTGGGAAACTCAGAGCAAATTCAACCAAATATGGGCTAGAGCCCACTGGAAGGCCTGCTCCATAGCAGTGGTGGTGGTGAGGATGTCATTCTTCTCAGTCATCATTGCATGTGCACAAAATTGTCTGTGGAGCCCTTCTGAATGGTCAAGGGCCAATTATATAGCTGTGCAAAGGAAGAGAATGCAGACTACTCTATAACCTGCTATGAAGAACTTGAATGTCACTTTGCAGGCAAAATTCTTCAGATCTGCTCTGACTTGGATGCTGTATTTGATACAGGTCCTGTCGATGTAACTTTGGTGCCTCCATGTTAATTGATGAGTTTCAATTAGAGATGGGGGATGACTCACCATTTTGGCGAATCGTCCCATTTCATGAGTCGTCAAAAGTTGCCCCCATGAAGCAATGATTAACAAAGTTATTCGTTGACTCATGGGGGATTATTTAAGAAAAACACCCCTGCCCCCACACTGCCACCACTATCACCCCGCTACCACCACCCCACCACCATGCCGCCTAAGGGAATCCAGGCTGCCCTTTGCAAAGATGGCAGCTGCAGCATCCCTACCCTAAATGAAGCCACAGCCACCATCTTTGCAAAGGGCATCCACTTTCCCTTTCTACAGGCCATGGCTGTGGAGGCTTGAGGGAGACCTTGGCCGTGGCACCAACGATTATGGTAAGGGGGTGTTGGTGGGGGTGGGGTGGGGCTAAGGTAGGGAGAGAAAGGAGGTTGGGTTGGGTAGGCTGTGGGGGCGGGTGGCTGCCTATTGGCCTGCTGATCATCTGATCAGCCACTGGTAGGGTGTATATTGGGTTTTTTTTAATTACAAAGGATGAATAAAAACGGTAATATATTTATCTATCTGTATTCATCAGGACTTAAAATTTGATGAATATGGGTCGATTAATGTTTAACGAATCAGCTATTTTCACCCAAAAAGTCAATCCATTTTTATATTCATCCCCATCTCTAGTTTCAATTCTTGCAGCCTGAGGATGTAGACAGAATCTGTGGAGAGGTTACCACATATGTTATGGTCCATTGTCCTTTTTGGCTTATACAAGCTGCCAGGAGAGGTCCGGCTGAGTTGGCAGGAAGAGTAATGAATGCCTCTATTTAGCAGGACAGGACTGCAGTGTAATTAAGCTTGCAATAAGACAATTGCTGAAAAAACCTCTCCTTGAGTCCCATGGTATTGGATAAGTCTCAAGTATCCCATTTTTTGAGAAGGTATTAGAGCATGTGGAGGCTTCTCAGCTCCAGGAGTTCCTGGGTGAGCTGGACTATCTAGATCACTTCACTCTGACTTGAGGCCTGGTTATGGGAGAGAGGATTCTCTGGATTCCTTGGTGGATGATCTACAATGGGATCTGGACAGGGGGAACATTTCCCTGTTGACTCTGCTGGACTTTTCAGTGGGCCTTGATACCATTGACCATGGTGTCTTTCTGGGCTGCCTCTCTGGGATGCAACCTGGAGGCATTGTTCTGCAGTGGCTACAATACTTCCTGGAGGGGAAACTCAGAAGGTGGTGCTGGAGGACTCCTGATTGACTCCCTAGCTGTTGGCCTGTGGTGTCCCTCAGGGATCTGTTTCGTCTCCCATGCTATTAAACATAGTCATGAAACTGCTGTGAGATGTCTGGGGTTTAGAGCTTGGAATCATCTATATGTAGATGACACCCAACTCTAGCTATTCTTTCCATCTTATTCCAAGGAAGCAGTTTTGGTTCTAAATTTGTGCCTGGTGTCATGGACTGGATGAAGGTAAATAAACTGCAATGAGCTGTATGTGGTGCTTCCAAAATTGCATTAACTCTCGTAAAAGCACTCATCCCTTCCCCTTTGTTAATCAATAAACTCTCCCGAAATATCTATGAAAATATTCTTATTTCTCAACCCCTTTCTTTACTCTGATATTACATGTTAACTTACCATTAATAACTATATCCCAAGCCTCTTTATATCATTCATTTATTTGGAAATCATACATTATTTTCCAGTTCCTAGTTACCATTAATCTTGCTGCTGTTAATAAATTTGAAATTAATTCTTTAGTTGTTCAGTTACATGGCTCCTTGTGAAATATTGAGAAAAGCACTATTTTAGGGCATACCTCTCAATTTAGTTATTTCATTGTTTTTCGTGAAAACTAAATTGCTCTCTTCTACGTACTGAAACAGACCAGCAACACATCGGGATGGAGCAGCTCTCTGGACCAGCTAATGGCAGAACAGCAAATATCTGAAGACAAGTGCAGCAAAGAATACTTAGTAAGTTTGCCCTACAATGCTCCATGGTGCAATCCATGTCAGGCTGTACTTAACATCTTGATGTAACGTCTTGAGCCCTCTCTGACACATAATCTCCTCAACAAAGGGCAACTGTTCTTCTTTTGCTGAGATCAAGGAGTAACTAAGACAAATCTCCTGCAATCATACTGCAGGGAGCCTTTTCATGAACATTATAAAAGGGTCCCGTTTCATGAGGGAAAGGGAAAGGACTATAGTGTTACTGACCTGTGTTGCGAAAAGGCCCAAGTAATCAGGCAAGAGCTGGCTAACATTTAGTGGAGTTGAGTGACCTTACCTGTAGGAGCTTGCAAGGTCCTGTGTGAGGTGCTAGCCACTCAGTATGGAATCAGCTGCCTGAAGGGATGTAAAGAGAAGCAGGCAGCAGTTTTCCTTTCAGAGGGTCTTGTGGCAGGATTGCCCAGCTCCTGCATGTGGGGAGTAAAGGGCAGTGTCAGCTTTCCTTCCAGAGGATTTAGTGATGGGTGGGAGTTAGTTCCCTGGGTAGGGAAGAACATACCCCACTTGTATGCCACTCAAGTGCTTTTGCCCCTATAATCTGAGTAAAGATGTTGGCAAGGAGAGCTGACATGAAGCGACTAGGAGCTTTGCCCATGCAACAGGTAACATCTAGGGGTAGACGGGATCTGAGCAACAGTTTCTGGATCCCAGCAGGTAGGTCTATGGGTTGTGGCCTTGGCAGCAGCTTTCCTTGCAGAAAATCAAGTGATGAGGGAGAGGAAGGCAAGAGACCTATAGTTAAATCATTCTACTCCTCCTCTCACTACCGGATCTCAGTTCTGCTCTGTGGCATTGGACAGTGAACTCTAACATCAGCAACTCTTAAAAATATAGAAGCATTTGCAATGTGCATTTAACACTGGGTGTTAAGAATTTATCAGATTGAGAGGGTAGCCAACAAAGTACTGCAGGGAATGAATAAAGGCCAAGAAATCATAAAAATAAATCAATTCCAGAAAGCTGCAAGTCTTCAATCATATAATGAGGAATAAAAAGTACAGATTATTACAGCTGATCAACCAAGGCAAAACAAATGGGGAAAGAACTGAAGGAAGGAGAACGTATTGACTGAAAAGCTATAATATTTACTTATTTATTTATTTGCTTATCCAATTTTTAGGTCAACCTTCTCCCAATAAGGGATTCAATCCCTTATCAGGACAAAGATATTTGATGAGAGAGGAACATGGAGAGGACATTTTCAAGTTTCTCTGTAAGATGAGATGTAAGGTAGGATCCTAATTCATAAAATCACCTTTAAACAATCTAAAACAATGAATATTTTAAAACCTTGAAATCTTTTCCAAACAATCTACATATCAAACTCTTCCCTTCCTTGAAAACTGGGAGATGATGCCATGATCTCACTGGGCGATAAACCTACATGTACAAGAGCAAATGTGAACAGATACTTCTTTGTAAAAGTTTCTGTGACCATCTTAATTCAATTCATCCATGTTAGTCCCATTCTAAATCCAAAGGAGAGGTGCCGTTTCAGAGCTTAGGAAAGTTACTTTTTGGACTACTGCTCCCAGAATCCCCCACACAATATGGCAACCTCCTCAGACTCTCTGTAATATGATTGAGTATGATACAGTGCTTGATGCAGCTTTAATCAGAGGAACGTAGTTAGCTCACATGGTAGATGTGCCAGACAGCACTAGCTTCTTCAGCTGTTTCTTCTGAGCTCTTGGTGATTCTCCTGTCTTAGAGGAACAGTGTGTACTAGAAATCCTGTCTGTCACATCCTGAACTGGACTACTGCCCTTTGGTGAGTTTGAAGATCATATCTGATAGCCAGCATTGGAGTAAAACTGGACAGTAGGACCAGTCGGCTCATCTGCCATGGAATGGATGAGGATGCCATCTTGTCCTTTGTCTTAGGTTGCAAAACATCTTGGGAATGCCACAGTGGGAGATCCCTTTCTCCTGCAGCTAGAAAGCATTTCCATTTTTACTAAGCATTGTCTCCAATTGCCCCTTTGCTTTGCTATTGCTTTTTACGTTTTGTCAGAAGCTGTGAAATTAATGTCTTGTGAAGCCAGAACAAATGTATCTGGATGCTATGTTTTCCAAGAGTTGCTAGCAGTTTTATTTTCTCTCTCTTGCCAAATGCCCTTGTTATATCCTACATGAAGTTAGATATTCTGTTGTCAACTCGATCTGTAATGGCAGGTTAAGAGGGCAGCTTGGCTGTCAGTATCTATCACAGATAGTTAGAGCAAAAGTACTGTACACCATACTCATTTTGAAACTGTGCCAGTAATTTCTCAGTTATTTACTTTATTTTATTTTATTTTTTAGCACAGCCACCTCCAAAACATTTATTCTGGTTTGAGAAAGTAAGCATGCAATTGACTGTTTCTGTTTTACAGAAAGAGAAATTTTCCAAAGAAGAGAAACAAAATCTGTGAATACCATGATTTTATCTTCAACAATGTGGCTAAAACTCACTAGGGCTGAAGGAAGTTGTAGGTTGGGCCAAAGTTTAGTACTAAGAATAGCCTTCAACATCCCTATATAGTTTTGACCATCCTAATTTAGGGGAATGTGTTGGGGGGTGGGTGGGAAGCAGAGGCCAAAATTATCTTGTGCAGCTACTCAAATGGCATTAATTTCAAAGTGAACTGCACCAACATAAGCCATGCAACTGATAATGTTTCTGAAAAAACAAACCAGTTCATGGTTCAGGCTGATCTCTAAATGAAGGGGGCTTTCTGTGTAACTCAACTACACAGAAAGCCTACCTTTTATGTGCTTCACACCCCACACACCCACTTCATGGGCCGCAGCACCTACCTTACCTGCTCCGGGCTGCCTCCCCCCCCTCTGCTGCCCCTGCTACACTTCCCAAGCTGAGTAGGACAGGGGGCTGTCTGGGGCTACTTCCTGCTCCAGTGCTTTCTGAGAGGTGTAGAATATTGCGGGAAGTGTACTTCTTTGGGGGGTTCCCTATCTATCGCCCAGTGGGTAGCAAAACTATATTTCCAACAATATCCTAAGCCTCCCAGAACAATGGAGCGGAAAGTAAGCCCAGACAGCCTACTGTCTTACTCAGCTGGGTAGCAGCAGTGGAGAGGAGGGGGTGGCAGAGGGGAAGGTGGCTTGGAACAAGTCAGTGACGTGCTGGAGCCCATGAAGGAGAAGGAAGGAAGCAAACCAAAACACCAACAGTGAAAACGTTCAGTGTTTCATTCTGCTTCATGAAAGCATGGTTCCCTGAACCGCCCACAGGTGTTTCCTTTGATTCATTTCATGCCCATCTCTATATACTATCTTTGCCACACCTTGCTGTAGGTTCCATATTTGCTAAACATAACATGATTACCAGCATCTCTTAGTGACCTTGTAACCTCATGAAGTGAACAGTATTGTTATGCAAACCCGCAGTAGCCAGGCTAGTACAGTGGAACAACAAGGATGCACAGGGGTCTGGGAGGACAAATAATGCAAATCCTCAAGGTCAGAGTTTTTGGGATCATCTAATTCACAGCTGTCAGGCCATTAAGTGCCACTTTGGCATGATCTCAACATTAAAAAAAAAACAACAGTGTAGCCCTGAGAGGATTAAGTGATTATAACATATGGCAGATGAAGAACTGAAGGAACCAAAGCCAGCCATTGCCAAAGAGAATTCAGAACAAGAAACCCAAGCAAACAAATGAGGTGCTATTCTTCAGTGTAAGCAAACCGTTAACATGCCCTTGAGTTATACCATAACTCTGTTCAGTTAACTATTAAATACGTAGTAACTTAAGTACAGTATTTGTGTAACTGGTTATCAGGAATAACATCCTGTCTAGGTGTGAGTAGAATTACCTCAGGCTTCAACACTCAGGATATTGGAGCAGGTAGCTCAGATAAAGAGTTTTGAGTGTCAGAAGACAGAAAATTTATTTTGTTATTCATGTATTATTATTGTCAAGGATTCAGATTCTCATATAGCAAAATAACTTGGGTGGTTGTGGATGTCATGCAATTTGACATGAGTCGATTTTTCTGCCACCAAAATATTACACAGTGAGAAACTTGAAGCAATGTTAGGTGTTCCTCTTCAGATGAGCATTTTGAAGACTTTCAAGAAAAGATGAAGGAGCTTCTATATAACAAAATGTCTCAAAAGACTTCAGGGTGTATCTGCTCCTTCATTTGTTTTCATTTCCCTATGTCTCTACCATGTCTTTGATTCTGGCTCCTTCAGTAGCAAAAATGACTCTTCAGGCCTGTCTTACAGCCAGAGAAACAGAAAACTGTCGCACAGGTGACTTTTTCCATCTAAGGTCTATCCACTGACTTTTTTCAGAAGAAATATTTCTGATCATTTTAGCACCTTTGCTTCTAATTCAATATACCCCTCTTATTCCTGGACATGTCAACCAGTGGGCTCTGAAAAATCACGCCTTTCTTGACATCTGGACTGCTGTAAGCCTATAGAGGTAGCATTCTGCCTCTACTAAGTGCACAAAATGGAGCTATAACTTCTCCCCTTTTGACTTGAGGGACAAGTGATGTGATGGAAAACATAATTAACATTGACATGTAGTGGTTCTGGAACTTTGGTTGTTAAGTGCTAATGCATTTGAACTTGCTCTGACTGTAATGCTGGGGAAACTGGATTCTCAGTCATTACGGGAATATGTAATTCACTAAGGGGTCTGCCCCTCTTCTCCCTCATCTGTTGGTTCAATTTACATAGGATTTTAAGAATTCCCATTATGAAATGTCACATATATATTTCAGAATTTCAGTTAGCTGCCTACAGTCCTAAAACTATGGGGTATATAAATTAAAATAAAGCCAAATGTTTTCTGTCTGCTGGGTTTTTTGTTTTTATTTACATTATTCAGCAATTCTTACCATTTTAGTGGCTTACAGATGTATACAGCAGCACTTCTGTATTCTATGACTTGTGTTCTTTTTTCTAGGAAGTGAGACATTTTCCAATTTTGTCTGTACAGAAAATCAAAGTTTCAGCAGGAGACGTTATCGACCTTGCACTAGAATATAAAATTTTAACATACACAAGATTATTTTTTGAAAAGCCAACCAAAGCTTCCTAAATCTCATTAGCCTGACACAGTGGTCCTTTGCTAAGCTTGTTCTTTCTAGGCAATGTTGGGAACCCCTCCCCCTCCTTTTTATTTAGAAATGAATAGAATATACAGTAGACCTGTAATTTGTTAACAGTTATTTTCAAATGTGTGTAGAGTCTTTTTTCTTATTTCCACATGATGCCTGAATTCTTCCTTTGACGATTAAAAGTTGTGTGTGTGCATGTGTGAACCTATCTATCTCTCCATTGATAGATACCTCTCTCTCTCTCACACACACACACACTTTCATTTTTCATGTGTAACATCTTATACAAACTTATAAAACTTATATAAAGAAAATGTCTACTGCTTTATTATTTATTTATTTTAAATATTTATACCCCGCCTTTCTCCTCAAGAGGATCCAAGGTGACATACAGTATTAAAAGGAAACAATATAAAAACAGGACAGGGAAGACAAAAACAAACAAACAAAAGAAAACAGTCCAACTCTTAGTCAGTCAGTCATTGAGAAAAAGATCTTTGCTTGCAGAATGACACCAAAGTGGGGGGGCAGCCTGACCTCTTGAGGGAGGGAATTCCAGAATCTGGGAGCAGCAGCAGATAAGGCCATCTTCTATGCCCTTACCAAACAAGCCTGTGAGGGCAGTGGGACCAACAGAAAGACCTGTCCTAATGATTTTAACATCTGGCAAACTCCTAAAGGGAGATGTGGTATTTGAGATGGTTTGGATCCAAGCCTAGGGCTTAATAAATCAAAACCAGCTCCCTGAATTGTGCCCAGAAATGGATCAACAACCAGTGGAGATACAAGAGGGTTATGTGATCCCTGTAACCAGCCCGAGTTAACAATCTGACTGTGACATTCTGGATCCACTGAAGTTTTCAAATACATTTCAAAGGTAGCACCATGTAGATAGCATTACAGTAATCCAAATGGAATATAGCTAAGGCATGTGTCACTGTGGCCAGGTCAGATGTCATTTTGGAAAATGATATATTTCTATGAGAACTGATTGTTATAAGGTACCAATGTTTATCCACCCTCTTAAAGGATAATCACCATATTGCCAGACGAGAACAGATAGTTCCAATGGTGAGGGGAAAGGCAAATACTGGGCAGCAACAGTAGCTGCAGAGGAGACAACAGGGTGACACTCAAGCTAACCTTTGCTGGTATTGTGCAGAAGGTGGCAAAGGTAAACCACTTCTGAATGAACTATATTTATCATGAAAAGCCTCATGATGGGACATGTAGGCAACTTTCAGTCTTGAGAGACTATGATAATGTGTAGACTATATAATCTATGGACTGTATGATGGGACAGTCCAAAATGAAATAACCGATAGTGCTGGAAGAGAAAAACCCCAGGTAGGAAAGCGCTCAATCAGCTACTGGGGAAAAACAAAGGACAAATGTGAATAGCACTGTCATTAATGATGCAAGTAGATTAAAGCTGAAAGGACACCTGATATGCACAGAAGAGAAAGGAAAGGAATTGTATGTGATGCTGCACAACACATACATTTGGAACATGGAATTAGAGAAGCATGAATCAAGGTAAACAGTAAAGCAAGAAATGGAATGTATGAATATTACATACTTAGTGTAAATTAACAAAAGAGGACTGGAGAAGGATATTTTTGTTCAGACAACTACAAATCGTTCAGTCTGGAAATGACAAACGCAGACTCTTTTGGTATGTACATTTTGTTTTTCCACCAGGACTTACATTTTATCCGTATCATTTTCACTTACATTATTTTGTCTTGCTTTTGGCTAGTGTGATCACAATGAATCTTTTGGAGAAGTTGGGGCATGTCCTGATAATCAATAGTAATATATTCAGTGGTGTGGGATGTGGTGACTGAGCACAGTAATTGATGCAGTGTTAATCCAGGTGAAATAAAAGAAAGGGCTTTGGAGGGTGATGCATAAAAGGGGCTTGGAAGGTGATGATGGGGCAGGTGGAAGTTGGAACCTGGAGGGACAGGCAGGGACTGTCTGTGGGAGGAAAGGAGATGGTAAAGAGAATTGTGTTGTGAAATTGGTTTGGGGGAGGAGGCAGAGCAAGGGAATCAGACTAGTTCCCCCCCCAGGTGAAGACAGAAACAATATAGTGAAAGACATAAGGAGAATATTGGTGTTTATCTGTGGTTTGTGTGTTTCTCCATTCATAGAATGAAATAAGAATGGAGAATAAGTTACGTGGGATGGGAAACATCAAAATGGAGTGGGGGAGCAGCATTCAAGCACCTTGAGAGGATGTTGCAAATATGGTAAGGAAAGGGAAAACCATATGGTAGGCAATGAAACAATATGGATTGAGGAGGCAAATGAAAAAAAAAAATCAACCAGTCTGGCTGTTGCATGTGTGTGTTTTGCAGAGGTGGGGGAACCAAATAACTATTGCCTATTGGGATGGAGATGTGGGTGTGACATGGAGAAGGGAGGTCAAGGTGTGAGTGGATAGGACACCTGTAGAGCAGTTAGGGACTTTGGGCAGTGCTGGGGAAGGACAAGAGGAACAGATGCTGGGAGGAAAATTCAGAGAGAAAGTGAGGCAGGCCTGAAGTGGGTCAGGGGTGAGGGGTATTTAAAGCAGAGCTGGAGATAGTGAATGGGCAGCTGCAACTGCTGTAAGTGGGTGGCAGAAAAGACAGGGAAGAGGGTGGGAAGAATGGGAGAGGAGGGTGCGGTGGAAAGGAGAGCTGTGCGACATTCCATGGAGACACTTGAAATGCACCTTCCTGGATCATTTCTGTGTGGCTGACAACAGTAAATTCAACCAGCTCAAAATGCTAGACTGTGGTATAGAGAACTTTGCATCTACTCAGGACACCTTCCTGTGTGATTGTGCCCTTTGATCATGGCAGAGGTAGATTGATGAGTGAATAACATGGCGTAGAGCATAATTGTTCAAGAACTACAGCAATGCATAGAAGGATCTTATAATAAAAAGGCTTGTGATTCTTTTCTCCATTTGCTTCACTGGCTCAAATTAGTTAATGATGCTGTGGAGATAAATTTGTCATAATCAGAGAAATAATATCCTGCAACCAATCGCTTCCCTGAATTTGTATTTATTCCCCCACCTCAAGGAAACATCTGTTAACTCATCAGAACAAGAGTTCATAATCTCCGCTGGCTGCTTCTGACACCCTGATATCTTTGTTCTTCTCTTAATGTAAACAGTGTTCTGTTGGCATTCCAATATTATCATTAGCTGACCTAGAAAGACTGGTCCTTGAGCTTTCTATTACCTCACCTGGGGTTTAATTTTGTCAGTCTAAGGTTTGGCCTTCATGCTAAGTTGAATAGAAAAATTAGCCCCTAGCTAATGCTAGCTTACTTAAATAAAATTGATTTTTAAGGTCATTCCATTCCCAGAATCTCCTGCTTTAAAATACAAGTGAAAAATGCTAGAAAGCACATTTGAGTAAAGACTTCTCTGTTGTTTTACTTCTTCCTTCTAAAAGTGCTCCACTTGTTCTCTCTCCAGCAGTACCTTTAAGAAAGCCCAGACTTTTTCTTATAGAACTTACAGGAAGCAAAAGGAAATAGCTGTTTCTTGGACCTTATGGATCAAGTCCTTTATTGCCACCACCTCATATTCACAGACAGGGAATGGCCACCACATTTCTGGAGGATCAATTTTCCCATCTCCCCTAAACACATCAGAACTTTGACTTGATGCCTTTTTAGACCTATCAACCTTCTATTCTTCTTCACTGAAAATATCTTCATGAGATAACAATATTTTACTTTAATTCAGTGATTCTCAACTAGTGGGCCTTGTCCATAGGAGCATACTGTATCAGGGTTTCAGGGGAGTTCTGTGTAGTTGAGGAAAAAACCTTCAATATTTTTTTAAATTTAGAAAATAGAAAAAAAAAACCCAATACCCATAGTTTTCTTCGTATGCAACTACTACTATGTAAGTAACTGTGCGATCCAATCCAGGATGCACTGATTGCAGGAGATTAAGAAGAAGAAGAAGTCTCCTCTAGTGAATGAAATCCCTTTCTGTCACCAGAAAACCCTGTGTGCCTGCAGAACCATTTGGCCAACTAAGATCCAACAGGAGAAAGGTCACAAAAGTAGTACAAAAGAGGTAGAACAAGACAAGAGCCAAGTTATGACAGACCCATACTTTCCAGGGATACAGTTGCCAACAGAACACTGTTTACATTAAGAGAAGAACAAAGATATCAGGCTTTTTTTTTTTTTTTTTTGCTTTTTTGCTATGCTGGCAAAAAATTACGCTGAACTGAGAGTAGGCCTAGCTGATTTCCAGTGTCTCTAGGCTCAGAGAGTTTGATTTAGCATAGCTCCAAATGGTCTAATGTTATCTTAGCTGGCCTTCTCCTATCTTAGATAATCAGGAAGGATTTCACACTTCAGCCATTTATTATTTAAATGAACATAATAATAAATAAAAAATAATAAATAAATTAATAAATGTTGGCCATTCCAGGCCTATTTGAAAAGATGCAGGGACTGAAATATTGTTCCTTTAAAAATGGCCTTTCTAAAATGATTAAACAGATGAAGTTGAAGAAAAAAAGAGTCAGCTTCTGGGATTTTTCCCTTGCTTGGTGTCACTTTGTGAATGGCGTGGGTCAGAAGTGGGTATCCTGTAGACCAGTGGTGCCCATCCTTGGGCCTCCAGATGTTCATGGACTACAACTCCCAGAAGCCTTCACCACCACCTCTGCTGGCTAGGATTTCTGGGAGTTGAAGTCCAAGAACATCTGGAGGCCTAAGGTTGGGGACCACTGCTATAGACCATTTTGACTGCTGCAATTGGTGCTGTAAACATTCAGGCTGCTTTTTGCTATCTTTTTTCCTGAGGGCAACATGGGCCCAATATTGTGAAGCAATATTGGGCTATTTCCTCATATTTTGAATTGTGGATACAGAACTACAGTATCTCACATTCATAAACCAGAGGTTCTTTTTTTTTTTTAAGAATCGAACTGACACAGAGTGCCTGGCATTCTAAAGAGCAAGAAACATTCCAAGCAAGAAATTAATGTAGGATCATGTTCAGAGAACACCATAAGAACACCCACATTTCTTGCTCTTACTAATAAACAACTTCGATGTATGCTTTGATTAAAAAGTGCTTTGCAGTGAGAGTCAAGTACTTAAAAATCTCAATGCAATGGCTAATGAAAATATCCCATCTGTTTTATAACAGTCATTTTCCTCTGCACACGAATCTTTCCCCCCCTCTAGCAGTTTCTCTCTGTACTTATTGTTTTTCACCAGAGAATTTTGGAAGAGCTCACTGAGATAAAGTACAGCTGCTTGGGGGGCATATAAAGCTACTTTCAGCAGATCAGAACTATTCATATCAGTGGGTTATGGCCAGCTCAGTTTCTTTCCAGTCAAGTGCATGTTAAGGTGAACTTACATTCTTTGTCTGTAAAACATGGGTGTGTGGATCCAGGTATGTGTGTGAGAGAAATTTTAGAATATTCACACTTTTCCTTATGAAGAGCAAAATAATTGATTTTTCTGTAGATAATTTGTCTTACAAACATCCCCTCAGGTCTGGAAAGAGAGGGATATAATGCCCATGGAAAATATACCATTGATTTGTAATGGCATTTGATATTGAAATTATTGTATCACAAAATAGGTGGCCAGGTCTCTGGTTTTGGCCGTGAGAATCAGGCTCTAAAGTTCTTTTTCTGGATCTTGGGATTTTTCTTAATAGGCTGCAGCTGCCCTTACAACTCTAAGCTGGTTTGGTGGTTCATCCTGGCGTATAACTCCCCTGTTACAGCAGCTCCACTGGCTGCCGATTCCTTTCCATGCATAATGCAAAGTGCTGATTTTAACCTACATGGACCTAAATGGCTTGGGTCCAAGCTATCTAAAAAACTGCATCTCCCTCTATGAGCCTGCTCAGGCATTAAGATCATCAAGAGAGTGCTTTCTCTCAGTCCCACCACCCTCACAGGTGTGGTTGGTGGGGACATGGGAGAGGGCCTTCTCTGTTGCTGCTCCCAGACTCTAGAACTCCCTCCCACGGAAGGCCAGGCTGGCCCCATCTTTGCTGTCCTTCCAAAAGCAAGCAAAGACCTTTCTCTTCAGGCAGACTTTTCTTTAATGACTGGTGGACTGAGAGGGGTTTTTAAATGGATTGCTGTGGTCTGCTGTTTTAAATGTGTTTAGTTGTCATTTTTTTAAAAAAAGGGACGTGGTGGCGCTGCGGGCTAAACCGCAGAAGCCTGTGCTGCAGGGTCAGAAGACCAAGCAGTCGTAAGATCGAATCCACGCAACGGAGTGAGCGCCCGTCGCTTGTCCCAGCTCCCGCCAACCTAGCGGTTCGAAAGCATGCAAATACAAGTAGATAAATGGCGACCACCTCGGTGGGAAGGTATCAGCGTTCCGTGTCTAAGTCGCACTGGCCATGTGACCATGGAAGATTGTCTTCGGACAAAACGTTGGCTCTATGGCTTGGAAACGGGGATGAGCCGGACACGACTGGACAAAAGAATTTGTCAAGGGGAACCTTTACCTTTTACCTTAGTTGTCATTTTTAATATTATACTTGTTTCATTCTTTTTAAATATTTGTATACTTTCTGGTTTTAGCTTTTAAATACTGTTTTAATGATGTAAGCCACCTTGGGTTCTTTTGAGGAGAAAGGTGTGATAGAAACATTTTAAATAAATAAATAATCAATAAATACTAGTTCTCCCAGTAGATCCAGATTACTTTTGTCTCTTATATGGTTTAGGAAAAAAAAGTGTTCCTTTTCCCTTCACTAGCTTCCCACTGTACACTGTAGCTGTGACAAACCCAGACCTACTGGGATCTGCCACAGTTTCACTAAGCTGCCACCAACCATTCCCTATAAGAAGTCACACAGACCAGGGATGGATTTTCAACAAATAAAAGAATAAGGTTTATTTAAAACAACACACAGGGAAAATAAAATGATCAGGTGAATAAGATATAGTAACGTGGCTTAGTCTCATTCATACATGCACACAGTTTGGTTCACACAGAACACTTAACTTGAAGCACAGACCCTGAACCTATCAGTTCTGGCTAACCATACAGACACCTGAACCTATCAGGTTGGTACTGACTGACACACAGTAGTACCCTGTCTGACACACAGACTCCCACACCAGCTTCTTCTTCCCAGCTGCTGCTTCTTCTTCTTCACTCCCCAGCGTCTCCACACACGCTCCACATATATATACAGTACAGCCCCTCCTCCTGATGTCCCGCCTTCCACTCCCCATAGGATGGAACTTTCCCTCCAAACCCATGACAGACAGGTAACATCAGTGCTGTATGTAACACCTCCCCTCTTTATAAGTTGTTTTGTAGGGGGAAAGCTAAGGTGCTTTTCACCAAAAAACAACCTGGATAAAACACACCAAAACAGTTATACATACAATATCATACTTACTTATACTTACATTCTAAGTTAACCATATCAATTAGGCATTTAAACATTTACCATATACATTACATCAAGTTACCTTTATTCATACAAACCAAGTTCAAAAAACAGGTACATTTAACTTTTTGTCATCAATATATATACATAGTCCATGTTTCTTTCGCCGTCTTCATTCTTCAGGTCTTCTTGACAAGGCGTCAGCAACACAGTTCACTGACCCTCTGACCACCTTCACTTCAAAGTCATAGTCTTGCAGATTTAAAGCCCACCTCATAAGTTTGCTATTGTGGGTTTTCATTGTCTTTAACCATTGCAGTGGTGAATGGTCAGTGCACAGAACAAAATGTCTTCCCCAGATGTAAGGCTTGGCCTTCTGGATCGCGTAGACTATGGCCAGACACTCCTTCTCCACGGTTGCCAAATGTCTCTCACCTTTCTGGAGTTTCCTACTCAGGTAGGACACTGGATGCTGGTCACCATTCTCATCCTCCTGGCAAAGAACTGCTCCTACCCCGCTGTTAGACGCATCGGTGTAGATGATGAACTCCCCGTCGAAGTCTGGAGCACGCAGCACTGGATACTGGACGAGCGCCTCCTTCAACCTCTGGAACGCCGCCTCACAGTCGCTGGTCCACGGGATGCGGTCATCAGCCTTCTTCCTCGTCAGATCGGTCAGCGGAGCCGCAATCTCGCTAAACCTCGGGATGAACTTTCTGTAGTAGCCCACCAACCCAAGAAATGATTTGACTTTTTTCTTGGTGTTGGGTCTGGGCCAATCACGAACTGCTTCTATTTTGGCCTCTAGGGGTTTTATCACTCCTCCCCCTACCATGTGACCCAAGCATTCCATTTCTGGGCTACCCAGCTGCAGTTTGCCCTCTTTGCAGAGCCTAGGCCAAAGCACTTCCTCCCCTGGATTAAAGCGCCTCTCCCTGCCTTCCTGGTCATCCCACGCTTTCTTTCTGACCTTTTGAGCTTGCAGGGTCTCTGCTGCCAGCTCTAGGTTTCTCTTTAGGTCATTCCTTAAAGAGTCTATATCTGTCACAACATCTTGTGGGTCATCCTGGGTGATCTGCTCCCAATTTTGTTTGTTCAAATCAAGGGGCCCTTTCACCCTTCTCCCAAATAAAAGTTCAAATGGACTGAACCCGGTACTGGCTTGTGGCACTGATCGATAAGCGAACAAAAGGGATTGCAGCTTCTGGTCCCAATTGTTTGGATTCTCTGCCAAGTAAGCCCTAATCATGTGCATTAGAGTCCCATTGAACTTCTCAGTTAACCCATTACTTTCAGGGTGATAGGCAGTGGTTTCCTTGTGCTTAATTCCACAGATTTGCCATAACCGTTTCATGAGCTTCGATGTAAATGATGCGCCCAAATCTGTGATTATTTCTGAGGCAAATCCCATCCTGGACATATACCCCACCAAGGCATCTGCCACTGTGTTAGTTTCAATGTTAGTCAAGGGTATGGCTTCAGGGTACCTCGTGGCATGGTCCACAATGGTGAGAATGAACCTGTTCCCCCTCTTTGTGGCCTTGGGCAAAGGTCCCACAATATCCACCCCTATGCATTTGAACGGAGTGTCAATCACAGGCAAAGGGCACAACTTTGCTTTGGTCCTGTCGCGGCTATTCCCCTGCCTTTGACACACATCACATTGTTTACAGAACTCCCTGATCTGCTTCCCTATGTCAGGCCAGTAGAAATTCTGTGTGATTCTCTGCTGTGTTTTGTTCACCCCTAAGTGCGCAGCAAACATGTCAGAGTGCCCCCTTTGTAAGATCATGGGGCGATACTTTTCAGGTACCACTAGCTGACTTCGGATCCCATCTCCCCCTTTTGAGATATTCCTCAGGGTCTCTCTATACAAAATCCCCTTTTTCTCTAGAAATCTCACTGGGGTTTCAGGTGTTAGCTGGGCGTCAGTCACCTGTTCAAAACACTTTTGGAGAGTGGCGTCTGCCTTTTGCTCTTGGCCAAATCGGCTGTCTGTGGTTAAGGTTTCCGCCACAGCTTCTGAACTCCCCTCTGCTTCCGTCTCTGGCTCATCATTACCCCCCTGAACTGTCCCCGTGGTGGCTCGTGAACGTGTAATCACTAGCACCCGTTTCACATGTTCAGCCAGGTCATTTCCCACGAGCACGGCTGCTGGCAGAGTCGATGAAATTGCTAGCCGCCAAACTCCCCTCCAGCCTTGAAAGTTCACAGGTACCTCCGCTACTGGCAGTGAGATCACCTGCCCCTCAATCCCTGCCACCTTCATGCTCTCATTTGGGATTATATATTCCCTAGGAATAATATCTGGATGGCACAGGGTCACCTGAGAACAAGTGTCCCGCAGCCCCCGATACTGATGGCCAAGTATTCCTACGTCCACCCCTGCTGTCTCAAACAACTGAGAATCTGTTCTCACGAGCAAGCATCGCTTGACCTCCACCAGAGGACCATTTTCCTCAGCCTGATCAGCAGATGTACTTGTTCCAGATTGAGTAGCCATGGCAACAGGCTCCCTCAGTGACAATGAGCCTTGCTCTTTCTGGACACAGAACACAGCTTTTGGCTTGGTTCCACTCAAATCCTGAGGCACAATTCCTTTTAGCTGCTTTAATTTCTCACACTCTGAGATTAGATGGCCCTTTCCCTGACAGAAATAACATTTTCTGCTATATTTTGAGTCTTTCTCATCCTGTTTTGGTTTTCCCTCCAAAATCTGAGGTCTTGGTTTCATGTCTGAGGGCTTCCCTTCACCATGGGCCCCTCCCCCTTGCTGGCTTTTCCCTGGTCCCTGAGAGTACTTGCTGTAGGTTTCTTTAGGTTTCCCCATCGCTTTCGCCTCACCCAAGGGCTTTCTTATTTGGGAAATAAAATCAGCGATCTCGGCTGCTTCTGCCACAGATCTAGGTTTCCTTTCCCTCACCTGGAATTTCAGTTCCCCATGCAGGACTGAATAGAACTGTTCCAGCGCTATCAGGTCTTTGAGCTGCTGAAAGGTCTCTGTCCCCTCCTGAGATAGCCATTTCTCTAGCAGCCTCACCAATTGGGCCCCCACTTGGGTAAAAGTCTGCTCTGGTTTCTTGGTGATTGACCTGAATCTTTGCCTCAGCTGTTCCGCATTTATCCCATGTCTTGCAAACACCAGTTTTTTAAACTCTGCAAAATCTCTCATCAGTTCCTCTGGCATCTCTGAATAAACTTCAGCAAGGCTGCCACTGATTAAAGATCGCATGATGGTCATCTTCTCAGTTTCCCTTACTGAGAAGTCCACAAACGCTCTTTCCACTAGGGAAAAGAACACCTCAGGACAATCTCCCTTGTGGTACACAGGGAATTTCTTCAGGTCAGCTTTAGACAATTGGCCTCCCTCAGAATCCCTATTGTTATTATTGTTCTGATTCATCAGTTCCAATTTCCTTAACTCAAACGCCATTTTCTCTCTTTCCAATCTTTCTTCTCTTTCCATTTTCTCTCTCTCTATTCTTTCTTCTCTTTCCATTTTCTCTATTTCAAATTGCCTTCTCTCTCTCTCTAATCTTTCCTCCATTTCCCTCACCCTCAGTTCATGCTGTTGGGCTATGAGCAATTTTCTGAGTTCTGGGTTCTGTTCTCCTGTGCTGTCACCCTGCACTGAGCCAAATTCATCCTCAGAACCTTGGTCTACCTGGGGGTCTTTCACTTCACCCATTTCTGCCATTTGGCTTCGAGTCAAGGGCATAATCCCCCCCCCAGAACAGGCTGCTTTCAAAAGTCAAGCCTCAAAATAAAGCGACCCCTTTTTTTTTCTTTTGCCTCAGAACCAGCTTTCTCTATAGATTGCTGCTGTCCTTCAGCACTAACTTGCAACAGTTGCGAGCTAGAGTCTACCCCCCTCTGCTGGGCCTCGCAGCAGGCAGGCTAAATCACTTCTACTTTACAATTTTGCCTCAGCTTTTTCCCGCCAAAACAGGCTGCCTCAGAGCTCCCTAATCTAGCCCCCAATCTGAGGTTACACGTTCTTCTACTAGTGCACCTCCCCGTGAGGCACACCTAGAAGATTACCTACGCGCTCTCAGATTGTCCCTGACTAGACCCCCCTTGCTCTGGGCACACTTGCCAAGGCTTTGCTGGACCGCTGGACAACCGGACCAGTCGTATCCCACACTCTGGACACCAATCAATGTGACAAACCCAGACCTACTGGGATCTGCCACAGTTTCACTAAGCTGCCACCAACCATTCCCTATAAGAAGTCACACAGACCAGGGATGGATTTTCAACAAATAAAAGAATAAGGTTTATTTAAAACAACACACAGGGAAAATAAAATGATCAGGTGAATAAGATATAGTAACGTGGCTTAGTCTCATTCATACATGCACACAGTTTGGTTCACACAGAACACTTAACTTGAAGCACAGACCCTGAACCTATCAGTTCTGGCTAACCATACAGACACCTGAACCTATCAGGTTGGTACTGACTGACACACAGTAGTACCCTGTCTGACACACAGACTCCCACACCAGCTTCTTCTTCCCAGCTGCTGCTTCTTCTTCTTCACTCCCCAGCGTCTCCACACACGCTCCATATATATACAGTACAGCCCCTCCTCCTGATGTCCCGCCTTCCACTCCCCATAGGATGGAACTTTCCCTCCAAACCCATGACAGACAGGTAACATCAGTGCTGTATGTAACAGTAGCCTTCTCTCAGCAAATTTATCCTAATAGACTCCAGGCGGCAGGCCCTCTCTAACACACACACACGCACGCGCACACGCGCGCACGCGCACACGCGCACACACACACACGCGCACGCACACACACACACACACACACGCACACACACACACACTTGCTTCTAAGACTTCCCAGGGGTATTTCCCTAATTCTCTGGTTTTGGCCCTGATATCTCAGAGAATAGGATAACCATCAGAGAATAAAAAATAAATAAATAAATAAAATATTCCTGGCCCAAGATATGAAGAGAGCTGTATGTGTATATGTAAGTGTCGATTTCTTTAATTAATTTCTTAAATGCTCATTATTGCCAGTTGAACAACTTGTATCTGATTTAACTGGAGTCATGTTTTGCCAAAAAAAAAAAAAAATCCTCCTCCAAAGTCTCAGTCTCTCCCTCCATTTTTCTGCAAGAACCCCCTGAGCCCTACTGGCTTTCCTCTTTTATTCTGGCCTCTGCCTCACCTGTCTCACTCTCACAAGTGCCCCCACATCAGCCAGCTGCCGTGACCAGAAGCATTTCTGTTCACCATTCAGTGCATGAGGCTGATTTGCCAATTGTGTATCTCCACTCATGGGAATGTGCTGGCGTTCTCTTCTGCATTTCTCCATTAATGAGAGTGAGCTTTCTCACAAAGAACTTGAGATGCACAAATACCATCATAAACACAGACAAGGATTGGGCTTGAGTGACCCCAAAGGGTTGCAGTGTGCGTCAAGCACCAATCTCTGTGCCTGCCTGCCTGCCTTCCTTCCTAGGTAGTTTACACCATTAAAATATAGTATTAAAGCTAACAATAGTGAGTATACAAATACTAAATAGAATCAAACACAGATGATACTAAAAAACATAAGCAACACCAAAAAAACATTCAGAGCAGTAAGGTACAACAAGCTATTAAAAAACCTCTCTCAGACAGCAAGTCACTGAGGGAAGGCTTGCCTGAAGAGAAAGGTCTTTGCCTCTTTGAGGAAGGACAGCAAAGATGGGATAAGTCTGGCCACTGGTGGGAGGGAGTCTGCGAGCAGCAACAGAGAAGGCCCTCTTCTTTGTAACCACCAAATGTACCTGTAAAGGCGGTGGGACCAAGAAAAAGGTCTCTCCTAATTATCTTAACACTCCAGGGGACTCATATAGGGGGATGCAACCCTTGAGATAGCTGTTTAGGGCTTTATAGATTAGAATGAAGACTTTGAATTTTGCCCAAAAATTGATTGGCAACCAATGGAACTGCTGTAACAGGGGGTTGTATGATCCCTGTGTCTGGCCCCAGTCAGCAACCTGGCTGTTGTGTTTTGGACCTACTGAAGTTTCCCGACTCTTTACCTAGGCATTGACAGAGTCAGGGACCAATGTACTTTGCACACAGAAGCTCATGAATGTTGCACAACTAGGAAAACATACGTTTTTGAGCTATAATTCCCAGAATTCCCCAGCCTATGCTGATATCCTACCCTGGATTTTCCATCTCCCATTAACTGTAAAAAAAAAACCCAACAAACAGGTGTGTGCAGGCAGATGAAAGTTGAAAAAGAGGGAGAATAAACATCCTGTTCTTTGTCCAGCTTTGAAAATAGACCACCAATCATTGAAGTGGTTGCTATTTGAAGCACAAGGCTTTGTTTCTGTTGCTGGATCAAAGCTTTCCTCTTGCATTAAAAGCAGGAGCAAAGTGTCAGAAGCAGGAGGCAGAGGTGAACAAATATTGAGGTTTCTGAGATTTTGCTGTAATGTTTTGACATTGTGGAAGCACATCTGGGAATAACTCTGGGATAATGCACTTTGCTTCTTCAATGAAAGCTGTGGTTGTTATATATGACTGTTTCCATTATCTTGGTTTCTGGATTCTCATGGGAAACAAAAATGCCTCTTATTCCATTTCTAGATGGAAACCTGAAAAGAAGGGAACAAAGTCCCTAAAAATTTATACCTGTGTAGCTGTTTGTCAATAGTTTCTGAAGTACAACACAAGTATTGCTAAATTACTCTCTTGTCTTCCTTTCTACCATGGATCTAGCTATCCCATGCTTACCTGTACTCTGTTTGTCCAAACATGGTCAACAGGCAGCCGGCCTGATCGATATAGTTGTACCTGAAGCCAAAGAAACGCTTTGTTTGAAGAGTAACTGCTCATAGGCTCAAAAATGCCACTAATCTTCTGCAAATGGAATTGGTGAATCTGAAAATTCTTTGATAATGTTCTAAGGATTGAACCAGATACCTGTGAAGATTCTCAGTCATCCAGGTGCGGTTAGCTGGAAGTTGAGTCATGGCAACTGGACTTCTTCCTTATTAGGTTGGAACATTTTGATACTCATCCAAGTAGCTTATTCAGTCTGAAGAAACTACTTGGATGAGCAGCATTAAACGTGGCAATTCTTCAGTCTGAAGAAGCTACTTGGATGAGCAGCGAAACATTTCAACCTAATAAGGAAGAAGTCCAGTTGCCATGACTCAACTTCCAAAAGGTTTAATCAGATGAATCAATATTTGATTTACAGCAGTCTGGGGAGAACTGTAGGTTGTTCACATGCCAGTAAGCTCCTAGATCCATTATTCTACACTTTTGGTTAGAACTAAGGGGAAATGGAATGCCACAACATCAAAGGGAACATTGGTTCCCTAGCACTGATTTTACAGGACAGTGTGGTATGGTGGACAGGAACTAGATATACTTGTGGGCTTCAATGCATACTACAAACAGGACTCACAGAGGCAGGCATTGTTGGCAGCAGGTACCTGAAAAGGCAGATACACCTGGGGAAGGCTAGTGTGCTGCAGCAATATAAAAAGTAAAGGTAAAGGTTTCCCTTGACAATTTTTTGTCCAGTCATGTTTGACTCTAGGGGGCGGTGCTCATCCCCGTTTCCAAGCCATAGAGCCAGCGTTTTGTCCGAAGACAATCTTCCGTGGTCACATGGCCAGTGCGACTTAGACACGGAACGCTGTTACCTTCCCACCGAGGTGGTCCCTATTTATCTACTTGCATTTGCATGCTTTCGAACCGCTAGGTTGGCGGGAGCTGGGACAAGCGACAGGCGCTCACTCCGTCGCATAGATTCGATCTTACGACTGCTTGGTCTTCTGACCCTGCAGCACAGGCTTCTGCGGTTTAGCCCGCAGCGCCACCATATCCCAAATATAAGTTGCTTATATTTATGCAGCAATATAAGTTGCTTAAATTACAACTTATTATGTTAAGCAACAGGAGTACAACCAATATATACTTACACACATACATCCCACATGCTTGAGTGCAGTGGGTAGAGCTTCATCCTCTAGAGCTCAGTTGACAAGGGCACGCAGAGCAAAATCACCTGTAATGAATGGCATAGACAGGAAGTACATTTGGAACGAAGTGGTAGTTCATCAGATGCCAAAACACTTAGAACATTAAAGGTAAGATCTACCATCATAAATGGGGCCTAGAAATGACCAGCAGCTAACACAAGGTGAACAGTACTGGAGTGTAATGCTTTGCCTCCTTACAAGAGTGTGCCAACAGTGTTTTACAGCAGTCTACATCTTTGGGTACCTCTTAAAAGGCAGCTCCATATATGGAACATCAAAGAAGTCCTGCTGATTCTATGTGAATGACCATGTATGAATGAGTTTGTGCAACCATCTCCAAGTGAAATTGGCAAGAGGCATTCCTGGGGTGGAAGTAGATATTAGAAACAGGTCCTCACTGGAGCTAAAAGCAAGATAATGTTAGATAGGCATGATCAAAATAGTCTTTTATGTTGGAGAACTCAGACTTCAAAGTAATTCTTTGCTTAAGCTTTGAAGACCAATCACAAAACAAAACAAACTATTTTGCAAACACCAGGAGATGAGTGTCTATTGTCATACATAATCAATCTAAAAAGATTTCCCTTTTCTATAAATGAGTTATATATAAGGTTTCTTTTTTTAACCCCTGATCAATACCACGGTTTGTTCTTCTTTTTTTCTGCCGAAGACAGTTTGCAGTAGTCAAAAGCAGTGGTTCTTAATCTTTGTTACTCAGATGTTTTTGAACTGCAACTCCCAGAAACCCCAGCCAGCACAGTTGGTGGTGAAGGCTTCTGGGAGTTGCAGTCCAAAACTCCTGAGTAACCCAAGGTTAAGAACCAGTGGTCAAAAGCATGAAAACAACAACAATGAAGAAATTAAAAAATACCATAAACTGACTGAGACATAACAGAAAAAAACATTGGAATTACTATATCTGTTTGTGTGTGAGTTTTAAACTTAGGTAATTTTATATTTATGAACTGATTAGACAATTTTATGCTTATTAACTGATAGGGCAATTATTTTTTATTCAGTAGATTCAGGTGTTTGTAGAATGATAATTTATTTGGAAAAGCTATTAGACCATTTTAGTCTGACTCCACCATTGCTCATCATTGTTACATATTTGTTTGTATTTTTTTCTTAATAAGCGGTAAGTTTATTTTCTAGCATTTGGGTTGATTTTAATGACCCTTTTAAAGCCCAGTAACACACATGGTTTATGGATCACAGTAACAGCTCAAGAATACCCTGTTAAATTATTCTCATTAACACATTTATGTTGGTTCTCTTCTAATTGCATTGTAGCTATAATGCGGTCAACTTACATTCACAACTGTAATTAAAATGATGCTGATGGATCTCATATGTCTTCTTCTCTCCACAATTTAATTGATGCTGAAATTAGGTCTTTAATATTAATGCAGCATTTGAAACCTTTAGACAAATGTTAAGTGTAACTGTTTGGGGATATGAGTGCAACGTAGTTTTTAACCGCTTACTTTCTAGTGTTCATTGTTTTACAGTGGGGTCTTGACTTGAGAACTTAATCCGTATTGGAAGGCGGTTCTCAAGTCAAAAAGTTCTCAGGTCAAATCTGCATTTCCCATAGGAATGCACTGAGAACCATTTGATCCGTATCTGCTCTTTTCCGTCCATCGAAACTAATGGGAAGCTGCTATTCCGCCTTCGACCACTAGAGGGGGATTTTTTTTTTTCTTAGGTCAAGAAAGGTTCAGGGAAGGCAGGGAAAATACAGTCCAGGCAGTACCAGGCAGTCTGAAGACTGTCTCCCAATCCACGCTCTAAACGCTGGGAGGAGTGAGGAAGCAGACAGGCACCCTTTTCACTGGCCAACAGATAACTGAAAGTTCAAATTCTGCACTTTCCCTGCCTCCCACAAGGTTTTTTTCAGTTCTTAACTCAAAGCTAAGTACTTAAGTAAAGTCAATATTTTCCTATGAGAGTGGTTCTTAAGTCAAAATGTTCTTAACTCAAGCCGTTCTTAAGTCAAGACCCCACTGTATTTGTCTTGGTTGAGCTAGAGTCTCAGGTTGCCTTCATTTTGCAAACTGAAAATGGGGTTCAGCTAAAGTAGGGAACCCTGGGGGTGCAGTTCTTTGCAGAGCACTAGGGCTTATGTCACTTAGATGCCGTCAGAGCACATGTAAGAACTTACAAATGGTCTGAGACACACTTATAAGGAAATTGAATTGAATTTCAGTTCCCTTATAGATTTGTCTCAGATAATTTACAAGTTCTTACATGTGAAACTTAGCAATTCTGTGTCTTAACATAGATCGGGCTGAATAAATCACATTCACCCAGAGCCATTCAGTAGGCAATTTGATAAATTTTTTACTTTTCTAAGAGATGTGCCTTTTAAGGCTATAAGCACCTGCATTTTAAAACTATATCTGCTCCTGTGATTTTCAGACATGATTATAACATTATTTTAGTTCTGCCTGCAATTTTAGTTTTGCTTTTGAATGTATTTCTGTTTGGAGCTTTCTACAGCTATAAGAATTTTAGGTGGCAGTCATACCTGCAGCTTTCAAAAGTTACAAGAATAGATTTTTGTTTAAGAATTTGTGCTTATAGTTTTTTCACAGCTCTAAGACTGATTTCTGTATAACTGAAGTAAAAGTGTCTATGTCTTTCCAGAATGTTATATGTTTTCAATAACTTTTGGAAAACATCCACACCAGAATCAAACAACATGAGAGACACTGCAGACTAAAACAACCAGAAAAATCTGCAGTAGCTGAACATGCCCTAAAACAAGCTGGACATGAAATTCTATTTCAAAATACTGAAATACTGGACAATCCTAGCAATAATTACATCAGACTGCACAGGGAAGCCATTGAAATCCACAAGCACCAGCAGAACTTCAACAAAAAAGAGGAAAGTTTGAAACTCAACAAAACTTGGCTTCCAGCTCTGAAAAATACAGTGTGCAAAAGGTCAATGACCTCTACCCAGCCACAAGGACCGGGGATCACTACACACAAAAGACCAGCTAATGACACCCATCAATCATAGTGACAGATGATCTCTTCTCCTTATTACAACATTACACCCACAACAAGACACACTATTCACCCATCTCCTGAATAGGACAAAAGCCTATCTCACAGCCATAAATACTCCACTCCAAAGCAAACTACACCAGAGCACAGAGTGCTGTTCTCTGAAGATGCCGGCCACAGAGACTGGTGAAATGTTAGGAAGAACAACCTTCAAAACATGGCCAAATAGCCCGAAAAACCCACAACCATTAAATCTCGGCTGTAAAAGCCTTCACGGATACAACTTTTGGATTGTTTTACATAATAGCAATGTACATAGATGAATAAAACTTGCAAAGCTTGGCAATCTGATGTTGCCAGGAATCATTTTAATAATGAAACTACTTATACCTGGATATTCAGATGAACTTTGATATGATTGTCATAGTTGTCTGATTTCACACTGGAATTAACATCTTCACGGATAAATGTCAGCTGAGATGAACACAGGCTTCTGATTTTTCCTAGAGGTCTATGAAGGTCTATTGGGCTCTTAGGAAGGTATTCAAGCATCAGATTTTCTAACTTGACAGGTCAGGGGATCCATTTGGCTACTGCTAGGAATTATCAGAGGGTGTTTCGCTTCTAACTACTCTGAGTTGATAAAGGGAGGACGGAGATTATTTCTTAGTAGGGTTTTCTACTGTAACTAAGTTTTTGCTCAGGTGGTGTTTATGCCTGTTGTTTTGCTGATTGTGTTACCTACTTTCTGGGAGAATACTCCATGTCTTAGGAGGCTTATTTGAGAATCTGACCAGCCAGGCTTTGTTTTTTTTTCCTTTTCCATTTTCTGATTAATTCTTCCCTGTATTGGGACTGTTAACATTCCAAAAACAAAAACAAAACAAACCCTTCCCTTCCAGATGGGTTTCCTCATGAAGCAGCCTCTCTGTGCAGTATGTGCATTCACAAATATAAACACAGAGAAAGAGAAACCTTGGAGGGGAAAAAGTTTTGCAGAGGAGTTAGTTGTCATTTGGTAACATTCTCCAACAGAATCCTTGGCATCTACCCGGTGTGATTAAAAAAAATAAATAAAGGATGAAGGGAAGAAAGATGTATCATTGAGAATATCCAGATATTGCTCCTTAATATATCCCTAGACCTTGTATATTTATGTTTCCCAATACATTTTCTTGCAACTAATTTCCAAACATATCATAATCATTCTCCCCAAAGCCTTGGAAACAGAAATAGAAATACAAATAAAAAGTGGAGATCCAATAATTGGACATCTCTAATTGCCCTGATTGGTGGGATACCTGCTGCTTTCAGCTGCATTGTGAGGTGGACAACCAAACATTTAAGGAAGACTGAGAAGCAATATGCATTATTATACAAATCTGGATCTTAATTAGAGATGGAGACGAATATAGAAACAGATCATTTTTTCCAATGAATATAGCCAATTCATTAAATATTCATTGATCCATATTTGTGGGTTCCAGAGACCCCCACAAATATGAAGGGATGAATATTTACCCATTTTTATTTGTCCTTCATATTAAAAAAAAAACCCACAAAAATGCCATTCTGCCTACTGGCTGCCAATCAGATAATCAGTGGCAGAAAGGCAGACAACACCTGAAACAGCTACCCAATGCCACCGCCTACCCCACCCCCTTCCTTTCCCTACCTTAGGCCCCACGCCATGCCATCCCCTCCGACACCCTCTTACCTTAATTGCTGCTGCCGAGATCTTCCGGCCTTGGAGCCACACATGTAAAAATGGAGACTGGCTGCCCTTTACAAAGATGGTGGCTTTAGCTTCATTTAGGGTAGGGAAGCTGCAGCTGCCATCTTTGCAAAGGGTAGCCTGGATTCCCTTAGCCTGCCTTGTTTCTCATTAGCATAGGCAGAGTGAAGTAACTACCTTAGCCAGCAGATTTGGGATCAAATGAAAAAGGCAGCAAGTACAGTATTTATTTTCCTTTTATTTTCCTTATATTTTTACTGTCAGGAGGAAGTCTATGGGATTTTTTTATTTTTTATTTTTTGGGGCCTCGTGTGCCAAATTAAGTTGGTTGTTTTGAAGTAATGAATTTGGCACACTCCTTTATTAGGAACACAGGAACCTGGCTTATATTTGGTCCATCTAGCTAACGATTATCACCTATGGTAGTGGCTCTTCAGATCTCTGCCAAGAATCTTTTCTGCCTTTAACTGGAGGCACTGAGAATTGCATATGGGACATTCTGGAAGCCAAGTCAATGTTCTACCAGTGAGCTATGACTCTCATTATTCTGCCACAAGTAGCAGAACAATCTGTGGACCATCTCTGCACCAAACACTTGATTACTAGCTTGCTATCCATTGTGTTGGGGACCATTGTCACCTACCAAGCAAGAAAGCCTTCTTCTTGAAGCTATTATCAATGCTGCTTTACAAAGATGAGCAACCTTATTGTGTGGTAACGCAGCAATAACCAAATTAGTTAGCCTCTTGGTGGTTTAATACAAAAACTCAATTTAATTGTTTTTATTAGCAACAACAATAATAACTTTGCCACTGCAGAATGAAGGGATGTAACCCTCATTACCTCTTTTTCTTTTGCTGTTTTGCACAAAGGACCAAGGTTCCTTTTACCACAATCCAAATGGAGAGGGAAAAGATGTTTTGTTCTCTGAGCTCTGAGTAAGGTAAAGGTTCCCCTTGACATTTAGTCCAGTCGTGTTCGACTCTAGGGTGCGGTGATCATCCCCGTTTACAAGCTATAGAGCTAGCATTTGTCTGTAGACAGTTTCTGTGGTCACATGGCCAGCATGACTAGACACGGAACGCTGTTACCTTCCCACAGTGGTGGTACCTATTTATCTACTTGCATTTGCATGCTTTCGAACTGCTAGGTTGGCAGGCAAGCTAATAGCAATCTCCTGTCAAAAGACAACCTCTTTCAAAGTGGAAGTCCAGTGCTGAATTGAGTTGGGTCTCTGAGGGAATGTTAGCCAGAGTCCAGCAAAAAAGGAAAAGAATTGTCAGAAATTTCTTCCATAAATTAAAGCCTTACCAGGTCAACAGCACAGTCAGGGAGCAAGCAGAGGCGCAGTCAGGAGGCAGTCTGGGTTGGATCTATGGGGTTCTACCAGAGAAGGGACACTGGGTGGGATGTTGAAATCCAGCAACTCTCTTTGCAGTAGAGATTTCTGAGAGTGACAGTTTTTCTGTGTCACCCAAAAAGGAGTCACTATCAAGTAATAGTGTGAGACATGGTGGCACTGTGGGCTAAACTGCAGAAGCCTGTGCTGCAGTGTCAGAAGACCAGCAGTTGTAAGATTGAATCCACGTGATGGAGTGAGCTCCCGTCGCTTTGTCCCAGCTCCTCACCAACCTAGCAGTTCGCAAGCATGTAAATGCGAGTAGATAAATAGGTACCACCTCAGTGGGAAGGTAAAACGGCACTCCGTAGTCACACTGGCCACGTGACAACAGAAACTGCCTTTGGACAATGCTGGCTCTACGGCTTGAAAAACAGGATGCACACTGCCCCCTAGAGTCGGACACGACTGGACTAAAAATGTCAAGGGGAACCTTTACCTTTACCTTATCAAGTAAGAAAACCATAAGGCAAGATCAGATATACATGTCTTCTCCAGGGTTTTTTTTTTTTTTTTTTTTTTTTTACTTTACAGGAATCCTTGTACATGATGGTTTCAATGAATTGCCTCCATCTATATCTATATCCACCATTAAAATTGCTCAGAATTCACTGGTACACCCATAGCATTTCATCTGCAAATTGCTGATTATGCAGCCAGCATAACTTACTCCCAAATAAACGTATATAGAATTGGAGTCTAAACATATTGCAGCTGTGTTGGCCTGTAGCTTGCTTTGCCTTGAGCAGCTGATGTGGGAAGTTTCCTCAGAGAAATTGCAATTTGCTTCTGAATCCCCAGAAAATACTGCATAAGACATTTTAGTTTCAGCCAATATAATTACACCCACTCAGAGATGCACTTCATTTGACTGAAGCCCCTATCAATATGAGGCTAGTCATCATTCCTGAGTATGTTAAAATGAACTCTGGATTATGGATATCATATTGTTCATTCATTTTCCCTCCGTGAAATCAGTCAAGCAGTCATAATAGAGATTATGGGGGGGGGAACCCTACAAAAATATTTCTCAATCTCTGCTGCCAAGAACTTCCTCTAGCTCTAGCTCTTTCATCAGACAAAATGAGATTGTTGCCCTTGCCAGCAAAAAAAACTAGATGGTGTGGTAGGAACAGTAGTGGTAGCCCTCTGATTGTTCCTTTCTATTGGACAGTAGTACTGTTTCATCAACCTCAACCTGCTGTCCTCAGGTCAGGTGTCTATTGTTGTCCCAGAATCGGAGCTGAAGTAAGGCTGGTCTGCTCAAGAAATGAGGTGGAGGGGGGAGCATCATCTTTTATCTTCAGTTGCAAAGTATTATGGTCCAGCCTTGACTATGTATGCCCTTTTCAAAATGCATGGTATGATGAAAACTTTTTAGAAAGCAAAGCAAAGCGTGCTGTTTATATACCATTCCATAGAGCTTCAAGCATTCTCTAGGCCAGTGGTCCCCAACGTTGGGCCTCCAGATGTTATTGAACTACAACTCTCAGAAGCCTTCGCCACAACCTTTGCTGGCCAGGATTTCTGGGAGTTGAAGTCCAAGAACATCTGGAGGCCCAAGGTTGGGGACCACTGCTCTAGGCGGTTTAGTTAATTATACAGGCTACACATCCCCCCCCCCCTCGTGAGCTGGGTACTCATTTTACCGACCTCGGAAGGATAGAAGGCTGAGTCAACCTTTAGCAGGTACCTGGGATTGAACCCCAGGTCATGAGCACAGTTTTGGCTGCAGTACAGCAGTTCAACCACTGCTCCATGAGACATACCTGTCTGCACTGTAGAATTATCCTCTGTCCCTCTTTCTTGGGAACTGTTATTCAGTAGAATGTAGCAGGGCTCTTTAGAAGAGAATTCTGAATGCCTCCCAACCTACAGATCCCAACTTCCTTAAGAAGCTGTTTCAGTGTAGTGTTATCAAACTGATGGAAGTGATCAAGGAGGAATCCTACCAGTATTTTGCCTCTAGAGTTACCTCTGAGCAAACCCTGACATTACTGTACATTACATTACTTTGACAAAACCACTCCTCCTGAATGTTTCATCCTAGTGGAAATAGCACATTCGTTCTGGGATTATGTCACATTTCATGCTGTTAACCTGAGCTGTAGATATTAGTTTGGCTGTTGGTTTCTCCACATGTGCAGACTTGAACGACACTCTTGTAAGAACTTTTAGAAATGTCCCAGAAATTTCAGATGGATAACCAGGTTAGTCTGGATTTTTTTAAGGGAAAATGACACAGTCTTGTGTTACTTTAAAGACTGCTTTATTTCGCAGAAGAGTTCATGCACTGTGGCCCTCATTTTCGATGTGTGACTGTACTCATTTATGAAGTCCATTAAAGCTTCTGTCAAGGAAAACCTCTATGTCTTTAAGATGCCATAGGACTTGTTGTTGGTGGTGGTGTTTTTGTTTGGGATCCTGGAAAATATAAATTTGAGGTTCAAGTAATAGAGTATTATTTTCTTACAGGATTAGAATGCCAGGGAGATTTTAAGAAGCACAACTAAAATGTCACTGACAGATTCTTACTTCCCTAATGAAAGAGACGTTCCTTACTATTTTGTTTAAACAAATATACACACTCACATGAAAGAGAAATGTGAAGTTATTTACTCCTGCAGTGTTCTTTTAACTGGCAGAACACTTCAGCTGTGGCAAACCATTCTGTTTTCTGTTGACTACCAAATAATAAGACAATTCATTTATTGACCTGACAAAACAAAGCTACATCAAAGGGAAAAGGTGCTGCATTATTTGAAATGGAGTCGGTTTATGTCTGCATTTTCTGCCCCGTGACTGTGATAGATAGACATCACAGGGTACTGCTTGCTGAATCTGATCGAAAACAGGAACGATGTGCAATATTGTGTAAAGCTGAAACATGAAAGCAAGAAGCTAGATGTGGAGGTAATGTTCTTAAGTGGCATATTATGGCCAAATTTCAGCTGCTGCTGAATTTCAGAGCAGTGAACACAGGAGAATTATGTTGGTATTTTCTCCTTTATAACAGCAATATTGATGAAAATGTCTTTTTTGAAACCAGACTCTGTCGGGACTTGGGCTGTAAAATGAGAATCGGCATGTTTGTCTTTCAAAAGCATTTCCAGCGTCCTACTATGTGTGAGAGCACTTGTAGAGATAAGCTGAGCTGGAAAAGCTTGGCTTTTTTTGCATTAAGTCCCAGAATCCCCCAGCCAGCATAGCTGAGAGGTTCTGGGAATTGTGATCCAAAAAAGTATCTTTTCCAAGATTTTGTGATGAGTCTCTCCTGGATGAAAGATAAACTCCTCCACAGACTTAGGGATGCTTGAGGAATTCAGTCAGTATGAATTATGTCATGCCTTCAACTGTATGTCTATAATCATTGTAAAGATGAGAATATTATTATCCTTTGGATCTCACAGTCCTGAATTTTCTGACACGATTCTCAGCTGGGGGGGATGCACAGTGGTGCCTCGACTTACGAACATCCTGACATATGGCCATTTTGAGTTACAACCAGCTCTGGCTGCAAATTTTTACTTTGATTTGCAGCCGGAGCTTCGCGTTGCGATCAAAAGAGGCAGGGAAAAAGGTGGGGAATTCAAAACAGAGAGCTAACCGTAGGTCAGTGAAGAGCGTCTTTGTAGCTCTTTAGCCTCAACAGTTAGAGTGTTGGATTTATTTATTTATTTATTTATTTATTTATTTATTTATTTATTTATTTATTCATTCATTCATTCATTCATTCATTCATTCATTCATTCATTCATTCATTCATTCATTCTATGGCTACTAGGTTTTGTGTACTGTGATCTCTCTTTTGTTTTAAAATGTGTGGGTTTAAAATGTGACACCAAAGTCTTTTTAGTTTAAAATCAGAAAAATTTTTCTGAGGGGCTCTGCTTGCTGGAATGGTGTAAAATGTGCTTTAGACTGAAGTCCCCCCCCCATTGTCTTCTCTCTCTCTATCTTATCTCTTTTTGTGAATAACAGCACTGTGTACCCCAGTGATGACCTTCTTTCTTTCCTCTTTTCCCCATTGTTCCCTCCCTCCCTCCTTTCCTGCCCCCTTTTTAACCTAAACCATCTTAAGTTAAAAGAAGAAAAGTTCTCCCCTAGTGGTAGTGTACAGATTAATCACTTCTGCATTCGTTCCTATGGGAATGAATTGACTTGCAACCGTCGCCTTGAGATACAACCAAAAACAGCTGGAATTGATTAATCGCGTTTCAATGCATTTTATTGGGAAATTGTACTTCGACTTACGATAATTTCAAGTTACGACCATCTTCTGGAATGGATTAAGTTCGTAAGTCGAGGCACCGCTGTACTTAAAATTTAAAATTTTAGAGGAAACTACATTTAGAGATGCACAGTTTGAGCAAATATATATATTTTAAACATGCATTTTGTGAGCAAGAGCTCTCCATTATGTAGACCAATACATTTTAATCGCAGATTTTAAAAACGATATGTTAATATGGTTAAGGAGTAAAACAGATGTATGGATGAACTCATGAAATTAAGACAGACTAAAAATACATCCATTCCTATTGTAGACATTTTCTAGATGAAGAAAATTTATTTATTTATTTATTTATTTATTTATTTATTTATTTAATATCCCACCTATCTGGTCAGTTACAACCACTCTGATGATACTCAGAACAACTAGCAGTTATGATGAATGGGTTGAATGTCCAGCACTGGGGATTCCAGATGATAAAGTGATTTGTCCTACAAATCTGCCTGAGTTATGTGTGTTTTCAAGGTAGGTGAAATGTTCAAGGAGTGGCTTGTCATTGCCACTCCTAGTGAGTTTTCATGGTAAAGTGAAGTTTCACCCAGGCTTCCCTGAGGAACTGAATAGTACTCCTCCATCCTCACCTCCATGAATGACAGACTACTCTTTTGAAGCAAAATGGTGTTTATTAAACTGGGATGGGGTTGAACAACTAAAGAAGACATTACTTTCTCACTCCTGGCAGCCCTAGTTCCCCAGCCTTGTTTTATTCACAAGAGAAAGTCAAGTCCCTGTGAGGGACTTGGTTTCTTCCACCAGCCCCTCAGTCTCAGTATGTACAGTCCTCAGTCCCAGGCTGCCTGACCATCTCCTGGCTCCTTGGAGGGAAGGATAATATATCCACAGTGCCAGAAAACCATGTGTTGAGCTCTGGGTGTTAATCCAGGATGATTCTGGGTCCTGGGATTTTCCCCATCATCTCTTCCTGTCGCTACTGCCCTCATCTCATCACTTGCACCAGTCTCTGTCAGAGGAGAGCTTGGCTTCCCTGTTCTCCGTATCTCCCTTCATACCCTCTTTTCCCCAATATGAAGGCTTAGGAGGAATATGGGCTTTTCCCCCAATGTCCCCCCTTTCTTTTTAGGCAATCTAAATTGGACCAGTACCCCAGTCCAGGGATCTTCCTTATAAAATATTCCCATTCATCTGGGGGTTCAGTTTTCTCTTCTGCGGAGCTCTCAGCCCAATAGGTCTTGGACTATTCCTCCTGAGTGTCACCCCATTCTACCTCCTCTCCTTCCTCTTCACCTTGCACATTCTCCCAGTTTTTCTCCATGTGCCTTGCTTCTTCATCTCTTCTCACTTTCTCACCTGTTCCCCCTTCTCTGGCAGGGTTAGTTTCTCCAACTTCACTACCTGCTCCCTTTTTTGCCCCCGAGTTATCAAAGTCTTTTCTTTTCCTTCTGCTTCTCTCCCTTTCTCCTTAGACTCAGGACTTGCTTCTGTATTCTCCCCCATTGATGTCTTTTCCTTCTCTGTCCCTGTATACAGTTCCTGCATGGAGGTCTTTGATCTGAGGTTGATGGACTGTGGACATCTGCAGCCCTGTCCTTCTCACAGGTGGTTTGAACCCATGCCTTCTGTGTCCTAGTCTAGTACTTTCTTCATTGCAACACACTGGCTTTTTTGATGGGTTGTTGTTGTTGTTTAGTCATTAAATCGTCTCCGACTCTTTGTGACCCCATGGACCAGAGCACACCAGGCCCTCCTGTTTTCCACTGCCTCCCGGAGTTGGGTCAAATTCATGTTGGTAGCTTTGATGACACTGTCCATCCATATCGTCCGCTGTCATCCCCTTCTCCTCTTGCCTTCACATTTTCCCAACATCAGGGTCTTTTGCAGGGAGTCTTCTCATGAGTTGGCCATGAGTACCAATGGATAACTGGTTCTAAAACATCCTTCATTTTGAGCATAAGGGTCGTATTTTGAGTTAAATGAATATGTAGTTGCGGAGCCAGATTTGTGAATTTGAGTTCCCCACTGTGCCTCCTTGATATGAATTGGACTTAATGATCCATAGTGTCCCTTCCAGCTTTGCAGTTCTAGAAGGATGATGATGATAAGAGATGATTGTGAATGATTGTCACAGAGGAAACGTTTCTTACTCCCCAGAGTTTGCAAGATAGCTTGGTTTGTTTTATAGGGCACTCACACATTCTTCATTTGCTTCAATTTCTCAGACATGAAAATCTGCTCAAATCACATTTTTGAAAAATTAATGTGATTTCAGCTCTTGTGATAGACTGTCTCTAAAGTATAGTTTGGCCCGAGTTTCCCTCTGTCTTCCATTAAGGGCTGGCAATGGGCAAAAAGGACAAGCAAGCGAGTTGCTTATAATTAATTCAAACCCCCCCCCCCCATTACTGTGGTATATCTACATCACAGCTAGCTTAGTGGTTTAGGTGTCTGGCTGTGGAGCTAGAGGTTAGGAGTTCTACTGCCCATTGTGTACACGGCAAGTAAAGCCAGCCTGTGTGGCCTTTAGCAAGCCACACAGTCCAAGGGTGCCCCCAGAAGAAGGGAATGGTAAATCACTTCTGGTTATTCTCTGCCTTGAAAGCTCTGAAAAAAGATTGTCATAAGTCAGAATTGACTCAATGACTTATTATTGTCATCGTCATCTTTATTTTATCACATTATGATGGTAACTTAATGAAAGATAATATAATTCCTTTTGTAGGCATCATGAATCTCTTGAACAAGGCCCCAGATGAGTGCTTCAGTCAGGGGCTAGGTTTGCAGTTTATGCTGGGAACCTGAAAGAAGAGTAAAGTATACTTTATAGAGAAACCTGATTGCCCCCCAGGTTTGAATTCTGCCTACCCCTGACCAGGGGTATATATCAAATCCCAGAAGGAGGGATATCTACATTATGGAGAGGCATGGGAAGCTAGTGAGAAAAATAATGCAATAATCTCAGTTTGTTATGCATATAGTTGCCTTTTTCCATGACAGATATTTTCCATCAGCTCTGGTGTAAAATATTCTTTTAATGTTGCTTTGAAATGGGCCACTTGTTGCTCATCTCCAGAGACTGCTAACCATTAACAAACCTGGTTGTCCAGCTTCATTAAGTTGCTCTCTTTCCTGCCTTCCCAGCTAGCCCCAGGTAGATTAGTGCAAGCAATTAGATGCTCCCAAATTTATCCTGGCTTCCAACATCTGAGGGCATCTCCCCATGGTTAATCTGATGGAGATAATTGGAATGAATTTGCTTATCTCTCGTTATAAGTGAAATTTGCACAGAGGAATGCAGAATGAAAGGAATACTTATGGCACAATTATCATTATTAGAGGCAGCCTAATTAGGAGCAATGAGAGACAAATAAAAAGCAAACTGCTGATGCACTTGCAACACCTTTAGTGAATCCTGGGGGCCTGAGTTACTTTAGATTGTGAGATCAGCACAGAGTTGGGAGGTCTGGAGGCTACTGGGCCAGACTTATCCTATCCGCCCCACCTGAAATGACCAGGCATAGTAAATTGAGCTGAAGAAACAGAACCTTTGGGGGTTTTGGCTTTCATACATCAGTGCTGATGTGGGTTCCTAAACTGTGTGCTAGTGCTTTTTGGGGACCAACTTACTTAATAGAGCAACCAGGATGAAAACAAGGATGCAAGTTCAGGTTTGATGTTTTTCACATGCACTTTTGCTCTGATAGATAATTGCCAGCCACTTCTGTGGCCCTTCTGTTAAGCAAATTGAGGCAGGAGCCTTGGCTTGCAGGATTTGGGTGTGACGAAAGAGCAATGGATTGCATTTTTATTTTGTACTCTTTTTTTGCAGAAATTGGGGTGGCAAGATCATTGTAGAATTTTCTGCCTCAACTGCCAAAATCATTTCCCTAGCTCTAGGAACTCTGAAGCTTAACTGGGGTGGGCACCATTTGCTACTCTGTTTCAAGTAGATTAAGTGGCCATTGTAGTAGAACTAGCAAGGGACATGGTGGCGCTGCGGGCTAAACCGCAGAAGCCTTTGTGTGCTGCAGGGTCAGAAGACCAGCAGTTGCAAGATCGAATCCACGCGGCGGAGTGAGCTCCCCTCGCTTTGTCCCAGCTCCTTGCCAACCTAGCAGTTCAAAAGCATGTAAATGCAAGTAGATAAATAGGTACCAACTCGGTGGGAAGGTAAATAGCCTTCCGTGTATAGCCACGCTGGCCACATGACAACAGAAACTGTCTTCGGACAAACGCTGGCTCTACGGCTTGGAAATGGGGATGAGCACCGCCCCTAGAGTCAGACACGACTGACTAAATGTGAAGGGGAACCTTTATCTTTACCTATAGTAGAACTATGAAATATATATCAAATAATATCAAATAGGCTGAAATGCAGTTGTGTGTGTAACAATAATAATGTCATCCACCATCAGTAAATTGCAGTTGATTAAACACTTTGATGATTTCAGGATTATTTTAGATCTACAAAGTGTCACTGCATTAAATAGTAGAGGAGTATCACATGGTTCAAGTGCAAGCTTATGCTGTGCTTCATGTGTTGATGTGTTACCAGGTATTCTCTCAGAACACCTCCATGAACTCACACATGTCTGAAGACACCCCATAAGGGATCCTTAAATTATGACAATAATGCTTCTGGGCATAGATTGGACTGAGTAAATCAGTTCCAGTTTAAACAGTCTGTGTTGTGCAAATACCTTTCTATGCACAAATGAGACTCTGCAGGGGTATTGTGCAAACCTGTGGTAACACTTGTGGGGATTCAGGCACCAGTGAGATAAACAGGAGGAAAGTGTGTGTTTTTACTGTAGGCCAAAAGAAAGAAAGAAAGAAAGAAAAAGAAAGAAAGAAAGAAAGAAAGAAAGAAAGAAAGATAGATAGATAGATAGATAGATAGATAGATAGATAGATAGATAGATAGATAGATAGATAGATAGATAGATAGATAGATAGATAGATAGATAGATAGATAGATAGATAGATGATGTGTACGTATGTATGTATGTATGTATGTATGTATGTATGTATGTATGTATGTATGTATGTATGTATGTATGTATGTATGCATGTATGTATGTATGTATGTATGTATGTATGATATTTTAGAAAACCCTGTGTCCTTAAAAAAGACCCAAGACAATTTATATCATTAAAAGACAATATTTAAAAGCTTAGAAACTGTTAAGTACACAAATATTTAAAAAATACCATTCAAAGAAATGGTAAACAAAAGCAATACTAAAGACACATTCAGAGCACAAATGCATAACAATCTATTTAAAACCCCACTCAAGCAGCTAGTCACTGAGGGAAAGCTTGCCTGAAGAATAAGGTCTTTGCCTGCTTGGGAAAGGACAGCAAAATGGGGCCAGCCTGGCCTCCTGAGGGAGGGGGTTCCAGAATTTGAGAGCAATGACAGAGAAGGCCCTCTCCTGTATCCTGACCTAACACTACAGGTGTTAAGATGGTGATCTTAACATTGTCCCTAATATTTAGGGCTTTACAGGTTAGAACCAGCACTTTGAATTGTGTCCAGAGCCAGGCTGTAACTAAGGCAAGAGTTACCACAGCCAGATGAGATCTCTCCAGGAATGGGCACAACTTTAACTGTGCAAGTGCACCCCTGGCCACTGACGGTGGTAGGCCAGGTAATTTTGTCTCGAGTGATACAGTTTAACTTAATGGGGAAGCCTAGTTGTACTTTAAAGACATAATGGTAACTATTTCTTGAACCTTGGAAATCAAGCTGAAGCCAATTACATTTTTTAAAAGGAACGCTCCAAGCTCTTCTGTTTATTGCTGAGGCAATACAAAGCCACAAAAGTGTTTTTCAGCCCACTTCTTTTGCTACTCTCCTACGCCTCCTTCCTTCAGAAAGTTGTTCAATAAGCGCAGGTATAAGCAATGGGACAAGGCATCATTATTCAGCAGTGACATTACCATTTAACGCTAATAGCAAATTACTGCTAATACTAACTAGGTAATGCTGCTTAGAATACAATGTACTCCCTGGATACTCCATTAGTGCAGGTAATGATCTTAGTTAACCAACTTTTGAGTGACTAATTAAAGCAAATAGATAATTTTGCATAATGGCAAATGTCTGTGTCTTTACCTTTCATTATGAACACTTTTCTCTCCTTCCTGCTCCTTAGCTTATTTTCAGAGTATTTTTTTTAATTCTTGTATTTTACAAAAGGATCTGTCACCCTAATTGCATGTTTAACCCAACATGCTCAGATAGGTGGCTCTAATTGTGGAGAATAAGCAGTTGGCAAGCCCTGATCCAGAGCATGTTCTCAGTCTGGTTCAGAACCCTGTGTAAGTTTTCCACTTTGTGTGTGTGTGAGAGAGGGGGGATTTATTTAGCTGTCTACTTCCAAAAAACGTTGTTTTTATACAAATAAGTAAAGCCATAACTAAGGTGGGACAACTGTGGCTTTGTCCCAAGATACAAAATTTAGATGGCATTCTCCTTCCCCAGCTGCCAATATCAAAAGCATCCCTAACTAGCTGACTGGCTCATCTGCCATCACAGAAAAAGACAGGACCAGACCACTGGGTCAGGTCTAAACATGCCAGTAGGTGGAACAGAGGAAAGGTTGATAGTATTCCATGCCTTGCTGAGGCAACAGTTATACTAGGTTTCACATATGAGGCCTTCTCCATCAGAAGACAGGTCTAGCGAAGGTTTGGTAGATCAAAATTCTGGTCTAGGGAGAAGAACAGGCAGCAAGGTTATTGACCAGAGTCTGGTCTGTCTACATGGACTGTGCTTAAATGAGGAGCTCTCTGTCAGAGGGTGGATCGTTCCAGAGCATAGTAGATCAATCTTTGAATTCAATATTGCAGAAAGTCACCTGATTAAAATATATTGTCTGCTCTCTCTCTCTCTCTCTCTCTCTCTCTCTCTCTCTCTCTCTCTCTCTCTGTAGTTTAGGTAGGTAGGTAGGTAGGTAGGTAGGTAGGTAGGTAGGTAGGTAGGAATGAATGAATGAATGAATGAATGAATGAATGAATGAATGAATGAATGAATGGGATACTGAATGTAGTACTGTGGATAGAATGATGGGCTAGGGCTCAGGAGGCATGAGTTAGAATCCCCGCTCAGCCATGGAAGCTCACTGGAGCTGTAGAATTGGTAAAACCACTCCTTAAATGTCTCATTTACCTTGAAAGCCTTATTAGGGTCAATATTTTTCTTATCTTTCTTTGTTAACTCATTCACTTATTGATGGGTTTTCTTTTTATTGATTTCTTTTATTGATTTGTATAAGCCTGGGAGGCAGGAAAGTTTTAAGGGTCAGATCATACTTCCACACTATTAAAGAGCAGGCCGGGTAGGTGGGTCTCGTCAGCCATGGAAGGCAGCCCATCTAGGAGAAGGAAAACTCCAATTTCAAACCTCCACTGCCTTGTGGCTATATCCACTCATGGAAAAGGCTTCAGGAGTTAACCTAGAGGCAAAATCCGGAGCTGCAGTCCCGAAGGCAGCATGTGTCATTCTACCAACTCCTGCGACATTGCTGGAACCAGTCGTATTGGCTCTTGCCTTTCCATTGGACCATTTCAGCAATGTGGAGAGGGGGGATCTGCTGCTTGGGTAACAGCTTATCCTCCATATTACTTTACCCGGGCTTCATGCTCTGTAGAGGACACTCCTCGATTCAGAGCATGTTACCATAGTCTCTCTAGACTGAAGGATGCCTATGCTATGCCTTTTGATTCACGGGGCTTTCCCACTATGTGAAGTTTGCTGCTTGTATTTCCCCAACTCAGTAGGTTTCGGCTGATAACAAACTACTGGAGGAAGCTTCCACTTTCGACAGAGCTGCTGACTGAAAGTCTGGAATGTAACCAGATAACAACTTGGCTGACATTAACCAGACTTTACTCCACCTGACCTGGCTGGCAACAAAAGGTGGGTATGGGAACCCTGGGCGAGGTGGTATTCCAATGGTATGTCCAGGTTGCTTCCCCCTCTCCAGAACACCTGTAATACTGTTCTGAGCCAAATGCTGAGGATCCTGCTCAGCCAGGAGTAATCAATTAACAACTATAGTCGAAATGACTAGATAGGCGGGGTATAAACACAATAAACAACAACAACAACAACAACAACAACAACAACAACAACAACAACAACAACAACAACAACAACAACAAGCAACTATGATTGGCCAGCCAGTGTCACCATTTTGGCTCTCCCACCAGCGTGCATAGCTTGCCCCTAATTACAGCCCCACTGATCTGGCAGCTTTACAACTTTTACTGCCTTCAGGTAAGATGGCTGCTTGATAAATAAACAAGACCACAATGGTGGGGACTAAAGCTAACTCTCCTTGAACATTTGGTGCTATTAGGGCCATAAAAGTCTATGGGACACAGGCAGCTTTGTAATGGTTTGACATTGGGGCAATGGCAATGGAATGCTGCATGAGAGGATTAAAGACTGTGTGCATGTTTGGGACTTGCGGGGAGTTCATAACCAGATTGGACTGATCACATGATGGTGAGTCGACCGTTTAGAGAGCTGGGGAGAATGCATCATAACAATTTGTAGACAAAAAAGGACTTTTGGTTAATAACTTGCTGGAGGAAGAAAGCAACAGATGTTCTAGTTACCTACTGAAGACCATGCTGCATGAATACCGCTATGAGCAACTGACCTTAGAAGACAGACAGAAAAAGCAATGTAAAACAGATTATGAAAGGGACTAAGTCTAAAGTTAAAGATCTAGAAATGAACTCTATTATGACTCAATGAAGGTACAAGTGAGTAAAGGGCTTGAGGATGGAGGATTGTGAAAATGGTAGAACCAGCTTATTATAGTCCCACTATTAGCCAAGAATATTAGCACTCTCCTTTCCAGAACTGGCAAACGTAGTCTAGACAGTGCTGTTGAAGTCCCCTGGGCTCTTAGTGTTGGGTGACTTCAACATTCACACTGAAACTGAATTTTTGGGGCCAGCTGTTGAGTTCTTGGAAACCATGGCTTCCTTGAACATGTCCCAACTTGTCAATAGCCCCATCCATGTGGCAGGTCACATGCTGGACTTGTTTTTTTTCAACAGGGCAGGGAGAGGGTGAATGATATGGTATCTGTCCTCTTGTGGGATGGCTTGGGTTCCACTTTCCCTCCTCTTCCTATGCCCCCGTGGCTGCTTAGTCTGAAAAATTATAGCACCTGGATTAAGCATATCTGTTCAACACATTGCTAATGGCATATATAGTTTGTGGTTTCATTTAAGAGAATTATATGGCCTTTGGTTCCTGCTTGTAAAGCTTTATGTGGAAGTCTGATTAATGCAGATTGGGAAATGGAAGAAAGACATTTATAATGCAATATTCAGATAAATGTAGATTTCACATTTGTATTACAGAACAATTGTGGCAAAAACTGCTTGAAGCCTTGCCCTTAAAGGTAATGTCAAAGCTTTCACGGCCAGGATCTAATGGTTGTTGTGGGTTTTTCGGGCTCTTTGGCCATGTTCTGAAGGTTGTTCTTCCTAATGTTTCACCAGTCTCTGTGGCCGGCATCTTCAGAACATGGCCAAAGAGCCTGAAAAACCCACAACAACCACAAGCTTCTGATTCCTCAAATATAAACCAGATGTTGACAAGAATACTTCTATGTTGCAACAGGGCACGATAAATTGTGCTGAAAATGTAAGGCACTAGAATGGATACATTCATTGTTTCCTTGGAGTAAAGTAACAGCATAATGAACTGTTGTTTCCCCTTTGCTACTATCTGTGAACTGACATCCTGAGATACAAAGCAAGAATGCAATCGGAAGACTTGATTCAGGTAAAGCTATGGCTAATAGACTTGGACAGAGAAGCATCCTCATTGTCAGGATCTCATGATCCAATCTCCAAATGCTGGCCAACTACTAGAAGGGGTGAATGGAAGACAGTGCTCTTTGAAGGTTGCCAGATGTCATAGTTTCCAGGTTCATTTTCTGTGTCTCATGCTTCAGGCCTGAAATCTGGGGGTAATGCCAGCATGGCAGCATTGCATTTTGAGATTCATTCTCCTGGTTTCAGACCATGCTGAAAAACATCCTTGTCTTTTTCATTGCCTTGCATGCTCTTGCGGCTGCTGGAATTTACTATTGATCTTTAAATTCCCAATTAAGGCTCTAGATTGTCACACACATCACATTTTGGCCTGGTGGCATCACAAGGGTCTGTATATCAGTCTTAAACTTTGGCCCTGAAACCTAAAGGAATGAGATGTGGCTGATCTGGCAAGCCCTGTTCATTAAGTCGTATTGTTGTTGTAAGAAAAATGCCTCCCCCTTATTCTGAAAACAAGGAGCCATAGATCAGTGGTAAAACATGTGCTTTTAAAACAAAATTTCATAGATTCATTCCCTGGTTGGTGTTGACTAGTTCATCACAAATAAATAAATAACCACTTGATTGACTAGTGCATTGTAATTATCCTATCTTTTTCTCTGTCTCCTGATCTGGAAGAAAGGTTTATCAGAAGACAGATGTAAACAAGAGAAAGAGTATAGTGAGCTTCAGGTGGGGTGGAGGGTGGAGGCAAAGAATCTAACAAGGCATGCATAATGTTTGAGATTAGAGATAATTTTACTAAATTAACATATTGTATCTGAAAATGGTAGAAATACACCGAAATGGTTTGATGAAAGGCAAAGAGTTTCGTATTAATGCCATCCTAATGGAAAACCACTTACAGCAAATAACAGTAATTTACACTGTGATCCCTGCTCTTAAGTGACTTATCAAATGCAATATTCTATTATTTCTCTATAAAAGTTCTAATTTTGTATTATTAAAAAGACCCTTTTCAGGTGGATCATTCACATGAATTCCAACCCTCCTCCAGTTCCAACCTCCTTTTCTCTATCTCTTACTATTGTGCAATTCACCAAGCATACATTTTCAGCAACTATGTTCTACATGTGACGGACTAATTTTTCAAACTAATTATTAAGACTCCCAAGGTTATTGTATATATTTCTTTTTTAAAAAATTCTCTCCTCCACTAATACATGTGCAAAGTCAACTACAATATTCATGTAACTTTTATACACAATTTCCCTTGGTTTTATTTGGGTCACATTTCCTTCCTTTCTAGAGGAAAGAGGCAGAAGAAGGGCCGGGGTGGTGGAGGAGATGAAATACTGATGATATCTTTAGGGAGATAATATCTTTCTCTGAGAAAATAGGTGAAAATGTATAAAATGGGAAAAGGTCAAATAAATCACCTGAAATTATTCAAATCTGTATAATCTGCATTGTCTACACATTCCACTTTTTCTTGGCCCAAAATCTGAGCTGGCTTTGAGTCAGTTTTGGTGCAAAACTTTATGCTGCTTTACTGTACCTCTGGCGATGTAAACATGGGGGGCATGCAATTGATTGGAAATCCCATCCATTGCCTTAGGTCAAGGTTAGAGAACCTGATCCCACCCCAAGACTAACTTCAATTTCAAAAAAACTGAATTGATACAAAATTAAGAGCCGTGTATCCTTCTATAATGGTTCAAATAGAAATAAATGAATCAATGCAATTAAAAACAATGTGAATGCTCCCACTGATATAGATACCACCTGACTGCTGAAAAAAGTGTATCAGTACAAGAGAGGTATGAAAAGAATCACTAAAACCGGGGCTGTTTTCTTACCTGTGACTGAGCACTCAATTGCTTCGGGGCATTTTGATGCGATTCTCCCCTCCCCATTTTAGGCCATTTTCTTTTATATATAATTTTTAAAATATATATATAAAATTATAGAAGTCATATAGAATCTAAAAAAGAAGAAGTATTGAGTTATTGGAGGGGAGGCTGCCAGGAGTAACATAAGAAGTTACTTTTCAAGACTGCGTACACAGGATATGTATGCCTAGAAAGAGAGGCTAAATGTGTTAGATGAAAATGATCTTGCACTCCATTTCCACTATACTGTACGTATCATGACATTTGCTTGAAACTCTTCTAATTCTAATAGCCATGGGATGCTGGCTCGAAACAAAGCCCATCAGTTTTTGAGCTGGAGTACAGGTAAGTACTTGGAAACTTCATTGAAGGACACGGTCCTTTCATTATCAGCATGGAGTTAGTGAGACTGCTCCTCATTTTCCTATTGAGATATATAAGAAGAATATTGCCTATTTGTGTATGCCAATTCAGCCTTATTTACGATGCAACACATTTTTATGTACTGCTCCCAAACTGAAATCTGCCTCAGCCAACCTATAAAACACTTTTAACAAGTGCTATGCTCTCTTTATGGCTCAGTAATAAGGTTGAAAATGTACTTATCGATAGTGTTATTGTATATAGTCACAGCATAAGTGCCTGAGTAATGGCAGTTGATTTTAAAGCACAGACACACAAACACACCCCTCTGCTTCACTTAACTGACTCCCTCCTGCTTTCCTGTGAATAGTTAGGATTTCAACAGCTTTCTCCTAAAGACTCTGCTTGTTCAAACTTTTCTGTTCCTCACAGATGATGTAATAAGGAGATATGCTTTTCATTGCAAGGATACTGACAAAAACTGGAAGCTGGCAAGAACTTGTACACAAGCATGCAGTGAAATTTCTGAAAGTCAGTTCCAGATTTTAATAAGTGTATGATTTAGTGGAAATGACAGATGCAACATTGTAAGAGTAGTACCAAAAATGGTACTCAAGTGCCATCACTGGGCTTTGAATAAATATATCTTAACCTTTCTTTAAGTGACTGCCAGAGAGTTGATCTGCAATTTTGTAGCAGAGATAAGTTAGTCTGAACTGAGCAAATGCCAGCTTTAGAGGATGCTGATTGAACAGAAATTGAACCCATAAAGTTGTCAACTTAGTTCACACACAATCCCCATAGTGGTTTTGCAACTGTTTCCTGAGTATTATTATTTTTAGGAGTTAGTCAGCTGGGAGTGGATTTACGTAATCAGTTTTTATGGAAGATAAATCTGAGGCTCACATGCTTCGGAGGCAGAAATCTCCAACTAACAAGGATATTTGAAAGACTCTTGGGGAGATTTGCCAGTGAATTAGAGATCGAACTCCTGTTGCTTAGTAAATTGTACTGGAGTAGGCCCATTAAATTAGCAGGGATTTAGTGAGTAAACTCCTCTGTAAATTCCATTAATTCAGTCACAAATCCCCAGTGATACACTGGACGTACTCTAGTGTAATTTACTAAGCTATGCAATAATATAATTCCAGCCATTGTGGTACAAATAGTATTGGTATGCATCATTCAGCTTTCTGTTTTTCCTGGGATTTTTTTCAAGTCCTGTGGGAACCTTGCCCTTTGGCATTCATTTTCTAAAAATGTTTATTCTAAAAGTTGGGTTATGAGGACAAAAAATAACTCACTCCCTGTCGAACTGTTTTGTAAGAAATGTACTTGTGTCGGCTTTTCAGAACCTTGTGGCTCAATGGTTAAACTGCAGTACTGCAGCCAAAACTCTGCTCACAACCCGGGTTCAATCTCAGCCGGCTTGAGGTTCATTCAGCCTTCCATCCTTCCAAAGTTCATAAGTTGAGTACCCAGCTTGCTGCAGAGGGGGATGTGTAGCCTGCATAATTAAATTGTAAATGGCCTAGAGAGTGCTTTAAGCTCTGTGGAGTGGTACATAAGCAGCACACTTCGCTTTATTTCACTGATAGGTCAAACATTGTCAGTTTGTCTGACAAGACTGTAGACTTACCATGTAAGATGGTCTATTGTCGACCAGTTTTTGAATGATGTTGCAGCTTGGGGAAAGCCTAGCCTGCCTTTTATCTGTTTTACAGCACTGCCTGTAAACAGTGCAAAGAAAGTGGAACATTCACCTTATTAGTTTGAATGCTAAAGCACTAATCAAATTGTATCTATTTATGCATCTCTGTGGTGACCATGGGATGGAATAAAGAACTGAAGAGTGCTCAGGGGCTGGAACAGCAATGCCCCTGCCACCACCGCAATCTTTCATATTAAATCTGCCATTTGATTTACTTTACTGGGACTAAGTATGCACGTACAGTATATCACAGAAGTGAGTACACCCCCTCACATTTCATAAATATTTTAGTATATCTTTTCATGTGACAACACTGGAGAAATGACACTTGGCTACAATGTAAAGCAGTGAGTATACAGCTTGTATAACAGCGTAAATGTGCTGTCCTCTCAAAATAATGCAACACACAACCATTAATGTCTAAACCGCTGGCAATATACATGGAAATGTGAGTTTTCATGGGAGACCTGGAAAGGCAGAAGTACTGGAAGAAAACAAAGAGCAGGTTGGTGAATCATCCAAATGACACAGGGCTTGTTGAATGTTGATTTATGTACTCTTAGTCAGATAGGGATAGGGGACAGAAAGCTGGGCTGTGCATTGCTTGCCCTCCCCCCATCTATATGGCAATTACAGTTTTGATATGCTGCAGCCTTCTGGAAGTTCTTGGACTCAAGGTCTTGTCAGACCTAACCCTAACATAACCAATGTGTAAGAATTCTGTTCAAATTAGAGATGCTGCTGGACATTAAGGGTATATAGATTAATACGCACATTTTCTCATCTATGACCAAAAAGAAAGAAAGAAAGAAAGAAAGAAAGAAAGAAAGAAAGAAAGAAAGAAAGAAAGAAAGAAAGAAAGAAAGAAAGAAAGAAAGAAAGAAAGAAAGAAAGAAAGAAAGAAAGAAGTCTCTTTCAACACCCTGGAACATCTCATTGAAAAAAACCTGTCAGCATTGTGGGGATCTTTTGCTCCTTCACGAGAGTAAAAAGTATAGCATCTTTTTTTCGTGAGCAGCAGCACTACGAATCCTCAAGGTACCTTCTCCTTTTCACATAAGGTTTTTGTATTTTGTACAAATAAAATAGTTGTGGGGTTTTTTGCACAAAATACAAAGGGTTTTTAGACCAATTCAGGTAGATTTTCAGAGTGAAAATTCTTTTGTAAAGTTTCGCTAAAAGTCTTGGAATGCAAAAAATTACACAAAAATTCTTGCAATCTTGCCCTATGGAGTGAAAATCAATCAATCAATCAATCAATCAATCAATCAATCCATCCATCCATCCATCCTTCCATCCATCCATCCATCCATCCATCCATCCATCCATCCATCCATCCATCCATCCATCCATCCATCCATCCATCCATCCATCCATCCATCCATCCATCCATCCATCCATCCATCCATATGAGAATAAAATAAGCAAAGATCTGCATCCCTACTGTGGATGGAACTGGGGGGCATGCTCCCACTGGCCACCTCCTCCAAGGGTGGGCAAAATGTGCCCCCAGTGCTGCCTATTACATTGAGTTCCCATTATCTTTCTGTGCAGATGTGGTCCTTCCACGAAATAGTGTGAAGCAGTTGGTTCAGCATCAAATTTTGGAGAGGGCACTGTTTCTCCTTGTTCCAAAATCCTGCTTTATCCACTACTTCAGAAGATTAGTTTCATTAATGATAAACCTACAGGCAATATAAAAGTTAAGAATGAGCTAATTAGTAAAGATTAGTTTGCACATATATTGGGATAATGTATTTATTTTGTACAGATAAAGAAGAAATGACAAAATATTCCATATGAGTGCGTACAGTTCTAGAAGGGGAAGAGAGACCCAGAAGCAGTTACTCCCTGATGGTCCCAGTGATGGGGTGCACAGTATATATAGTTTGTGGGAATTTTGTTTTTACAGAAGAGGATTAGCTCTAATATAGAGTGGAGGATTTTTTTTTAAAAAAAGTTGAAGCATTTAAGAGCCTATGTAGCTTCTGCAAAGGTCGTTGAACATGGAAAAAAAGAGAAGGCAATCAAAAAGCCTTGCAGGAGACAAGACCCATTTATATGAATCAACCTAGAATCCTAAATCAAGAAGGATAGTGTGGCATTTGCCCCTAGTTACCCCTGGTTATCTTCCAGACAGAGCACCTGAAGGCAAACCCAACTCCTCTTCACACGCTGCCACCAGTTGATCACTAATGCAACATACTTTTCTAAAGAAAGATAAAGGTCCATTCATCACTGTCTTTTAAAATAAAACAGGTTTATTGATTACAGATGTTTTGATTAGTACACCATCATTCATAAGTATCTTCTTCAGTTTTCTCAATCATCAATAACACTTCTATTTGATCTTACAGTTACTATATGCTCTTCTGACCTCAGATCTCCCAAATATCACTCTATCACCCACTCCAGTCCACTCTCCTGACTCCACACTCTGACTCTCTCTGACTCTGCTCTTCACTCTCAGGCTCCACCTTGTTTTACCTTTCTCTCGGCTCCACCTCTCAATAACATTAGCCTACAACATGAATAATGTATGACTGTTTAACATAATAAGGGTGAACATCACAGATAGGAAAAGCAGTTTTGTAATCTGCCTCATGGCTGGCTGGATAACTCAGTGATTTAGGTGTGGTTGGGAGCTCAATTCCCCACTGTCCCTCCAAGGGAAAGAGCCAGCCTGCATGGCCTTGGGCAAGCTGCATAGTCCCAGAGAGCCCCCAGAAGAACAGAATGCTATGTTGCAGAGTTGTGAATTTTGGCTTTATTCTCTAGCTATACAGCAGAAGTGCAGGGACTTACAGAGCAGAAATAGCTTCAAGTCTCCCCAGAGCAGACCACCCCTTATTGTCTCATCAACTGGCACTTACAGTCTCAATAATTTACTCTGAGACATTGGTAACAGAAAGAATAAACAGTTTTGTTTACTCATCGTTCTGAACAGAGCAAACCAGCATACTGTACAAAAATGACTGCTTAGAGTAATAGTCCTCATCAATCTCATAGCCTGCTTCCAGCAGACTTCTGCAGACTATATAGTCTAACAGCACTAAATGCCAAATGCATACTGACTACCAGCTGACAGCAGACCAAAAAGGAGGGGAGAAAGACACTTAAACAAAGAGGTGTGGCTGTCTTTGAAATCAGAGGCAGGGAACGGAACAATTGGTTCCATTGGCAGTCACTCTAGCCCAGAAAGGTCCCTCCAAACCAAATTTACGGAAGGCAGCATATGAGGATGAAATAACTCCAATATGCTAAATTACTTCTGAGTATTGTCTAACTAGAAAAAATGGAAAAAGTTGCCATAAGTAAGAATTTACCTGAGAGCGCAAAGTTATTATTATTAGTCTTCTTGATACAAATCATGAAATAATCAATTTTTCTTTACTCAGAAGGCAGGAGATGTAACAGCAGAGCCTATAATCTAGGTTACGAAAGAGAAAACTTTGCCTTAATTCTGGTAATTCCTCTAACAGAAGCATTAAGAATCTTCCTCCATCTTGTCAGTCTTATTTATTTATCTTTGGGCAAAAATATGATTCCAGTCGGATCCCCCTTGACTCAGCCCTATCGTCTTCTCCTAGCCAAGATGCAGGCTCTAACACAGTTGTCAATCAATAGCACATTAATTTAGCTCCAATCTGCTAAACTACGTTTCATTTAATTGGCATTTCATTTATTAGGTTGGGCAATGTGACACAAGGTCAAGGCTCAGATGAAGAGCAAGAAGCAGGGATAGAAAGCGGGGTGAAAAGGGTGGACGGGGAGAAAAACAGGGCCAGGCAGTTATTGCCATTTATAAGAAGAACCCTGGAGATAATTACACCACCAGTTCTGAATAATAAAAGCTCTGCTTTATGGAACTGAGTTGAATCTTGCATAGTTTACAGATGTTCAGAGCAGAAAATATGAAAACTACAGGTGGAATTCCTAAAGGAAAACATATTCAACCTTCTTAACTTTGTATGTCTTCAGTATTTGAAAAACCAATCTTCACATTTCAGCAGCAGGCTTAAAGCTATTGCAGCGACCAAAGATAACTGATTTCTAATGTGGCACAATGGCAGCATCTTGTTCATTTACACACACTTTTCATTGTAAAGCCCATGTTACTGCTACTAAATGTACTCTTGAGCTTCTTCCTTACTACTATAAGAAATTACAGTCTCTCACAATGGATATTAATTATTTGTATCTCTGTGTGTTTTAACCCCCCCCCTTTCTCTATAATCAGACTGCAGGTTGGGAAGATTTAGGGCTAAATCCAATGTGAATTCTATCCAGCATTGATTACTGCAATGGACAGGACTTGTTAGTCGCACCAAGCTTAAGTCTAGGAAAACCGTTTTTCTCATAATGACCACACACAGGTATGGGGATCTATACTGCTCCTTCACTATTATGAAAAGATCCACTAATATTCCAGGATTCTTCTATAGCCTCTAAAAAATCCTAGCAGAAATATAAAGAAGTTCCTATAGATCAGAATGCAAAACACTAGGTTTCTGTGCGCTAGAGCAGTGGTCCCCAACCTTGGGCCTCCAGATGTTCTTGGACTTCAACTCCCAGAAATCCTGGCTAGCAAAAAGTGGTGGTGAAGGCTTCTGGGAGTTGTAGTCCAAGAACATCTGGAGGCCCAAGGTTGGGGACCACCGCGCAAGAGGAAGAAATGAAAGTGAAACCTATTTCTCAGGTATCCCTCAGCGATTTCTCTGTGTCCTTTTCTGAATCCTCAGTATTGAAAGTGGTGTGGTGTATGTCCCACTCTCTCAACCTAGTAATTCAAGATTCTTTGCAGGGTATGGAAGACACACGCCTACCTAATATGATTGAGTGGGCCAGAAAGGTGGCAGAGCATTATCACCAGTGTCTGGGGATCTGAGCTGTTGTAGCAGCGGCAAGAAGAATAGGGATTGCCACTGCACTGCCTTATCTAGGCTGTGACAAATCAACAGATCTTGAGTTTCTACATGCTTGAAAGTGTTGGAGCAGTAATGGGTGCTCCGTGATTTGTCAATGGAGATGTCCGTTGGTGTGGCTGCTCCTCTGGGCAGAGAAGAGTGGAACATTATCAGTCAAGTGGTCCATGTCCTCTGATGCACTGAGTGTGCAACACAAGTCCTTAGAGGGGAGACAGATATCATTAGCCAGGTGATCCCCATGTTCCAGGGCTTGGTGGGTATGGTGGAGGGCACAATGAGGGATGATGCAAGTGGATAGGGGATTCCATAAAGGGAGAGCAGCATTTTTTTCTGGCTGGTGGCCTTGGCCAGCAAGCTAAAGGATCTGCTTCACTACAGATTTGCCTCCTTGTGGAAGAAGGTGGCATACATCCTAGGAATCCTATTGGAGCCCTCAATTAAACAGCAGGAAATGGATATTAAGCAGGAGCAGCAGGGAGTGAGGGAATGCTAACTTTTCATACATGCAGCAGCAGGTAGTGAAGAAGGTCCAGATAGGACTAAAGAATCAGCCAGCACTGAATTTTGAAAAATCTGAATTCTGAATCTTTAGGCTTGTCATTTCAAATCTGAATTCTGAATCTGATCTTTGCTATCCTTTATCATCTCCAAAACCTCTATATGTTTGAAATACTGGAACAGTGTTTTTGCTAACAAAGAAGCTCACACCAACTCTGAACTAAATAAAAGAAGAAATAGTGGGGGTTTTGCCCTGTCTTTTAACAAATATGTAAAAATGTGCCAAATCAGGAATATTTATATATTTTATATATATTTATATACTTCTGAGGCATCCATGGGAGCCCAAAGACATTAATAGGGTGGAGAGGCACACCAATGAGTTTTTCTGTTGAATCCACTATCCATGCATCATAATTAGAAATTAAGAGCATTCAGAAAGATGAAGGAAGGTACACTTTTCACCTTAGAAAATATCCTTTGTTGTTCCTGCTGCAAAATCATTGATTAAATCATTAAAATCTTCTGGCCACAGCATCCATAATTTCAGATCCAGGAAAGAGGTGGAGCAGGGCTAGGGAGAGTGGCTGTAAAGTGTGAAACAGACTTCCTGTATTACCCTTTTAAGAAGGAATCAAAACTGATGGTGCCCATTGCCCTTTTAAAATCCCTCCCCCCCCCTTTAAGGTGATTCCCTTAAGAAACGGATGGGGTTTTCCCCAGGTGAAGAGGAGGGAAAACCACTGACTGTTCAGCTTTGAAGACTTCCATTGGTGTACTACCTGCACCAATGATCTGGACTTGCTGTTAGCATTTCCCTATTTACAGAAACTGGGCTTTCAAGGAGAACTGGAGATGCATAAGTAATATCTGGGGCAAGAGTTGGTTTTGGAGTCTCTCCAAACAGGTCATGTCAGCCCCAATCTGTGTGCTGTTTTTGGGGGGTTACTTGGGTTGGTGCTTTTGCACACCTCTAGACATGATAGCTGAAATCCGGTTGACCAGGTTCCACCTATGCAACAGAAATTACATCATCAGCTGCCGAATAATTTCCCCCCCACCCAGTTTGGGTGTGCATAATGCTTCATCTCATTGCGTCTGAGCTATGTGCTCCGAAAAATTAAAAAAAGAAAGTCTTTCATCTCTGTCAGTCTTCTGCCTGTAGTGTGGTGGCATCCTTCCCATTGTCCAAGTGGAGCTGTGTAACAAGATTTGGGGCAATGTATTTAAAAAGTTGCAACTTTCCAGGTGCGTTCTTTCTCTTTGAACATGGCAAGGTGGGGACTGTGCCTTTGGAATATTCAGGAAGAAAAAGGGTGGCATTTCTTTTGCAGATGTCGCAGGGATTTTTATATGTAGTTGTCATCCTAGTTACTGCATAAAGCCTGGAGATCTTTCATGTAGTTGACAGAAAAAAATGGCACCTAATTAAAAGGGATTTTAAAATGCCTTTTGAATTTGTGCTTTCCTTTGGAGATGAGAGAGAGAGAGACAGAGACATTGCTGTCCTTGATGTTTCTTTAGCTGCTTACCCTTTAAGAATGCCAGAAACAGGTTTGTCTCTGTTAACTCTGGTGAAAAGCAAAGAAAACAAAACTCTTCAGCCTTTGGAGAGAAAAAAATGCATTCTTTAATTAACCTCACTGGATTTGGTAACTGTGGTGAAGGACATTCATTGTATGGTATGACTTCAGCTTACACATTTCCAGCATGAAATTCCAACCAAAATCTTGAAATACAAAGACAAAACCAAATCAAACCAGGATGTTTGGTTTTCAGAACTATGCTGGAACCTCTCTACTACTAACCTTTGTTTTTTTTCTGGGGGGGGGGGCGGGGGAATCAAAATAAACATTTGACAAAAAAGGGAGGGGGCATAACACTACAGGACTTGTAGACTGAAGCACTAGGACTTGTTCATCAGAACAGAAAACACCATTGTTAGAGAGTAAGCAAACAGTAACACAGGAGTAATGTTAATTTGTGAGTTCTACCTTTTAAAACTTGGAATGCCTACCTGGGCAAACATCCCTTTTATAAAGGAATCCTGTTCACATTTCTAAGAAAAGAGGAAAGCTTACATTTTTTAGAAAAGTACTCGAGATAGAAATGTTACAGAAGTCTTAGTTCTAGCCAAGGGTGTTAGGAACCATGGCTGCCTTCTTCAACTCCAGAGAACAAAAGAAATACTCTCCTCTTTGGAGGGACATGAGAAATATGTGATGTCAGTAGCCCTTAGAATAGCCATGGAAGCTCAATGGAAGGTCAACGCAGATAATAGCTGATAAAGGAAAGCTTAGGGTACCTAAGGAGATTATCTCTCTACTCTTCCCATGCAAACACTTGCATCTTCCTGAGAGTAAACTGAGTCACATCCAGTCATTTCCGACAATTATCATCTCCCATAACCTCCCACACTCACCTGATGCTGCTATTTCCTCTGAGTTTAGCAGCAACCTTCACAGTAGCAAAGGAATGAATTTGTCCTACAACAATATATTCTTCTGGACAGTCTCCATTACAGTGATATGTGTCTGGGGTAGCTTGTTTTCAATGATACTTTTACAGAAGATCTGTTCTTGGTGAAGCTAGAATTGGTTTATTGACTATAATGTAAAGTATGTTTCTCAAGTATTATGAAAAATAAATCCAGGGGAGGGACACTGTTATGGGTATTATCATGGTGAATATCTCTACCTCAAAACTGACTATCACACACCACTGTGTGAAGTCACTTGTAAAGAAGGATTGGATGTAACGACCAAAATCCTATTGTGTAGCATAGTAAATAGCACAAGAACAGGCCCATTAAATCAATGAGGATTTCGTGAGCGAACTATGTAAATTCCATTGATTCAAATGGGTCTACTCTAAGTGTGACTTGCTTGATTACAGTAAGTGACAGTTTGAGTAACTACATTTAAATCAATAGCTTTTCCAGGGGAATTGACTCACCACATCCCCAGGATTTTAGCCAGCATATCTCTCTCTCTCTCTCTCTCTCTCTCTCTCTCTGTGTGTGTGTGTGTGTGTGTGTTGTTTTGTGCTGTCAAGTTGGAACTGATTTATAGTGACCCTAATAGGGCTTTGAGGGTAATAGAGATATTGAATGAGTGGTTTTACCAGTTCTAATCCCTGAGTACATTTTTATGGCCAAGTGGGGATTCAAACCCTGTTCTCTAGAGTCTTTGTTCATTATTCTGTCCACACCACACTGGGTTTTCTCAGAGCTTCATAAAATACCTTAAAGCACAACTCAGTCCCGTGCTACAAGTTCTCTGCTTTTATAACTGTTTTTGGACTGGGGTTGTTTTCTCTGAGACCTACTGTTGGCTCAGATGGTTTCTATGTCAGAATGGAAATTGGAACCTTTGAAGACTGGGGGAAGGCTTGTAAATGCCTTTATTTCTTCTTTAATTCAGGAGTAGCCATTTTGGTCACCAGACAAATTCCAAAATCCTTATTCTGGCCCTTTTTAAAGGCCAATCAAAAAAAAAAAAGAAGCAAAAATATCTGCAAACTTTCAGGACCTCCAGACTTTTTTATCAGGCAAGATGTTGCAAATAGCAGGGGGAGATAGATGCCATGATTTTAAAGTCATGTCTGTGTTGTCCAGCGATGTAATGGTGAGGAATGGTCTGCAGACAGCCAAATAGGCGTCCTCAGGCACTAGGTTTTACTTTGAAAAGTTCTGAAGCTAACTGAAAACAAGAGAGGCAATCATTCTTGTTGGCCTGCCATTCTCAAATTGTTGCCCATCTAGCCCAAATGACCAGAAGAGAGAGCTGAGAATACAGTGGTGCCTTGCTTGATGAGGATAATCCGTGCCGTTGAAATAGCTGTTAAGTGAAATCCTCGTCAAGCGAAATTAAAAAGCCCATTAGAATGCATTAGAAACCGGCTAATGCATTCTAATGGGTGAAATACCTCATCGTAAAGCGAAGATCTTCCTAGGGTGGCCATTTTCCGGTGCCTGTCTTGCAAAAAATGCCTCTTAAAAACAATAGGGGGGGCATTTTGAGAGCCAGCGGCCATTTTGAAAACCGCCGATCAGCTGTTGAAAAAACATTGTTTAGCGAAAAATCTGTTCCCGAAGCAGGGAACCAATCATCGCTAAGTGAAAAAAACCAATTCAAACATTGTTTTGTGATCGCTTTTGCGATCACAAAAACATCATCATGTAGTAGATTCATCGTTAAACAGGGTAATCGTCAAGCGGGGCACGGCTGTAGATTCTAATGAAGATTCTATCCCCTTTGACTCTCTGACCTTTACAGCCTTTTACACTTGTTGTTACACTGGCCCTTTTAGGATCTATCTATCAATCCCACTTTCTTCTCTTTTCCTGTTTCTTATGGGGCAGACATGGTGCTGCCCCTCCCCCTCCCCACTTTGGGGGGAACACAAGCTATCCGGCTAGGATTAGGGTTTAGACTTTTCCAAATGGAATGTAACTTTCTTATAAAGGTTAGTTTGTTTTTAACTGTTTCACCCACATAGCTATGCAGCACCCACTCAGCTACAGAGAGAAACCTTTATTTCCTTTCCTTTTACCTTGTGAACATTCACAACATTTCTGTCTCTCTCTTTAAGCAATTTCTGTTTTGTTTCTGAAACAAAATAAAAAGCTTTCTACATCAAAATTTACACGATCGAGATAAATGCTAAGGGTTTTCTTTTTTTATGAAAGGCTGCTGTTAAAGGAAAAGGAATAACAGTAATAAAAACCCTGTTTTCCTTTGGACTTAAGTTACCTTCATGTCGTTTTCAACTAGAACGAATGTCAAACATACAGCCCCAGCATAGGAGATTTTATTCGTTTTGGGTTTGTCCAGGCTTCTTCAAGGGCTGGAAAACAGCAGGTAGAGCGGGTGCCTGCTGCTTCAGGCCTGCAATCGACTGTAGCAGAATGGGAAGATAAATAGCCTAGAGGAGGAACAGGGAGAGGAGAGTGTTCTTGAGGTAGGGAGCTCAAAGAGATGAGAGAGGCAGTGAATATCTGGCAGATGGCATGAGCGTGAGCAAGGAGATGGAGGCATTTATTATTCTTTTCAAATGTAAACATTGGATAGTCTTCACTCTGACTAGCAATGGCAATGCTCAATGATGAAACCGAACCAGCGGTTGCATGAAATTCCTTTCCACAAAGGTAAATGTTCAAAAGACTCCTTCAGCCTGTGTGAATGACGGAACTTCGAGAAATGAATAGGATATTTTGAAAGTGGTTTTAGGGTTTTGATGCACACTGTGATGCAAGATGCCAACCGTGGTCCCTTCACAGAGCAATACCAGTTCACTGAGAGCTCAGACTGTCGCCCTCAATTTGTGCTTGTCATTCTGCTACTAATTATGGAGGAGCCTTGCTAGGAGAAGTTAGTTACCTCACATAGGAGCAGCAGAATTCAGCTAAACTGAAAGATGCAGTGTGATACTCTTTACTTCAGTTTTAAGGAAAATAAATGCTCACAAACTTCCCCTTTGACTATTCTCCCCTTATCTTTCGAATGGTGCCTAGGAACACAAGTTGCAACCTGGTTTATTTTTGTGTGCTAAACAAGAATATAGCATCCCATGACCCTAAACAAGGCACTGCAAGGCTCTTCACATCTCTAATGATATTACAGTACATGGAGGCGATAATGTTAGGAGAGAAATGTAACCTTTCTAGGTATCATGCCTGTTAAAAATCTGTCATGTAGCTACCAAATCACAGGCTATATCAGAAAGAAAAGGTAGTTACTCTCCTTATTGTTTGAGTGTACTGGGTTCTGTTGGTCAAAGGGAAAGAAAACAATAACAAATCACACAGACTCAATTTTATTTGGAAGAAAACTGGCCACAACTAATAAAGTTGATGCTAAAGTGAAGGATGGATCACCCATTAGCTGACCCACCTGGCAGATGATGATAACCTACGTAACAGAACTGGAGTTAACCATGTGGGCATGCAACACTTGTATGACCCCACTGTCACTGGGCAGTGGTGTTAGAAGTGTGCAACACCTCCATGCTGGGTAGGCACCTTTCTTCCAACTCCTAGAAAGAAACTCTACCCAAGGAAGGCCACACCCTTGGTGGTCCTCCTTATTACCTGTGGATTTTTTTCCTCAAGGCCAAAACTGCTCCCAATAAAGCTGTGACAATTATAATTGTCACAAATCGCCACAAATTCAGAGTTGAAGGAATTGGATTTACAAACAGACTGGTGGACAGTGCTAAAATTAATATATATATAGCAGTGGGCTTTTATGAGGGGAAGGTACAGGTGGATGAATTATGGATTTATACTAGTGAGAAAATTATACAAAAATGTATACTGTTCTGTTAGAATATAATGTAGAGGATGAAAGGGTAAAAACTGTATTGATTAAATGGGCGCAAAACTTCGGTTACAATATAGATATAGATGAGTGGACTAGAATGTGGAACAAGAATTATAGATGGCCAGTAAATTTGAGAGAAAATGTTTTAAAGATGTTTCAGAGATGGTATTATACACCTGTAAAATTAGCAAAAATGGTATTGGAGCCGAGCAACTCATGTTGGAAGTGTTCTCAGCAACTAGGAACTTTTTTTCATATTTGGTGGACTTGGAAACAAATAAAAGATATTCCACAAGAAATTATACATCAAGAAATAACTTTTAAACCAGAAATGTTTTTGTTGAATATAATTCCTGTAATTGTTGATAAGAAAAATTAAATATATGCTGTTGCACATATTCAGAGCTGCAAGGCTGATCTGGGCCGAGAGGTGGAAAATGCAGAAATTTCAAAGAAAGAGGAGTTACTTAAAAAATTATTAGATATTGTGGAAACTGATAGCTTATCAGAGACAATACGTGAGAACCGCAGAATATATATTATGGATAGTTGGAAAATGTTTTATGATTGGGCCCAGAAACAGATATGAGTAGAATATGTATTACGTAGAGATTATGATATCACAGTCATGAAGTCAAGAGCTTTTTAGATATTGTATGAAAGCAAGTATTCCCCTGTGTATGTTTTTGTTTTGTTTTATTGTTAATCCCTTTTCCCCCTTTCCTGTTGTTGTATAGTTGTTTGTGATAGTCAATAATAATAATAATAATAATAATAATAATAATAATAATAATAATAATAATAATAATAATAATAATAATAACAACAACACAAATTGTCACAAATTATAAGAAACCCTGCCATTTTACTATATACACATGTACACAAGACAAATGCAAACATACATTTGGAAGAGTAGTTAGGAGAAGCTCCAATACTTCCCATACTTTTAGGTCTTCCCTCATTGCCTCCATTATTCAAAACCTGTGGTCGCCCTAGCCAGTCTCCCACAGAAAGCCCTGCCTTGGGAAACAACCCTGCCTGCAAAATTTAGGTGGCCTAAATTGATTGTACATTTTTGAGGGAGCCCTTCTTCCTTGCCTTCAGCTGCTGAATGAGTGTCACCTTAGCCTGAGGAAGGGAAGAGGTTCCCCCCTACAGTGTCTGGCTGGATACCCATACCCATCAACCTAACTGCTAATCCCTGTTTGATCCTCTGCAACAGGGATCCCCAACTCCCTTGCTGTGGCCTGGAAGAGTTGCAGCCATTCATCACAAGCCAGATAAAGTGTGATAGCTCCTACAATTACAAAAGCAGTCCTTGTCAAGGGACCATATCAGAAGGGAGGCTGCAACAATTGACACTTTTATAAAAATGGCTAAATGCTGACAATGAGGAGTGCTCCCTACAAAGTTTGACACTCAAACATAAAAGAGCTGCTTTGGAAGTTCCTTGTGGCACAGTGGTTGAACTGCAATACTGCAGCCAAACTCTGCTCATAATCTTAGTTCAATCCCAGATAGTCAGTTTGAGGCAGACTCGGCCTTCCATCCTTCTGAGGTCGGTAAATTGAGGACCCAGCTTGCTGGAGGTGAGCTAATGTGTAGCCTGCATAATTAAATTCTAAACCTCCCAAGGAGTGCTTTAAACACTGTGGGATGGTATAAAAGCAGCACAATTTGCTTTTGCTTCCCCCCCCCCCTTAAAATGAAATCTGCTTTCATTTTATATTGGGAGTGTGTTACATATCTGGGTCTATTTGTGAAAGGACATCATTTAATACTGTTGCATATTGTCTAGCCAAATAACTGCAGGCTGACCTGCCTCTCACTTGAACTGCATTGCTGGTAGCAATTTCAGGTTCTGTGGTTTTTAAACTGAAAACAAAGCACAGGGTCCCTGATGCATATCCGGATGAATGAGTGCATGAATAAGTGTATGCATAGGTTTAGCCTTCCCTTACTGCAGTCCTTGAAAATATCTTTGGTACAACAGCAAAAAAGGGTTCCATTAACTGAGAACAAAGGATACATTTTCTTAAAAAAATAAATAAACAAACTGATGCAAATACAGAAACAGCCATTATCATTTACAAATAAACACCAGTCATCTCATTATAGTGGGAAACACTGTGTTCAGACATTATAAATTCTGGCATTCTGAATATATGTGGAGCAAAGCGGATTATCACTTTCTTTGCTTCATTATCACTTTCTCCTTACTCTCAGGGCCATATCTGAAGAAGAAATGTTCCTGCTCATGTGTAGCTTCCCTATGTGCGCATGAACTGAGACATTCCAGGGGCTGGGGCTATGGAGCTAGAGACCAAGGAGTTCAATTCCCTACTGTGCCTCTTAAGAGAAGAGCCAGTTTGTGCAGCCTTGTGCAACCTGCACAGGCTCAAAGTGCCCCCCCAGAAGAAGATAACGGTAAACCACCCGAGTACTCCGTACCTAGAAAAAGAATCAGTTGCTATAAATCAGAATTGACTTGATGACATGTAATTATTATTATAATATGGAACCTACACAAAAGCAGGTCTCTGTTTTCTTCTGACTCGGTGCTGAAAGGATGAGGAAAATGATGACAAAAGGGGCAGGGCTAGGCGCTCTTAACTAAACGTATTCAGTTTATAACACCTGAATAGGGATTGTGAGGAAATGGCCTATGCACTCATTCAATCTGCTGTCCCAGTATGAACTACTGATGGGGCTTCAAGGCTCTTGCTCATCCCCACCCCCACACGTTATCTTCAAACAAAGCTAGGATTGGCCATACTTTCGGAGAGATGAGAGGTCTCCAACAGTTCTTCAAATAAAGGACTATCCTGTGTCAAAAACGACCCATGGCCACTCTGCCCCATGCTCAGAGGTCCCAATCCAAATTAGGAGCCCCTGCACTTAGTTTCTCTCAGTATCATTTCAAGGAACACATTTTAAATTTAGACGAATGTGTAGTGATGTCCTGAGAGAACATTAGAGGTCACTACAACTAGCTTCTGCAACTAGGCTAGAATTGCAATGTTCACGGAAGGTACTGCTTAGAATAAACTTTTTGTTGTTTAGTTGTTAAGTCGTGTTGGACTCTTTGTGACTCCATGGACCTCCTGCCTTCCACTGCCTCCCGGAATTGGGTCAAATTCATGTTGGTAGCATTACCAACTTTAGCTTGGTAAAGGAATAAACTTTAGGTCTCTACAAATTCAATCCAGTTTTGATCATTGTGATTATTCAAATGATGGTCAAGTAATAATTAATAATCCTGTGCCATCAGGGCCAAAGTGATCACTAATTCCAAAGAGATGAATATAAATTGATGCAGAAGTAAAACACAAGCGTATTCCCAAAACTTTTTTGTTGAGTTTTAGTTAGATGAGGGAATTGTCAGCCCACTCAGACTACCAAATCCTACTGGCATGGTCACTGCTTTCTGGACATGCTAGGGGTCCTTTTAAGGAGAAAGGCAGAGTAAAAATATTTTAAATAGAATAAATAAATAAATAAATAAATAAATAAATAAATAAATAAATAAATAAATAAATAAATAAATAAATAAATAAATAAATAAATGAAAGAAAGAAAGAAAGAAAGAAAGAAAGAAAGAAAGAAAGAAAGAAAGAAAGAAAGAAAGAAAGACAGCCAACTGGATATGCAGTTTTGCACAGGGACACGGAAGACCAAGATTTAGGTCTCCACTGAGTTGTAAAACATACTGGATGACTTAGGGAAGGTCACTGTCATTCAGGCTGATGCCATTTGCAGGGTTGTTGTGAGGTTAAAATGGAGATTAGAAGAGCCTTGTACTTATGGGGGGGGGGGGAAGGATGCAAAGATAACAAAGGAACAATTGCCCCTGAACAGTCTATGGGACTGTGTAGATGGTATTTCTCAGAATCCTGGATTAGCCCCATTAGCTGCCAGCTGCTAATTCTACAAATAGGTACCAAGGAAATGGGAAAAACAAAGAAAAGACACTTTTTGGAGAGCATCTTAAATAGGAGTGTTCCAGGGCTGCCTCAGCCTCCTGTCTTACCCCCTCATCCTTTTTGTTCTGCTTAATATGGCTTTTATCCGGGTCTGGCTCCAACAGTAAGGAGCTAATGGACATCTGTACTGTCCCAGAGAACTTACTAATAGCACTACTACCACTACCTTCTTTTATGGCAGGGGTGGGCAATTAATTTCTATAGGGAAAAATCTGAACTGTGTTCGGGGACCGAACCAACTTTACTTAAAAATAAAATGAAACAGTAATGTTATGATTGTTTTTTATTTTAAACTTGTTAATCTTCAAAAATACTAAAGAGGTCTTTTGCGGTGTGTTGAAGATAAGCAACTGATTAACTTTAGACAAAAAGCTATAAATGGTTTTGATGTTCAACTTGTTCAGTGAGAGAAATCCAGTCTGTCTTGGGCTTGAACAAGCGCTTGAACACCGGACTGGAACGACGACCGGCGGGACGGACAGGAGCGGCTCGCGGACCCTATGTGGCCCTCAGGCCGCACTTTGCCCAGGTCTGTTCTATGGACAGCTGCATGTTACCTCCCTTCATAACTATTTGGAGTGCCTCAATGGAGCTGCGAGGGGAACAAATTGAAATTGTGTTTTTTTCCATTGCCCATCCCAGTTATTTGGGGAGAGCAGAGCACTTCTCGTGTATCCCACTTAGGATACATGAGAAGACAAGAAGGCCTAGAATATGTGTCAGGAATCAGGATCAGTTGGGCCTGTTCAGAGGCTGAGCTTTGGCAGCTGCCCAAGGCTGAATGGCAGATGAGAAAGAAGGCCATTGAAAAGCTGGTGTTCACCTTCTCCTGTCGCTGCGGCTTTGTAGTGCTATAATGGCATTAATGGGTTGCACAGTGTGTGTGAATTTCCTCGTACCTCCTCCATTGTCAAGCACAGCAGATTCAGCTATTGCTAAATGAGATTTGAAGTGTTTTTAAAATAAGGGCTTTTTGGTGGGCGGAGTGAGTTCGTTTCTGTTCCCACAATGTCTCTCCAGATGAGCACAAACCTGTGGTTTAATAAAGCATCCTTTGATTAAAGTTTCCCAGCATTTGTCTGTTGTCAGGTGAAATGAGATTGAGCAGAAGGAGGACATGTGTCTAGTAATGGCTTCTCATGTTTCAAATGATTTAAATTAGTCAGAGGCAGAAAGTCCGGAAAGCAGGGGCTGCCAATGTAAATGTATTTCTAATTACACGCCTTCGACTCTTTGGCAGAACTTGCTGACCTCCCTGTCAGAGTCTTTCACCATGCGTGCCAGTCAGGAAACTCTGTAAACCAGGAAGCTATACTGGAGATGCTTGGCTGTGTGTACGCGGTTGCTGTTTGTGATATATTAATAATGTTTCTTTAATACACTGACTCAAGGAGATGGGAAGATTGATCATAATCTCTACTGCATGCAGCACATTCACTCGGATGGGTTCACCTTCTACCGCTGTGCGGCTATCTGTTTTTGAAGCAGGAAAACAGCTATGTATTTATGCCTGTAGATCAGGATTTGTGACTAGCAAAATTATGATACGATGTGTGTCAAGGTCTTGCATATTTCAAGAATCATTCCATGCGTGTACTTGCCAAGGGCATTTTCCTATCCCTTCCTTATTAATATGATATAGGAGAATTGTAGTGATGTTTTAGATTTTTTTCCTGCATGTGTGATTAGAAGGTATGTTTTTCTTTTAACTTGATACTTGCTGTAAGTGTGTGAGTAGAGGAGCGAGTCTCAGGACTAAAGCAGATAAGAGAAGGAAGGTTACCAAACCACCTCCACCCCCATGCTGTGCTAGGGTGGCAACTGAGACATTGGCACTTGGGGAAAAAAGAGAAAATGCAGTCCTAAAAAATTAGGACAAATAAGAGGCCAGCCTTGCACAGCTTTCGCCCAGGCTAGTTTATGTATAAACACACATTTATCTCCAAGATCACATTTTGTCTTCATGAGCCTGCCTGGGGTGAAGATCATTATGGGAGGCCTTTTTCTCAGTCCTGCTACCCTCCTGCTACCCTCACACAGGAGAGGGCCTTCTCCGTTGCTGCTCCCAGACTCTGGAACTCCCTCCCACAGGACACCAGGCTGGCCCCTTCTTTGCTGTTTTTCCACATCTTTCTCTTCAGGCAGGCTTTCCTTTAGTAACCTGACTGTCTTAGAAAGTGTTTTAAATTGTACTTGTTTGCATTTTTGTAGGTTTGTGGTTTTGTTGCTTTAAAATCTGTTATAGTAATGCTTTTATCTAAGTGCAGGAGTTGGGCACTGACAGATGATACAAGTTTGTGCATCCACTTGGAAGCACCAACTATGGAATTCAAAGAGGTCTGTCTTGTGCCCTTTTTAGGACCTTCCACTCGCTGGCAGAATAATGGGCTTTTATTCAGACAGACTTTCGGCTTCTAACTGATGTACGTTTTGGATGCTGTTTACCTTCTTTTTTGGAACGGGTTTTTCACTTTTAACATTTATTTTGTGGTGAGGCAGTTGCATACTATTTGTTGTGGAATCACAGGATACAGATTTAAAAAATAGAAATGTCAGCATAATGCACATAATTAAGAGAAAGTGCCACTGAATTCAGTGAATACACACACACACACACACACACACACACACACACACACAAATTGCATTGTTTGTCTGAATCCAAACAAATAAACATTTTTTAAAATCTTCCTTTTGATATCTCAACTAGGGGTGTATGACTTTACCTGATCTAATTTTTATCCCAGTTGTGTACCTCTTAGGAGCTCCTCACTCTGAGTGGCCAGGTCTGATTTGTTCTAGGGATTTCAAAATATTTGTAGACATTGGTACATTTCTGAATGGGGGAACAAATGAAAAAGGAGAAGACAAAGGACTGTGATCTGGGATAGAGGGTGCAACTTGTGATGGAGTTGGAGCAGTGTGGGATATGTTGTCAGAGAAATGTAAGATGGAGTCAGACAGGTTATGTGTGGAGATGATTTGAGAGACATTGGAGTACTATGAGAGTGTTTTTCTGAAGACTGGTACAGCATGGTTCGAGACGAAGCTGGTTGAACAAAGAGGCCCGTGAAAGACTCAACATTCCAAGCTAATTGGAGAAAATATAAAACACCTGCATCTTCATGAGAATCGAGGGCGGAGGAAGGTGTTACAGCCCCTTGAGGCTAATTGGTTAACAGCCGTGAAGTGTCAAGAAGAAGGGAGGAGTTAGAGAATGTAGAAAATGGATGATGGGTTATGTGAGAGAAGTTTGATTCCATGATGATGGGAAAGAAAAAGAACTTGATGGCTTGAGCATGTGGCTGGAAGGAGAAAGAATGTAAGTGAAGAGAAAGAAGGAGGTGGGGTTAGCCCAGCTTAGTAGTGTTTTTTATTTTAATGGGGTTTAGTTATTTTATTTAACTGTAACAATCTTTGAATATGTTCTTTATGATAAAACTTGAGCAATATAAACTGATCCTATGAAACTCTATTTTTCTAATAAAAATAATTATAAAAATTCAAAGGACTGGTCCCTTGAACAGAAGGCTCTGGCTAAATCTAGGGAGTGGAGAGGGCCACAAACTTGCTATCTTTAAGAGTCCTAGCTAACTGAGCTTTTGTGAGTTCTAAGGCATCACAAAGCCCATGTGTCTGTACTTGCAAAGTACTGAGTAAAAGTAAAGTGTACTTTTAAGGTCAGACTTGTTCAAGGGGCTTACACTACGCACTGCTTGGGACTTGCCTCAGCGCAAAGGTGTTAGGTAAGTGGCCTGTCGAACTCTCTGACAGAGTGCTAAGCGCTCCTTAGGGAGGTTTGGGCACCACACAACTCAGCACCGTTAACTTTGGGAATGTGGTGGACATGTGGTGAGTAGGCAGAACTTCTACCAGCTTATTTTCTTTCTTCCATGCCGCACCAGGAGCTGCACACTTTGTTCATGGCTCTCAACCTTCCAATGATTCTACCCTACATCAGTCGGGTGCTGCCGCCCAGCTGACACTCCTCATGCATTCCTTGCAAGGAAACCTGCTAATGGGCCAGGTTTGTAATCCAGTGTCATCCAAGGAAGGGAATGAGTCCTTACTGGTGACTTCAAGGTTCCCTGACCATGAGCCCAAACCAAAACCCAAAGGAGACTTAGGCTGCTCTCCTCGTTATTCAGCAGGGTAGGACTTTACCTTCCTTACTCAGCTATTGTTTACTCCTCCTTAAAAAAATAGGATGAAGGTCTCTTTCAGGCAGAGCATTTGTTCTCCTTTTTGCACCAGTGCTGTCAGTATTTTTTTCCTACCATCCACATGATGTTCCTTTGACCTGCTTTTTTTTTCCCTGTGACTTTCATTTCCTTTGTGGTCCCCCCCCCAAAAAATATGGTTTACTTTTACTGCTGCTTTGTATTGGGATGAAGTTTATTGTTCCCCATTTCCAGTTGATACCTGTGATATGAATCTATGACTCGAAGCTTTCAGTCAGTGCTAAATTGTTATGTGCTAGCCAGTGATTTAAGACAATTCTGAATACTGATCTCCAAAAACTTCTGTCATCAACACCCATGCTCAGTCTTGTAAATTGTGACTGTGGCTTTTCTTATTGAGCCAATTCATCTCATGTTAAGTCTTCCTACTGCCGTCTACTGTTTTTGCCAGTGAGTCTGCTCAAGATGTTCCCACAACTTCAATTTATCCATTTTAGCTTCTAGTGAAAAATTGAGGTCCAGATTAATCTTGAACCCATTTATTTGTCTTTCTGGTGGTCTATAGTATCAATTCCTTTTGGAGGAACCCATCAAAAGAGGATACATGAATTTGCTCTATATTAGCCTTGATAGGACTAATAAAAGAGCTGGTATCTAGCTGCCCTAGAGTTAGATCACACTGTAAAGGACATGAATATTTCTTCCTCTTACAGTGTAATCCTTTGAGGCCATGCAAATCTTTCAGAGATATTAGACATTTGTAAATCATCAATCAGCTTTGTCTAATTCAGAGATATTAGACATTCAGACAAAGCTGATTGATGATTTACAAGTGGACCGATTACAAAACAAATGCAAGCTAATTTACCAGGTTGAGAAAAGCTCATGTCAGTATAACCAGGGTTTTTCCTACTAAAAGTATGCTGCCTCTAGGTGTGGAATTAATATATTGTTTTATACATTGATGATCTTGGTAAGACTGCAGTTCTGTGTACATTTGCCTGGGAGTACAGCTCACAAAACACAATGATACTTCAGAGTAAGCATTGCTAGAAAATCACTATAAATGAACAAAGTGTAGTGGAATTACAGTCAATTGTTATGCCTGGCATGAAAGAAGTAATTCATGTACATGGAGGGGGAAGGGGAATTCTGCATTTTGATGGAACAGAAGCTGCAAATGTGAACAGAAATTACACAGCTGCTATAGACTTTAATAACTTTAGAATTAGATGGAATCACTGCAGGTGATGTTCAGAACAAATGGCATTTATTCCATATTATTAAGATTTCTGTGAAATTTAGCTGGAAGATGTCTCGTGTTTCATCCTGGGCCATCTTGCTATGTCAGAATGTCCTCATTTCATATGGCCCTGAGCTGTAATGATATTTTACATACCTCAATAAAGAACCACCTCTCCTTAACTGCATGTGAAAGAAGAAGGACTCTGGTTCTTTCCCGCTTATTCTATCTGTGGTATAGTGCAAAGCTACTGAAAGACAAATGTTATGCACTCTGATGTAGTGCTTACTGAATATAAGTCAATTCAAAGTGAAATGGGCAGTGCCTTATTATTGTGAGCTTATAGGCCTCAGAGAGCAGGAAGGCAAGTGTCTGGAGATTTTTGCTTATTCATATATATGTATGGCTCTTGCAGACAGATTTGTTTAAAAACTTTTTTTAAAAGCAACATTTTAAAACCAGCCAACACAATTTGGCTCCTGTAAAATCCAAATCAACAAGCGAAATGGTGAGCAGCAAAAAGGTACCTGGCCTTAAATGCTAAATGGCTTGGCCTGGCTTCTTGCTTCTGCTAAAGAACTATGTCACTTGTTGAACTTTCCTACATCAGGAGGTCCATGCAGAGGCATCCGAGTACTAGCAGAGCCCTGCTCATTGTAAATAATAGATTATCCATTATTATCCAGAGAACAGAACCTGGTGAAGATCTCGGTGGAGACACTGTGTAGCTGAAGGTCCAGAACACATGCTCTGCATGATGAGAATGTCTGGTTCACACACCAGTAGCTCCAGGTTACTGTTGTTGTTATGTGCCAAAAAGTCACATCCAATCTTATGGATTGATGATCTCCAAAATTTCATGTCATTGACAGCCCTCCTCAGGTCTCAAACTCATGAATGTTTGGTCTTCCTCTTTTTTCTGACTCCAAATGTGGTGTTGAAGGAGTGCTTTATCCTATAAAGTTCTCCTCAGAAAGTTCTCCTTTTCCCCCCATAAGGTTTTCTTCCAATACCACATTTCAAATGAAATGTTTTTTCTCCCTATCTGTCTTCCTTATTGTCCAGTTTTCACATCTGTGCACAGTAATGAGAAATATCTCAGTCTGACAGAACCAAGATATACAATATATTTTGACTGTTTTGCTTTCTTTTGACTATTTTGATTACTGTAGATCCAATCAAAGCCTTTCACAGCAGAACTGTGAACAGTTATGGGTTGTTCTAAAATAAATGGATGTGCTAGAATATGCTCAAAAAAACTAGACTTATTTACAAGGTCACCCAGGGCAGACTGGTTAAAGCTGAGACTTGGCACAGAGATGCATCCACCCTCTTCAGGATTAGCTGTCACATCAACAGAAGAGAACAGATTGTTGCAATGGTGATGGTTGTGGAGAAACTTCTGAAGGGTAGCTGCTGAGCAGCAGTAATAGTGGAAGATTACATTGGTGGAGAATCTTTCATAGACAATGACAGTGACACTCAAACTAATTCTTGTTAGTACTGCTCAGAATAAGGTAATGATTGATTACTATTTTATACCTTCATACTCCTATAAGGAACGCCACGGGGACAAAAAACAACCCTGCTCGCAACCTTGGAGATGTCCTGTCAGTCAGTGTCAGCAAAACTTGGCTAGATACCCCACTGGTCTGACTTCATGCAAGGGGAGCTTCCTCTGTTCCCGTTTCCTATCTCAACAAGCATAAAGTTTTGAATGAGAGAAAGCACTCCTATAGGTATCTATAATCCTTGGCCTGCCTTTAGAAAAACTGATGAGCAGTTACTTCCAAAGAAAGCCAGTGAATAATGATTGAGAGATGGAAAAAAGGAAGGGCTGTTCATCAAGCCAGTGGCATAACTGTTTCATTATTATGGGTGTCCATTACTAATAAAATTGATTATGATATAAAACTTCCTACAAAATCCTTCCTGACTAAACATAGCACTCGTAGCAGGCTGGGCACCAGCAAAAACAAACACAAAAGCATAAAAAAACCCTAGCATTTTTGGCACCATGATAATGAACAGCTTGTGGCTGCCTTCTTGAATTAGCCCTAATGCCCTGGAAATTAAGAACAATGTCGGCCAAAAATTGTGACTGACACAATTTTTTTCTGTGGGGTTGCCATATCCTTGTATTGTTATCTACCTTTCTTTGAGTGCTAGACTGTGATAAATGAATAGTCAAACTGGATGTTCTCAGTCCACACAGAGTTGAGGGCAGTGATTCTATAATTGTCATTTGTTGTTTAGTCATTAAGTCATGTCCAACTCTTCGTGACTCCATGGACCAGAGCACACTAGGCCCTCCTGTCTTCCACTGCCTCCCGGAATTTGTCTACATGACAGCAAATTCACATTCAGGGTCCATCCTGATATAGATATAGGTGGTATTGCCTCAATTTGTAGAGGACAGATGGAGTTGTAGACACTAGCTCCCCCCAACATTCCTAATATGCACCACCTCAGACTTTGGGTTTCAAATCATGGGGAGGAGTCTAAGCACAATGAGACAAATAGATCTTCCAACCTAATGCAAAAATATAAGAATATGTCTAAATACTAAGTCAGCTCATTGGTCCATTCAGTCCAATGTTGTCAACTCTAGATTGGCAGTAGCTTTCTAGAGTTTGAAACAAGATACTTTTCTAGCCTTACCTGGAATTTTCTGACATTCCATTGTGGTCTCCCATGGAACTCTAATCAAGCCTTGAACCTTTTTAGCTTCTGAAATTAGGTGAGACTTGATATACTCAGAATGGTAAGAAGGTGACATATCAACCTCAAGGTTGTACATGTTAGCACAGAACTAATATATACAGTCCCACTCCTTTCTGAGGAAATAATGACTCAGCTGGGGCTATGAAACAAGAATCATATGCAGGAACCGGAGTATATTCACATCCTTCTTTCTTCTTTGTTTGTGTCAGAAACTTCACAGCACAATTTATAAATGTTATTCTCCTGCAGAATAATATAGGGCCAAGATTGTATATCTTGGTGTTTGCTGTTGTATGCTCCAACTGGTTTCCACCAACTTTTATAGAATATTGTTCCTTGATGAAAACTCCTGCTTCATATTTTGGCGGTATTTCTTATAGGTCAGTGCACAATTCAAAATAACACCTAGGTATTTTTGGGGAAAACAATGATCTACCTGGATGCCTTTCCAGGTAACCTGACGTTTCTCAGATGAAAGATGCATATATGAGTGTTAGTAAGGTTGGCTTTAAGTTGATTTTTATCATATGTACCAAGTTCTTCTAATGCATTTATTAGAATATGTTCTACAATTTGAAAGCTGTCTAATTGAGCAACAAATGTGAGAATATCCGCATAAATAAAACTTTGAGTGCCTTGAGGAAATGCGTGATTGTTGGTGTAGATCAGTGGTACCCAAACTTGAGTAACCCAGGTGGTCTTGCCTTGCAACTCCCAGAAATCCCAGCTAGGACAGCTGCTGGTGAAGGTTTCTGGGAACTGCAGTTCAAGAACACCTGGGTTATTCAAGGTTGGAAACCACTCATATAGACATTAAACAAAATAGAAACCAGTACACTGTCCTGCAGTAGACCATTCTTTTAAGTCTCCCATTCACTGTATTCTTGAAAGTTATCTTTGAAAGTGAACACAAAATGTGTGATTTTGCAGAAGGATTGCTATTACTTTAGTCATCTCATAATCATTGGTTGTTCTGGGTTTTTTGGTCTCTTTGGCCGTGTTCTGAAGGTTGTTCTTCCTGACGTTTCGCCAGTCTCTGTGGCCGGCATCTTCAGAGGACAGCAACCTTGGGTTGTACACACTAGCAACCTTGGGTTGCTGTCCTCTGAAGATGCCGGCCACAGAGACTGGTGAAACGTCAGGAAGAACAACCTTCAGAACACGGCCAAAGAGACCAAAAAAACCAGAACAACCATTAGATCCCGGCCGTGAAAGCCTTCGCGAATACATCTCATAATCCTTCATTAGATTATAGACTTTTTGAAGTATGTCACAGGCAGTCAAGAAGTCAACAAAGGCTACTCCCATTATTTTCCTCATTTCAAAGGTATCCTCAGTATGTTGCATTAAATATAGGATTTGTGCTGTGCACTTCTAAAGCTAGCCTTATAAGATGAGGAATGGTTGTTTGTCAAGAATAATTCTTCCAAGAACTGTATAACTATGACAAGTTAGTGAAATCAGCCTGAAATTGTTTGAGTCTGTGGTTCTTTACAAGGTTTCAAAATAGCAATTACTCATGATATACATACTTGAGAATGGAGGATGGGGCTTTAGACATTTGGCATTGAGCTACACAAGCCTTGGAAATATTATTTCTTTCATATTATGTTTATGGCTGTGGCCAAAAAAGGTTGAGAATGGCTGATCTAGAATCTTGCAGCAAGATAGTAAAACTCCAAGGTTCACTATCAGGAGGAAGGCTGTTAAAAGTAATCACTATTACAAAAGTTGTGACTTTGTACACATCTTTAAAAGGAATGAGTGATATTCTGTAAATTGAGTTATCCTGACTCTACACATAGGAGTTCTTCAATTTTTCACTTTTGCTTTCTCTGTATTCAGATTTTTAAAATTTAATGTTTGCTGAACAAAATAAAATTTGTGAATGTTGGTAAATTCTTCAATGATGTACTGAATTAAAATTATCTCCCATTTTGCTGGAGACTCCCATCACAGAGTGGTCCATATTAACCATATAGAGGATTTTAAACAATAGACAGCAGCTCCAATTAAAAAAAAAAAACAAAGGGGGGAAGCATGTTGCTTATATACCGCCCCATAGAACTTCAAGTACTCTCTGGGCAGTTTACAAGTTAATTATGCAGGTTGCACTTTGCCCCCCTCCAGCAAGCTGGGTACTCATTTTACCAACCTTGGAAGAATAGGAGGCTGAGCCAGCTACCTGGGATTGAACCCCGGGTTGTGAGCACAGTTTTGGCTGCAGTACAACAGTTTAACTTCTGTGCCATGAGGCTCTATGATAATTCAACATTAGTTCACACAGAGATTCAAGCCCAGACCTTTAAGAGTCAGGAACTCAATGCCCTTGGTCTGGCTGGACACATGTATTTGTTTCAGTTTCTCCCACCAGTGATTAAAAAAATCAGCTTCCATCCTGAATATAAAGAGATGTGTGAATTAGGGAAAAGCTTATCATAAACACTTTGAAGCAAAATAATCAGGCAACCCAAGTTGTGTGCTAACATGTTGTCTGGTAAACTGGAAGGAGACATACCTTTCTATCAGTGTCATGAAGTGGGTGAGAAAGAGTATCTCTATGCACTTTCAGGAAAGTCACAAAATAGGATTTGGAAGACATAGGTTCAAATTGTTGTTTGGCCATGGAAACTCAATGGGGGTGGTGTTGGTAGTGCATTGGTATTGCGTTATTGAGTGCATTCAACACCTCAGGTACCTCAACAACTTTATTAGGGTCACCATAACTTGACAGCACATGCAAATAGCTACATGCACATTCATGCGTGATGGATGGATCATGGTTGGCTTACATCTAAACATGGATTGTGATGCAGATCTCCTCATTATTAGTGTGATCTGCCTGTGTGGGCTTGAATCTTAGGAAACACAAGAGTATTTCCTTTCATGCCTGGGAATCTTCCTCCTCTGTTGGCAGGCCAACATACCTAAAATATTGTTGTTACATGTCAAAGGGGTCTCATCAGTGGAGCTTAGGGGCAAATGATAGAAGTGCACGATGGGCAAAATGCCAAGGTAGCATTTTTTTCTTAAATGTCTAATTTACATGCAGGTCTCAATGCACCACCAGATTTCTGCAGTAGCCCTTCCTTAGCAAAGCGGTTTAGTACTAATATGGTGCTAATTACAGATTTCAGCAGGAAAAAAAATACTCTTGCTAATGTAGTTAGCAACAAATTTGTTGGCACATTAATGAAACTCACTGGCCTTTTCCTCTTGATATTTCACCATCAAACAAGTCATTAACCATCAGTGATTACTTAGTAATTTCTCAGAAATTATAACTCTATTTACAGAGGCTGAACAGCTTCCCATTTACTCTTCACTGGATAAACAATAAGCGAAACAATGCCTTTATTTTTAGTAGGTTGTTGTTCTTGTTTTTAACAAAACACTTTAGAGCGCTTATTGAGTGCGTTCATTATTTGTGTATCTGGAACTTCCAAAGGAAGTTTACTTTTCACTATGGGAACAAAATTAAGTTTGATAGATAAGAGTAATAATTTTTGTGCTATATTTATTTGTCGTTTTTATGTATTTACTTGGAAGCCGCCTAGAGTGGTCACAAGACCAGATAGGCAGGATATTAAATAAATAAATAAATAAATAAATAGAAAGATGAGCTCATAGGTTGAGTTAATGATCACTTCTTAACATGGATAAAGGTTAATTTCTTTTTAGGATGCAACTAGACAGCAAATTCTCACAGGCTGGATCAAGTTAAATTGGGTCACTTTGAGGTGTGGTACGCCATTTAGGACAGTGGTTCACAGCTTTGAGTCTCAGATGTTCTTGGACTAAAACTTCCAGAAGACTTCACCATTAGCTCTGCTGGTCAGGATTTCTGGAAGTTGCACCCAAGTTTGAGAAACAGTACTTGGGGCTATATATGCAATTCATTACCCCTTCACAGATTGCTGCCTTGTCGTGGCAAAGGGGCTTGAGTAATTCAGAGAAACTATGGGCTATGCCATGCAGGGACACCCAAGACGGACAGGTCATAGTGGAAACCCTGCCGCTTGTCCAGAGGGGAAAACACAGTTGGCAAGGCAGCTGCAGCCAGAAGAGAAGAGGTGCGGCTTATGCAGTTTCTTGCCCACAGTGTGCTCCACCTTGCCTGATGGTTTCATGGCAGGGATGACATTTTGCAACCCTAAGAAATTTTGTGCTTCTAAGTATTTTGCTCCCAGGGCCACCACCCCTGTGTCCCTGCCCATACTACGCCACTGGCTGATTCCCAAAGTGGATAAAAGGCCCACAGGATAAAATGTCTGAATGTGCCCTTAGTGGGTTTTTTAAAAAGAATTTTTCAAAATGTGCAAATTTATTTCGAATGTAAAGAATATGAAATAAACAACCTCCAATATGCAGATGATACCACTCGGATGGCAGAAAGTGAGGAGGAATTAAAGAATCTTGTAATGAGGGTGAAAGAGGAGAGTGCAAAAAACAGCCTGAAACTCAACATCAAAAAAACTAAGATCATGGCCACTGTTCCCATCACCTCCTGGAAAATTGAAGGGAAGATATGGAGGCAGTGACAGATTTTACTTTCTTGGGCTCCATGATCACTGCAGATGGTGACAGCAGCCACGAAATTAAAAGACGCCTGCTTCTTGGGAGGAAAGCGATAACAAACCTCGACAGCATCTTAAAAAGCAGAGACATCACCTTGCCAACAAAAGTCCGAATAGTCAAAGCAATGGTTTTTCCTGTCGTGATGTATGGAAGTGAGAGCTGGACCATAAAGAAAGCAGACCGCCGAAGAATTGATGCCTTTTAATTGTGGTGCTGGAGGAGGCGCTTGAGAGTCCCCTGGACTGCAAGGAGAACAAACATATCAATTCTAAAGGAAATCAACCCTGAGTGCTCACTGGAATGACAGATCCTGAAGCTGAGGCTCCAGTACTTTGGCCATCTCATAAGAAGAGAAGACTCCTTGGAAAAGACCTTGATGTTGGGAAAGTGTGATGGCAAGAGGAGAAGGGGACGACAAAGGATGAGATGGCTGGACAGTGTCGAAGCAACCAACATGAAATTGACACAACTCCGGGAGGCAATGGAAGATAGGAGGGCCTGGCATGCTCTGGTCCATGGGGTCACAAAGAGTCGGACATAACTAAATGACTAAACGACTACGAAAGACCAACCATTAATAACTTATAGGAAATCCAAACCCTGGTTTGAGAAAGATTGCCAAGGAGGAAGAAAATCCTTACAGCTGTCTATTATCAGTTTAAAAAATCAAACAACAAACCAAGACATGAAATTCAACAGAAGCTTGTGGTTCAAAAACAGCATATAAACATCTAATTTATATAAAAAAAGACTATACTCATTCGCTATGGGCGGAAGTAATTCTAGCTGCGAAACAGAAAAAGTCTTCTAAGTTCTGGTGATTGGTTACTGCTAAGAAACAAAACCTCCCTTGCCAAATTGATCCTCCAATCTCCCAGTGTAAATGGGTTGCCTTTTATAATCAGCTTTATAAAGACTTTCCTCCAATACCAGTCTCAGCTGGTGAATTTGAAGTTCTGCTGGTTTGGCCTCCAGTTTCCCAAGAGGAAATTATATCCCATATTGCCCGACTGAAAATAGGTAAAGCACCCGGGTTGGACGGTTTGCCTCCGGAACTCTTTAAAGAGAATATTGACTGGTGGGCTCCTTTCCTTGCAGCATTATTTACATATATTGATTCTACAGGCCTCTTTCCTGTAGAATGGAACACTGCAATAATAGTTACTCTATTCAAAAAAGGACTAAGAGATGACCCGGCAAATTATCGCCCCATTAGTCTCCTAAACATTTGTGGTAAACTAGATGCTAGGCATCTACATGATAAACTTGAGACCTGGTTGGTTGAAGAAAATAGGATAGCTATAGAACAAGCTGGTTTTAGAGAGGGTAGATCCACTATTGACCATTGTCTCATTATCCAACACCTTATAGAGGAATATGTGTCAAAGGGTCAAACCTCGTTATATGCCGCATTTGTCAATCTGAAAGCTGCCTTTGATTCGATCTCGAGACAGCAACTATGGGGCAGTTTAGAAGCCACCTCAATAGATAAACGATTACTTCTATTGTTGCGTGTGCTACATCAGTGGTCCTCAACCTTGGGCCTCCAGATGTTCTTGGACTTCAACTCCCAGAAATCCTGGCCAGCAGAGGTGGTGGTGAAGGCTTCTGGGAGTTGTAGTCCAAGAACATCTGGAGGCCCAAGGTTGAGGACCACTGTGCTACATGACAATACCAACCTCCAGGTTAGGCTCAATAGGAAAGGAAATTTAATAAAACTGATTAACACCTATAGAGGAGTAAGACAGGGCTGCTTACTGGCCCCCTCTCTATTTAAGTTATACATAAATGACATAGTACAATACCTGAACTCTCCTAGTCTCCACCCTCCAAAATTACATCAAAGACATATTTCTATCCTTCTTTATGCAGACTTCTGCAAAATGATGGAATTAGAAATAGACAAAAGACAAAAATTATGGCCTTTGGTAGATGACAAAAGAAAATGTCTTGGACTATAAATGGGCAATCTCTTCAACAGGTTTCCTGTTTTAAACATCTAGGTATGGCCCTTCAATCCACTGGGGACAGAAAGGCTCATATACAATATGCAGCTACCCAAGGGGGAAAAACAGCAAATGCCATCTTAAGGTTCTACCTTTCCAAAGGGGGTCAATATATTCCAGCAGCCCAAAAACTCTTTCAGGCAAAGGTGGTCAGTCAGATGCTCTATGGCACCTTTATAGGGCCTTCATCTAGCTGCTTTGATCCGATAGAGCAGGTTCAGACTCTAAATTCCTTAGAGCAATTCTTGAAGTTCCAAGATGCGTAACAAATGCACAAATTCGGAGATGAGCACTGCCCCCTAGAGTTGGACACGACCGGACAAATTGTCAAGGGGAACTTTTACCTTACCCTTTAGTACTGGCTTAAAATAAATTTTCAGTTACAGGGATTAACCCATCTACCTCTAGAAGACAATTTTCAATTGAAGCGGTCCTAAACAAACTGCTAGTTATGGGCTTCTCTCCTCAAGCAATATTGAGTATGCAATGGGATGAAGTGAAATCAGCCCTTAAACAGAGAATAATGAATATGGAAAGACAGGTAGATCTTAGTAGATGCCCCAATTTTAGAGTGATAGACATGCACAAATATCACTTGCTCCCCATGGCCTATTTATCACAGCTTGAGACATAGAAGTTTAAGAAAGCCTTTACTCTGGCTAGATGTGGGGCCTTTCCCTCAGTGGTGTTGGAAGGCAGATTTAAGAAGATCCTGAGGGAACAGAGACTCTGCCCCTGTGGATCTGGTGAGATAGAATCTATTGAGCATATGATGCTCAGATGTAACAGGCATAACAATTCGAGGAAAATATATTACACCTCTCTTAAAAGACATGACAAGCCAGTCAGACTCAGACTACTGTAACCAATTGTTAATTGATCAAAATCGGACTACTACAGAACTGGTAGTGGAATTTTGGGCGGCATGCCATAGTAGCCAGAATAGATAGCCAAACCCTTAGACATAGGTCTTACATTGTTATATTTGTAATTTTATTACTTTTTGTTTATTTGATTTGGCTTTGTTGCAGTATATGTCAGTAGTTGAAGCTCTGCATTCAATTTTGTTTTATGTATGGCTTGATGCTGTAACAATAAATTATGTATGTATATGGGCAAGCTGCACAGTGGTTCCAGAGCACCTCCGAAAGAAAGGAATAGTAAACCACTTAGGAGTACTATACACCTAGGAGACAATGGGTTAAAAAACCAATGGTGAATTTGCAAATGGATCTTCGGGTAGAGGGGGTTTCTCAATGGTAGGCAGCAGGTGTGGTCCACACAGATTTTAACTGTTCAACTTTTGTTACAAAAGTCCAGGATTCTGAACAACAGTAGCGTTATTTTAAGATCTCCCCTCAGAAGAGCAGAAATGGATTGTTTAGACATGTATTTGAAAGAAGGCAACAAGACAGATTAATGGTTGATTGGTAAGCTTCCTGAGCCTCAAGTTGGAAAGGTCTTCATTTAAACAAATGAATCAGCTTCATCCAGTGAGAGCCTCATCCAATTTTAGGCCAGCAATAGATATTAGGGTAAAGGAAGAATAATAGGCACCATTGTTTGCGAGCATGTCACATATGCAGCTGTTCAAGGGTCAGAAACGATTGTGCACTGCATCCTGTTTGTATGGTAGCAGATGGAAAGCACCTAATATTTTTTAAGTACCGAGAGCCCTGAAATAGCTCTTTGCCATAGCAGCATAACAAATAAGACTAACATTTCCCTATCACCCACTAAGTGTGCCAAAAATATACAATCAGGGAAGGAAACATGGATAATTCACATGATAGTTATGTAAATAGTGATTGTAGAAACTTTCTTATTCATGGCCCAACATATTTACATATCTTATGTGTTTTTGTTCTGGTGCCTCCTCTTAGCCTTTTATGGAATAGGACTCCCCTGCATGTTAATTACATAATAAACTTCTGGTATAGACTCACTCGGGGTCCATTTCTGGTGACCTCCGGTGACAAACCCCTGTTCGGCCTCTGGCCTCAATTCCTGAACATTAGCAATAGCCTGTAATTAGAGCTAAAAGCACATTAAGGTGTCACTGAGGCAGTCCCACACTGGTGAAATCATACTTCATAGGAAACCCATGCTTTAATCTGGAAGACCAGTCAAGAATTCCACTTCCATTCATGCACTATTTCTAGCACCTGTTTCTAGCCAAAATGTCTTCAAAACATGACAAAGCTTTCAGTGCATCTCCATTTCCTTGCAATCCCACTCGCCACTCCCTTCTTTTCCCTCCAAGTTACCTGGAGCTGCTGAACAAGGAGGAGTCCTGATTGCAGCCATGATTAAATTCTGGAATATGCAAGAATGCCAGCCAACCAAGATCTCAAGGGATGGAGTCTTCCTGTAATCAAACAGCCCTGCAATACTAGCATAGGTCGTAATAAAGGGTGCAACAGTAAATCTTCTCGTTGTTGCTGCCAAGTACATATCTGCAAGAAGGGAAAATAGTGATCACAAAAGCAAGAACAGCACCTGATGCTATGGCAATACTCTTTCCAAGTTTGCCTTAAAATCCAGAGATTTTGAAGAAACTAGAGGGCACCTTTTGCACTCTGAGCTGCCTGGGAAGTTCTCAAGCAGGGAATCCTAATTATCTGATCTTTGCTGCTTAGAAGGGAAGTGAACTCTGGCCATCACTATGAACAGTCTGTATAAAAACTTTAATAGGGTGGGGTTCTCAGCAGTCCTTCTTGATCATGCAACCCATGGTAATAAACAGGTACAAGATTGACCTGAATAGTTTACCAAAAAAAAAGAAGAAAAAAGAAAAAAAGCTATGATACTGCAGAATGTCTGAGAACCTGATCTTTAGAGAATAAGCATCTAGTTTGAAGTATGTAGAATTAATAAAATATCTTAATTCTTGTGGCTTAATTCCAAATTTAGAGAACTAGGTAGGATTAAAAAGTATTAAAATCCAGGGTTACAGGTGCAAACGTAGGCATTAATCAGCTAACAACAGAAAAATATTTCAGTTTCTTTCCCATTTCCATGGTATGAGGGAACTCAAATAATGTGTGTTTATATTATGTTGTTCATATAAGCAGAACAGCTGCCTAGGCTTCAGGCTTTATTTATATAAATAGCTACAAGGTGGCTTTTATTTGTGAAGGTAATTCAGCAATTCCTAGGAAAAATATTGCTGATTGCTAAATACATATCGGTTATAGACGAGGGCTCATAACACAGTCATAAGTGAAAAAGTGCACTTGTCTACTATAAAAATTTGATTTTAAGGTTTTACACTTTTGTAAGTATATTCCATTTTATGCTGTAGATCAAATAATTTAACTTTACAGCGGTATAATATCAAAAAAGCTATTGTATTTGCTGCCAGGATTTGCTACATGTTACAAAGTTAAAAATGACAAAATATGACAAGTGCACATATTTGCACAGGAGTTTGCATAAATTGGAATCCTAATCCAGGAATTTGTCACAGCAAACAACTCTAAATCCACCTATGCCTTGCCTTTGGGATGTCCTGGATCAGGCCCTGCCAGGGGCAATACTTCACGTATTTCTATGGGTGTACTCAATTCCTTGATAGTAGAAGTGCCTCCTTCATATTTGAAAATCATATGTGATGATTTTCTCCATCCCAACAGTCAGGCTGACAAATCAATTTCATGCTTACCTTTCAGTGACCAATCAGAAAGCAAATCATGGATAAATGCAGAAATGAGATTGATTGATACAAGCTAACACAGAGAGCTGTCTTTCAACATTTGAGGAAGAAATAGTTCTAAATGCACATTAAGAGTATTGTCCAGTTTGATTCCAAGTCCCATCATAAAACTCCACAGCTCACCTCCAGGATGAATTAGCACTGCTGTCTTAGTGTGGACCGACTGAAGTCCTGTGATTTCAGCTGTTGTAGGATTAATTTAGAATGAATCCAACCTGCAAAATTTTGTTTGATATTGCCAGAAGCACAATTTTCTTGAAAAGGAGACAAGAAATTCCAGTAGATAAAGAGAAAGGTGATCCGGGGCAGTGCACTTACTGCCCATTACATATGAATGCTTGTTTTAATGCCTGTGTTTTCCTGCTTCAGTGAAAAGGGAACAACAGGAAATAGGTTTTTACCTCCAAATAAACTGAAATGTTGACTATTGCAGGGATTTAAACTTTTCTTCTTTATTCTGAAGTCTGAAATGGAAACTACATTGAAAGAAGAGACATGGAGAGGTTAGAGAACATTTTTTTTAATCTTGTACTCAGAAGTTGTTTTTTGACCTTGAAGCCCATTTTGTGATGACACAGATCGTTTCCCTGCTTGTGTAACTGTATATGCCCTTTCATTTACCTTTGTCAAGGTACTTTTTTAATGCTCAAACATTTGGGCAAATCAATAGTAGCTCAATAAAATATATGATTAGGGCTGTGTGTATAAGAGCAGTTTTCTTACCCTTCCAAAAGTATGAATGTTGAGACTGATATAGAAGAGATTTTAACATTTTCCTTCCCTTCCCCTAGTGCTATGTATGTGTTCAACAGTTGCTGTATATGTTATGGTTGCAGAACAGGTTTGTCATGGGAATTTTTTCCTTAAATAAATCAGACAAGGGGAAGATTTATCAAAAGTTCAGAGATACATTGCCAAGTATAGCTGAACTGCTAAGCATACCATTCTACAGCTTCAGTTTGTATCTACAAACAGGCAAGAAGTTGAGATAGTTCCTGAAAAGAATCATAGAATGAAGTAGTTGTCCTCTTTGTTGTGGCCATCTTTGTCATGGTTAGCCATCTGTTGGTTCATTTAAAAAAAAATTCCACCTTTCTCCCCATAAAGGATTGCTCATCCAATGCCTTAGGTGAGACTATCTGTTACTGGGTGCCCTAGCATCCAGTAGAACATCTAGGTAGGAACAGTGGCTTAGAGCAGTGGTTTTTAACCTTGGGTTACTTAGGTGTTTTTGAACTGCAACTCCCAGAAACCCTGGCCAGCACAGCTGGTGGTGAAGGCTTCTGGGAGTTGCAGTCCAAAAACACCTGAATAACCCAAGGTTAAGAACCACTGGCTTAGAGCACATGGTTTGCATGCAAAAGATTACAGGTTCAGTCTTGTGTATTAAAAGAATAATCAGATGGTGGGAAAGACCTCTGCCTCAACCTTGGAGAGGCACTGCTGGTCCAAGCCAATGATGCTGGGCGCTCTGATCAAGTATAGGACAGCCTCCTCTGTTCACATAGCAGTCATCCTCAGATTTGTTTCTGGCTTCTCCTGAAAATCTGAGGCCTGAATATGATGCTGCATCATCTGACTTGAAGAACAGGCAAGTCCTCATTGGTGCAGGTGGCTTGGCTGCCATGAAGTGCACAGATATCTCTACTGTGGCTCTCCCAATACCATGGTGGCTCGCCCACCGTTCTGAGTCTGATATGGTTATTTTGCTTCAGGGCTCCAATACATCAGCCACTGAACAAGTGGTCCAGTATTTACTAGTCTGACAATTTTACATCTTCAATGTATTAATGGGTCTTTCTCTCATATGACATAAGGGCCCATTGACTATAAATAATAAAAAAAAGACTGACTTACCCAACAATACTGGTGGAATTCTAAACAATGCAATGGAGGTGAAAGACGTTCACGTGCTTCCTCAAATGTCATGACAGCAACAAAAATCCATAGGTAGCTAGAGTGCAACCAACAATATTTCAGCCTTACAATCCAGAGACAAACCCCCATCTGTAAGAAAGATGCTACTTGTGGTCTACTTTTGAAAACACTTGGTGAAGCTTGCCTTGCCCTTTGTGCAGATGGGAAGCAGTAAATGAAACAAGGCATCTCTGGACTGCAGCCTCTTAGCATGGTCTCTCCAGCAACTTTCTTTTGGATCTATAGCTGAGATGACATGTACACAAAACATTTTTTTGGAATCTGCCAAAAACATGTCTGATCATTCATCTGAAAATGCTGTCCACAGAGACTGGTGAAACGTTATGAAGAACAGCCTTCAGAACATGGCCAAAGAGCCCGAAAAACCCACAACCATGTCTGATCATTCTAAACCTTGGGTCCCTAAGGTTCTTGGATTAAAACTCCCAGAAGGCTTCGCCACTAGCTTTGCAGGTCAGGATTTCTGGGAGTTGTTGTCCAAGAACATCAGAGGACCCAAGGTTGGGAAGTACTGTTCTAAACCCTGCATTTTACCTGCCTTGTTTCATATTGGCACTACTGTATGCAGAGGAGCAACTGCTGCCTTGGTGTTAAGGTATATTTTTAGTTGTTCTTGCTTTTAAGGACAGCAAATGTGTCTGGGAAGATTGGAAATGGATGTCGTGTGAGGAGTCAGTGAAGCCACAGAACTGAAAGTGTAACCTTCAAAATTAGATCAATGTGTCATGTGCCTGTTATAAATGTGATTGTTGCTGCTGCTTGTTTCTGAGAGAGCCTGAAACGAAGTTTACATCCATCAATAATGGAGGCAGGGGAAGAATGTTACCTTTTAGCATCACAAATCTGGGCACTTTGCTTTGGTATGAAGACAAGCATCCAAATCCTCATGTTAGATGAAGATCCTAAGTACAAAATTTCAAGGAGTTTGTCTTTGTTACTTTGAGATTGTCATTTTGCATGAACGTCTCCCAAGCAGAGACTGTCTGTGTGTTGTTTATCATGTGAATGAAGTAGTAGTGCTGATGGTTGTGTCCATATGTCCTTGCTATCCCAACCCCGGAATAATGACGCGAGACAACAATATGGATTAAATATGGGCCACTTTATTGATAACATCAAAATACGATAATGGCAATCCTTTGCCAAAAGAGGGGGCCTGCTGTAGTGCGGAAACAGGTGAAAGGCAGGGGTATGCTGACACCCCATAATCAATCAATGGGCGAGTCCCCGGCCCCAAGTTCCTGCGGTCTCCAAACAGCAGGAACCCGGCCAGCCGCTAATAAAACACCCCCAGACCTCAAGCCATCTTTCGCTGATGACTGTTGGTCCAGAAGTGGCCCAGCGCATCCTCCTGCCACAGACACTGTAATCGCACGATCCGCAGTGCTGGAAAGTGGGATGCGCTGTTGGCTTAACTGAGATTACAATTGGGACACACCGAAAATACCTGTTATTTCCGCACTACCCGCCACAGCATAGGGACTAGCCATGCTATGTCCCATGCCCGCCACAGAGCCGCTCGAGCTCGACAAGCAGGCCCCCTGTGATGTCTTCCAAGAATATGTCCAAACCTGCATTTAACAGGTGGACACATTGTTCCTGAACATTTCAGGTTTTGCAGCATGGATCCTGTGGTGCCATACCACCAATCTGAGGCCGCAGCTGCAGATGCGTCCACATATTTCACTGTTCAGAACAATTCTCACCCAGCCTCGCTAGGTTCACTGAGGAATAATTGTTGACCACATGGGTCTGAGGCCGGGGCCGCCGCCGCCTCTGCACATTTTAGTTAACGCTCGCATGAGCCTTGTTAACCGCAACAGTCCTCCCACAGCCTCGCCAGGCTAACCGAGGAATAATTGTTGACCACATGGGTCTGAGGCCGCGGCCGCCGACGCCTCTGCACATTTTCGTTAACGCTCGCATGAGCCTTGTTAACCGCAACAGTCCTCCCACAGCCTCGCCAGGCTTACTGAGGAATAATTGTTGACCACATGGGTCTGAGGCCGCGGCCGCCGACGCCTCTGCACATTTTCGTTAACGCTCGCATGAGCCTTGTTAACCACAACAGTCCTCCCACAGCCTCGCTAGGCTTACTGAGGAATAATTGTTGACCACATGGGTCTGAGGCCGCGGCCGCCGACGCCTCTGCACATTTTCATTAATGCTCGCACGAGCCTTGTTAACCGCAACAGTCCTCCCACAGCCTCGCCAGGCTAACCGAGGAATAATTGTTGACCACATGGGTCTGAGGCCGCGGCCGCCGACGCCTCTGCACATTTTAGTTAACGCTTGCATGAGCCTTGTTAACAGCAACAGTCCTCACACACCCTCGCTAGGCTAATCGAGGAATAATGTTGGACCATAAGATCTGCATTGTAGGATACCTGGCATGCAACCACTTAAGGTCGTGCAGAATGTCCAGGTTCAAAGCCTTATTTGAAATCCTAGGCAAATCATTGCCTCGAGGGTGAACAACAAGCACCTCTGGTGGTGACTGGCCAAATGCCATCATCCCGCAGAGCTGGATCCACTGCCTACCTCTCGGCCCTTTCCAGGTTATATGTGCCTGAGCTCTAAGCCCAAATCACTCCCCCATGGGGATGCAGCAGCATAGTGCTCTGCCTATGAAATATAACTATGTCCAATGATCACTAGTCACCATTGCCTTCTGGACCCAAGGGGACCTGCAAAGATAGAAGCCATGCCCCTACCTACACATTAGGTAAGGTCCTAGTGTACGTTTTATAACTTGCAGGTGATCATCAGCCTAACTGTTTGATCTCCTCTGGGCCGCTGCAGTGGATACCATGCCTATCCTGTATAAATGAGTATCAAACTGTAGGCCTGAAATTCCTACTTAGTTAAGACTAAGTTGGTCCATTTCCAAAACTGATACTTAGTCAGGTGACTGATCAGTGTTTTGAAGGAAACATCCTATCTTTTACCCTTGCCAAACAACACATGCTTTTGCAGCATGAACTGTGCATATGCCAGCAATGCTGCATAGTCCCAAAATTAATCTCCTTCCTTTACCCATTAGATCGGCCTCGGATCATCTAATTGAAATCTGTACGCTATCGCACAAGACTCTAACATCCTGTCCATATAAAGCTGACCTCGAGTTGATTGCCTTACCCCATGAAACAGATCATTATTCTTAAGGGCGCCAAAGATGCCATTAGGGAAGTTGCATTAACAAAGCCCTTTCGTATTCATTCCTGCACAGGAGCACCCACTACTCACATGTGCGTTCTAAACAGAAAGGAGTGATGGGGACTGGGGCATCCCTTGCTCAGCCCTTCTCATTAAACCATTCTGCCAGCATTCTCCTAATTCTAAAATCTTCGGGAAAGTCCTCGTGCCCATTTGTTTTACATAGAAGGCCTGGCTGATAGCCTACCTTGAATGTTACCCAGAACCAGCCTTTTCATATGTGTAAAAAACTCCTGTCAGTTCCTCAGCTTCTGGTGTTAGCTCCCTGAGCAGTTCCATCTGTTTGCACAGTAGCGCATCCGTTATTCTGTTGTCAATGTCTGGAACACAGTTGGCCTGCGCCAATATTAAATTGCAAAGCCCACAATGTAAAGGCCCTGACTAATCTTGTTACCCACTCTGATTGCGATGTAAGGTTGCTCACAATATAAACAACCGCCAAGGTGTCACACCAGAAATGGACGACTGGATTTTACCATTCATCAGCTCAAAGCTGGAAGTCCCCAACATTTGGAAAATTCCACAAAGTTAGAACTCCCATGTTGCTGTCCTGATGCGTGCATCAGGGCAGGTGCCTGAGCACCATCTACATCATCTATTCTATAAATCTTTGAGTGATGTTGTCTTTTAAGCATCAGCCCATCTACTCTGGATCTAAGGTCACCCCATTTATTCTATGGTAGCATTGACATTTGTTGTACTGTGTCAAGTTCTATGCCGATACAAGTTAGAGATGCTGCTGGCACCTCAGTCCCCCCCCCCCTTCGGCTAGGGGCAGCCCCAAATTGCCTGCCAGCATTTGAATGCATTTAGTATGCAAGTAGATCAATAGGGACCACCTCAGTGGGAAGGCAACGGCATTCCGTGTCTAAGTTGCACCGGCCATGTTACCACGGAAGACCGCCCTCGGACAAAATGCTGGCTCCACGGCCCGGAAACGGGGATGAGCACCGCCCCCAGAGTCGAACACGACTGGACAAAAATTGTCAAGGGGAACCTTTACCTTTCATTTACCCAAGATCCCTTCTAATGGAAAAGGAAATCATCGGGTAATGGGCCATGGAATTACTACGCACCCTTTGCCTAATCTTCCTTTCAATAAAAGTATTGATTTCCCAAAAGCGGCTCAAGCCACCAAGCAGCTCATGGTACATTCCCTAAGCCTTCTTGGAACTATGCCCAATGGAGAGACACTTAGGTTCTCAATGGGCAGTGTTGAGAAAGGTTCTAGGATCTGACCCTCCTTTACTTCCCTGTCAATTTTCTTTTGATCTGTGGCTATCATACCTTCACTAACTTACGGTTATTCACGATGAACGCTCTCCATCCACCCATGGCTGGGATCTTAAATCCTTACTTTAAGCCTTCCAATAAATAAGAGGCCTCATCCCTATGAGGGTAAGGCTTTAGCCAGTCCTCAAAAACCCAAACTTTAATTGGGCTGGGTCCCTTTTCCAGGGTTACCACCGCCCCTGCGGAGTTTCTTAGACCCCACACTATATTACTGTGATGGTGAGTGCCAGACTTAATCATTCCGTAGGTGCACTGGCTTGGTTCTCTACTTGATATTGTGGGGAGGCTACCAAATAGAGCAAGCACCAGGCACTCAATTGTGGCTGTCATTGTTCCCTACATTTCTCCTGCAACTGTCTGAAGGAAAATGCCACGTCAGTGGTGGATTTATTAGCTTGAAATCCACACTGTGATTCTGTACAGACTCCGCCTGCAAGCACCTGAAGTCTCTTCAGCACCTCATGAGCAAGCAGCTTCCCTACACACTGCAAAGAGCAATGTCACAGCATCTTTCTCTGAGAGGGAGAAAGAACCAATGAAATCAATGTCTTGGCATAGGGCCAAGACATGTTAGACAAACCCCTATGTTTATATGTGTGGGGTGTGTTTGTGGTGAATCATGATGTGGAGTTGCTAGCTGAAGGCCATGCAGGTAATGATGTCTATGTGCTTGGTGCAATGGTGGACTCACAAGAAGATGTCATGGCCCTACGACCGGTATCCTCACAAGGTTGTGGGGTGCTGGGAGCCACGAGCAGCGAGAACAGGGGAATCCTAGTGCTCTGGATTCTCCTGGGTTTACTCCGAGACAGACGACCCCCCCCGGAGAAGGAGGGGGCAAGTTCCACAGGAGCGTGGACTTGTCAGCAAGTGGGAGCTTCGGAACCGCCGAATTTCAGATGGCAGTCTGATTTTTGGAAGAGGTTCCCTTCCTGCACGCAGTTCGTCTCGTGAAGTCGCCATGATTGGTGAGTTAGCTGCTCGGCAAAGGGGAGGAAAATTCTACTTGACTACAGAATAGAAATTAATCTAATCTGCTGACAAGCTACAGCAAGTAAAGATCAAATCTGCTATGTGAAAGCCGTTTGAAAACGAGACCTCAGAGCGGCATAACATCGTTAATGCCTTAATACTGGAGATTTTTTTTTACTACGCCACAGCACGAAAACGAAACCAACTTATCCCCTTTCCTCTCAACCCTCCCTCCTAGAGAACTGGCCTTCCATAAATCTGTAAAGTCAGGACTTAAGAACTTTAAATAACTTTGCAATGACTCTGTTTCTGGCTACAATGTTTATGAAGTCCCCCCTTACAAGACCTTAAGATCGGACTTGCCAATAAATCATGTGGAGATTTTGAGTAATTAATCTGTTGACTGGTACGACCATGGAAGGTGGGGGTGAGCTATCGTCGCAACTGGCAATGCATGATATCAAGGAACTTTTACAAGAATTTCAAAACTATATAATTGGACATTTGGGAAAACAAATTGAGGAGTGCAGACTGGACCTGAAAGGAATCTTCTCGGCTATGGACGAAAAAATCGAAAGCAAGGGGGAATTCCAGATAATTAATGAACAGTCTTTAATTGTGGAGAAACAGCAACTGGCACGATGCGAAGACAACTCAGAGTCAGAGAGAAAGAAGAAAAAGACTCATTTTTCTCAAGGGATGACCAAAAAAGACAAACGGGGAGGGGGCAGGAAAAGGAGAATTTATCTTAAGACTGTGTTGAAAAGAAAAAATGTAAGGGAGAGATGGGCAAAGCTCAGGGCAAATATTTACAATCAGAGGTCACATGCTATCTCGCTCCAAAATCTAAACACTGACTATATTGGGATCAAATCAATCAACCGCATAGAAATTGCTTTAAAAATTTTTTACAGATGGCATTTTAAAACTGGGAAATATTTTGTTTGGTGGTGGCATGTATAGGGAAATATTAAATATATGTGATTATGAGGCCAATTCCGGCTGGATGACACTGGAGCTGACAAATAGAAACTAGAAAAGGGGAAGGTACTTGCTGAATAAATAATAGAAAAATGTTTTAAGATAGATATAATTAATAGATAAAACAAGATGATCAATATACTATAAGCAAACTTGGCCAAATATGAAATTTAAGATTAGATAAGTGTATGTGGTTTATAGATCTTAGAAATGATGATGAATAATAATGTTGGATGTTGATTTCAAGGCATATATATGCATACAAGCATACAAGAACTATAAGAATGACTATGCTGAAAATATTAGATACATAGTTTACTGTATATAAGAATGGAGATTATCAAGGAATGAATAGGCCTGGGTGGATTTTATGCTGGATAAGAAAATTTAAAGAGAACATGAGAATGTGATGCATGAGAAAGGTAAATGATAAGAGACAGATAGATGAAAATGTAGATGAGAGAATTCAAAAAATTATTATAAATTTAAGATGTTAGATAATTATATATATGTAATAGCAATGTGGAATAGAACATGTGCAGATGCACATGGATATATTATCTCTGTAGTCAGAATTTACATAATAGATAAGCTGGTATGAGAAACACTTCCCCGCTTATATGTTAGTTTTGTCACTTGTGTATGTCTTTTTAGTTTTACATGTTATTGCTTTGTAGGTATTCCTGTTGTTGTTTGTTGTAGTTATGTATGTTATAAAAATAATAAAATGTAATTAAAAAAAAAAAAGGTTGTGGGGTGCTGAAGCCGACTACCTCATGCCCCTCTTGATACAGGAATGCTGGCTCAGACGCTACAGGTGTAGATGAGCATCGTTTCTCAATAGTATGCGCCCTTGGAGTTGCAGATGCCGTGTCTTCATCACGCCTAGCTGTAGTCCCTGAAACCTGGACAGGCTCAAGAGGAATAAATTTATCCATTAATTTCTGGCTAATGATTTAAATCTAGCCTTCTTGATGCTTGGCGGCACAGTGGCTAAACTGCTGCACTGCAGCCAAAACTGCGCTCACAACCCAGGGCCCAACACCAGGCAGCCGGCCCAAGGCCGACTCAGCCCTCTATCCCTCCCAGGCCGGCAAAACGAGCACCCAGCTCGCCAGGGGGGCAATGTGTAGACTGCACAATCAACCCGCAAACCGCCCAGAGAGTGCTCAAAGCGCTGTGGGGCGGTATATAAGCAGCATGCTTTGCTTTTAGTTCCACTAGCTGATCTACGTGGCGTGGCCTTGCTCAACTGTGGGGGACTATTTGCAACTCCTGCCCTAAAACATAGTTAGAACATAGGGCCAACTTTAACAAGGCTGTTTAAGGTACCCTGAGTCAACTGTTCCACTTTACTCAATATTCAGTAATTAAATCCTATGGCTAAATGCTGTTCTCTATGTATCAATATATTAATTGATAGTTGAGAGTAAATGCTCGTATAATTAATTTAATTTTGAGGCCATATCTGGTACTGGTACAACAATGGCAAGAAAAGGCACCACAAAACCCAATTACTTATCAGGGTCGCAAATCCAGGCCTGACTGAGCTATTCAGCCAGGCAGCCCCAGCTGAAGCATGTAAATCTACACCTACCAGGTATTAATAAACCACCAGCAATAGCTGTTCCTAATATAAACTGCACGTCACACTTTTGGTAACTTTAAATAATGGTAAATATAATCAATTTACCATCCAATAATTGCTGTTAAATTTCACTTTTAAGACCATTGACTGTAATATATGCTCAAGAAATTGGCTATTTAGATGTAGTAGTAATTAATGCTCATACACTGAAACAAATTTATGTAATTATCAATTAGCCAAAAACAATTTAGCCTAAAGTAATATTCTTATTATTTCTATTAATGTTTTAATATATATCTAATTAGGAGTTATTTATTCTTTATTATTTAATTATTATTGTTACTATTATTATTTTGACTTACCAAGTACTTCTTAATTTCCCTTACTCCTCCTACTCAACACCTATAATCAATTCTAATCACATCAGATTGTCCTTCTAATATTTATTTATTATTATTTTATTTTTATAGCAGCACTTTAAACAGGAAGCAGACTTCACCTACCCGAGCAAGAGGCTCACAGCGCTTAAATTTACACACAAAATATTGAACCCACAATGGTGGCCAAAATTGAGATGGTGCAAGAGTAAAATGGTGCAAAAGCAAAATTACAGGCGAGGGAGCCCAAGCCTAAACACTGACTGAAAATGGTGCAGGGGAGAAAGAACACCATAAGACAAGTAACTGAAACAATCCAGCCCCAAACTCGCAGTGATGGGTTAAAGGACACCAGATCAGCCCCCTTGTGCTCTTTCCCACTACTCCCCTCATATGTCTTTTCCTTTTATTATTGCCTTTACAAAACTTCTATCCTCAATCCATCCACAAGAATCCTCCTCGCTTTCCCCAAAGACAATTAAGGCTCTGGGTTGCTTAAAGCAAAATTGCCTTTTGCGCCCTAGCGTGGCGGCCGCCGCCGCCACCACACCCTAAACAGAACGATTCTTTTTACAAAAAGAACACTTATTTACACAGGCTTGATTCCATCATAAGTCTACTGAATTAAACAACGAACAGCTAAAAAGTAAGGAAGCAAAAAACAAAACAAGAAAGAAAAGAAAAAAAAAACCTCAGGAGGGAGCTGAATGCTTCCCTCCCGTCCCTCAGGAAGCTCTGACGCAGGGAAAAAAGACAAGCCAGGCAGCTTGATCCTCTCCTTCTGATAGCCCGAAAAAGGAAGAGGCCAGTGCAAGGGGGAAAGCCCCTTAAGTACCCAGGGCTTTTCCCGCCTCTCGCACAACCTCTCGTGAGACAAAAATGCAGTCTCGCTCCATCCCGGGTGGATAGCAAGGGTTGATTGCTTCGGCCAAAGGCGATGCCTTGCCAGCAATCGCAGCAATTGTTGCACATGCCTCTTCTGTTTTACATTGGTGATGCCTTTCTAATTTTTGTAAAAACTGAACAAACAAACAAAAAACAGAAATACGTACTTTTTGAATGTGATCTACACAAGCAAGGAATTGGCATGGATATAACACCTGTCTGGCATAATCTCCCCCCAGGTTAGAGAAGTAATTTCAGGTAGCTCCGGGGAACACCATTCTAGACTGACTAATTGGATTAAGGAGACCAACAGAGATTCTCAGATGCCCAACAGCGAAATTGCCTGGATTGATCAGGGAATCAAGGAGGCACATACTTTCTCCAAAAGACTTCAGAGCAACAGAACCATGAAGTCCAGTGCAATGTGTTGGATAATTTGGATTTTTATTTCATTCTGTGGCTCTAGTGGCATTGAAGTTGTTGTTCTACCATATTGAAAGACTGACATTTTATTTTTCCAATGAGGTATCATCAAAAGAAACTTTAAGTCACAGACAACAGCAAGAAGCACAACCGCCCTTCCCTGAATTGTGTGATGCCGCCCACTTGATTTCTGAGCTGCCCCCGATTTAAGCATGCCCAAATCTCTCCTCTATATTGAGCCTTGCAACTTAGAATCATAGAATCATGAAGTTGGAAGGGGCCTATAAGGCCACTGAGTTCAAACCCCTGCTCAATGCAGGAATGCATATCAAAGTATATCTGCCAGGTGGTTGTCTAAATTGCTCTTGACCTTCTCAGTCTTCCATATACATGTATATCGAGAATGGTCAGGATCCTGTTATGTACTCATGCATAAGTGAAATTGTGTAAATCGTTGTGGCAAATTGCCATTAATGGTTAGAGCTTTTGCAACTTCACATGCTGCTTCAGGAGGTGTGGCTGGGAGTGACCTTTCTGAAGAGGGAGGTAATGTCAATCTATCCAGGAGTAACCAATTGTTCCTTTCCTGCCTCTGATTTCAAGGAGAGCCCCTCCTCTCTGCTCTGTTTTTCTCTCTCCCTCTCTGGTGTCTGTGAGCAATTAGTTGTCTGTTAGAAACAAGTCAATTTCTTGAGGCCCCTTGTTGCAGGCAGGCGAATATGCAGGTGTAAATGTTGATGCCTCGAGATGGGCACAAAAGGAACCATGAACCAAAAAACCCAATGAACCGGGTTGCTTCATGATTCATTTCCTGACGCAGTTCAAGGATCTTGTTTTGCTAAAGCAAAATGAAAGGCCAAACTTTTTTTCCCATTGGTGTTTTGTTTGCTTTGGCAAAAGAGAATGCCTTCTTGCCCCTTTCCCACTGCCAGGAGCCAGGCATTTCCTTTTGTATGCTCCTGCCTATGAGATGGGTGACAGGCACATACTCAGAGGGGGCAGCTGGCTCTGGGAAGCTAAGCTGCTACTTCTCAGCATGCACCAACCACCCAGCTGTTAGGCGGACACATGCTCAGAAGTAACGACTGGCTCCTGGCAGGGAAGCTGAGCCCACTGCCTCTGCACATGTGCCAGCCATCCACCTGACAAATGGGCAAACACCCAGAGGCAGCGGGCCCATCTTCCCTGCCAGGAGCCAGTCATTGCGTCTGAGCATGCGGAGGTGACAGGAACAGGTAAGACACCCCAGGTAAAAACCAAAAAAACAGGGAAATAGTTCATTTCTTCTTTGTATGAGTATGCACACAGAGGGGGTTGTGCCTGCACTTTGAAAAGTTCCAGGATAGAGATGGGGGTATTTGTACTTGTGTACAAATACAAATACCCCTGCACAGCTGGGGTTAATGAGGTTTTGGCCACCCAGGGCTGGACCATCCACATAAACATCCGCCACTTGCCCTGCTCTTCCTTCCAATTGTTCTGGAGCATCCGGTCTGTCTCAAAACCCAAAGCATCACCATTTCCCCCTATATACAGAAAGAAATACTATACATTTATTTTATTTATTAAATTTATATGCCGCCCACACTACCCAAAGGTCTCTGCATTCACCCTGCAGTTGCTCTTGAGCCTTGGGCTACAAATCTACTCAGAGAAGGCTCACCTTGTCCCATCTCAAACTATACACTACATTGAAGTGCTCCTAGATGCACAAGTACACAGGCCCTCCTGCCTCAACCATCAGTGGATACCATCATCTGCTCTACACAAAAACTGATTCGTACCCAGCACACTTCAGTCCACTCCATCCAACAAATATTAGTACTCATGGCGTCCACGACAACCATGTTGCACCACTCTAGGCTCAGAAAGTGACTGCTCCAGTCATTTTATCTCCTTGCCAACAATGACAGACAGGAATCCCCAAACAAAAGACTGTTTATTTCACCATGCCTCAGGTGAAAACGTCTCTGGTGGACAACTGAGCACCATGTTCGACTCAGAGTCCTTTTCCAGGAACCACATCCCTTCTACCTTATAGTCACAGATGCGAGCATGACAGGATCTGGCACCCACTGTCACCACAAAGAGGTCCAAGCTACATGATCCAGATGAGAAAAGACCTGTTACATCAACTTCCTAGCTATTTTCAAGGCCCTCCTGGCTTTCAGAAACATACAATGGTGCCTCGCTTAACGGGCACCCCATTTAACGACGAAATCGCATAGCGATGAAGATTTTTGCGATGGTCTATTCCAAATTATGTACATAGCCTTTTCAAAAATAAACAATTACGCAACAAGAAATAAACAAATACGCTGTCTCTGTATAGTTGACTCATACAAAAGTTCTCAGGGAAGAAAGAACCGAAATCTTCGAATCTCCTGTTAAGAAGAGGTTGCAGTCCTTGTCCTCAACAGTAAGGGCCACTGAATGCACCGTGACTTATTTTTGAATCAACAAGATTGCACTCCTTATGTGGCAATGGAATAGCTATGATTATGTGGTGATTATAGTATTGCTGTACTGTAAGCCTGTAGAAAGATGATTGCTAGAATTGTTCAATGGACTGGATGCTCCAGGTCACATTCCTCCCTTTGGGGAAACCATACTTTGCATGCAATCAAGTGCCAACAAGTGTAGTGGGTTTTTTATTTAATTTTTTAACACAGGACACTTAAGGTATGCATTTATTGTGGCTCCACAACACCAGTCTCCTGGTGTTTGCAGGAGATTTAGACATCATCATCTCCTATTTGCAGCCTTCCAGTGTTTTCCCATTGTTTTTCTTCTGTATTTTTGTTTACCCAGGAAAATCTGTCAGAGAAAGAGGGAAAGGGGAGGGGGAATACTAAATAGCTGCACTTTTAACTGGTAACAGTAGGCAATCTGTGTCTAGAAACATCTATTAGTTCAGTAGGCAAAGGAGGGATACTTAATGCTTTTCCTGCTGGCTGTTTTTATTCACAAAATTGCCTCCTTCAGCGTTTTTGTGCCCACATATAGAGAACCCAACAGGAGAAGAAGTGGGTTGATTTTCAGAAAGCAAATGTCCAGAAAAGAAAATGTCAAGATTATTGGCTCTCAACCTTGGGTCCCCAGATGTTCTTGAACTAATTAATTTAATTTATTATTTTAACTGTTTTTATGAATGATTTTATTGTGACCTGCCCTGAGTAGACATTGTCTAGAAGGGCGGGATAAAAGTCTAATAAAAAAATTAAAAAAAAATAAAAATAAACGACAAGTGCAAGATATCCTGGCCAGAACAGCTGGTGGTGAAGGCTTCTGGGAGTTTTAGTCTAAGAACATCTGTGAACCCAGGGTTGGGTACAACTGGTTAAAATGAAGAAGGATATTAAGAAGCTAGAATATGTCCAGAGGAGGGCAACCAGGGTGTTACAAAGATCTGCAAACCAAGTAGTATGAGAAACAATTGAGGGAGCTGGATATGTTTCATCTGGACACAAGAAGACTTGAGATATGATATGATAGCCATCTTCAGATATTTGAAGGGCTGCCACGTGGAAGATGGAGCAAACTTGTTTTCTGTAGTTCCAGAGGATAGGACCTGAAGTAGTGGATTCAAACAACCTGAAAGTGTTTGAATGTAGTGGATTTAAATGACATGTATTTTACCTACAGGTTAAGAAGAACTCCTTGACTGTAAGGGGTGTTTCATGATGGAATAGGCTGCTTTGGAAGGTGATGGAAACTCTTTCACTGGAAGTTTTTAAACAAAAGTTAGAAGGCTGCTTCTCAGGAATGCTTTAGTTGTGGATTCCCTGCTTCAGAAGCGAGTTGAATGCAATGACCCATGAAGTCCTTCCAGCTACTCCAGTGCTGATTGCTTTCCCTTACAATCACCAGCCTCCTGAGGCTGATTTTTCATTTTCTTTTAAACACATATTTCCATGTGACATGCCATTTGCTCATAGAGCAGCTATCATGTGGGGGGAGAATCATCCGATGAATCAAGACAGTTGAAAATTGTCTGTGAGAGAGAGCTGAGAATGTGTGTCACAGTTTTTTGTATTCAGCAGTGGTAATATAAATGTCAGTATTCCCACAACTCTGCAAAGTCCTGCTTTTGTTACCTCAGAGAGCACAGTCTCATGGCTAACCTTCAGCCAAGTGGGTCCTCAAAGCCCCCTTCACCCCACAAATGGTTAGCTAGCCATGGGCCAACTGATGACATTTTGTTGCCCAAAGTAAAATAGCAGATAATGCCCCCACAACCTACTCTAGCCCAGATGTGCAAGAGCCAAAGCCAGCCAGGTTATTTTGGCACACTGAGGAGAAAATTCTACAAGGGCTTCTCTTCATCCATGTCAGTAAAAAACAAACAAACAAACAAACAAAAAAACAAATCATATGACAATTTAACAATTGTTGAATAATTTGCTACTTTTTTGTGACACCACAAATCTTCAGGTGGCAACCTCTCTCTACTTGATATTAAGGACAGCCCTGAATTAACCCAGGAAGGAGGTTGGTTCATTCTTATCTGTGTGTTCAAGGTAGTGTTGCAATCTAGAATCAAAGGCCTTGACTTCCTCAACCCTGTATGGCACCTTCTGCTACTGTGCTTCTGCCCCCATCTTGGAAGCTCTTGGATATGCTCTTTCCAGTTACCCAGAGCAGCTTGCTATGCTCTTTCCCTTCCATTTCACTTGGAAAGTTCATTTTAAAGAGTAATTAGTTACAGTCTTCAGCCCATGATTGAAACATGGCAACATTACTCTAAAACTTTGGAGTGAGGCACCCACTGTTTGAACCATTAGTCATGTCATGTTACAGTAAAAGTTCCAATCTGCCCTTCCATAATTTATTGTGATTATCTTTTAATTTTTTTAACCATATTGGTTTACTGTCTGTTTCTCAAAATAAACTGAATACCTTTCTGTTTCTTAAAAGAAATCCCTGAATACTACACGCTCCTGACCTGTGGCATAAAACAAAGGCTGTTCTTGTGACTGCTACAAAACCCACAACAGAGCATGACGCAGCAGTGTAGGCCAGCGCTTGAACCATTAGATATTCCTCTTCAACACACTTGTACCTATAAGAGTAACTAAAAGGTTACAGTTACAGCATAGATGGAGTGATGCTATCCTTAGTTCAATTACTATCCAAATATAATTTGATTATATTTTCATTTGTGGGGGGTTTAAAGAGAATGAAAGAGTAACTAATTTGTAGTTACTCTTCCATTATTGGGAAAAGTAAATGAATATATTACATGTAATATGGAGCTTGCAGTTTACTACTTCAGGGCTCTGAGGGGAAGGAGCAGGGCCTGGGAGCCAATGGGCAGCCTGAGACCCTGAAGCGGTGTGTCATTCTTCACTGACCCATGTACGTAATTCTCTCAGAGGTGATGCAGAACTGTTTTCTGCCTGATTTCTGACAATACATTTCTGTATTGCAGTATTAGTCCATTAGTCATGACAGTGAGTTGGTTTTTAGAAACTGTGATTAATTAAAAAGCTGCCACTGATGAATCAGGCAGCTATTTTTCTTAGATCACTGATTTTAATGCAAACAGGAGAAAAAAAGAGAGAGAACCTCAAGTGTGCTGTTTTATCAGCCGGTGTCTCTGCATTCAACAAGAAAAAGAGTTCTTGCCTCCAAACGTTTTTATTTACGTGCAAATTTAAGCCATCTCTCCATTAAAAATAGTCAGACAAGATTATCAACTTTCCTCTGATGATCAACAGCCATAGTTTGAAGATTTCACTGGGTTAACTTTTTGGAGGTGCTTTGGATATAGGTGTGCTGGTTGTAGATTTGTCTTCTTGAGGTTTCAGCCATGAATGTAATTGCTCATCAGAAATGTTACAGCTTGGATTTTTTTTCCCTTCACATTCCACGTTGCACATGCACACCAAAATGGAGACAGCAACACTTGAAAAGCCAGCTCTCCTAAATGTCGGAGGTGTCTGTCCATGCTTTGTGCTATTTGCTCTGTAGGCTTTTCAGGTGGGTAAATCTACAGAATCACCTGAGCTTTGTATCCCCATTCCACTTGAGGAGTGAAACAATTCATTTCACCATTATTCTTCAGATGCCCTGGCTACAGGAACACTGTGTTTTCAGTAACTTCTAACCTCCAGAAATCAATCCATCTTTGCTTGAAGAATCTGTGCTTGTTTTCTATTTTAGATCTGTTCTACAAAGGCAGGTTTATGGTGTCCAGAGCACCAGGGGAAAAATACTTACCTGTGTGTAAGTACTTAGTGCTCCACTCCAGTGATATTTCAATACAGTTCTCATGGGTTCAGGCCCATGTATATAACAACAACATGTCAACAACACATTTGCCAGAGCTACTGATCTCAGACATACTGTTGCACACATATGGGCTAGAATGTACTGTCAGGACTTTTAAAAATAAACCATCTTTATGGAATCCTTGTTCAGCATTGTGCTTATCCCCGTGGCTTCATTTAAGTTAGATTAGGCACCCTTCAGTCTCGAGAGACTATGGTAGCATGCTCTGAATGGAAGACTTGGAACAGCGTCTAATGTGGCTGAGAAGGCCAATTTGAGAGTGACAATCCCTTCCACACTGAAGACAAATACAGTCTGTCCCCTGTCCAGCTCCCTGGTTTTGCTGGTTTCAGGACTGCCTCTTTGCTTCAGCCTGCTGGACAAGGGTCTCTTCAAATTGGGAGAGGCTGTGATGCACCTCCTGCCTCCAGGCTGAACGCTCAGATGTCAAGGTTTCCCATCTGTTGAGGTCCATTCCTAAGGCCTTTAGACCCCGCTTGTAGATATCCTTGTATCGCAGTTGTGGTTTCCCTCTGGGGTGCTTTCCTGCACTAATTCTCCATACAGGAGATCTTTTGGAATCCAACCATCAGCGATTCTCACAACATGCCCAAGCCAACGTAGACGTCGCTGTTTCAGTAATGTATACATGCTAAAAATTCCAGCTTGTTCTAGGACTACTCTATTAGGAACTTTGTCCTGCTAGGTGATACCAAAAAAGCGTTGGAGACAACAGATATGGAATGTGTTCAGCTTCCTCTCCTGCCGTGCACAAAGGGTCCAGGACTCACTGCAGTATAGGATTGTGCTCAGGACACAGGCTCTATAGACCTGGATCTTGGTATATGCTGTCAGCTTCTTATTAAGCCATACTCTCTTTGTGAGTCTAGAGAACATGGTAGCTGCTTTGCCAATGTGTTGGATTCTATGCCAATGTGTCATAGAGTACGGCTTAAGCCACCTAATGGCTGACCTCCTGTTGTGCCCTTACACAAATAGTGTAACTTTTAGAAAAATGTAGCTGTAAGTGAAGAAATATCTGTAGACCTTATCTACAGCCAGTTGCATGACTTGGCATGCAACAGGTAATACCTGTGGAGTTTTCTTAACTTATGGCAATTCACATCCAAGTGTTACGCTATTTGCATACCTGTGCAATAGGATTTCAGCCAATAGTGTGAAATGTGCTGTGACTTTGATCCTATTTTTGAAACCCTTGTCAGAAGAAATTTACCTACATTATTTGCTTTCTTCTGAATCCTTGGTAAAGAATGTCACCCACAGCTCTCTTATGCGTATTCAATGGGCCTCAGTTGCATGTATTTATGTGAATCCATTTAAACAATTTTAACAACTGTCTCCTTGAATGCACAATTAAACATACTCTGATGACCATCCAATGCTGCTGTCAGGATTGTGACTCATACCAGAATGTCTAAAACAAATTTGCTCCGGCATCAATGGTAGTGGTTCACACTAAATGTTGATTCTTTGTGACACATATTCATTGTTTAGAGACATTCTGTACCATCGCTAAGAGCATCTATGAGCATTGGAAAGTGTTTTTTTTAAAGTATAACCCTGCTTTATGCCCAGTAGAACTCTCATGACAGCTTATCATTATTAGCATGAGACACAATTTAAAACAATATAGATCATAATTAAAAATGCTACTTAGTTAACCATACAGTGAATATAGGAAGAACGTTTTCATTTCTACTCATTAAATGAGTCTGCATCCAAGGTGAGCAAGTATAACTCTTCAGATGTTGTTGGACTGCAACTTCTAACATTTCTTGGCCACCCTGGCTATGGCTGATGGGTGTTGCAGTCCAGCAACATCTGAAAAGCACATGCTGCACACACCTAGTCTATACAGATGAAGAATTTGTCCTCATATCTGCAAAGGACATATCTGGACCTTTCCTCAAAGATGTTAGAAAGCAAGAACAGCTATACCATCTTTCTGAAGAACAAAGGAAGCAGGTTAGATAGGCTTCTATGGGGAGGAATTCTTTGCTCCTTGTAAGAATCTGTAATGGTAAGGGCAAAACACAATTTCTGCAGCCCCCAGGCCCTCTAGAGCCCTTCCGTGGGCCCAATAATACTGAAAATGCTATTTGACAGGAAAATGGGCTTTTCTGCTCATGAGTATCTCTAGCAGTGGCAATTTGGGGATTAAACCAGCCACTCCATCCCAAACCTCACTTAATCCCCCAAATCAAAACTAGAAATTGATGTTTGGGCACTTACAGCTTTGATTTTTATTTTCATAATTCAATTTTTTTAAAAAAGATTTTGGCCTGTCTAAACTTTGGCCTGTCAAGGTTGCCCACTCCTTTGTCATTGAGTATTATTGGGGGAAGACGCTTATTTATTATGTACACCCTCCTTTTGTACAGTGTCTGTATCTGCCTGGTTGCTAATGATGCTTGTGTGTCACTCAAACAACTATGTGAATCCATGCAAAAAGGTCCACCAAAATCATCCATCCTGATAGCATAGCAACATAATACATTAGATGATACCTAGAAACCTGAGAAATGTATGATGTTACATCATCACAGAAAGCTTCAGAGTTGTAAGTCTTAAGGGGCACTCCAATCAGCATGGATCAATTATGAATGATTGAATGAATGAGCTTTATAACAGTCACTGACCAGCAGATATATCCAGATGTGACTATAACACAAAAATATTATGAAAAGTAGCATAAGGTACCAATATAATATCACACCATGAAAATGGCAAGGACTGCACTAAATGTGATTAGCAGTGCACTTTTCCACAATGCCATAATTCAGCCATTCCATGTGTGTATAATTATATGCCTCCCTCACCAGTTTAAAGCTAGAAGCTAAAAACAGTAGGAATACAAATATCAAAAAAAGAATTAAACAGTGTTTGAAGATGAAAAGCTTTATTCAAAACTGAAAACAGATCAAGAAATATTTACACAATTTGTTGTTGTTTAGTCATTAAGTCATGTCCAACTCTTCATGACCCCATGAACCAGAGCACACCAGCCCCTCCTATCTTCTACTGCCCCCCGGAGTTGGGTCAAAGTCATGTTGGTAGCTTCAATGACATTATTCAACCATCTCATCTTCTGCCATCCGCCTTCACACTTGCCCAACATCAGGATTTTTTCCAGGGAGTCTTCTCATCTCCTGAGATGGCCAAAGTATTGGAGCCTCAGCTTCAGGATCTGTCCTTCCAGTGAGCACTCAGGATTGATTTCCCTCAGAATGGATAGGTTTCTTCTCTTTGCAGTCCAGGGGATTCTCAAGAGTCTCCTCCAGCACCACAATTCAAAAGCATCAATTATTTGGTGGTCAGCCTTCTTTATGGTCTCACTCCCATGCATCACTACTGGAAAAACCATAGCTTTGACTATGCGGACCTTTGTCGGCAAGGTGATGTCTCTGCTTTTTAAGATGCTATCTAGGTTTATCATCATTTTCCTCCCAAGAATCAGGCATCTTTTAATTTCGTGGCTGCTGTCTCCATCTGCAGTGATCATGGAGCCCAAGAAAATAAAATTGGTCACTGCCTCCATATCTTCCCCTTCTATTTGCCAGGAGGTGATGGGACCAGTGGCCATGATTTTAGTTTTTTTTTGATGTTGAGCTTCAGACCATTTTTTGTGCTCCCCTCTTTCACCCTCATTAAGAGGTTTTTAAATTCCTCTTCACTTTCTGCCATCAGAGTGGTATCATCTACATATCTGAAGTTGTTGATATTTTTTCCTGCAATCTTAATTCTGGTTTGGGATTTATCCAGTCCAGCCTTTTGCATTATGTATTTTGCATATAAGTTAAAATAAACAGGGAGACAATATACAGCCTTGTACTCCTTTGCCAATTTTGAACCAATCAATTGTTCCCTATCCAGTTCTAACTGTTGCTTCCTGTCCCACAAATAGCTGCCTAGAGTGGTCACAATGACCAGATAGGTGGGATAATACATAAATGAATGAATGAATGAATGAACGAACGAACGAACGAACGAACGAACGAACGAACAAACAAACAAACAAACAAACAAACAAACAAACAAACAAACAAACAAACAAACAAACAAATAAATAAATAAATTTCTCAGGAGACAGATAAGGTCGTCAGGCACTCCCATTTCTTTAAGAACTTGTCATAGATTGCTGTGGTCCACACAGTCAAAGGCTTTTGTGTAGTCAATGAAGCAGAAGTAGATCTATTTCTGGAACTCTCTGGCTTTCTCCATAATCCAGAGCATGTTAGCAATTTGGTCTCTAGTTCCTCTGCCCTTCAAAATCCAGCTTGTACTTCTGGGAGTTCTCGGTCCACATACTGCTGAAGCCTACCTTGGAGGATTTTGAACATAACCTTGATAGCATATAAATGAGTGTAATTGTATGGCAGTTGCATCATTCTTTGGAACTGCCCTTCTTTGGGACTGGGATGTAGACTGATCTTTTCCAATCCTCTGGCCACTGCTGAGTTTCCCAAATTTGCTGGCATATTGAGTGTAGCTCCTTAACAGCATCATCTTTTAAGATTTTAAATAGATCAACTGGAATGCCATCATCTCCACTGGCCTTGTTGTTAGCCATGCTTTCTAAAGCCCACTTGACTTCACTCTCCAGGATGTCTGGCTCGAGGTCAGCAACTACATTGTCTGGGTTGTCTGGGACATCCAGATCTTTCCGATATAATTCCTCTGTGTATTCTTGCCACCTCTTGATGTCTCCTGCTTTTGTTAGGTCCCTCCCATTTTTGTCCTTTATCATGTCCATCTTTGCACAATATGTTCCTTTATTATTTCCAATTTTCTTGAACAGATCTCTGGTTTTTCCCTTTCTGTTTTTCCCCTCTATATCTTTGCACTGTTCATTGAAGAAGGCCCTCTTGTCTCTCCTTGGTATTCTTTGGAAGTCAGCATTCCATTTTCTGTAACTTTCCCTATCTCCCTTGCATTTTGTTTCCCTTCTCTTCTCTGCTAATTGTAAGGCCTCATTGGACAGCCACTTTGCTTGCTTGCATTTCCCTTTTGTTTGGGGTGGTTTTTGTTGCCGCCTCCTGTACAGTGTTACGAGCCTCCATCCATAGTTCTTCAGGCATTCTCTCCACCAAATCTAGTTCCTTAAATCTGTTCTTCACTTCCACTGTGTATTTATAAGGGATTTGGTTTAGATTATGCCTGACTAGCCCATTGGTTTTTCCTACTTTCTTCAGTTTAAACTTGAATTTTGCTATAAGAAGCAGATGATCAGAGCCACAATCAGGAACATCTTTCTTTGGTCTCAGTTCTAGAAGGTGTTGTAAGTCTTCATAGAATTGGTGAATTTCAGCCTCTTCAGTATCGGTCATTGGTGCATAAACTTGGATTACTGTGATGTTGAAAGGTCTGCCTTGGATTTGTATTGAAATCATTCTATCATTTTTGAGATTGTATCCCAATAAAGCTTTTCCCACTCTTTTGTTGACTATGAGGGCCATTTCATTTCTTCTATTGGATTCTTGCCCACAATAGTAGATATAATATTCATCTGAATTGAATTCGCCCATTCCTGTCCATTTTAGTTCACTGACACCCAGGATGTCAATGTTGATTCTTGCCATCTCCTGTTTGACCCCATCCAGCTTACCAAGGTTCATAGATGTTACATTCCAGGTTCCTATGCAGTATTTTTCTTTGCAGCATTGGACCTTCCTTTTACTTCCAGGCACATCCGCAGCTGAGCGTCCTTTCGGCTTTGGCCCAACCACTTCATTAGCTCTGAAGCTACTTGTACTTGTCCTCTGCCCTTTTTGCACAATACCTCAGAATCATCTAGCATGCAGGAGAGAAAAATGGCAGACATGGAAAAAGAATATGCTGCATTTGAACAAATGTGCCTTTTTCTTTAAAGGAGAAATATATTTTCCTCACCAGAATGAAGTATTTATGCAAGAATAATAAAATACAACTTGGCTGAAGAAAAATACAAAGCCTTTGAGAATACAAAAACACATTTCATTGAATTTTTCAGAAGAGAGTTGTTTTGGTCTTTGTTAACCATCATTAAGCAGAAATGACAAAGAGCAAATAAACTTTGTGTAGAATTTATGCTGATAGCTTATTTTTGCTGGCATATTTAGTAATGGAGCTACTAAGAAAATCATGTAACTGATTCCATTAGTCATTAGTGTTTATTTCCCTTCATTTCTCCATATGAAAACAAGGAGATGGTTCCCTTGCCACTGTTGATGAGTATAATCTGGACCTCACATAATAACATAGTTGTTACCGGTAATTGGTTAGATTAGGCTTCATTTCAATTTGGAAGTCTCACTCTAGTGCTCCAAGATGTCATATTCCTGATGGAAGGATTCTATGGTAATCCATCTCTGAGATCTTCAATGAGATTCCCACTCTGGAAAGGGAGATTGAATTGATTGCCCGCCCTACCCCGGAATAAAGATGCAAGACCAAATTATGCATTAAACAAGGGCCACACTTTATTAATTTAATCATTGTTGCCATCTTTTGGCAAAGGGGGGTCCTGCCGTAGTGTGGAATCAGGTTTAAGCACAGAGGTCTCAATGGACCCCTTAACCAACAAATGGGTGAATCCCTGACCCCAGGTTTTCACTGTCATAAAGACAGTGAGAACCCATGCGGCCCCAATTTGACCACAACCCAGACCTCAAGCCACCTTCTCCTTGTTGACTGTTGGTCTGGGTGTGGCCCCAGTGCAGCTTTCCCTCCAAGCACTGTAATTGCACGATCCACAGCACTGGGAGTTCAGAGGATCTATACATTATTTGAGATTGCTGTGGGACTCACCAAAAACTTGTATTATCCACACTACCTGCCACAGTATAGGGACTAGCCATTCTAAGTCCCATGCCCACCATTGAGCCTATTGAGCTCAGCAAGCAGGCCCCCCTTGATGTCTTCTAAGAAGACATCCAAACCCCAAATCGGACAGATGTACACCATTGTTCCGAAAAAACCCAGGCCTATCCATGCAGATCCTCTGGTGACCAATCACAGATCCAAGGCTGCTGCAGACTGCTCTGCAGACACTACTGAGGGCAGTGTTAATAGGCAAAAATTTCTTGGCACTTCGCCATGCCAACCAAGGGACGATCATCGACTAATAATAATAATAATAATAATAATAATAATAATAATTTATTGTCATTGTAAGTATATACACATACAACGAAATTCACAGACACCCAGAGACCAGACACATGCACACACATAAAATTCCCAAACACTCCCCACCCACTAAAAGTCCCCCACTAAAAATACAAACATCTACACCGCAGGCCAAGTTACACAGTCCAACTAATTATTCACTACTGGTGGTCTTTAAGCTCATTATTAATCGCAATTATAGCTCTGGGATAAAAACTATTGAGAAAACGTGTGGTCCGAGTCTTAATTGTTCTATATCTTCTGCCAGATGGTAACAGTTCAAAAAAGTTATAAGCAGGATGGGAAGAGTCTCTCAGGATGCTATGTGATTTCCTTAGACAGCGGGATGTGAAGATGTCATCCAGGGTTGGTAGCTGGAGCCCGATGATATTCTGGGCAATTTTAATGGTTCTCTGTAGAGCTTTTTTGTCCGCTACAGAGCTACTCCCAAACCATGCCAGAATGCCATAGGTTAGGACACTCTCAATGGTGCTACGATAGTATGACAGAAGCAAATGCTGAGATAAATTTAACTTGCCGAGCATTCTCAGGAAATACAGCCTCTTCTGTGCCTTCTTCATTAGCATGTTGGCATTTATAGTCCATGAGAGGTCCTCTGAGATGTAAGTACCCAGAAATTTAAAACTACCAACTCTCTCCACTTCCTCACCGTTTATGTACAGTGGTAAATGTACATATCTCTTCCTCCTAAAATCAATTATGAGTTCTTTAGTTTTTTTGATGTTAAGTGTGAGATGATTTTCTTTACACCAAAGTATCAACCTTTGTACTTCCTTTCTATAAGCAGACTCATTGTTCTTATTTATGAGCCCCACCACTGTCGTATCATCCGCAAATTTAATAATTGCATTGGTGTTATACAGTGGGGTGCAATCATGTGTGTACAGGGAATAGAGGAAGGGACTTAGCACGCAGCCCTGGGGAGCTCCTGTACTTAGTACCAGGGTAGAAGAATGGTGAGATCCCATCCTTACTGACTGTGGCCTATCTGTCAGAAAATCCTTTATCCACATGCATATCTCCTGAGGTAATCCCAGGTTGATCATTTTAAAAAACAACCTATTTGGTAGAATGGTATTAAAAGCAGAGCTATAATCCACAAACAACAGCCTCGCATAAGTTCCCTGATGTTCTAAGTGGCTCAATACAGTATGGAGTACAATGGACACAGCATCATCAGTAGATCTATTTTTCCTGTATGCAAATTGCCATGGGTCCAAAGAAGGTGGAAGACTAGCCTTAATGTAATCCAGCACCAATCTCTCAAAACATTTCATAACAACAGATGTTAAAGCTACTGGTCTGTAATCATTGAGAGATACCACAGCTGACTGCTTGGGGACTGGCACTATAATAGATGTCTTCAGGCAAGTGGGGACTGAACACTGCAACAAGGATAGATTGAAAATATCCGTAAAAACTCCAGCTAATTCTGCAGCACAGCCCCTAATAACTCGTCCCATGATTCCATCTGGTCCAGCTGCCTTTCGAACATTAATATTCTGGAAAGCGCGTCTCACATCTGAAATCTGCAGTACTAGTGGTTGTCTGTTGATGGTAGATTCTAGTGATGTATTATAGACAGTAGGTGCTGGAATAATGGTTGTTCCTGTTTCCACTTCAAAACGGCTGAAAAATTGATTTAACTGCTCAGCCAAAAAATCACTGCTGCTACACAGACTGTTTTTGTTACTCTGACCAGTGATTTGTCTTAGGCCGTGCCACACTCTGCGAGTGTCAGAACTTTCAAGGTGTTGTTCAATTCTCTGGCTGTACATAGCTTTGGCATCCTTAATGCCCCTTTTCAGTTTAGCTCTAGCCTCTCTGTACTGTAGTTCATCACCAGAATGAAAAGCAGCATTTCTGGCTTTTAATAAAAGGCGCACTTCTCTATTTAGCCAAGGCTTGTTATTAGAAAACACTCGTACTTGTCTGGTAGTAGTAACAACATTGATGCAGCTTTTGATATAAAACAGTACTGTTGAGGCATAAGTATCAACATTGTCCTCCTCAAACAGTGCCAAATCAGTGCTCCTAAAGCAATCTTGAAGTTGCTCAGATGCATCCACTGGCCACACTTGTATTTCTCTAATTGATGGTCTGATTCTTTTAACAAGAGGTCTGTATGATGGAATCAAAAAAAGAGATATATGATCTGACTGTCCCAACCTAGGCAATGGCTTCGTCTTATATCCATGTATGATGTTACTATATACCTGATCCAAGGTATTTTCCCCTCTAGTGGGACAGTCCACATACTGATAAAAGTTAGGGAGGACAGTCTTTAAATTGGCTTGATTGAAATCACCTGCTACCACCAGCACTCCATCTGGGTAGGCCTGCTGCTGTTTGCTGATAGCAGTTAACAAACAACTCAAAGCTGTGGTTGTGTTAGCATCAGGAGGTATATATACTGCTGTTATTATAATAACATTAAACTCACGAGGCAGGTAAAAGGGGCGGCATTTCACTGCCAAATACTCCAAATCAGGAGAACAGTGAATGTCCAGTATTTTAACATCTGTGCTCCAATTATCGTTTGTGTAAACACAAACCCCTCCACCTCTGCTCTTCCCAGATTCAACAGATCTGTCTGCTCGATGTACTCTGCGTCCTTGTAGTTCAATTACCTCCCCTGGGATGGAAGAGTCAAGCCATGTCTCTGTAAAGATCATAACGCAACAGTCTCGAATATTTTTCTGTAGGGAGATAGTAAGTTCCAGCTCCTCAATCTTGTTGGGTAGAGATCTAACATTTGAGACAAAAAGACTTGGCAATGCAGGCTTGTGAGGATTTTTGCCTAACCTCACTCGTAGACCGGCCCTGCAACCTCTTTTCTGCTTGCGTTTTCTCCGTGCTCTTTTCTTCCTGACAGGGAGAGCAGGGGGAGTAACCCCCGGATATGCAGGCTGTCTTAAAAGCTCAGCTGGGATGTTGTAAGTTGAGACCGTTGATTCAAAGTTGTAACCTTCTCTGCCAATAGATAATAATTCTTGTCGACTGTAAATTACTTGTGCCTGAGCATGTAGAGTCCGTAATAAGGGCCGATCTCTGGAATGCCTAGCCGCTGCAAGTGCTTGCGCCGCCATCTTGACCAACTGTCCAACTGACTAAACAATGTTCATAGCCGGATACTTGGCCTTCAACCATGCTAGGTCACATAGCATATCCAGGATCAAGGCCTTTCCACTATGCCTTGCCGAATCATTGCCACCCAGGTGTATGACCAACACATCTGGAGGAAACCGTCCCACAGAATCTGCTCTGCACACCTGGTACCACTGCCTACCATGCATCTATCTCCATTCAATATGAACTCTAGCACTGAGGCCCAAAATGCTCCCCTATGGGGATACAGCTGCATAACGTGCCACCCAAAAAACATAACTGTTTTAAATATTGATGGTTCTATCAAAACACAACAAGAGCTAGTAGATCAAGGCACCAAAGTGGATTGGTGGGCATGATCACAATTATCATCAAGGTATGCTTAAAATAAGCAACAGGGCTTTTATCTAGAAAATATCCCTTTTGACAAAATTCTTCTAGAATCAGAGAGAAAATGTATTAAGTTATTATATAATTTTCTCTTAGATTTTGAAACACAAGATGAAGTGGTATAGGCATGTATGATCAAATAGGCACAGAATGTAGGACATAATATTGAACTGAATCAATGGGAACAAATTTGGAAAACAAATATAAAATTAACTAAATCTGTTGTATTTAAAGAGAATATATACAAAATGTTCTACAGAAGGTACATGACCCCCATAACGATGGCTAAAATAAGCACCCAGTTCTCAAATGTATGCTGGAAAAGTTAAACAGAAAGAAGGAGCATTTTATCACATGTGGTGGATGTGCAAAGATGCCCAAATATACTGGAGTAAAGTAAACTAGATACTACAAGAGATATTAGAAACTTCAATTCCGATGATACCAAAACTTTTTCTATTAAATATCTTACTAGACTCTGAAAAATCATATTTAACTATCCACATTATATCAGCAGCAAGAATAGTTTTTGTGAAACACTGGAAAGAACCTAGAACACCGCAAATAGATGAAGTGATAGGTAAAATACTTGAAACTGCAGAAATGGATATACTGTCAGATTGGCTAGTTGCAAAAAAGAAAAAAGATCACCGAAAACTTTGGTTGCAATTAAATACATGGTTACAAGGCAGATAGAATGGTAGACTAATACACAGCTATGGCTGCAGAAGAGATAGTTAAAATGATGGCAAAATACTATCAGCTACATAATTTATAATTAGAATTACAAAATATTTTTCTGAATTTGATTTTCCCTCTTGCACATTTTTAATGATATGTGAAACTATTTCTAGAGGAGAATGTATATAATTACTATGAAAAATATTGATTTGTAATGTGTCCATTCAAATCCGTCCTCTTTGAGGGTATCCTTACTCCAATTGCCCCTTACCTTACCTTTGTAAGGAGAAAAAGAAAAAGAAAAAAGAAAAGAGCTGAAAGAGCTGAAACGCTCAAATGCTGCGCATGAAATAGAGCAGCCCATAGGTAAAGCTCTGTCTATGTAGGAGCATCCCTAAAATGAAATCCTAGCAGATCAAAATCTTAAGGGTGCACTGGCAAAATACAGAAAGCTGATTTTATGTCACATTTCACCAACTCAGTCTCCACACCGCACTTACGCACCATGCGAACCACTTTGTCAAAGGAGGTGTGATGCACAGTGCAAAGCTCCTGAGGGATAGCATTGTTAACCAATGCCCCCTCTTGGTAGGACAGGTGGTGTATTAGTCTAAACTCCTCCTGGGCCCCTTTTTTTTGCAACTACAGTGGTACCTTGATTTAGGAACTTAATCTGTATTGGAACAATGTTTGTACGTCGAAAAGTTCGTAAGTCGAAGTACCATTTCCCATTGAAATGCATGGGAACAGAATTAATCCATTCCAGCATTTCAAAAGGCAAAAAAGCAGAGGGAAAGGGCTGGAAATTCCAATTTCCCACCCTTTCTCCCTGCCTTTTTGGCTTCGGAGGTCTCAAACGGCTTCCTGCAATGTCGGGGGGAAAGCCCTTTGAGACGTCCGAAGGTGCTGATCACAGTGGCAGGGACCCCCACTGTGGCATCTTCAGAGGACAGCACTCTTCTGTGGCCGGCATCTTCAGAGGGAGCACAGAGTGCTGTCCTCTGAAGATGCCAGCCACAGAGACTGGTGAAACGTTAGGAAGAACAACAAAGAGCCCGAAAAACCCACAACAACCATTAGATCCCTGCCATGAAAGCCTTCGCGAAATCTGGACATTTGATTCCACAAACCACATCCCATGATCTCCCTGACTGGCCCCCAGTATCAATCTCTGAAATTACCAGATTTCATTGGGAGAAAGAGAAGAAAGAGAAGGAGAAAAAGAGAGGAGGGCAGAAAGTTATTTTTTGAATGAACTGTTTTAATCAAAGGCAAAGACTCACTCCCACAGGGCAGTGTAATCATAAACTTTCTAATTAAAATGTTGATGGATGAAACTAGAGTCAGGGAATAGAACTTTTGAACTTTGGAATTTAGGTAGAGTCTTAGATTGTGTAACATCACCAGATTGGAGGCACCTTTGTTTCCTTTGGCACTGCAGTGGAGGAGACCCTCCGTCCTGTAGCCTGGAGCAGCTTTGATCAGAGGGGGAGAGGGAAGGAGAAGGACATTAAATGAAAGAAACTGTTTCAGAGAGGACAAAGCCCTACTCCCTGGTTACCTAGATAAAGAAATAAAACATTTGATAATACACGTAATTACTGTAAGTAGGAAATAATATGGGAAACATTAGAAGAAAGCAGAAACATGGTCATCTTAAAAAGGATGCAAAAATTTGGAATGATTTCATAGCTGGACTCGAAATAGGAACTGGAAAGTATAGATAAAAGAAGAATGTGAAGGTCCAATCAGGGAATGGGGAGATTAGTAACTATAATAATTCTGGTAAAACCTGTTAAGTTGTTCTTTTGTTTGTTATCTTTTTATTCTAGTATAATTGTATAAATAGATGTAAAAGTACCCTTTTGCTTGTGGATGAAACGTACTTCAGTGGTTCCCGTAGTCATCAGGGCTTTGGGAACAATATTAAGAAATTTCACAAAGTACTATAAACAGTTGCAGATCTCAGAAATCACATCATTAGAGCTTCAAAAAACGGCAATATTAGGAACAGCATATATACTGTGCCAATATTTAACAGATACTTAGGCTTTTAGTTAAAACTTGTATATATTATATAATACCTGTTGTTTTTGAACAACAGCAGCAGCAGCAGCAGCAACAACAACAACAACAACATGCTGTCAAGTCAATTCTGACTTAAGGTGACCCTTTTCAGGGATTTCCAGGTAGCAAATACACAGTAGTGGTTTACCATCTCTTCTTCTAGTGGTGCCCTGGGGCTGTGCAGCTTGCCCAAGGTCATTCTGGCGGGCTCTACTGACAGGAGACTCAGTGTGGCATCAAGCTCCCAACTTCTGGCTCCATAACCAGATACCTAAACCACTGAGCCATCCAGCCAACTTAGCTACCTCTAAGGAACTGGAAAATAAAGCATTACTTTTAAAAATTATAATGGCCATTAAGTATATCAGTGGGTTGGACCAATAACTGTATGTAATTACTTTAGAAATTTAACTTTAATTGACTATTTGTCTAATGTTGGGCTAGCTCAAATAACATATTAAAGAATATAAAAGTACCGATAGCCAGCCTAGTGGTAGAGCTTGGTGCTTGGCAGAGAAGGAGATGCTTGGTCTACCTACCTAGCAGTTAATCTCTCTTCCCTCTGGTAGATCTGATCCTGACTGGTGGACAAAGTCAGTGAGCCCTCCATTAACAATCAAAACAGGATACAGCTATGTCCCAAACTGCAAGTTAAAAATGATGGCCAAAGCCTCAGCTATTGAAAAAAAAAAAAGTCAGTTGTGTGTCTGAGTCAGAGAGCAAGTCTCCCAAGAGAGGAATATGTGGTGACTATCCCTGCACCCCTATTATGGGATATGATTTCTCATCTTTGTCCATACCTCACCACAAGCACCATCAGACTTGCCTCTTCAGTCTGTGATTTTCAGCACTTAGGCTTAACACTAAAATGATGGAGATTTCATATGTTTTAATGTGTAGAATTTCAATCTGATTTTCTCTTTGACTTCTTTTGCCATCCTCCTAAAGACCAATAATCCAACAACTAGTTCCAACTAGATTAGACGCACTGAATCAACTGCTGAAAGTCCATATCTGTAAGACCCATTCATCCCATGGGTTCACTTTAGTGGGGACTACTAAATGAATTAGCCCACTAATTATTTTTCCATTTCTCTGTCACTTAGGTGTGGGCAACCTACAGAATCCCCTGACACCCCCCCCCCGAAAAATGTTTCTTACATTGCTTTCAACTGAAAAAAAAGACAGGGTTTCATTTGAATTTGAATTTAATTTCCTAGCTGAAAAAAACTCCTATACCCTCTAATGGCCAATGCAATTCAATACATAAAATAAATGGGGACTCAAGGAATGTTGAAGACCCCTTACGACATAGCAAAAGTACCCCCCACATGCCCTAGACTCCAGCATCCACTCTCGACAGGGGTCATATGAGCCCCTGGGGTCCCTAGAACATTTGAAGGGGGGGGTCACAGAATGGAAACAATTCTTCCCACACCACTTTACAAGGTTCATTATGAAATTTACACATTGCTGATTCAGCTCAGTTTTTTTTCATACTGTGTTTATGGCCATGGCCAAAAAGAAAAAAAAAAACAGTCGAGAATGGCTACCTTACAGCACACAAGGAGAGTTTGGGGTATTTCCCCCCCTTAAAAACAGTTCTAATGGGGGGCAGATGGTGAGGGCATAGTAATGCTGGGGAAAACACATATGGGGCCCTGCAGGATACAAATAATCCAAATCTTCTTTGCTGCTTCTCTTGCTTTAAAAGAAATTCTCCAGTTAGCTTCTGCAAGAAGAGTGGAAGCGACTTTGTCATCTCCTGCATAGCGTCCCATGGCTTCATGACTTTCCTTTCCCTGTTCGGTTGGCAGGAAAAGGACTCCCAATGTGTCTCACAACATGCAGGAGATAAAGAACCTGTGGTAGCTCTAGCAAGCAGCAGCTGCATTTGTTCACAGAAGACAAATGCAGAGGAAAGGAGCTGAAACCCAGGACAAGACTAGATGGCCTGTATTCAGAAAGCCTGAATGATAATGCCTGATACCTTTTCATAGATGTCTTTCTAGAGAGCAGCTGTCATTTGATGTCATCAGTACTAGGTGCACAA